>NC_088699.1:25868574-26500003 GCF_028017835.1 Emys orbicularis
CCCATCTCCACGCCCAGCTGCCACGTCCGCCACTCCACTCCTGGCCAGCTGCTCCCTGTGAGCTGCCACATCCCCCCCATCTCCCCGCCCAGCTGGCTACGCCCTGGGTGGGAACTGCCACGTCCCCCACCCATGCTGCGCTCTCTGGCCGGACCCCACATGCTCCTCTCCACATTGAGTCCCCGACCGGTCGGACAGGCCAGGCCCAGGTCTGCTCCGGCCCATTCTGAAGGGAAGGCAATTGTCCCTCCCCAGGAGCTGGCATGGCACAGCTAGGCCTTCTCCAGAGCTGAGCCCTGCAGCCTGGCTCATTTCCTGGGCCCAGCCTAGTGTGCAGGCCCGGCCCTAACGCCTTCTCGCTCTGCCACTCTCCACTCTCAGCACTGCCCATGTCTGTCGCTGAGGTTATTGTCGCCCTGCTGGGGTCTGCTCTCCAGCCCACACCATCTGCTCCCCCGGCCTGCACGGGGGGGCTGCGCTCCCCAGCCCACATTCAGGCAGGCCCAGCCGCATGGCAGCTGGAGCACCCTGTGCCAGATGATGGGGAGCAGGGCCCGAGGGACAAGGGGCTGATGGGTCGCTCCCCACAGCAGGAGCCCTGGCGTGTGCTATCCAGCAGTGGGCAGCACATCCCTAGCCCCTGGGGCAGAGCAGAGAGGGGCTGCAGGCCCAGGACTGGCCTTCGCCGCACACGCTACTCACCCGCCTGGCTTTGCTCTGGTACTTAACAGCCTTTTTGGTGTCAGACACAGCCCGCTCCACGTAGTCCACAGAGTGCTCAACGTTGTACTCAATGCGGTCAATCATCTCGCCCTGCGCAGCACGGGAGACAGACAGACAGCCAAGCCAGAGACCACACAGAGGCAGAGACGGACAGCGAGGACACACAGACAGACATGAATTCCAGTCATCCGTCCCCCACCTGCTCCCCTTACTTGCCTGCTCTCATCCTGCACCATCTGCAGCGCACGCCAGGGTCCTTCCCAGCACTTTACACTCTACAGTGCGAATGCAAGGGCTTCCCACTCCACCATGGTCACTGCTCCCCCTGCACAGGAAAGAGAGAGCGAGTGTGTGTGTCTCTCGACATACCTCCTGCTGAGCCCTGCCCTGCACTCGGGGGCCTGGAGCTGGGCTGGGGGGAGAAGGACTTCAGTGCCCAGGCCGTTTGGGAGTCCCCAGACCCAGCTGCTGTGTGGAGATGTCTGCACTGCAGCTGCTGGCTTCCTTGGACCCCAGCTCCTTGCCCCACTGGACACTCCAGCTCCCCACAGTGGCCAGGCAGCTGCAGAACCCTACGGTGGCCAGTCCACAGGATGGGCTGTCCAGGTGGTTTGTTGTGCTCTGAGGCAGTCCCTTGGCAGACAAGTGGCCATGCTGTGCTCAGCGGGGCAGGCAGATACGCCTCAACCCAGACGGGTGGGCTGGAGGGGTTGCTTTCCCCATCCGGGACTGGCCCATCGGTGTAGGACTTTGGGACGTCAGGGTAAGCTACTAAAGAAACTTTTGGCATTTGTCACCAAGGACTCATAACTCTACCAAGAAAGCAGGCCCCAGCAGCCACGGCCACCAGCCTGCATAGAGCAGACATCGCACAGAGAGACAGGCACAAAAGCTACAGCCATGCATGGACAATCCCCCCCCCACCACCACCACCGCACTACTGTGCACACACCCACACAGCCACAAGGAGCCAACCTCTCCGCTGGGGGTGCTCTGCACCATCAGCTGGGACCATGCAAACCCACAGCCTGGTCCCTGGGATTAGAGCTCTGGGCACCATTTAGCCATGAGGCTGCCAAGTTGCCAAGAGCAGAGCGAGGCCTGCCCTGACAGGGAGAGGTTCTACCGGCTGCGAAGGCCAGGTCTGGGGGGGTTGTGGGATGGGGCAAAAGAGAGACATGGCCGAGGTCCATTCCTGTCTGTAACAACAGGGAACCAGCCTGGGGCAGGCTGATCCCGGCTGGGAATCCTGTGCCCTCCATCAGAGCGTCAGCAGTTACAGCAGGAGGTGCAGGATGGGGGACTGCAATGGGGGTGCAATGTGGGTCTGGGGGAAGGGCGGGGTGTGTGCAGTGGGGCGGTACTGCAGTGTCCTGTGTTAGCCCAGGCTGTCTGGTCTCCTGTTCCTTGCCTCTGAACCAGCTGGTCCAGGATTCATTTGGGTCTATGGTGTTTTATATGGGAGAGGGAGCCCCCCTACATCCGCAGAGCCCCATCACCCTGCCCATGGGCCTTGGCATATGGCTTGCAGTGCCAGCCTCAGCGAATTGGATGGGAGGATGGCTCCTACCCTGCTTTTGGTGCAGGTCCTATTAGAAGTGACCCGTGCATGAGGGAGAAAGGAGCCAGAGACTCGCTCAGGACAGGGCACCTCTGCTGTCCCTGCTGTGCATGGGGCGGGAGCAGTGCTCCCTGCCCCCGCCCCCCACGGAGCGCCTGCCCAAGCTACTCCCTCAGGGCACAGAGGGGCCTTGCTATTGCTCAGCCTGCACGGGAGCCAGGGCCCTGCCCGTGGAACCGGAGGATGGCCTGGCCCCGACGCAGCCCCAAGTCAGGGCCAGCAGAAAAGTCCCTGCGCCACACTCACGTGAAGGCTCTTGGCAGCCATTTAACGGCTCAGGCTGAAAGGACCAGGGAGAATGACAGCAGCAGGATCAGCGCCTGTCCGCAGGGCGTGGGTTCAATACACTCTTGAGCCACTTCCACTGAACCTTTCACACTCCAGATACCCCCCTCCCTGCCCCCCAGCTCCTCAACCCGCCCCAGCACTGGATACCCCCCTCCCTGCCCCCCTCAGCTCCTCAACCCCCCCCCCCGCCAGCACTGGATACCCCCCTCCCTGCCCCCACCATGCTCGCCCCATCCCAGCCCCTCAACCCCCCGCAGCACTGGATACCCCCCTCCCTGCCCACACCCACCCCATCCCAGCTCCTCACCCCCCGAGCACTGGATACCCCCCTCCTGCCCCCCCACTACACCAGCCCCATCCCAGCTCCTCAGCCCCTCCCCCCCCAGCACTGGATACCCCCCTCCCTGCCTTCCCACCATGCCGGCCCCATCCCAGCCCTTCAGCCCCCCATCACACACTGGAACACCCCATCCCAATGGGCTAACAGCTACCCCTCTGCCTGAGGTCAGGTACTGAGGGGGTGGGGGCATCCCACAATGGGACGTGGGGCAGGACTGGTCCCAGTCAAGTGCCTGACATGTCCCATATCCCAAGAGCTGGGAACGCTCCCTGCTCCTCATCCCAGCACCGCCCCGTCCCCCAGCTGCCCTCACGGTGACCCGTGGGGCGATCAGCAAGCAAAGGCAGTCAGCATGGCTAGTGGTTCCAGCAGGACCAGGGAGCCAAGAGCCCTGCATTCCACTCATGACACCTTGGGCAAGCCACTCAGCTCCTCCTTGCCTCAGTTTCCCCAGCTGGGAACAGGGGTAGTAACAGACGGCATTACCTCAGGGCAGTAACAGTGTATGGAGCATGCTGCAGGTGGCCTCAGCAATGGGTTTGTGTGGCAATGCAGCACCCTCCTGCGCTGGCACCATCATGTTGTGCGGACGACTGGTGTCACGGGGCCAGCAGGCCAGGCCCCCAGCGTGTGGGAGATCCAGGACAGTCCTACAATGGGGAGGGAGGGGGCTGGAACCTCCCACTGAGACACCCCCAGCCTTGCTTTGGTATAAGGGCATGGCTTACGCAGCAATGGCTGTGGGCGGCAGTGGTGCTGGGGTTAGCGGCAGCCAGCTGAAGTCCTGGCCGCTCTCCTGTGCGTGTGTAACGCTCCCAAGGCAGTGCCAGCTGCGCGGGGTCCCGCTGGGTAGGGGACATGGCTTGGAACTGGCCCCAGGTGCTTGGGGCAGCTCTGCCCTCAGATCAACACCCAATCAAAGCAGTGGGAGCTCGGCACCATGTGATGCTTCCCCCGGAACAAGGGGGTGGGTCAGCCTGGATCCTGCAAGGCCTGCCAGTGCCAGCGGGGGGGGGCGCAAGCCTGCTGCTGTCCAGGCCCAGCCCTCTGCATGGAGCAGTGTCCCCTCACATGCCATCCCAGGCTGGGCACAGGCTACAGCCCACACTCTGCAAGGGGCTCCCTGGGGGCCAGCAGGAGACAAACAGAACTACTCGCCCAGCCCAAAAACCCGCCCGCGCCTGAGCCAGCCAGGTGATGAGTGGAGAAGGGAATCGCTGGAACATCTCCAGAGGCAGAGACAGGCTCCTGGCGCACTGGGGGACCGGCTTGACGCCTGCGCGGCCACAGGTTGCTAGTTCTGCGACGTTCCGCACAGCTAGGGAGGGCTGAGCAGGCTGCCAAGGGACCAGTGTCCTGCAGCTCCACGGCTCTGGAGCCGGGGGTGGGGGGAGTTTCTTTCTCCGGGAGCTGCCTGGCTGCAATGGCACCTGCCCCCGATGCTGAGGTGCACGGCCCCACCCCTCTGCAGCCCGGCTGCAAAGGCCCAGGCAGACGGACCGGCCTCACTCTCCACCGCCTCGAGGTACCCGTGCGCTGCAGTCCCAGGGGAGCTGGAGTGAGTGGTGCCCAGCATTCCCGGGATCCTGCCCCTCCTCACTGCTGGTCCCTGGGCTGGGGAGGCATCACACACACATGCAGGAAGCACAGGCCATGCAGACGAGAGCATGCAGATGTCTGGCCCACACCAGGGCATGCACGTTACCTGCTGGTTGAGACACGCTCATCCAAGGGGTTGGCGGCAGCATGTCAGGCAAGAAGAGGGGTCAGGAAGGGGCCTACGAGAGCAGGCCAGGTTCACAGGCTCTGCCAGGAAGCCCAGGCCTAGTGCTACATGTTCACTGCCCGAGGAAGCTGGCTGGGCTTGTTTGCTTGCTGCTCCAGAGAGCGCAGTGTGAGCCCCTCTAGGAGGGCATGCTCGGGGGCATATCCCCGTGGGCACCTCCCTCTGGGCTCCCAGGGCCCAGTAAATGGGTCGGAAACCCATTTACAGAAGGTTCCTGCAGAGGGACTCCAGGAGCAGACAGGCCTCTCTGCGAGGTCACCACCTCCCTGTCCACGTACAGCACCTAGTGCCCCAAGGTCCTTCCATTCCCCTGTTCTACACCTCTCCCCTCAGGGCCCTGCCTTGCAGCCCCCAGGGCCCCGTCTGCCACAGGGCCCTGCTGGGACCTGCTAGCACACGGCAGGCTCTGAAGCCATGGTGGAGCACAAGGATCATTAGGACAATGGGGGAGGAGGTGCCAGCCCCCAGAAAATGACCACACGGCCACCTGGAAGAGAAGGGACCAATTCCAGCCCTGGGGCAGCAGCTGAGACTCTGCAGAAGTCAGTGGCAGGTGCCTGCTTGCAGCGGGGCTGGACGTGGGGCACGTACTCCCTGCCAGGGGTGCATGGCAAGCCCTCCATCCCCACCCCAGGCCCAGCATCTCCCCACGAGAGGGGAGGAGAGTCATGCACATGACCCCAGTGCCTTCCCTTGGAGCAGACAGGATCTGTCTCTGCTGCTGCACCTGACAGGGGTCCTAGGGCCCAGCAGAAGCTGCAGCACCAAGCAGCGTGGCGCGGGCGTGGCCCCTGCCCCCACCGACCTGGCTCTCCACCAGCATGGCCATGTCCATGAACATGTCATGCAGCTCCCGGATGCTGGTCTCCAGCTTGATGATCTCGCTGTGCCGCGTCTCGATCTCGTTCAGCGCCTGCTTGGTGATGTTGGAATCCATGATGATCTGCCAGGAGAATGAGAGACAGGGCCCATTCCTGGGGGGTGGCTCAGCCAGCAGGGAGCACCCTCCTGGGCACGGGCACCATGCGCCATTGCCAGGGCACTAGTCCTGGCAGGTTCCTTAGCCATGTTTTCTAAAGGCCTGTCGAGGTGCAATGGCAGGTGCAGAGACACTAGGGTCGGGTACCTATCCGCATGCAGGTGTTGTGACGAAGTGGGACTGTTCTTAATGTTTCCTCTGAATACTGTATGGGTGCCTCAGTTTCCCCTATGCATTTCTTAAGTCTCTAGGAGGTGGGATAAAGGCCAGTGTGCATAAATCACTGACACACTGTCTCCCTGGCAACAAATGGCTAGGGCCCTTCCCCCTTGCAAGGGGATAGCTAAAGGTGAACAAAGAGATCAGGTGACCTCCTGGCCCAGGAAAGAGACAAAAAGCCCAGAGAAGGAGGGGCTGGAGGGGGTTTCAGTTTGGAGCTAGCTGGGGACTGGAAGAGAGGGCAGACGGGGGTCTGCCTCGCGGGGCCCCAGAATGGACCCGGCTGAGGGATCCCGTTCTCTGTACCTACAAGCTCTGTTTTAGACCGTGTTCCTGTCATCTAATAAACCTCTGTTTTACTGGCTGGCTAAGAGTCACGTCTGACTGCGAAGTGGGGGGTGCAGGACCCTCTGGCTTCCCCAGGACCCCGACTGGGCGGACTCACTGTGGGAAGCGCACGGAGGGGCATATGCTGAATGCTCACAGGAGAGACCCAGGAGGTGAAGCCGTGTGAGCTCCTTGCCCTGAAGACAGTCTGCTCCATGGGAGAGGAGGCTCCCCAGAGTCCTGACTGGCTTTGTGGGGAGCAGTTCCAGAGCATCGCCCGGGGACTCCGTGACAGGTGTTACTGCAGTGACTGTGCCCACAGGCTGCCCAGACATCACATGTAACCTAGGGCACATGGGCAGACAGTGCTGGCAGAGCTGGAGTTGGCTCCCACAACCAGACACAAGCAGGTGTCATTCTGGGGCCGGGACCATGTGTGATGCCAGGACTTGGTGACGCTGTCCCACAGCACGAAGCTGGATGTGCTCCCCCGAAGGCTCTCGAGCTGCTCCCACGAGAGACGCTGACCCCCCTCTGCACTGAGCTGGGCTTCTGCCTCTGCCCCTTCTCCCGGTCCTTTCCCTGCGGGAGCTGAAGGCTCGGGGCCTCCTCCCAGTGGGTGCTAGTGGATGGGATGTGGGGCGGAGAACCCTGCCAGCCTGTCCGTGTGAACGAACCAGTCTGAGAATAGCTAGCAGAGAGCTGGGGCCAGCAGGCCTCCCCTGGGCTGGGCACATCCCCTTGTATCCCTGCCTGCCTCGCGGGCTGGGTGAAAGGTCTGGGTGTTTCTGCATGCCACATGGAGCAGGGGGCGCCCAGGGAAGTGCCCTGCTGAAGGGCAGGGACCTGCCCACTCTAGGGGTGCAGCTCAGCTGGGAAATGGGGTGTTCTTCCATGCAGCCGCCCTGGCTCTGGTTAGACAGGGGCCTGCCTGGCTCTGGGATCCAGCGCTGGAGTCTTTCCCCTCCAGGCCAAACAGAGCCCAGACTAGCAGTGGCTGGAAGCTGTCCCCTTCTAACGCTGCTCAGTGCCTGTGTGAAATGATGGGGGGGTCTCAGGGCAATAGCTCCTGCCCCTCTACAGCCCTGGCTCCAGTCCGGCTTGGTACAGAGGCCCAGGAGAGTGCTGGTCTCTCCAGGGCAGGACGGAGAGAGGGAAGAATATTGCCACTCCCCGTGCTTCAATCTCATCTGTGGCTAATGGAGGCCATAGGGCACTGCCAATCCAGTCCCCTTATAGTGCAGACACACTTGGCATAGCCCCATGGTTCATGCCTATGCCAGGGCAGGGTATTGTCCCTGATCCCAGCTGTCTGGAGCAGGGAACCTAACCTTGGGTGGCATTGCATGTGCAAGGGGCTCTGCTCCCCAGGGTGCCTCTCTTCACTGCCATCGCTTTACTGGATGAGGTCTGGGCTGCTGGCTGCATTTTCTCACCCTAGGCAGCACTGGCAGTTAAGATGGATTTCGCAGGCTCAGCCTGGGATTAGCCTTCAAAAGGATGGCTGGACCATAGGAACAGTGAGAGTTTAAGGTCTATGGTCTCATGAAGCCTCTGCCTGATCCGGCCAGGGAGCGTCCGGTGGTGAATTGCCTCTGTCTCTAGTCTGAGCAGGGGGTGAGACGGCAAACTCTGAAATTACATTCTTCTGACCCAACACTTGCCTTTTCCCTCACTTTGCTTGTGGCCTGGTAAGAGGCTGTTTCGATTTCCTACCCCCTGAATCCCAGCTTCCAGACAATGCAGAGCAAGGAGGGTTGGTCCTGCTTTGAGCAGGGGGTTGGACTAGATGACCTCCTGAGGTCCCCTCCAACCCTGAGATTCTCTGATTCTCTGATTCTAAGGAGCTGCAGCTCTAGCAGCTCAGGAGATGCTGGCTACTAGAGGGACTGAAGTGGGGCAGCAGTAACAATGACGGGACTGTAAGTTGCTATCTAGTGACCCAGCAGGGCTGGAGAGACTGCAGAGGGAGCAGTTTCCCGGTGCTGATCCTATGCCAGTGAGCAGAACAGTCAGTGCTGGCATCAGTCGCTTGCACGTGGGGAGTGTAAATCCAGGGCTCTCGTCAGTGACACTTGCATCCCTGGGCTCCATGTGGGAGCTGCAGAGAAAATCCACACCAGTATCTTAAACCCTGACTTCTTGGTAGGCATCAAGTGACTTCCAGGGGACTGGCAGCAGAGGCTCATTGTCACAGATCAAGGGGCTGGCTCATGCTATTTACTGGGACCGTTGGTCAGTCATTGCTTCCGGGATCCCCAGCTGCTTGCAGGTCCGGAGTGCTTTCCAGGGGGCCTAGGAGGGTAGGCTTTGCTAGCTGCCTTCGCCCAGAGAAATACCCCAGCAGCAGGGAGGGACAAAGAGGAAAACTCAGACTTCCTCCTCATCTCACCTCCGCTGCACCCAGGGGGGCTGGTTTGTGATGGGCGCACAAGCCAGGCAGCGCTGGAGCGTATTACTAAGGAAAGCACGGCCAGCTGGGGCGGCACTGGCCTGCCGTAACAAGCAGAGCAGCACGTAGGGCCTGCGTGGACGCGTCCATGAGTTCAAGCCTGGGGAGAAGATGCTGCGACGAGGCTTGGAGTGGTGTCTGAGCATGGAGGGGCAGATGGGAGGCATGACATGCTCTGCACACCTGCTGCAGGCAGGTTAATACTTGGCAGCCATTTCATCACTGCTAGAAGCCTGGGCTAACACAGGGCTGTCTCCCTGGTTGTAACGCTGGTGCTACAGGGCAGAGAGGACCTGCCAACCATGCCTGAGCTAGCCGGTGCCCCTTCCTCCCAGTCTGGAGTAGGTCACCCCGGTGTGCATTGCCCCACATGCCGCTGGGGCTGCTGTGTGTGCGTGTTCTCTGGCGCCTTGTCCCTGCTGCAGTACTATGGAAGAGATGCCCGGATTTTCCCGGCATGCTCGGATAACGTGCAGAGAGTTAGGCAGGCGGTGGGTGCAGACTCAGCAGCTCCCTTGCAACATGCTCATGCTGTGAAGAAAGCTGTTGTGGACACAATCCGACCACGCTGACAGCAACCTGGGTCAGTGAATAGGGTCCAGATGGCTGCACAGCGTAGGCAGGGCCTGCAGCACACACTCAAGTCAGGCTGGGGCTGGGTTTCACTGCACACAGGTGCTGTTGTCAGAATCATCCTCTTAGCGAAACGGAGGGCTGAGGTTTAAGCGTGGGCTTGAGAGGGAGAAATCACCGTGCACTTACCCCGGAGGAGAAGATGGCTGGATTCCCGCTCTCCAGCATGTCTTCCAGCTCCTCGCTGGTTGTGGTCCTGCCAGCTGCAATGAACACAGAGATGGCAATAATCAGGAGGAGGGCAGAAAGTAGCTAGGGATCTCCCAGAAGTCCCTGTCAAGCTCCACACAGCTGTGGGGTATAGATACAAACACTACAGGCCAGATCTGCTTTGCGTTGGCAGAGCAGACAGGACGTGCTCCAGCCAGTGAAGCACAGGGTCTGCTGGAAGGCAAAGCAAGCCAAGGCCTCCAATGAGCTCTTGAGAACAGTTCCCCTATCACTAGCTGGCCTGGCGGCCAAGACCCCTTACCTATAATGGAGCAAGGAGCTCCGCCCATTGCATGAGTCACCCCCTTGGCCAGTGGACAACGCTCTCCCAGTGGCCGTGGGAGCTGGGATCTGCCACACTGTACTAGCCGGCTGGTGTTCACGCTCGTGTGGATATATAAGAGCACAGCAGCTCCCCCTCCCCTTGGGCAACATCAGCCAGAGGAAGGGGAAGTCCTGACCCAGCCATGCCCACTGGCACCGTGCAAAGGCTGAGCCTAGCCAGGGTTTGCTGGATGCTGTGTGTTTCTATGGTGCCCCAATCACCATGATATCATGGCACAGACTGGGGCCAGTCACACATCCAGATAAAAAGAGCAAATCCACCACATTCCCTCAGCTTAAAGGTCATCTTTGAGGTGGAGTGACTCCAAGCTTCTGGTCCTCACTGGGGTCTCCTGCCCCCATGCTCACCCCACTGTAACTGCCCCCTCCTCTGGCTCCTGGGAGGGCTCTGTCACACTGCACAAAGGGGGATTACACTTATGGACTGTCAGGGCCAGCTCCTGGCCTGGCAAGTGTCCTGAGCAGTGGGTTCATAGGCCCAGGGCAGCTGCTTTGAGCTACATCATGGGGGGACCATCCGATTCCCAGTGTCAGAGGAAAGCGGGATCTTCCTGGCTGCTGCGGGGTGGGGCTGTCGCTGTCCTCTGCCCTGGCAATCCACTGGGGCCGCTGGCAGCTGACACAGGCTCACAGGCTTCTCTGGTTTACAGAGAGCTGGGGACCAGGACACAGGGCAAGCAGCACACGTTCCCCACAGCTTGCTCAATGCACCCCACAGCTCGGGGGAAATACCTGCATAGCCCCCACCTTTTCAAGGAATACAAGGGCCAGGCACACATGGTCAATCTCTTTCTGTCCAGCACATTGGACCACGCATGGAGTGGTTTCCCTGCATTGCCTTTGTCCCTTTTCCACCTCCCCTCTTCCCACCCTTCTCTTTCTCATCCTGTGCCTCCTCCCTCGCCCCCTTTCCTTTCCCAACGTCTCTCATCTCTCCTCCTTGTGCCCCCCACTGGTTCCCCTGCTCACTTCCTCCCTGCACACCCGGCATGAGACACACACAGACCTAGCAGCTGGAGTGCTCACCCTGCTAGCCAAAGCCCAGTAGCAAAGGCTGGGATGGGGTGTCCAAATGGGCAGGGGTGGGGCAGTGCTGGGATGTCACAGCCCCTCGCCCTGCTCAGGTGTCTGATACACATGGAGCCCTCTGGCTCCTTCCCCTCAAACCCCGGTACCTGTCCTTGTCTGGCCTTGTGGGCCCTTCCCACACTTAGGGGTCTGGCTGCAGTGACAGGCCTTTCCAAGGACCACTGCACCTTGCTACACAAAGCCTGCCACTGGTGCCCAGCTCATACACAATGTGGGTTGGGTGGGCACATCAGACTGAGGGTGCCACAAACTCCACTTGCTTCCCATTCATGTCAGGACTAAATCTGAAGTCCTGGCCCCCATCCCCTGAGCTCTTAGCAGACAGGGAGCTGGTGACGTCACAGATCTCCTCCAGCTTGGGGACCCGCCGAGACAGCTCGCCCCACAGGGAGGATGCCCCTGGAGAGAGGTGCTGAGGATAGAGCATTCTCAGCAGCAGTGGCAGCACCACCCTGCTCAGAGCCCAAGCCAACGGGCACTCAGGCAGGCATGGGAGGAGCAGGCTTTCCACACTGTGCAGGAACCTTCCGGAACGTATCAGCACATCACCCTGCAACAAACTGCTCCATCAGCATTTTATCAGCATCTCCCTAGTGCCAGTTCCCGCTGCCCCCCAGCCATTCCTTCCTTCCTGGGGCTCAGCAGTACCTGCTGCCACAGAGGCGATCACCCGTAGCAATCCACGCCCGCATACTCAGGCACTCGGCAGGGGCTGGTTCTCATGTCCTGGGGCAGTCTCAGAATCCTTGCGCTTTGCGAGCAGCCCGGTCGTGTAGCATTTCTCTCGAGCACCCCGGCCTAGGAAAGTGTGGCTGGCGCTCTGGGCACTTTGTCATTAGGCGTTAGGAATGTACCTGCCTGTGGGTTTCAGTTTCACTGCGTGACTCCTTGGGGAATTCTGTAAAGCTCAGAGCCTGGGAAGGCTGGGCTGTGTCACGGAGCCACCTAGTACCAGCACTTTGGCTGGACCCGGGGCCGGGGCCGGAGGGGGCTGAGGCAAGGCCTGCATTCCCAGCAGCAGGACTGACAAGCTCTTCTCTCCCAACACAGGAAACTTCCTGACCAGCTCTGAAAGAGTTTTGCTTAGTTCAGGCCTTGACGCCAGATCCTCATCTAGAGTAAATCAGCCAACCTCTGCTGAAGGCAATGGAGCTTTGTTGATTTACCCCAGCTGAGGATTTGGCTCCTGGAACAAACTGAAAATTTGCCCTCGTCAGCTGTTGTTATGCTCTGGCCCTGCCTGGTATTTCTGAGCACTCTAGCCTGGGAAGCGCTGACTGCTGGGCCCTGTTAGCTCTTGGGGCTGGTTCTGCAGCACAAGAAAGAGCAACAGTCACCAGCACAACCTTCTCCTCGGAGCTGGCCCACCTGTGCAGAGCTGCTGTGTCCACTGGGGCTAGCAGAAGCAGGCAACTCCCAGAGGCCCCACTGTGTTAGGATGTGTACAAACACAGAACAAAACCAGCTCCTGGCACAAAGAGCTGGCAGCAGGAACCTGGTACTTTCCCTGCTACTATTTTCAGTATTATTGTGGATCTTTTACCCACAAAGTACTCAGATTCACACTCAGTGAAATGCAGCTGCTTCTGGGGTGGCAGGCAGCAGCCAGCTCAGGCACAGAACACGGTACACCGAGATGCTCTCCTATTTTGTTAGCAGACCTAGGACTGGCACGGGGAGGGCGCAGAGTCACCTGTAGCCTGGCACAGAGGAATTTCCCACAAACAGGTGGTGGAGAGAGTGGGATCGACTGTGACAGCAGCACAGGAGGGCTGTGAAATCTGCCCCGCTCAATCAGTGGGGTATGTCGGGGCCGAGACCACAGGAGTCTGAGCAGAGGTCAGAGGACACATCTGCTTTACCGTTAGCACAACCTTGCTGAGCAGGGTGCGGGGAAAGGCAGAAAGGTTCCTCTGCCACGCTTGATACCGCCCAGGGCTGCCTGCCCCAGTGCAGAGCAGGGAGAATTGGGGCAGGTCCCACCTCAAAGGCAGGGGCGGCTCCAGGCACCAGCGCAGCAAGCACGTGCCTGGGGCGGCAAGCCGCAGGTGGCGGCCTGCCGGTCGCTGTGAGGGCGGCAGTCAGGGAGCTTTCGGAAACATGCCTGTGGGAGGTCTGCTGGTCCCGCGGCTTCGGCGGCAATTTGGTGGCGGGGATACCGATGGCGCAGCACCAGCGGATGCTGCCGAATCGACGTGCCCAGCCGCCGAAAGCCGCCTGCCTGCCGTGCTTGGGGCGGCAAAAAACATAGAGCCGCCCCTGCTCAAAGGGCCACATTAAGGTCTGAGAAACATGTAAAGGGCGGTTTAGGCTCATCACGTGCTGCATCCTGGCAATGTGTGGGCAGCTGGGCACATTATCTCCAAGCTGGGCTCTGCCAGCTCCAGGTGACGACCAGGCCGCCCGGCAGTGGTCTGGGCCTTCACGGGTGCAGGCGGGACTGAGCCATGAGCACTGCTGGGAATGTTAGTGGGAGTCCCATGGCAAAATCCCTGCCCATACAGGGAAGCTCTGTCTCCGAATGCCCCCTCTCAGGTCCCTGGTAGCCAGTGCTCGAACAGCGCTGGGATGGTGCTATTCTGCTGCTGCCCAGCTGGGCTCAGAGAGGAGCCTGGCCTAGTGGGGAGGTGCACGCCCCCTACTGGCCTTTCCCAGCTGAGACGACTCTGGGGAGTTCCCCACACTGGGCCTGGTGCCCCAAAGGGCTTCTCCAGTTCTAACTGCCACTGCTCACCGACCCTGCACAGCTCTGGGCTCTGATGGGAAGGGAAGGAAAGGTCCACTGTAACTGGCAGTGTATGCAGCTGCCTGGCGCCCCTCTGCAGCATAGCCCTGGGAGCTGAACGAGCTGGTCAAGGCCACCGCGCTGCTCTCTCCAGCCGGCGTTCCGCACCCGCTCCCCACCCTGTCCGGCAGCCTGCCTGGAGATGCCCCTGTACAGCACGCTGGGTTCTTCTAGCAGCTCATGGGGGGCACGTTGTACCTCAAGCCAGGCTGGGGCTCCTGCGGGGGGTGAGGAGGGTGGGGGCTGTGTCAGCAGCTGGAACCAGCAGCAGGAGTTTGATGGGTCCCTGTCTGTGACATCAGGAGTGGGCTTAGGGTAAAGGCAGAGGAGCTCCCCCCACACACACACTGATGCCCCAGAGCCCTGCAGGATGGCTCTCCCCATGGGGGGGGATGGCCTGTGTGTCATGTGATCAGGGGAGGGTGTGAAGACCTGAGACTCCCCCACTTCTAGCAGGATAAGTGGGAACCTGACCCAAGGAGAAAGGGGCTGGTCCCAAACCAACCTGTCCTCCAGGTGGATAGGGGCCCTGGTTCCAACTGATCCTCGGGGGTCCTGGTCCTGAACCATCCACTAACCCCGTCCCTCAGCAGGACAGCAGTTCCCAGTCCCACTATGATTCCCCTGCCCCAGCTGGTCAGAGGGGCCTTGTACTAGGATTGCCAATTTCTAATCACACAAAACCAAATACCCCTGCACCTTCTCCGAGGCCCCACCCCTGCTTGCTCCATCCCCGCTCCCTCCATCGCTCTCTCTCCCCCACCCTCACTCACTTTCACCAGGATGGGGCAGAGGGTTGGGGTGCGGGAGGGGGTTCAGGGTTAGTGCGGCTTCCAGGAAGCGGCCGCCAGGTCCTTGCGGCCCCATGGCATATCGGCGGCCAGGAAGGTTCCGTGCGCTGCCCTGGTGCCCACAGGCGCCGCCCCTGCAGCTCCCATTGGTTCCTGGCCAACGCGAGCTGCAGAACTGGCATTGGGGCGGGGGCAGTGTGTGGAGCTTCCCTGGCCACCCTAGTGCGTAGGGCAGGGGTGGCCAACCTGTGGCTCCGCAGCCACATGCGGCTCTTCAGAAGTTAATATGCAGCTCCTGGTATAGGCACAGACTCCGGGGCTGGAGCGACAGGCGCCAACTTTCCAATGTGCCGGGGGGTGCTCACTGCTCAACCCCTGGCTCTGCCACAGGCCCTGCCCACTCCACCCCTTCCCACCCCCTCCCCTGAGCCTGTTATGCCCTCGCTCCTCCTCCCTCCCCCCCCCAGAGTCTCCTGCACGCCACGAAACAGGTGGTCGGGAGGTGCAGGGAGGGAGGGGGAGGTGCTGATGGGTGGGGCTGCCTGTGGGCAGAAGGCGCTGGAAGCCGGGGTGGGAGAGCTGATGTGGGGCTGCTGACGTATTACTGTGGCTCTTCGGCAATGTACAATGGTAAATTCTGGCTCCTTCTCAGGCTCAGGTTGGCCACCCCTGGTCTGGGGCTGCAAGGACATTAAAACAGCTTGAAAACTGGACACCTGGCAACCCTACCCTCTACCCACCCTCACGCTGGCAGGAGAGTGAACTCAGCTCCTTCAGCCCTTCCCATGCCCATTTTCAGCAGCTAGTCAGTCCTTCTGAGGGATCACAGGACAGGCCACCAGAAGCACGATGCCTGGCCCACACCTTGCAGCTTCAGCGAGGCCCCGAGTCTCCAGCCTTGGGGGGAGGAAGGGAGGTGCAGTCACAAATATGGGGGAGGTGGAAAGCAGCAGCATGCGCTGGCTTTCAGCTGACTCCTCTCTCCTGTCTGGCTCACTCAAGGCAGCAAGCCAAGCTCCAGCACGGCTGCCTGCGACCCTACAGAAGCTGGGGAGGGAGGGACACACATCAATCACATCCTTAGACTGCTAGATGTTGTGACGAAGTGGGGGATTTTCTTGTTTTTTCTTGTTTTCGGTGGGGTTTCAATGGTTTGCATGCAGAGGGGGTGGGACTCAGTTTCCCCGGGTGTTACTGGTTTAACGAGGTGAGGGGAGAGGGAGTTTGTTGTTACAGAGGACCGGAGAGGGAACTTGGGACCCCAGCCAATGGCCTGGAGGATGGATACCCCAGCGACTGGTGACCTGAGACCCCGACCCGGAGACCCAGCTCAGGAGTTGCAGCCGGTTCTGGCCAGTGGGAGAACAATGGGCTGCAGAGTGAGGACCCAGTGACCTAACCAGCCGGTTCCAGCCAGAGGACAGAAGCGAGGAGAGGAGGCCCCAGTTTACGACCCTGTTTACCTGGAGAGAAGACAATGGACAAAGGCAGGGCCAGGGATCTCAGATGCCCAGCTGGGAAGCGGGGGGGCTCGGGGTTGGAGGGGGGGAGCAGGCAGAGCCCACCTGGATGCAGAGAGACTGGGATGTGCTGGGCTGAGGGAGGCCAGGCCTGAGAGTTTCCTGTGCTGTGTTCAACTCTCAATAAAGCCTCCTATTTTACGCTGGCTGAGTGTCACTCCGGTCTAGAGAACAGGGTTGCATCAACCCCTTCGGGGGTGGAGGCCCGGGGGGTCCAGAGCGAGTGGACTCCCTGAGGGGGCCCACGGCAAGAGACAGACGTGCTAAGGCTCAGAGAGGTGCGGCTCCAGGAGGTGGTGGGGCCTGACCCCGAGAGAGAGTGGACCCCCGAGAAGGGCTGTCGCACTGGAAGGGGCACCCCCCCCCCACGGATCGCACGGGGCCAAGAGTGGGCACGATCTGTGAGTCCGTGACAGATGTCATCCCAGCAGGATGGTCTCCCAGAGCCCCAGGGGGTAATGCTGCCAGAAAAGGGCCTAGCACATGCCGGAAAGGTGACATTTATAGTTAGCTGGGTATTTACCCCACAGCCACCACCTTGGTATCCAAGTGCCTATGCTGGCTGGTGTCCGATAGACCCAATTCACACCCTGCCCTAGGGGGCTGGAACGCCGCACCTCTGCATGAGATATGAATCTCCCCAGCTCTGAGGAAGGAGGGAGGCAGCAGCAGCAGCTTGGCAGGTAACCAAGGGAGCGCTACAGTTTCCTGCTGCCATCTGAGCCAAGGGTTTGCAGTGCTGATGTCCCTGTTTGGCCAGGCGCTGGGGCAGGGCTAACATGCTGAGACCCTCTGTGCTCCCCAGGGCTGCCGAGAGCGGGTTCGGGCCCCGGTAATTTGTACCGGCTCCCCCCCCCCTCGTCGGCCCTGGTGCTCCCGACGGAGAGAGCTGTCCAATATGGCTCCCTAGCGCATGAGCTTTAACCTTGGAAGCAGCACTAGGAGGATGGGGAGATCTAGCCTATAGTTAACTCTGCTCTGCTCTACCCAGCTACCTGGCCCCTCCCCGTGAAGGAGCCAGGCTGGACACTGCTGCATCTCCTCAGCTACTGCCCTTGCTATCGGGAGGTCCTGTGCTGAGCGTGCTCGGAAGTGCTCTGCACGTCTAGGCCAAAGCATTCTGCCCGCTCAGCTGCACAATGCTGTGAAATTAACAGATACACTCCCACGCCCCAGCGCACATCCCTCTGGCTCAGGGTGTATCCTGGGCCCAGGATTTCTTTGGGGGTAAGTGGTTTGTCTAACTGTATCCTCCCTGTTCTGCAGGGCAGCCACCACAGATCCTTTTCATGCAGCTACAGGAGGGAGATGCAGTAATGGCTCTGCAGGTTACTCATAGACACGCCACATCTAATTACACTGGATTCTTCCAGGCCAATGGCTGGACAGGCCCCATGAAATCAGAGTGCCACGAAGAGGCTCATGTACAAGCCAGGGTTGCTAGGGCTGGGAGTCTCCTGATTAACGGACAGGTTCAGGGAAGGCAGCAGAGAGGGCGCCAGATATCAGGCTGTGTTAACAATGGGGAAAAGAGCACCCAGAGGAGACTCAAGAAGTGACAGCTAAGGAAGTGAGAGAACGGAGCTGAACTAATACAGAGCACTCAAATGAGGTTTGTTTAATGAACGAGAAGTGACAGCAAAGGCCAGTGGCTGACTATGGCCATGTCCGCACTACAGGGACTGTAGCCGTAGCTGTGCCAGGGTAACCGTGTAGTGTAGACGCAGCCTACAGCGACCAGGGGGTTTCTGTCCTGTAGGAACGCCACCTCCCCGAGCGAGGGTAGCTAGGCTGACAGCAGCATTCTGCCATTGACCTGGCTGTGTCTAGACTGGGGTTGGGGTGGCATAGGGCGGATTTTGCACATCCCTGAGTGCTGCAGCTATGTCAGCCTGCATGTTATGTTGAACCTGGCCAGAGTCTGGCTACACAGTTGGGACGGGGACACAGAGCAAGGAACTGACCAAAAGGAGCCCCCAAGGGCTGGGTTTATGAGACTCCCTTATTAATAGGGCTTAGGGGTCTGACCGTCAAACCCTCTGGACATCAAGAGCCGTACAATGCCCAGCCAAGCCAACGGCCACCTCCCAGGCTTGCTCTATACTTCCAAGTTAGGCCTACAGAACTAGGTTGGTCGGATATGGAAAATCCACACCTGAGTGAAATAGCCATGCTGACTTACCCCCCAGCGCAGACACAGCTATGCTGACTTACCCCCCAGCACAGACACAGCTACGCTGACTTACCCCCCGGCGCCGACACAGTTACGCTGACTTACCCCCCGGCGCTGACACAGTTACACTGACTTACCCCCCGGCGCCGACACAGCTACGCTGACTTACCCCCCGGCGCAGACACAGCCATGCTGACTTACCCCCCGGCACAGACACAGCTATGCTGACTTACGCCCCGGCGCCGACACAGCCATGCTGACTTACCCCCCGGCACAGACACAGCTACGCTGACTTACCCCCCGGCGCCGACACAGCTACGCTGACTTACCCCCCGGCGCCGACACAGCTACGCTGACTTACCCCCCGGCACAGACACAGCCATGCTGACTTACCCCCTGGCGCCGACACAGCTATGCTGACTTACCCCCCGGCGCCGACACAGCTACGCTGACTTACCCCCCAGCGCCGACACAGCCATGCTGACTTACCCCCCGGCGCCGACACAGCTATGCTGACTTACCCCCCGGCGCAGACACAGCTACGCTGACTTACCCCCCGGCGCAGACACAGCTACGCTGACTTACCCCCCGGCGCCGACACAGCTACGCTGACTTACCCCCCGGCACAGACACAGCCATGCTGACTTACCCCCTGGCGCCGACACAGCTATGCTGACTTACCCCCCGGCACAGACACAGCTACGCTGACTTACTCCCCGGCACAGACACAGCTACGCTGACTTACCCCCCCGGCGCCGACACAGCCATGCTGACTTACCCCCCGGCACAGACACAGCTACGCTGACTTACCCCCCGGCGCAGACACAGCTACGCTGACTTACCCCCTGGGGCAGACACAGCTACGCTGACTTACCCCCCCGGCGCCGACACAGCTACGCTGACTTACCCCCCAGGGCAGACACAGCTACGCTGACTTACCCCCCGGCACAGACACAGCTACGCTGACTTACCCCCCGGCACAGACACAGCTACGCTGACTTACCCCCCGGCGCCGACACAGCTACGCTGACTTACCCCCCGGCACAGACACAGCTACGCTGACTTACCCCCCGGCGCCGACACAGCTATGCTGACTTACCCCCCGGCACAGACACAGCTACGCTGACTTACCCCCCGGCACAGACACAGCTACGCTGACTTACCCCCCCGGCGCCGACACAGCTACGCTGACTTACCCCCCGGCACAGACACAGCTACGTTGACTTACCCCCCGGCACAGACACAGCTACGCTGACTTACCCCCCGGCACAGACACAGCTACGCTGACTTACCCCCCAGCGCAGACACAGCTACGCTGACTTACCCCCCGGCGCCGACACAGGTACGCTGACTTACCCCCCGGCGCAGACACAGCTACGCTGACTTACCCCCCGGCGCCGACACAGCTACGCTGACTTACCCCCCGGCACAGACACAGCTACGCTGACTTACCCCCCGGCGCCGACACAGCTACGCTGACTTACCCCCCGGCACAGACACAGCCATGCTGACTTACCCCCTGGCGCCGACACAGCTATGCTGACTTACCCCCCGGCACAGACACAGCTACGCTGACTTACTCCCCGGCACAGACACAGCTACGCTGACTTACCCCCCCGGCGCCGACACAGCCATGCTGACTTACCCCCCGGCACAGACACAGCTACGCTGACTTACCCCCCGGCGCAGACACAGCTACGCTGACTTACCCCCTGGGGCAGACACAGCTACGCTGACTTACCCCCCCGGCGCCGACACAGCTACGCTGACTTACCCCCCAGGGCAGACACAGCTACGCTGACTTACCCCCCGGCACAGACACAGCTACGCTGACTTACCCCCCGGCACAGACACAGCTACGCTGACTTACCCCCCGGCGCCGACACAGCTACGCTGACTTACCCCCCGGCACAGACACAGCTACGCTGACTTACCCCCCGGCGCCGACACAGCTATGCTGACTTACCCCCCGGCACAGACACAGCTACGCTGACTTACCCCCCGGCACAGACACAGCTACGCTGACTTACCCCCCCGGCGCCGACACAGCTACGCTGACTTACCCCCCGGCACAGACACAGCTACGTTGACTTACCCCCCGGCACAGACACAGCTACGCTGACTTACCCCCCGGCACAGACACAGCTACGCTGACTTACCCCCCAGCGCAGACACAGCTACGCTGACTTACCCCCCGGCGCCGACACAGGTACGCTGACTTACCCCCCGGCGCAGACACAGCTACGCTGACTTACCCCCCAGCGCAGACACAGCTACGCTGACTTACCCCCCGGCGCCGACACAGCTACGCTGACTTACCCCCCAGCGCAGACACAGCTACGCTGACTTACCCCCCAGCGCAGACACAGCTACGCTGACTTACCCCCCCGGCGCCGACACAGCTACGCTGACTTACCCCCCCGGCGCCGACACAGCTACGCTGACTTACCCCCCGGCGCCGACACAGCTACGCTGACTTACCCCCCGGCGCCGACACAGCTACGCTGACTTACCCCCGGCGCAGACACAGCTACGCTGACTTACCCCCCGGGGCAGACACAGCTACGCTGACTTACCCCCCGGCGCCGACACAGCCATGCTGACTTACCCCCCGGCGCCGACACAGCTACGCTGACTTACCCCCCGGCGCCGACACAGCTACGCTGACTTACCCCCCGGCACAGACACAGCCATGCTGACTTACCCCCTGGCGCCGACACAGCTATGCTGACTTACCCCCCGGCGCCGACACAGCTACGCTGACTTACCCCCCAGCGCCGACACAGCCATGCTGACTTACCCCCCGGCGCCGACACAGCTATGCTGACTTACCCCCCGGCGCAGACACAGCTACGCTGACTTACCCCCCGGCGCAGACACAGCTACGCTGACTTACCCCCCGGCGCCGACACAGCTACGCTGACTTACCCCCCGGCACAGACACAGCCATGCTGACTTACCCCCTGGCGCCGACACAGCTATGCTGACTTACCCCCCGGCACAGACACAGCTACGCTGACTTACTCCCCGGCACAGACACAGCTACGCTGACTTACCCCCCCGGCGCCGACACAGCCATGCTGACTTACCCCCCGGCACAGACACAGCTACGCTGACTTACCCCCCGGCGCAGACACAGCTACGCTGACTTACCCCCTGGGGCAGACACAGCTACGCTGACTTACCCCCCGGCGCCGACACAGCTACGCTGACTTACCCCCCAGGGCAGACACAGCTACGCTGACTTACCCCCCGGCACAGACACAGCTACGCTGACTTACCCCCCGGCACAGACACAGCTACGCTGACTTACCCCCCGGCGCCGACACAGCTACGCTGACTTACCCCCCGGCACAGACACAGCTACGCTGACTTACCCCCCGGCGCCGACACAGCTATGCTGACTTACCCCCCGGCACAGACACAGCTACGCTGACTTACCCCCCGGCACAGACACAGCTACGCTGACTTACCCCCCCGGCGCCGACACAGCTACGCTGACTTACCCCCCGGCACAGACACAGCTACGTTGACTTACCCCCCGGCGCCGACACAGCTACGCTGACTTACCCCCCGGCACAGACACAGCTACGCTGACTTACCCCCCGGCACAGACACAGCTACGCTGACTTACCCCCCGGCGCCGACACAGGTACGCTGACTTACCCCCCGGCGCAGACACAGCTACGCTGACTTACCCCCCAGCGCAGACACAGCTACGCTGACTTACCCCCCGGCGCCGACACAGCTACGCTGACTTACCCCCCAGCGCAGACACAGCTACGCTGACTTACCCCCCCGGCGCCGACACAGCTACGCTGACTTACCCCCCCGGCGCCGACACAGCTACGCTGACTTACCCCCCGGCGCCGACACAGCTACGCTGACTTACCCCCCGGCGCCGACACAGCTACGCTGACTTACCCCCGGCGCAGACACAGCTACGCTGACTTACCCCCCGGGGCAGACACAGCTACGCTGACTTACCCCCCGGCGCCGACATAGCTACGCTGACTTATCCCCCGGCACAGACACAGCTACGCTGACTTACCCCCCGGCACAGACACAGTTACGCTGACTTACCCCCCGGCGCAGACACAGCTACGCTGACTTACCCCCCGGCGCCGACACAGCTACGCTGACTTACCCCCCGGCGCAGACACAGCCATGCTGACTTACCCCCCGGCGCCGACACAGCTACGCTGACTTACCCCCCGGCGCAGACACAGCTACGCTGACTTACCCCCCGGCGCCGACACAGCTACGCTGACTTACCCCCCGGCGCAGACACAGCTACGCTGACTTACCCCCCGGCGCCGACACAGTTACGCTGACTTACCCCCCGGCGCCGACACAGCTACGCTGACTTACCCCCCGGCGCCGACACAGTTACGCTGACTTACCCCCCGGCGCCGACACAGCTACGCTGACTTACCCCCCGGCGCCGACACAGCCATGCTGACTTACCCCCCGGCGCCGACACAGCTACGCTGACTTATCCCCCGGCACAGACACAGCTACGCTGACTTACCCCCTAGCGCAGACACAGCTACACTGACTTACCCCCCCGGCGCCGACACAGCTACGCTGACTTACCCCCCGGCGCCGACACAGCTACGCTGACTTATCCCCCGGCACAGACACAGCTATGCTGACTTACCCCCCAGCGCAGACACAGCTATGCTGACTTACCCCCCGGCGCCGACACAGCTACGCTGACTTACTCCCCGGCGCAGACACAGCTATGCCAACAGACGAATTCTTTTACACCGTAGTTCCTCATTGGGGGTGGGGGTTTCCTACACCAATGAAAAACCCCTTCCCTCAGGGTAGGCTGTGCCTGCATTACAGGGTCATACCAGCACAGCGCTCCGTAGTGTGGACATACACTCAGTGACCACTGCTTCAGGTCCTTGGAGCATTCCACAGAGGATGTAATTGGAAAGTGGCTGAAAGCCAGCAAAGGATGGGGACAGTGTACCCCATGGGAAATAGGGTGGTGTCTAGCAGGGTGCTGCTGCAGTGGGTGTTCCAGCCCCAGTTATTTAGCACCTTTATTAACCACCTGGAAAAAGCCAGATAACATGTTCTCTGCATTTGCAAACTGCACTGAATCAGGAGGCGTTGCAAACACCAGTCAAAGTGGCGAGCTATTTCAATGTACTTTGCACTGAAAGGTATTTCATCAGGGATCCATTTCCAAAACAATTGACAAACATTAGCTGAGGCTCACAGCGCCCCCTGCGAGTGACTGTAGTATCATCCTAATTTTTCTGATGGGTAAACCGAGACACGGAGCGGTTCAACAGCTTTCCCCAGGTCACCCAGCCTGTCAGTGCCAGACCTTGGGACTGATTCACAGTGCTGATCCCCAGTGCCCTGTTCTAGCACCGCGGCAGCTTTCACACTGCACGGCTGAGAGTCAAGGTGTGTTGTACTATACACAATGCTCTTACAGCCCATACCTCTGCTTCCCTACCAGTGCTAGGCAGCTTCTAAAATAGCCGTGAGGCTTTGCTCCCAGGTGGGACCCTGCAGAGATTTCTACCACGGATCTGCTCCACTTTCGTGTGCTGGCCCTGGAGGTGGGGAGGAGCTTTCCTTGCTGGGCAGGCCACACCTGGACACTGACGATGTAATGGCTGCTCACACACAAGCCAAAGCCCATGTTCCGTTGGGTTTTTTCACTGGCAATTTGAACCGGAACAATGGGGTTGCATAGCAGGCCAGAGCAATCATCCATGCAGAGAAGTATCCCGAGTCCAGCATCGGCCTGCACATCATGCTTAGGTAGGGGCCGGTTTTGTTCAATATCTTCATTAATGATCTGGAGGATGGCGTGGACTGCACTCTCAGCAAGTTTGCAGATGACACTAAACTGGGAGGAGTGGTAGATACGCTGGAGGGTAGGGATAGGATACAGAGGGACCTAGACAAATTAGAGGATTGGGCCAAAAGAAATCTGATGAGGTTTAACAAGGACAAGTGCAGAGTCCTGCACTTAGGACGGAAGAATCCCATGCACCACTACAGACTAGGGACCAAATGGCTAGGCAGCAGTTCTGCAGAAAAGGACCTGGGGGTTACAGTGGACGAGAAGCTGGATATGAGTCAACAGTGTGCTCTTGTTGCCAAGAAGACTAACAGCATTTTGGGCTTTATAAGTAGGGGCATTGCCAGCAGATACAGGGACGTGATCATTCCCCTCTATTCGACATTGGTGAGGCCTCATCTGGAGTACTGTGTCCAGTTTTGGGCCCCACACTACTAGAAGGATGTGGAAAAATTGGAAAGAGTCCAGTGGAGGGCAACAAAAATGATTAGGGGGCTGGAGCACATGACTTATGAGGCGGAAGGAACTGGGATTGTTTAGTCTCCAGAAGAGAAGAATGAGGGGGGATTTGATAGCTGCTTTCAACTACCTGAAAGGGGGTTCCAAAGAGGATGGATCTAGACTGTTCTCAGTGGTGGCAGATGACAGAACAAGGAGCAATGGTCTCAAGTTGCAGTGGAGAAGGTCTAGGTTGGATATTAGGAAACACTATTTCACTAGGAGGGTGGTGAAGCACTGGACTGGGTTCCCTAGGGAGGTGGTGGAATCTCCTTCCTTAGAGGTTTTTAAGGTCAGGCTTGACAAAGCCCTGGCTGGGATGATTTAGTTGGGGTTGGTCCTGCTTTGAGCAGGGGGTTGGACTACATGACCTCCTGAGGTCCCTTCCAACCCCGATATTCTATGATTATAGGCATCTACCCCCATCTGCTAGCAAGCACGAAGAACCCGACAAATTCAAATTGTTCCTGAAACAGCTTTTGTGAAAGGGGGACAGGAATCAACAAACTGAACCTGCAGCTGAGAAGTAACAGGATCCCAAAATGGACTGAATGGGAGCGACACTGCGTTCCCCTTTGGGAGGGTGGCACTGAGTTTCCTGGACTGTCCATGCACAATACCAGCTCTGCTGAGCACAGCGCCACAGTGGCATGCAGGGCTCAATAGACACTCCTGCAGTGCAACAGGCTGCTCCAGCGTGCAGCCGGGATCCCAAGCCTACACAAGGATGGACGAGGCAAGGGGAGGGCTAAGGGCAGAATGCCTTTTGTATATAAGCAGTCACAGTTTTGGATGGAAGCAGAAGTTTCACTGCACCAGTCCTGAATGTTGCTGTTTTCCTCCCGGCCTTCTCATGTGGTATTTGGCCTTGATATCTGTACTGGGTTCTGTCTGGCTCCACCAGCTGGGGCGTCCTGCTAGAAGAATAAACCAGGGTCTGTCTGCAGCTCCACAGCAAATCCCCTTGTGAGAGTCTTGAATCCCTGACAGATGGCTGAGGCCGCACTGAAGACTGTCTCCGAAAAGTTCATTTTTCATTGCCTCCTTTATTTCTCTCTTGCCCTAGAGACGCTGTAATGAAAAGAGCAGCCCCGGTGCTTTGGAGCGCCTCTCTTCCTGCTCCTTATTCCCCATTTCAAGTCATAATCCCGTGTTTGTGACATCTTAACCTGTTGCTCTGGAGAGGATTATGATGTCACAGACACGTTTATGACTTCAGCTGGGCACTCAGAAGCAGATTAACCCCAGGCTAACAAAGATTTTATTGTAATGCTGTGACAGTTTGGGAATCTGCCGGTGGGAATTTACGAATTCCAGTTAGATGTTAGGTACTCTCCGTTTGCTCATCCCCTTATGGAGATCTCCTATCTGGTGTTAAGGGT
Organism: Emys orbicularis; assembly: GCF_028017835.1. Taxonomy (NCBI): domain Eukaryota; kingdom Metazoa; phylum Chordata; order Testudines; family Emydidae; genus Emys; species Emys orbicularis. Next base: position 25,894,569 of record NC_088699.1, read on the forward strand.
GGGGTGACTGGCACCTCGGTGTCTGCCCCTGAATGCCCCATCAACAACTGAACAACCTTGCTCTAACAGGACAATGGAGACTCCCTGGAAGGACTATTGATTTGCTAATGCCCCTTATGGTCCCACCCCCACTCTGAGACAAAAAGGGCTGGGCATGTGACTGCTGCTTGGCTAGGGCATGAGCTCTTCTCTCACTCGCATGGGATTCAAAACTATGCTGGTAAGCAGGAGGGACCTGTGCATGCTTGAGCAGAGACCATCACCAAAAGACAAGACTGGGCAGGAGGAGACGGGGTGCAGAAGAATCCAGGACTCCCTGGAAGACACTTAGACTCAAAGGACTCTCAGGAGGGGTGAGAAAACTGAGGCAGGATCTTATGTTCAGGAGCTTATTTTTCTGGAAATCTGTCTCTCTCTTGGGCTTTCTCTCTGAGTGAAGCGCGCGTGGGTTCAGGAATTCCTTTGCAAAGTGGGTGTTACACTGTCATGTACCCGCGGAGAGAGAAATGGAAAGCCAGAGGGTCCCCACTTGTGCTGGAACTCTGGGAGCATGCAGAAGCAACTGGGGAGGAGGGGAGCAGCCTCTGGAGAGCCTGCACTAATTTCAGGGCCTAGGCAATTGGACTGTGGGTCACTCCTGGAGTGTGTGCCTTGAGCTAGTGCTCAAGCTCTGCCCTGCCCCAGCCAGCCGAGTGCATGGATCAGTACAGCAGCCTGGTAAGTGTCCAGGAGGAGGAGCTCATTAGGGTCAGAACAAATCCAAATGGCTAAAATTTTCACAAATACCTATGTCCCATTTTCAAAAGCACCTCAGTCACTGAGGGCCAGATTTGTAAAGGCATGGAGGTGCCTAAAGACGCAGATGGGCACTTGGTAAGATTTACAAAACCATATAAGGCACCCACAGGCTTTCAAAAATCCCACTACACATCTGTCTGCACCTTTAAGAGACTGTATGTCTTGAAAAATCTGCCTGCTAGTAAGCTAAGTCCTATTGATTTCCCCTGGGATTTAGGGTCGAAGTGCCTGGAGTTTTGTAACTTTTATGCAATATCTGTAATCAAAGAAGGGAGAAGAACTGCATACCCACCACAGAGCAGTTATTGCTAAATGGAACGGCTTTGAAATTGAAGGATTGGTGGGTGTTTAATTCTGAAAGAAAGATGTCATGGAAATCAAATCTGCCACACAATAGTTCTGCCCCTCTGATAATGGTGAAGGAACCATTTAATAGGGTGTTATGCAAACATCAAAATGAGAAAAGAAAAGCCTACAAAATGTAGATAAAGTAAAACAAAAGAATGAGCGAGAAAGAGAGAGAGAGAGATAATGAATGGAAAAGAGGGAGCCAGAAGGAAATAGACTTAAGGAAATCATAGAAATATGGGGCTGGAAGGGCCCTTGATAAATCATCGAATCCAGCCCCCTGCACTGTGGCAGGAGCCCTCTGCACTGTCAATCCCCAGAGCTGGTTGACTAATGGAATACATTATTTGCAAATTAATTATTTGTCGAGTGACAAGGACTCACAAATAATGTATGTGACTAATGGTATCTTGGCATCTACAGAACTAGCTGAGTATATTTGTGATTAATTTAACAACTGATGGGAAAAAATCAGTGAATGGACTATCTGTGAATATTATTCAACTGGCTCTCTAAATAATATTAACTATACAATACTGAGCAGTGAAAGGGGGACATGAAACTATGTAAATACAATTAAAAGGCAATTGGGGAGGCAATGAATGGGTGCTTGGGATGCAGAAGGAATGGGACCCATGGGATCTGGACACCAAATTCGCATTAAAACTAACCCCAGCTATCTTACCCTGCTGTGCAGAGCAGGATAAAAACTCTTTTCTCCAGAAAAGCAGCAAAGAGTCCTGTGGCACCTTATAGACTAACAGATGTATTGGAGCATGAGCTTTCATGCTCATCAGACGCATGCTACCCCTCTGATACTTTTCTCCAGGACACTGTCATGAGAACATCACTGATGTGCCTCGCCCAGCAGAGTGAAGGCACAATGCCATGCAATGGGAACTCTTCCTAGTTCTGAGATGAAGAACCTGCTTCTGGATGATGTGATGGCCTCTGGATGAAGTTCCAGCTTTGACTCTGGTAATGCAGGCCAGACCCAGCTCCAGGCACCTTTTAGCTTTAAACACGTCTGTTATTTCTGATCTGCGATTATTGAAAGGATTCCTTTGTTTGTAGGAGAACTGCTTGGCATAACAACTGTAGTTGCTTCCAGGATCTTTCAGATCAATGCGGTATAACGCTGATTTAGCTGGTGTGTTCTGCCAGTCATGACCTGTGTTATAACTATAAAGGGAAGGGTAACAGCCCTCCTGCGTACAATACTATAAAATCCCTCCTGGCCAGAGACACCAAAATCCTTTTACCTGTAAAGGGTTAAGAAGCTCGGGTAACCTGGCTAACACCTGACCCAAAGGACCAATAAGGGGACAAGATACTTTCAAATCTTGGTGGGGGGAAGGCTTTTGTTTGTGCTCTTTGTTTTGGGGGTTGTTCGCTCTTGGGACTAAGAGGGACCAAACATCAATCCAGGCTCTCCAAATCTTTCTGAACATAGACTCATAGACTCATAGACTTTAAGGTCAGAAGGGACCATTATGATCATCTAGTCTGACCTCCCGCATGATGCAGGCCACAAAAGCTGACCCACCCACTCCTGGAATAATTCTCTCCCTTGACTCAGCTGTTGAAGTCCCCAAATCATGATTTAAAGACTTCAAGTCGCAGAGAATCCTCCAGCAAGCGACCCCTGCCCCATGCTGCGGAGGAAGGCGAAAAACTTCCAGGGCCTTTGCCAATCTACCCTGGAGGAAAATTCCTTCCCGACCCCAAATATGGCGATCAGCAGAACCCCGAGCATGCGGGCAAGATTCTCCAGCCAGACCCACATTGACCATTGATAGTAATTACCAGCGATGGCACGTTATTGACCTATTGACTAAAATCACGTTATCCCATCAAACCATCCCCTCCATAAACTTATCAAGCTTAATCTTAAAGCCAGAGAGGTCTTTCGCCCCCACTGTTTCCCTCGGAAGGCTGTTCCAGAACTTCACCCCTCTGACGGTTAGAAACCGTCGTCTAATTTCAAGCCTAAACTTCCCGACGGCCAGTTTATATCCATTTGTTCTCGTGTCCACATTAGCACTGAGCTGAAATAATTCCTCTCCCTTCTCTCATATTTCAAACTTGTAAGTAACAGCCAGGCAAGGCATGTTAGGTTTATCTTTGTTTTCTCAACTTGTAAATGTACCTTTTGCTAGAGGGTTTACCTTTGTTTGCTGTAACTTCGAGCTTAAGGCTAGAGGGGGTTCCTCTGGGCTCTTTGAATCTGATTACCCTGTAAAGTTATTTTCCATCCTGATTTTACAGAAATGATTTTTTACCTTTCTTTCTTTAATTAAAAGCCTTCTTTTTAAGAACCGGATTGATTTTTCCTTGTTTTAAGATCCAAGGGGATTGGATCTGGACTCACTAGGAATTGGTGGGGGAAAGGAGGGGGAATGGTTAATTTCTCCTTGTTTTAAGATCCAAGGGTTTGGATCGGTGTTCACTAGGAAATTGGTGGAGAAGTTTCTCAAGGCTACCCAGGGAAGGGAGTTAGTATTTGGGAGTGGTGGCAGCAAAACCAGATCTAAGCTGGTAATTAGAGGTTCACATGCAGGTCCCCATATCTGTACTCTAAAGTTCAGAGTGGGGAAGGAACCTTGACAACCTGTCTGGAAACCTTTGCATGCCGCACACTACTCACGGGGACCTCACATGGAAGTGCCTCCTTCCCTCCCTTCTGCTCAGAGGGAGGCCGATTCATCAGTGCAGACCTGAGCTAGCTCTACAGTGTGTCTTGTAGCTGTGCTATTTCTCTCCTTAATATGCTGCATTATTAGCCCAGGCGCTGACTGCGCCTGACTTGCTTGATCTGCTGTGACAGCCCTCAGTGAGTTTGTTCCAATACTCAGCTTAGGATTCACATTTTGGGGAAAGCCCTAAGAATACCCTGTACTTCTGCATCTCAAACAGCCTTCTAGGTTGCTGGACACAAAATCAGCTTGATTCTCTTGGTGTCTTGGTTTTGCTGGAGTTGGAGGGGGCGATGACTTTTGGACCTTCAATCTAACACATAAGACAATAATACAAGAAACAGAGGAAAATATGGAGAGATCAAAACCCCCCATCACCAAGAATCCCTGACCTGGATACAGGCTGAGTCAGCACTTATCCGTGCAAGGCAGCCTGAAGCTAGTCGCAATCTTCTGGGGACAGTAACCTCAGGTTAGAAAGACACAAATCTCTCCTATGCTTCCAGGACTGTGCGTCACACATCGCCCAGTCTGTCTGTTAGTGGGGGCACCAGGGAGATTTGGGCCCTGCATTTAGGTTGTGTATAATCCATGTTTTACCAAGCCTGTGAGCAATACAAATCTTTCCATGGTGTATTTGTAATTCAAATGCAAATAGCTTTTGATTCAGATGTCAACATCCCCTCAATGTTTGCAACCCAAACATACAGCCAGTGCTAGTGCAGCAGAACTGGAAAGGGGAGATCTCCCACCTGGGGAGCTCCACTGATGGTAGAGCGAATCAGGGCTCAGGCGTTTGTACGCTCTTAGCATCTGTGCAGGGCTAACACAGTGTTAAAAATGCGGGTGGCTTGTCTACACTTGTGCTGACACTGGTGCAACAGTGTGAGGGTTCCCCAAACCTGCCAGTGGAGCTGGGAACGTACAGGCAAGCCAGAGTGACGTCTCAGTGAGAGTGAGGGTCTCAGGCATGACTGCCCTCTGCTCTGCAGTTCCAGAGCTCCCCAGAGAGCCCTCGGTGGGCTCCCGGTGGCTAATGGGCTTGTTTAAATGTATTGTATAGTGGTGAGGGAGACAGAGTTTTACCCCAGCAGAAGAGAACCCCCTCCCTGCTGCCAGAAGGCCTGAAGTCTACACTGCTGCGAGTGCCCAGTGGTTAAGGGAGCCTTCCTCCCTTCATTTGCACCGTCTGTTCTCCACGCCAGACACAGCCTCGGGTCACTGAATACCTCTTCAGACCTCCCCGGCAGCACAGGGCATTGACCACTCAAGGCTTCGTTTTCAGCATACTGCCCCTTTACTGTCTGCAGCTGCCATTTTGTGAGGCAGAATTAATGCAGGATGTTACTGGGATGTCAGAGGGTGAGTGGCCCAGTCAGAGGCACTGGGTCCAGCCCCATCTGTGACTCAGTCAGCTCTCCTCCCAAGGTGTGGAAAATCAGTCACCACATGACAGGAGGGTCCCGGCTAAATCAGTGCAGGCCTGGAGATAAAAGAGAAGCCTCCTATGAAGCAAAGGGGAGACGGCAGAGAGCCTGTAAAGGAGAATGCCAGCCAGCACCCCTAGGAAAAACGCTTGCAGGGCTCTTCAGCTAAGAGATTTGTGATGGAGGGGCCAAGGAGTCTGCATTCTGCAAAGACTTAATAAGACCCCTCCAGGGGGAGGTTACTTTAAGTATTCTGCCCTCGGAGCAAGTTATTGCAAGGACCACCAGGGTGTGTGTGTGTGCGCGCCTGCAGAGCCGTGCCATGCCACAAGGGGGCGCTCTGGGACGGCCCCCTGCTACATGGGTACACATGCACCGGGCATGCTCTTGCTCGCAGCCAGAGCGTTGTTCCCTCTTACTCTTTTCCTCTTATCCAAACGCTGGTCATTCAGGTCCGAGAGGGCAGGGCTACAAACTCCTCCTCAGTGTAAGCCATTGTGAAGTGCTGATGAAACACAGAAGTCGAGGCCTTTATCCAGCCCTCTTTTCCCGTTCTCAGGGAGCAGAAATCAAATTAGATTTCAAACGTCATTGCTCCTACCCGGCAAAGCTGAAGTGGAAATAAGAGCATGTCATCCCCGTCACAAGTAGCATGTAACGCTCAGACTTCACAACGCATTAACTTAAGGAAAGCTCCTAACCAAGGCCAACTTAGATTCTCCCTGTGCAATTTCAATAGAACCCAGCAGAGGCAGGAGAATGGCTCCGGAGGAATTTGTCTGGCTGTCATGAATTCCATGTATCTAAAAAATCTCCATGACATCTGGTGTCTTGGCGATTTTGGGGGCAGAGTGAGTGAGTGAGTGAGTGGGTGGATTGGCGTGGGGAGAAAGAGCAGGTGAAGTTGTTTAAACTGTGTCTAATGCGAATGGCCCAGAAAACTGCTCTGGAAGTGATTAGAGAGTGGGGGATCAGTCTCCACGCTGCAGGGGCTCAAGGATCAGATTGAAGGAGTCTGAAATGACCAAGCACTAGACTAGACCATCACAATAGACAGGACATAGGAGGGCAACAAGAAAAAGGTGTCCACTAAAGTCATTAAGTCAGTATTTGTGGGACATAAAAATACCAGGAGGACTATATAAGGAGGCAGGAGTCCAGTGGTTCTGATGTGCTCCTCTTTAGAAGCATGTTTCTGCAAAGATAGTTTGATCCTTATAAAACACTCCTTACTGAAAATAGTACCACACTATGAGCCATAATCTCCCAACTTACAGTGGGAATGCTGCAGGGCTGGGGACAGTTACTCTTTCATAATTAGGGTAGTCTGTGATTTTCAGGTATTTGCCAGGATTTTCCTGGCTTGTGATGTCACCACCAGCGCCCGGCCCTGCGCTTCCCTGCCATTTACCACGACAGATCTACATTGCCAGATGGGAAAATCTGCCCATGGGACTGAAGTCCTCCATCCTCATTGTGGCTGAGAGCTATTTCTGTATCTGTCCACCAACCATCTTTCCTGAGAAGAGTGAGGGGCGGTGTGAGAAACAGGCCGGCGCTGACAGAAAAGGCATCTGTCACAGAAATCAAAAGCAGAGAGGAGAAGCTTTAACTAACTGTCCCAGTTTCCAGTGCAGGAAGAAGCTGCAGTCACTATCAAACTCACTCGCTTTGCTGGAAGGAAACTCAACCAGTGGTTTTGGAAAGGCCGAGAAGTAATTCCCCTTATGTTCTAAAACATGAGCTATTTACAAACTCACCCTCCGCGCTTCCTGCGCTTCCTATCTGGGGATCTGGCAGCTGAAAAATGAAAGTTCAGGAATTGACTCAGCCTTCTGCTCCCTCCACATCCCAGCAGAAAGGGTCAGGTTTAAAGGAGCCTTTTCAAGACCCTCCATACGAGCGGCACATGCTGTAGCCCCTGACCATTTACAGCCCAGAGGAAACTGGAGCCTACCCTTCAGCTCAGCTGTTCCAAGCAGTGCTTCTCACATTGAAACTGAATGGGACTGGGGCTTTGTTAAGTTTTTGTTCCTGGAGGGTTTCCGAGTGGAGGAGCAGGCCCGCTGACAGCAATATCGGGCCTCAGAGCCAGGGCCATCCCTAACAGGGTGCGGGGCCCAGGGCGGAAGTGATGAATCCATCATTTCCAGGACCGACCCATCACTTCCGGGACCGACTGCGCTGGCCAGCCCGCAGGGCCCTGTAGCGGGGCAGTCACCCTGCTCCAGCCCTGAAAGGGTTAAAAGCCAGCCCTTGGAGAGGGCTGGGCCTGAGAGCCAATAAGAATAGGCTGATTGGGAAGGCAGCCACAGCTGGAGCCATGCCCAAGTAGGAGACAGCTGGCCCTATAGAAGGGTTGTGAGCCAGGAGCTGGGGCAGTCTCTCTCTAGCTCTTGGGAGAGAAGGACCTGGCTGCCTGGGAGCTCAGGGTATAGGGAACAGAGCAGGACTGGGGAAAGGCAAGAGGAGCTGGGGAGCTCCAGCTTGGTAAATCCCCAGGCTGCAGGCCTTGTGCAAGGCCTAAAACAGGTACTGGGCTTGCAGGGGTGCAGCTCGGGGTTAGGCAGAGGCAGCTGGTCCAACCTCCTTGCCAATGATGAGTGGCCATGACAGACTGCAGTCTGCCCCAGTGAGCGGGGCTAGATGATGACTGGCAGTAGCCACTGAGGCAAGGTGGGTTTAGAGGGTGGGGGTTCCCCTGGGAGGGGAGACCTAGAGCGGGGTTACTGCTGGGAGCAGAACCCTGAGGTAAAGGGGCATCGGGATCCGGGAAGGACACGGGGTCCTGAGGCAGGTGAGCCACCGGCCTGAAGAGGGCGCTCCGGTCTGGAATCGAGCTAATTCCCAGGACAACCAGCAGGAGGCATCGCACGGATGAGTCTTGCTTCGCTACAGGTGGTGGAGAATGCGGGCATTTGCGGTCTACCCCGATACAAAGGGCAGGGCGAGGACTGGGACTATTGCCTGGAAAAGGAGGGGACAATGGACCCAGCATATACAGAGGTTTTCTTTGCTGAAGGCTCTTGTGCCATCCCTGGCTGGTTTCTGGTGCCAGGGTCCCCACAGAAGGGAACTGATGGAACACAGGAAAGGCATGAGACCTTGCTCCATGTGGCCTGGGAGAACCAGGAGAGACAGTGTGCCTTGCAGGCACAACTGGGGCAACTGGCAGAGGAGCAGCGGGCCCTGGTGAAACTCCTGTGGAGGGAGTTCCAAAAAGACCTCCGAGACTGGTGGGAGAAGCCCAGTGCTGGGGCCAGGAGGCCCGGGGCACAGTGCAGGGCTTGTTACACCTGTGGGAAGTGTGGACATGTAAGGGTGAATTGTCCCTACTGGGATGGGGGCAGGGAGCCTCACCCAGAACTGGGGAAGGGACAAGCCCCTATGAGAGGCCACCTGGCGAGGGAAGTCAGGAGGCGAAGAAGGTGTTGGGCCTGTGGGCAGCGGGGGCACCTATGGAGGGAGTGCCCTGCCTCAAGGAGCACGGCCCAGGGCAGCCCAGGGAGGGCTGTCCCTGAGAAGGACCAACAGAGGAAGCTGGGGCCCCAGGCAGCAAAGGGGCAGCGAGCCTGCTTTGGCTGCCATGAACAGGGCCACATAAAGAGGAACTGTCCCCTCAGAGAAAGGCGAACTCAGGTGGAGGGGCCTGAGGACCCAAACAGGTCAAGGACTGGCCGGGTAAATGCTGCAGAGATGGCAGTAGACCTGCCCGAGAGCCACCCTCAGGGGATGGCAGACAAAGAGACTGGGACAGGGTGGGCCCAGCAAGAGGCCGGGACCCAGGCTGTTGTAGAGCAGGTAGCAGTAGGAACCCAGACCCTGAAGGAAGAGGGCCTGGGGGACTCTGGCCTGCTTGTGCGGCTGGAGGCTGCAGAGGAGGCCCGCCGTGAGGCCGAAGCAAATGCCATGGACCTCGCTAAAGAGTATGCAGCCGTCGTAGACGACGAGATCCGCTTGCGTAAGCAGCTGGAGGAGTCGGAAAAGAAACGAGCGGCTCTGGAGCGCATGGGCGAATGGTCCAGGCCAGGAGACCCGCCTACCCCCAGGGGTGGTGATCTTGGGGGCGGGGGTGTAGGAGGGCAGTCACCCCACTCCGGCCCTGAAAGGGTTAAAAGCCAGCCCTTAGAGAGGGCTGGGCCTGAGAGCCAATAAGAATAGGCTGATTGGGAAGGCAGCCACAGCTGGGGCCATGCCCAGGTAGGAGACAGCTGGCCCTATAGAAGGGTTGTGAGCCAGGAGCTGGGGCAGTCTCTCTCTAGCTCTTGGGAGAGAAGGACCTGGCTGCCTGGGAGCTCAGGGTATAGGGAACAGAGCAGGACTGGGGAAAGGCAAGAGGAGCTGGGGAGCTCCAGCTTGGTAAATCCCCAGGCTGCAGGCCTTGTGCAAGGCCTAAAACAGGTACTGGGCTTGCAGGGGTGCAGCTCGGGGTTAGGCAGAGGCAGCTGGTCCAACCTCCTTGCCAATGATGAGTGGCTGCTAGTTCCTGGCTACAGAGGCTTGGCAGAATTCAAATTGTATTGTTCTCGATTCGATTCGAGTTTATCTTTAGACTTTTCTTAGAGTTTTTGCTATTTAAATGTTCACCGTTGTGGGATATTATGGAGGGGTCAGACATGAATTATTTAATGACAGTAACGTTGAGGGGAAAGTAACAGCTTTGTGAGTGCTGCACAGTTACCCGCAGCTCTAGCTGCGCTAATGCCCGAGTCGAGTCGGCTGTTTTAGCAGAACTGTCAAGCCGTGGGTTCTGCAGCATTCATTGCATCACACTTTAAACACACTGAGAGGGGACGCTAGTAAATTCTCAAGCAGCATTTCTCTTGCCTTGTCTATCTGTACATTTTTATTATTATTGCTGAAACTATTTCTTGGTGGCTTTGTGTGTGAGTGGAGAAATCGTCGTTTACTGACATTTCCCAATAAAAATCTAATCCCTCCAAGCGTAAAGAGAGAAGACATGTGAGGAACAGTACAGGAAGTTTTGGTGAGGATGCCAGCCCGATAATGACATTGGCTAGACACAGCTGAGAAGCCTCAGCAAGACCCAACAACTTGGCTTTCTAAAAACAGGGCACTAATTAAACAATAACCCAGTCCCTGTGCTGAAAAGGGCTCCCTCCTCTCCAATTTAGCAGCTATTAATTGAAACCTTTGCACACCTCTCTCAAACACTCTTGACTGCCAACATGGAAGCAATTACAGGGTGTGCCAGGCAGCACACCCCCACACTTGAAAAGGAGAGTAACACTGGGGCAGCTTTTCCAGCTAGCATCACAAAATAAAGGCACATCCCAGTGTTCGCTGAGGAGACGGCAACCTGTGTGCAGGAAAAGTGCTGCCAAAGGGGTGGTGGAGAGTCGAGGGGCTGAGCCAGGAAACAGCTTTATTCCCCCTCCATGTGCTTCACCATCTCCCTGGCCACACTCAAGTGACATTTCCCTATTTCCTGTAATTCCAGCTGCTAGGGGCCGCCACACAGGGACTCTCCAGACTGGGTCTGCTGACTGGACAGTAAACTCCTGTGGGGGGGGGGCAGGGAAGAGTGTGGTGAACGCACAGCTGAACACGGGGTCCCCCCCCAACAGGCCTAGATTTCACAGGCTCTTTTATCCCTTAACAAGACTCTATTAATTGCTTCTGAGGGGCGGTGCCTTGGGCTTCCTCCAGCTTGCTCCATCTGAAAGCAATCTGCAGCTCTCCTTCATTGACAAAACACAGAAAATAACCCAAACGCTCTGTATCCAAACCCGGGGAGAAGAGTGCCTGGTCCAGTGGGGTGGGGTCGGGCTGGGGTTGGCAATTGGACACAGAGACTCTCTTCTCTAGGTCTCCATGCCAAATCCAACATAAGTGATCAGTGGGTGAGCATCGGAGAATACGGATGCCACCACATAAAGCTGGGGTGCAGCGGAGGGGACATAGGGAGAAGTATAAAAATATTGCTCAGGCATGCAGGAGTGAAATCAGGAAGGCCAAATCACACTTAGGGCTTGTCTACACTACAAAATTAGGTCGGATTTATAGAAGCCGGATTTATAGAAGCCGGTTTTATGCAGCCGACTGTGTGTGTCCCCACATAAAATGCTCTAAGTGCATGAAGTCGGCGGACCGCGTCCACAGTACCGAGGCTAGCGTCGACTTCTGGCGCATTGCACTATGGGTGCCTATGGGTACCTATCCCACAGTTCCCGGAGTCTCCGGCGCCCATTGGAATTATGGGTTGAGATCGCAATGCCCGAATGATGCAAAGCAGTGCCGCGGGGGGTTCTGGGTACATTGCGTCACGCACCTCCCCCGCCGTCACAGCAACGGCAGACAATAGATTCGCGCCTTTTTACCTGGGTTACCTGTGCAGACAACATACCACGCCAAGCATGGAGCCCGCTCAGCTCAGCTCACCGTCACCATATGTCTTCCGGGTGCCGGCAAACGTGTGACTGCATTGCTAAACAGCAGCAGCAGATTACTGCCTTTTGGCGGTAGACGGTGCAGCATGAGTAGTAGCCTTCATCGGCGCTCGGGATGCTGGTAGCTGTGGGGCTGGCAGCCGTAGGGCTGCATTGCACCAGCCCCTTGCCTTTTGGCAGTAGATAGTTTATTACGACTGGTAACCGTCCTGTCAGTATTGTCTGCTGAGCATCCAGAAGAGGCCGAGGGCAATCTGGGTGCTCAGCAGATCTGAAAGAAGAGCTTTCCTCAGGTCTGAAAGCAAGTAAATTTAGAGGTTGCCTGAAATGCTCATAGATTATTGTAGCCTGAGCGCCTTTACCGAGCCTTCTGGCTACTGTACAGCAGCAACCCCTTGCCTTTAACCGTCCTCGTTGGACAATGATGGTTACCAGTCGTAGTATACTATTTGCTGCCAAGTATTGGCTGCCAAGCACCCAGAAAATGCCGAGGGCTATCAGTCATGCTGCACTGTCGTCTTAAGATGTAAAAAATAGATTTGTGTTTTATTCATTTCCTTCCCCCCTCCCTCCGTCAAATCAACGGCCCGCTAAACCCAGGCTTAGGAGTTCAATCTCGGGGGGGGGGGGCATTCTGTGTGACAGTTGTTTGTATTTCTCCCTGATGCACAGCCACCTTTCTTGATTTTAATTCCCTGTACCTGTACGCCATGTCGTCAGTCGCCCGCCCCTCCCTCCCTCCCTCCCTCCCTCCCTCCCTTCTTCCCCTGGTCTTTAGATACTAGTTTCGCGCCTTTTTTCAGACCAGACGCCATAGCTAGCACTGGGATCATGGAGCCCGCTCAGATCACCGCGGCAATTATGAGCACTATGAACACCACGCGCATTGTCCTGGAGTATATGCAGAGCCTGGACATGCCAAAGCAAAACCAGGAGGACCAGCTGAGGAGGAGGAGGCGATTGCAGCGCGGCGACGATAGTGATGAGGAAATTGACATGGACCTCTCACAAGGCACAGGCCCCAGCAATGTGGAAATCATGGTGTTACTGGGGCAGGTTCATGCCATGGAACGCCGATTCTGGGCCCGGGAAACAAGCACAGACTGGTGGGACCGCATCGTGTTGCAGGTCTGGGACGATTCCCAGTGGCTGCGAAACTTTCGCATGCGTAAGGGCACTTTCATGGAACTTTGTGACTTGCTTTCCCCTGCCCTGAAGCGCCAGAATACCAAAATGAGAGCAGCCCTCACAGTTGAGAAGCGAGTGGCAATAGCCCTGTGGAAGCTTGCAACGCCAGACAGCTACCGGTCAGTCGGGAATCAATTTGGAGTGGGCAAATCTACTGTGGGGGCTGCTGTGATCCAAGTTGCCAGGGCAATGAGAGGCCTGGTGATATCAAGGGTAGTGACTCTGGGAAACGTGCAGGACATAGTGGATGGCTTTGCTGCAATGGGATTCCCAAACTGTGGTGGGGCGATAGACGGAACCCATATCCCTATCTTGGCACCGGCGCACCAAGCCACCGAGTACATAAACCGCAAGGGGTACTTTTCAATGCTGCTGCAAGCCCTGGTGGATCACAAGGGACGTTTCACCGACATCAACGTGGGCTGGCCGGGAAGGGTACATGATGCTCGCGTCTTCAGGCACTCTCTTCTGTTTCGAAAGCTGGAGGAAGGGACTTTCTTCCCGGACCAGAAAATAACCATTGGGGATGTTGAAATGCCTATCGTGATCCTTGGGGACCCAGCCTACCCCTTAATGCCATGGCTCATGAAGCCATACACAGGCAGCCTGGACAGGAGTCAGGACCTGTTCAACTACAGGCTGAGCAAGTGCCGAATGGTGGTGGAATGTGCATTTGGGCGTTTAAAAGCGCGCTGGCGCAGCTTACTGACTCGCTGTGACCTCAGCGAAAAGAATATCCCCATTGTTATTGCTACTTGCTGTGCGCTCCACAATATCTGTGAGAGTAAGGGGGAGACATTTATGGCGGGGTGGGAGGTAGAGGCAAATCGCCTGGCCGCTGATTACGCGCAGCCAGACACCAGGTCGGTTAGAGCAGCACAGCAGGGCGCGGTGCGCATCAGAGAGGCTTTGAAAACTAGTTTTGTGACTGGGCAGGATATGGTGTGAAACTTCTGTTTGTTTCTCCTTGATGAAATCGCAGCCCCCCCCACGCACCCGGTTAACTCTACTACCCTGTAAACCAAGCACCCCAACCTCCCCTACCCTCCCCTCTTCAAGCACCACTTGCAGAGGCAATAAAGTCATTGTTACTTCACATTCATGCATTCTTTATTAATTGAGCACACAACTAGGGGGATAATTGCAAAGGTAGCCCGGGATGGGTGGGGGAGGAGGGAAGGAAAAGGACACACTGCACTTTAAAACTTTAAAACTTATTGCTGTGGAAATCATCTAGGGTGGAGTGATTGGGTGGCCGGAGGCCCCCCCACCGTGTTCTTGGGCGTCTGGGTGAGGAGGCAATGGGACTTGGGGAGGAGGGCTGGTGGTTACAGAGGGGCTGTAGCGGCGGTCTCTGCTCCTGCTGTTGGTTACAGAGGGGCTGTAGCGGCGGTCTCTGCTCCTGCTGACAGAGGGGCTGTAGCGGCGGTCTCTGCTCCTGCTGTTGGTTACAGAGGGGCTGTAGCGGCGGTCTCTGCTCCTGCTGCCTTTCCTGCAGCTCAACCATACGCAGGAGCATATCACTTTGATGCTCCAGCAGCCGGAGCATCGACTCTTGCTTTCTGAGTACAAGCTCACGCCACTTCTCCTCTTCAGCCCGCATTTCAGCCCGCCACCTCTCCTCTCGCTCATATTGGGCTTTTTTAAAATCAGTCATTGACTGCCTCCACGCATTCTGCTGTGCTCTGTCAGCGTGGGAGGCAGTCTGTAGTTCAGTGAACATTTCGTCACGTGTCCTTCGCTTCCTTCTTCGAATATTCACTAGCCTCTGTGAAGGTGAAACATTTGCAGCTGGTGGAGGAGAAGGGAGAGTTGTTTAAAAAAGATACATTTTTGAGAACAATGGGTACACTCTTTCACGTTAGATTTTGCTGTTCACATCACACAGCACATGTGCTTTCGTTACAAGGTCGCATTTTTCCTCTTATATTGAGGGACTGCCGGTTTGGTGTGAGAGATCACTCACGCAGTGCCAGGCCACAGATTTCAGCTTGCAGGCAGCCATGGTAAGACACAGTCTTTGGGCTTTTTTAACCTTGTTAACAAGTGGGGATGGTTTAAAACAGTACTGCTCTCATTAACCATACCAAGCACCCGTTGGGTTGGCCATTTAAAATGGGTTTGCAATGTAAAAGGAGGGGCTGCGGTTTCAGGTTTAATATGCAGCACAAACCCAACTAACTCCCCTCCCCCACACACCCAATTCTCTGGGATGGTCACTTCACCCCTCCCCCCCACCGCGTGGTTAGCAGCGGGGAATATTTCTGTTCAGCAGAGCAGGAAGGGGCACCTCTGAATGTCCCCTTAATAAAATCGCCCCATTTCAACCAGGTGACCGTGAATGATATCACTCTCCTGAGGATAACAAAGAGCGATAAGGAATGGATGTTGTCTGCATGCCAGCAAACACCGGGACCATACGCTGCCATGCTTTGTTATGCAATGATTCCAGACTACGTGCTACTGGCCTGGCGTGGTAAAGTGTCCTACCATGGCGGACGGGATAAGGCAGCCCTCCCCAGAAACCTTTTGCAAAGGCTTTGGGAGTACATGAAGGAGAGCTTTCTGGAGATGTCCCTGGAGGATTTCCGCTCCATCCCCATACACGTTAACAGACTTTTCCAGTAGCTGTACTGGCCGCGATTGCCAGGGCAAATTAATCATTAATCATTAAACACGCTTGTTTTTAAACCATGTGTAATATTTACAAAGGTACACTCACCAGAGGTCCCCTGTGTGCCCACAGGGTCTTGGGTGAGTTCGGGGGTTACTGGTACCAGGTCCAGGGTGACAAACATATCCTGGCTGTTGGGGAAACTGGTTTCTCCGCTTCCTTGCTGCTGTGAGCTATCTATGATGTTCTCTCCATCCTCATCTTCCTCGTCCGCCGAACCCGCTTCCCTGTCTCCAGTGAGGGACTCATAGCACACGCTTGGGCTACTGGTGGCTGCACCCCCTAGAATGGCATGCAGCTCCTCGTAGTAGCGGCATGTTTGCGGCTCAGCCCCGGACCTTCCGTTTGCGTCTCTGGCTTTGTGGTAGGCTTGCCTTAGCTCCTTAATTTTCACGCGGCACTGCTGTGCGTCCCTGTTATGGCCTCTGTCCTTCATGGCCTTGGAGATCTTTTCTAATGTTTTGCCATTTCTTTTACTGTTTCGGAGTTCGGCCAGCACTGCTTCATCTCCCCAGATGGCGATCAGATCCCGTACCTCCCGTTCGGTCCAGGCTGGAGCTCTTTTGCGATCCTGAGACTGGGACTGGGACTCCATCACGGTTACCTGTGCTGATGAGCTCTGCATGGTCACCTGTGCTCTCCACGCTGAGCAAACAGGAAATGAAATTCAAACGTTCGCGGGGCTTTTCCTGTCTACCTGGCCAGTGCATCTGAGATGAGAGTGCTGTCCAGAGCGGTCACAATGAAGCACTGTGGGATAGCTCCCGGAGGCCACTAATGTCGAATTCCGTCCTCACTACCCAATTCCGACCCCCATAAGGCCGATTTTATCGCTAATCCCCTCGTCGAGGTGGTGTAAAGAAACCGGTTTAAAGGGCCCTTTAAGTCGAAAGAAAGGGCTTCGTCGTGTAAACGTGTCCAGGCTTAAGTCGACTTAACGCAGCTAAAGTCGACCTAAACTCGTAGTGTAGACCAGGCCTTAGAGTTGCAGCTAGCAAGAGATGTTAAGAGTAACAAGAAGGGCTTCTTCAGTTATGTTAGCAACAAGAAGAAGGACAAGGAAAGTGTCGGCCCCTTACTGAATAAGGGAGGCAACCTAGTGACAGAAGATGTGGAAAAAGCTAACATACTCAATGCTTTTTTTGCCTCTGTCTTCACAAACAAGGTCAGCTCCCCAGACTGCTGCACTGGGCAGCACAGTATGGGGAGGAGGTGACCAGCCCTCTGTGGAGAAAGCTAGACGAACACAAGTCCATGGGGCTGGATGCACGGCATCCGAGGGTGCTAAAGGAGTTGGCAGATGTGATTGCAGAGCCATTGGCCATTATCTTTGAAAACTCATGGCGATTGGGGGAGGTCCTGGATGACTGGAAAAAGGCTAATGTAGTGCCCATCTTTAAAAAAGGGAAGAAGGAGGATCTGGGGAACTACAGGTCAGTCAGCCTCACCTCAGTCCCTGGAAAAATCATGGAGCAGGTCCTCAAGGAATCAATTTTGAAACACTTTGAGGATAGGAAAGTGATCAGGAACAGTCAGCATAGATTCACCAAGGGCAAGTCATGCCTGACTAACCTAATTGCCTTCTATGATGAGATAACTGGCTCTGTGGATGAGAGGAAAGCAGTGGATGTGTTATTCCTTGACTTTAGCAAAGCTTTTGATATGGTCTCCCACAGTATTCTTGCCGGCAAGTTAAAGAAGTATGGGCTGGATGAATGGACTATAAGGTGGCTAGAAAGCTGGCTAGATCGTCGGGCTCAACGGGTAGTGATCAATGGCTCCATGTCTAGTTAGCAGCTGGTATCAAGCGGAGTGTCCCAAGGGTCGGTCCTGGGGCCAGTTTTGTTTAATATCTTTATTAATGATCTGGAGGATGGTGTGGACTGCTCTCTCAGCAAGTTTGCCGATGACACTAAACTGGGAGGAGTGGTAGATACACTAGAGGGTAGGGATCGGATACAGAGGGACCTAGACAAATTAGAGGATTGGGCCAAAAAAAACCTGATGAGGTTCAACAAGGACAAGTGCAGAGTCTTGCACTTAGGATGGAAAAATCCCATGCACTGCTACAGACTAGGGACCGAGTGGCTAGGCAGCAGTTCTGCAGAAAAGGACCTAGGGGTTACAGTGGACGAGAAGCTGGATATGAGTCAACAGTGTGCCCTTGTTGCCAAGAAGGCTAACGGCATTTTGGGCTGTATAAGTAGGGGCATTGCCAGCAGATCGAGGGACGTGATCATTCCCCTCTATTCGGCATTGGTGAGGCCTCACCTGGAGTACTGCATCCAGTTTTGGGCCACGCACTACAAGAAGGGTGTGGAAAAATTGGAAAGAGTCCAGCAGAGGGCAACAAAAATGATTAGGGGGCTGGAGCACATGATTTATGAGGAGAGGCTGAGGGAACTGGGATTGTTTAGTCTGCAGAAGAGAAGAACGAGGGGGGATTTGATAGCTGCTTTCAACTACCTGAAAGAGGGTTCCAAAGAGGATGGATCTAGACTGTTCTCAGTGGTACCAGATGACCGAACAAGGAGTAATGGTCTCAAGTTGCAGTGGGGGAGGTTTAGGTTGGATATTAGGAAAAAACGTTTTCACTAGGAGGGTGGTGAAGCACTGGAATGGGTTACCTAGGGAGTGGTGGAATCATTTTCTTTAGAGGTTTTTAAGATGAGGCTTGACAGAGCCCTGGCTGGGATGATTTAGTTAGGGATTGGTCCTGCTTTGAGCAGGGGATTGGACTAGATGACCTCCTGAGGTCCCTTCCAACCCTGATATTCTATGATTCTATGACCTGCAGCTGAGAGCAAGGTAACACTGACAGGAAATGAAAATGTGGGTACACCAGAGTTGGAGGCCCCTGGGAAAGGAGTCTGGGCTGTCAGTCCATAGAGTCATAGAATACCAGGGTTGGAAAGGACCTCAGGAGGTCATCTAGTCCAATCCCCTGCTCAAAACAGAACCAATCCCCAGACAGATTTTTATCCCAGTTCCCTAAATGGCCCCCTCAAGGATTGAATTTACAACCCTGGGATTAGCAGGCCAATGCTCAAACCACTGAGCTATCCCTCCCCCCTCATTGGATACATGACCTCTCACAAAACTACCATCACAACTGGCCCCTTTGCCGTCAGACTCAGCAGAGAAGCCAAGGATGAACTAGGCCCTGGAGATAGGATTCCTTCACACCCTTGACAGTAAATAGCTCCTGGAGCCGGGGCTCAGGCATTTAGGCTCCCTGTACAGGACCCATTCTGTGCAGACATTCCAGTCTTCTGTGCTGGCAATCTGGCACCTTTCAGCAGTCTGGAGCTCCCTTCAAAAACGGCTTTTCCCTCTAACGAGACTGTCAGCGTCTGAATATCCAGGGAGCACACTAGCCCTGAACTCCCATGCAGCACAACGTGGCAGGCCCACTGAGCCTTGCCAGAGCCTGCCACACTGACAGCTCTGCACTTGAAAGAGAAGATACTCCTGAAGTGATTCTATATTAGTGACACACATACACAGGGGCCTCAGCCAGGATCCCAGCATGCCTCTGCTTCGCAAATCTATGGGACCCTCTTACTCTGAGCTGGGAAGAAGAGGGCAGAGTGGGCCCATGTCTGCCAAAAGCAGCCATTTACTATATCAATCACAAACAATCACAAGCATATCTGCAGAACTTAGTCCTTCAGCTGAAGAAACACACACCTTTACCATATGTGTCAACTCCTTTAGCTGCCAGTATTTAGCTGTGACATTCTGAGTTTCCCAGACCTGAAGGAGAGCTCTGTGTCGTCTCTGTCACCAACAGAAGTTGGTCCAATAAAAGCAATTACCTCACCCTCCTTGTCTCTCTAGTAGCAAATATGTCCCTTACCTTCTCTGTAGACCCAGCCCCTGGAGGGCAACATCATTCTCACACGCAGGTGACTGCAGCCGTGGCCCACTCCCGCAGCACGCACAGCCAGCAGACACAAGATTTACAGTGAGGTAGGGTTACCATATTTTGAGTGTCCAAAAGGAGGACACCCCACGGGGCCCCGGCCCCGCCCCCAGCCCCGCCCACACCCCAACTCCACCCCCTCCCCAAAGTCCCCGCCCCAACTCCGCCCCCTCCCCTGCTTCCCGCGAACATTTGATTCGCGGGAAGCCTGAAGCAGGAAGCAGGCAGCAGGTAAGCTGGGGCGGTGGGGGGGAGGAGGCGCGGCCCAGTCTGGCCCCGTCCGGCGGCCGGCCCGGCGTCTCCAGCCTGGCTCGGCTCAGGCCCTGGGGTGCCGGCCCCGGGCCAGCCCCCGGCTGAGCACCCCCGGGCCAGCACCGCCGGCCCCCGGCCGCCCAGCACCGCCGGCCCCCGGCCCGGCGGGCCAGCACCCAGCGGCGCCGGATTTTCCCGGACATGTTCGGCTTTTTGGGATTTCCCCCCGGACGGGGATTTGAGTCCCAAAAAGCCGGACATGTCCGGGAAAATCCGGACGTATGGTAACCCTACTGTGAGGGAGCTTTGCATGAAGCACTGAAACCCTGAAGCAGCTTTGATTGCCTGTTAATCAGCACCAGGAATCGACTCGCACAAGGACACACCAGGCACTGAGTTGCCCAGGGTTGCTGCTGCGGGTGGTTTTACTCACTGATTTCCAGCTGTCTTTGAATCCTCCCTTTGCAGCGCTCCCTGTAGTCAGACTGGGTGGCATTGTACTCAGACATCACCTCCACAAACTTGCGCGACAATGTGGAATGCTGGAGAGGGAAGAGTAACAAAGAAAGTCACATTTTACTTAGTCTCATAGGGAGAGGGGCCATTCTCTATCAAGGCTTTTGTCAGGATGAGAAATTCACAGCTCTGAACCCCACATCACTAAAACTCCCCCCTGGCATTTCCATCCCAGACAGAGTAACCCAGGTGATGACTGCACAGACATTCTACAGCTTCTGCAGAACTATCATCTGATGACATCAACCAGGTGGGGTTAAGACAGCTTGTCATGAATATTTATCACCCTGAGCACAAACTTGATGATATTTTACCCGACTGTCAAAAGAAAATATTTGCCCTGGGAGCAGAGAGTTTGGCAAGGCTGACAGAAAGAGAAAACGTCGCTGTTCTAATTTAAATCTGAGAGCTACACTCAGCCGTTACTCCTGCCTTACTCAGGAAGATGCCTAGATGCACTGAGATTTGCTGAGCAGAAAGTTAAGCAAGTTTCTTGTGATCAGTGGCACTGGAGTCAGAGGGCCCTGTTCCCTAGAAGGACTGTTATTGAGGGGACACCAAGGAATCAGGGCTAGAAGCAAAGCAGCCACATGGACAGAGAGCCCTGCAGAGCGGTTAAAAAAGTTCCACTTGTTCAATGTAACCTGCATGCAGCCTCGCTCTTTGCTAACTCACAGCATCTGCAGTGCAGCAGCTGGCTGCATGAGCCCTGAGGCTGGGTCCGGAGCCCCGGGTTTTGCAGACACAAACCTAGCCCAGCAACAGACCCGGTGGAAGGAGGAGTTCGAGCTGTGCACAGACCTGGGCATGTAGGATGATGACATCAGCAGGAAAATAAAACAGTTATTTTACCTTATTGGGGAACAAGAGAGAGAGGGCTGCACCCCTGGGGAGCTCAGCACTGCCTCAAGCCTCACAGCAGGCCTATGGCTCCTCAATGCGACACAGGTTCTTCACTTGAGACCAATGCAGAGGGGAGGGGATAGAGCCCAGTGTCACTGCCATATGCACACAGGCTGCTCCATGCAATTTTGGGGACTTGACAGAGTACCTAATTCAGGTCAGTCTGCAGCACTTGGGGTCACCACCTGCAGGAGCAGCTGCTCCAAGAAGTACATCTCACATTAGACAGATGCTTAGTCCTGGGGCATGCAGCGGCAGCCTCAAGACAAAGGATGGAAGCCTCCGGAGGCACAACACACCGGAAGTACAGCAGTGAGACAGCAGCAAAGGAGGGCAGGCAGCCAGGGTTCCTTACCCATAGTGAGATGCATTTCCTGTGGGAGACCATGAGCAGGTGGAGAAGTGCCCTGCCCTAGGACAGCACTGCAAGGAACGCGGCAAATTGGACCCTGGTAGCAGTGTGTGCAAGAGAAGAGGAGGTTGTACAAGTGGGGGAAGGGACATCAGACAGCAGTGATGACATCATGACTCTCTCCTTGAGTCCAAGAGCGTATCAGGTTCAGGCCGTCAGGACGGGAAAGCAACAAGGGACAATACCAACCTCTGTGCATGCAACAATGGTTCCAGGAAAACGGGCTGTGCTCTGAACCCTGCAGCGGGGCCTCCTGCCGTGGGATTCCTTGAGGTGAATTGGTCTCAGACACACCCATTACAGACAGCAGGCACAATCTAATAACGTACCACAAGAGCACAATGCAGCCCGTAGGAAAACATGACCTCATCGTAACTCACCTGAAAAATAACAGCAGGCAGAGCTGAGGTTTGTGGTAGTGGATGGTGAGCACCACTGGCCCGTCGGGGGATCACAGCGAGAAGTAAGGTTAAGATTTTGTCACGGGTATTTTTAATAAAAGTCACGGACAGGTCACGGGCAATCAACAAAAATTCACAGAAACCGTGACCTGTCTGTGACTTTTACTAAAAATAATGGGGGGAGCTGACAAAGGGGGAATAACAGCTCCAGCCCCGGGTGACTCACAGTTCCGGGCTCCCGCCACATGGCTCACAGCTCCGGGGTCCACGCTGCATGTCTCAGAGCTCCGGGCTCCCGCCACATGGCTCAGAGCTCCGGGCTCCTGCCACATGGCTCAGAGCTCCGGGGTCCATGCTGCATGGCTCAGAGCTCCAGGCTCCCGCCACATGGCTCAGAGCTCCGGGCTCCCACCACATGGCTCACAGCTCCAAGGCCCCCATTGCCAGTGATGGCTTAGAGCTCTGGGGCTGGTGGCTCAGAGTTGCTGAACCCCTGCCACCCACGGTGGCTGAGAGCTCCCAGCCTCCAACCTGGCAGCTGACAGCTCCAGCTGCGCCACGCCAGGGCTCAGGGCTGAAGCTGAAGAAAATGTCGTGGAGATCTCTGAAAGTCACGGAATCTGTGACCAAATCTTATCCTTAGTGATAAGCCCTGGATCTGTTCAAGGGGCAGCGTCACACTGACATTCCAGTATGATGCATCAGACAAAGGATGCTGGTTGCTTAGGCTAGCAGAGCCCTGTCAGAGACTGAACTCAAACAGGAAAAGAGCTTCTGGCTGTCGTATTTGGAGCGGAGCGATTCCATCAGTGCCCCTATGGCCACCCAGTAATAGTGCAATCAGCCCACAAACCCCTAGAGACAATCCTGGCAAAGCCCTTTCTTAGGGCTCCAAAGAGATGGCAACGCATGTTGATGCACCTCCAGTGCTACAGGTAGAGATCAGACATTGTCCAGGACAATTACTGGTGTTAGCTGACACCCTGAGCAGGTGATACACACCCAGCACCCACAAGACGGGGGAAGGGGTTTAGGACATGAATCTGGAATGCCTGGTTGAAAAGGGACCTGGTGGGGCTATTAAAAGTCTGGTTGGCAGTGCAGCAGGGCTAAGGCAGGCTCCCTGCCTGCCCTGGCTCCATGCAGCTCCCGGAAGCGGCTGGCATGTCCCTGCAGCCCCAAGGCCCAGGGGCGATCAGGGAAGCTCCATGCACTGCCCCTGCCCCAGGCACCGGCTCCGCAGCTCCCATTGGCCGGGAATTGCAGCCAATGGGAGCTGTAGGGGCAGCATGCAGAGCCCTCTGGCCCCTGCGCCTAAGAGCTGGACATGCCAGTTGCTTCTGGGAGCCACACGGAGCCAGGGCAGGCAGGGAGCCTGCCTTAGCCCCACTGCGCCACCGCCTGGGAGCCGCCTGAGGTAAGCGCTGCTCGGCTGGAGCCTGCACCCCGACCCCCCTGCCTCAGGGCGGAACCCCCTCCTGCACCCTAACTCCCTCCCGGAGCCCACACCCCGCCCTGTACCCCAATGCCCTGCCCCAGACCTGAGCCCCCACCTGCACCCCAAACCCCTTGGCTCCTACACCACAAACCCCTCATCTCCAGCCCCACCCCAGAGCCTGCACCCCCATCCGGAGCCCTCACCCCCTCTTGCACCCCTGCCCCAGCCCGGAGCCTCCTCCTGCACTCTGAACCCCTCATTTCTGGCCCCACCCCACAGCCCACACTCCCTTCTGCACCCCAACCCCCTGCCCCAGCCCAGTGAAAACGAGTAAGGGTGGGGGAGAGCAAGCAACAGAGGGAAGGGGGATGGAGTGAGTGCGGGCGGGGCCTCAGATAAGGGACGGGGCAGGGCAAGGGTGTTCAGTTTTGTGCAATTAGAAAAATGGCAACCCTCCGCTGATGGAAATCAACGAGGCTACAGCAAAGGACGTCCAACTACAGACAGTCCAGAGAGTGATCCTAGCAGAGAGGCTAGAAGACAAAAGCCAAGTACCTGCCGGAACAGAATCATAGAGGTTTTTAAGGCCTGGCTTGACAAAGCCTTGGCTGGGATGATTTAGTTGGTGTTGGTCCTGCTTTGATCAGGGGGTTGGACTAGATGACCTCCTGAGGTCCCTTCCAACCCTGATATTCTCTGATTCTATATTTTCACATTAAAGATGAGCTGAGTGTGCAGGATAGAATTATACAAAGGGATGTGTGATGGGATATACCTGGCTCTTTGGTGCCCTCTGCTGGAGGCCGTGCAGTCCTACTATGCCCCACCTCAGGAAGGAGCAGTGGAAGTGGGTAATAGAATCATAGAAGATTAGGGTTGGAAGAGACCTCAGGAGGTCATCTAGTCCAACCCCCTGCTCAAAGCAGGACCAACACCAACTAAATCATCTCAGCCAGAGCTTAAAAACCTCTAAGGATCGAGATTCCACCACCTCCCTAGGTAACCCATTCCAGTGCTTCACCACCCTCCTAGTGAAATAGTGTTTCCTAATATCCAACCTAGACCTCCCGCACTGCAACTTGAGACCCTTGCTCCTTGTTCTGTCATCTGCCACCACTGAGAACAGCCGAGCTCCATCCCCTTTGGAACCCCCCTTCAGGTAGTTGAAGGCTGCTATCAAATCCCCCCTCATTCTTCTCTTCTGCAGACTAAACAAGCCCAGTTCCCTCAGCCTCTCCTTGTAAGTCATTTGCCCCAGCCCCCAAACGTTTTTGTTGCCCTCCACTGGACTCTCTCCAATTTGTCCACATCCTTTCTGTAGTGGGGGCCCCAAAACTGGATGCAATACTCCAGATGTGGCGTCACCAGTGCCAAATAGAGGGGAATAATCACTTCCCTCGATCTGCTGGCAATGCTCCTACTAATGCAGCCCAATATGCCGTTAGCCTTCTTGGCAACAAGGGCACACTCCTGACTCATATCCAGCTACTCATCGACTGTAATCCCCAGGTCCTTTTCTGCAGAACTGCTGCTTAGCCAGTCGGTCCCTAGTCTGTAACAGTGAATGGGATTCTTCCATTCTAAGTGCAGGACTCTGCACTTGTCCTTGTTGAACCTCATCAGGTTTCTTTTGGCCCAATCCTCCAATTTGTCTAGGTCACTCTGGACCCTATCCCTACCCTCCAGCATATCTACCTCTCCCCCCAGCTTAGTTTAAAAGGTCCTCCAGGCCTGCCTAAACAGATTTAGGGTTTCTTCAGGGTATGTTAGCAACAAGAAGAAAGTCAAGGAAAGTGTGGGCCCCTTACTGAATGAGGGAGGCAACCTAGTGACCGAGGATGTGGAAAAAGCTAATGTACTCAATGCTTTTTTTGCCTCTGTCTTCACAAACAAGGTCAGCTCCCAGACTGCTGGACTGGGCAGCACAGTATTGGGAGGAGGTGACCAGCCCTCCGTGGAGAAAGAAGTGGTTCGGGACTATTTAGAAAAACTGGATGAGCACAAATCCATGGGGCCAGATGCGCTGCATCCGAGGGTGCTAAAGGAGTTGGCGGATGTGATTGCGGAACCATTGGCCATCATCTTTGAAAACTCATGGCGATCGGGGGAGGTCCCGGATGACTGGAAAAAGGCTAATGTAGTGCCCATCTTTAAAAAAGGGAAGAAGGAGGATCCGGGGAACTACAGGCCAGTCAGCCTCACCTCAGTCCCTGGAAAAATCATGGAGCAGGTCCTCAAGGAATCAATTATGAAACACTTAGAGGAGAGGAAAGTGATCAGGAACAGTCAGCATGGATTCACCAAGGGGAAGTCGTGCCTGACTAATCTAATTGCCTTCTATGAGGAGATAACTGGTTCTGTGGATGAGGGGAAAGCAGTGGATGTGTTATTCCTTGACTTTAGCAAAGCTTTTGATACGGTCTCCCACAGTATTCTTGCCGCCAAGTTAAAGAAGTATGGGCTGGATGAATGGACTGTAAGGTGGATAGAAAGCTGGCTAGATCGTCGGGCTCAACGGGTAGTGATCAATGGCTCCATGTCTAGTTGGCAGCCGGTTTCAAGCGGAGTGCCCCAAGGGTCGGTCCTGGGGCCGGTTTTGTTTAATATCTTTATTAATGATCTGGAGGATGGTGTGGACTGCACTCTCAGCAAGTTTGCAGATGACACTAAACTGGGAGGCATGGTAGATACGCTGGAGGGTAGGGATCAGATACAGAGGGACATAGACAAATTGGAGGATTGGGCCAAAAGAAACCTGATGAGGTTCAACAAGGACAAGTGCAGAGTCCTGCACTTAGGACGGAAGAATCCTATGCACTGCTACAGACTAGGGACCGAATGGCTAGGTAGCAGTTCTGCAGAAAAAACCTAGGGGTCACAGTGGACGAGAAGCTGGATATGAGTCAGCAGTGTGCTCTTGTTGCCAAGAAGGCTAATGGAATTTTGGGCTGTATAAGTAGGGGCATTGCCAGCAAATCGAGGGACGTGATCGTTCCCCTTTATGCGACATTGGTGAGGCCTCATCTGGAGTACTGTGTCCAGTTTTGGGCCCCACACTACAAGAAGGATGTGGAAATATTGGAAAGAGTCCAGCGGAGGGCAACAAAAATGATTAGGGGTCTGGAGCACATGACCTCCAGAGACTGAGGGAACTGGGATTGTTTAGTCTCCAGAAGAGAAGAATGAGGGGGGATTTGATAGCTGCTTTCAACTACCTGAAAGGGGGGTTCCAAAGAGGATGGAGCTCGGCTGTTCTCAGTGGTGGCAGTTGACAGAACAAGGAGCAATGGTCTCAAGTTGCAGTGGGGGAGGTCTAGGTTGGATATTAGGAAACACTATTTCACTAGGAGGGTGGTGAAGCACTGGAATGCTTTACCTAGGGAGGTGGTGGAATCTCCTTCCTTGGAGGTTTTTAAGGCCCGGGTTGACAAAGCCCTGGCTGGGATGATTTAGTTGGGAATTGGTCCTGCTTTGAGCAGGGGGTTGGACTAAATGACCTCCTGAGGTCCCTTTCAACTCTGATATTCTATGATTCTATGATTGCACAGAAGCAGCCAATCAGAGCCCTGCAGGCTCAGATAAAAGGAGCTGCAAGGACTGAGCAGGTCACTGCCTGTCTGGGACCAGAGGCGAGGACGTTGGCTCTGCTCTGGCCAGAGGAAGGAGAGGACCTGACAACTGTAAAGGAACAGGTGAAAGGACAGGGGCTACGTGGGAAAAGGCTCAGGGAAAGCAGCAGCAAACTGGAGGCAGCGGTACGTGGCTGCTGTGTGTAGAGTCTTTGGGTTGGGGCCCAGAGTAATGGGCCGGCCCAGGCCCCCCACCAGCCAGTGCTGGAGTGGCCTAAGCCCTGGAAAGGGCACAAGGCTAGTTTAAAATGCCCAAGAAAAGGGGCTAGACTCAAAGGGTCCAGAGACAGGGCTGAAGACCCTGGTGAGGGCAGAGAGTTTTGTTGGACTTTTGCTACCCCAGAAGGGGCTTGTACATTTTGACTGTGTGACTTGGCCGGAGGGCTGAGCCACTGAAGCCCGCCTAGTGAGGTTGGCAACTTACAGGCAACACCAGGCGCAGCACTGCACTCAGCCGACAGGGAGCACTCACGAGAGGTGAGAGTTGCTCGTCATGGGATGTCATTGCAAAAGATACGTGCCTCATCCCTGGGCACTGACAGCTGTCTGAGGCACCCTTGTGAGTGCGCCTACTGGCCAGGAATGAATACACAACTCCGCTCCTTGACAGAAGGGTGTGACGCCTGTCAGTCACGTGAGAACCACCAGCGGAAAGTGACTGTTACCAGATGAGCTGCCCACCCAACAATGGAAGAAGGTGGGAGTGGACTGACTACCTTCAAGGGAAAGCAATACTTGAGGTCAGTGGATTACTACTCACATTTTTGGAAAGTCAATGCCCTGCCTGATACAAGCAAGTCAAGATTGGGAAATTGAGGGCCTACTTTGCAGGGTACGGCACTCCAGACTCTGTATTCACTGACAATGGCAGGAGAGAGATCACTTGATCATTGCCTGTTGGTCCACTCCCTCTGGGGCACCTGGCATTGGCCACTGTCGGTAGACAGGATACTGGGCTAGATGGACCTTTGGTCTGACCCAGTACGGCCGTTCTTATGTTCTTATGTTCTTATGACAATGGGCCTCAATTTGCCTCAGAAGAATTCAAGGAATTTGCAGGCATATGGGAGTTTGACCACACATTTCCTGCCCAGCATATCCACAGAGCAATGGTGAGGTGGGATCAGCTGTGAAAACAGCTATGAGACTGTTACCCAAAGCTGTTTCTTCTGGTTTGGATCCCTTGTTAACACTGGCACACAGAAATACCCCAGCACAGGAGTGCCAAACAATCCAACCCAGACACTTATGGGACAAAGGACCCTGCTACCAATGCGAGGAGACCTGTTACAGCCAGAAGGGTGGAGATATCACCGAGAGGAGATGGCCAGAGAAATCAGGCACTAGGGTACAACTGATCAGCCTAGGATCTGTGAGCCCTGGATACAGGCACATCTGTGAGGATCCAGTCATTAGAGAGACACCAGAAGGAGAGGGACTAAAGGAGTAGTGAGGGGTGCAGCGGCACCCAGGTCATATGAGGTGACTAATCAAGAGGGACAAGTGATACAAGGAGACACTTCCAAGTGAGCAGACACAACACCCAGAGAAAACCCATTGCAGAGTGGACAGACAAAGAACCACTGGAAACAAACCCACAGGGAGGGAGGAGACTCCACAGAGAGACAGTATGCAAAACTCAGAGACAGATGACAGGAAGACAGAGATACGTCATCAGTTGAGGAAACCAAAGACTATGTAACCAGCTGAGTCTGTGGGAAAGACAAGATTCCTCTGGCTGAAGGGGCACAGGGTGGGGTCTGGGTGTCAATTATTTGTTTTTAATGTTTAAAATGTTTGTAAAATAGGGAAGATGTAGAGCAGAACAGTGGGACTGGAGTCAGAGGGTCCATGTGCCCTGGAGGGACTGTTATTGAGAGGACACCGAGAAACAAGAACACTGGGAATGAGGCTGGAAATAACTCAAGCATGTGGGCAGAGCAGTGCACAGGGGCTAACAAAGCCTTACTTATTCACCTTAACCTGCATTCAGCTTCACTCATTGTTAAGGCTGCGAGTCTGCCACAGAGGTCACAGATTCCGTGACTTTCCGTGGCTTCTGCAGCCGCTGGTGCCAGCAGCAGCAATTTGGGTGTGTGAGAGGGGGCTAGGGGCAGGGGGGCCACTTAACTTGGGGGAGGGCTCCCCGGCTCCCACAGCCCTGCAGCTCCTAGACGGCAAAGGGGGGCTCCACGCTACATGCTACTTGCGCCCGCAGGTCCCAGTGGGAGCTGCAGCAGCCAGCGCTTGTGGCAGGAGCAGCACACCGAGCCCTCTGACCCCTCCACCACCTAGGAACTGCAGGGATGCGGCGCTGTGTAGGGAGCTCCTGCCTGCCCTCCCCCACCCTCCAGCAACAGCGGGGGTCCTGGGCCGCGCTGTCCGCCCCCTCCCCCCAGCAACAGCAGTGTCCCCCAAGCCACCTCCCCCAGCACCTGCAGCGCCCCCAGACACCCCCCCGGAGCACCCGCGTCCCCCCCGCCCAAGTTTTAGTCATGGGTATTTTTACTAAAAGTCATGGACAGGTTGTTTACTGCCCGTGACCTATCCATGACTTTTACTAAAAACACCCGTGACTAAAATGCAGCCTTACTCGTGAATGAAACAAGGATCTCCAGAACTGGTCACAATGTGTATGGAACAATGAATGTTCAAAGTTCATTGCAGAGCTTTGCCAATAGGTGGCACTGCTGGCCCTAGAGCTAGACTGGACTCTCAAGAGCAGTGGTTTTCAAACTTTTTTTCTGGCCACCCAGTTGAAGAAAATTGTTGATACCCACGACCCAACGGAGCTAGGGATGAGGGGTTTGGGGTGTGGGAGGGCCTCAGGGCTGGGGCAGAGGGTTGGGGTGAGGGCTGTGCCCGGGAATGAGTGGTTCAGGGAGTGGGAGGGGTTCAGGGCTGGGGCAGGGGGTTGGGGTGTGGGAGGGAGTCAGGGCTCTGGGCTGGGGGGTGCAGGCTCTGGGGTGGGGCTGGGGATGAGGGGTTTGGGGTGCAGGAGGGGACTCCGGGTTTGGGGGTGGCTCAGGGCTGGGGCAGGGGATTGGGATGCGGGGGGGGGGGTGAGGGCTCTGGGATGGAGCTGGGGATGAGGGGTTTGGGGTGTAGGAAGGGGTTCTGGGTTGGGAGGGCTGGGGCAGGGGATTGGGGCGCAGGATTGGGGCGTGGGCTTACCTGGGGTGGCTCCCGGTCAGCAGCGCAGTGGGGGTGCAGAGGCAGGCTTCCTGCCTGTCCTGCGCTGCGCCCCGGAAGCAGCCAGCAGCAGGCACCCCCCCCCACTCCAGCTTCCATTGGCCGGAAACCAGCCAATGGGAGTGCAGAGCCGGTGCTCGGGGCGGGGGCAGCGCGTGAGGCCTGTGGCCACCCCACCTAGGAGCCGGACCTGCTGCTGGCTGCTTCCGTGGCGCAGCGCGGTGTCCGAACAGACAGGGACTAGCCTGCCTTAGCTGGGCAGCACCGCCGACAGGACTTTTAACAGCCCAGTCGGCGGTGCTGACCAGAGCCGCCACAACCTTATGTTCTGCAACCCAGTTCTAGGTTGCGACCTGCAGTTTGAAAACCACTGCTCAAGAGGAATGCTTGTGGTCCCCCTGGGCGGCTGGGTTAAGAGGAATGTGCGTATTTGAGCAGCCATTGAAAATGTATCTTCTGAAGGGCTCCCTGCTTTTTTTAGAGGGGAGTCCTTGAGTCAGCCCACTGTGTGTAGCTGTCCAGTGTGGGTGGATATGGGAGAGTTACAATTGATGCAGAATGGTTGGTTTATGCTGAATCTTTGCAGCTCCCCTGTAACACCAGCTCTAGTTCACAGCACAGCCTGGGGAAAGAACGACTGAACCAATGTTTCCTTTCTAATAGACCCTCCAGCTCTGTTTATCATTGAGGCCTGGGGGACGCTTTGCTGGAGCACACCATGATGACTATGGCCTTAAACGTTTTAACTGTTCTCCATTCAGCTGGTGAACAGGGACTGTTCTCCAAGAACTCAGCTGCCTGTCAGATTCACAGGCCCTCAGCAGAACAGAACACTATGATCTTGCTGTCTTTCTTTCCATTTAACAGGGAAGTGCTCCAGAAAATCTGTGAATAACAATTAACAAGACCCAAGTGGAATACAGACACTAACCACAGCTGGGTGCTCACTGCAGAGCTCACTGACTGTGATTGGTGGTGTGTCCTAAGGGGGAAGCTTGGTCATGCAGGAATGCAGGCTCTGGGATCCTGTTCAGTACCTGATTTAGATACCTAGCTAATAACCAGAGCTGGGAAAATAGCCCCAAATGTATTCTAGGAAGATCAAGTCAAATTGCTAAATGAATCCACATCCAGCATGTTTGTGCCCCTTTTGTTATCGCTTTCCGCCAACATGCCAGTGACTGAGCTTTCACTGGAAGCAAATTTCAAAGTCCTGTGTGCAAGTATCTGTGGAAACCAAATTTTACATTGACGCGTTGTGCAGGAACTGCTTGCACACTCATTCAGTCAGGTAACACAAAATACCAGGTGACTTATTTGACCAATCACAATTAACACACCCAGCTTGAACAGTGACTGTTTAGTACTTGCAGAGAACTACTTGCACTCAGTCAGAGATTTAAAGTCAATAGTAAACAAATTGGAGGAAACTGTTTGGCTCATGGACATTCCACAAGCAGAAAGGGAGGTTCCAGGAGCTCAATACATCACCTCCTGCAAATGATTTACTCATCTGTACATGGAGAGAGACTGAAGGAGAAGAGTCGAGGAGCAATGAAGACGACATTGAGAGAGATAAACAGGGAAAGGAGAGGGGAGAGAAACGTGTACAGAGAAGAGAGGAGAAGGGAGAAAAGGAGAGAGCACCAAACGTAACTGATTAATGATACAAATATGACAAACTTGGGTCTCCCACCTGGAGTTCACCCTGTAATTTACAGGGGGTCACCAATGTTACTAGAGCATTAGAAATGGGGTCAGAACCAGAACCCCAGATCTGAACACCCCAAAACTTTTGGGAAGGAGGTTTCAAACTCTGCATTTGGGGAAGCAGTAAATGGCATTACTGAACGAATGACAGGATTAGCGCTGTTATTTCCCAGTATTAGCTGTTCAGAATGGTGCTGGATTCAGACCTGTCTCACGTGACTAGAGCAGGAGGAGACAGTTGGGAGATGCTCACGTAATCTCCACTCCTGATTTTAACAATGAAAGGGAAGAAAATCAAATAAGAAAGGATGCAGCAATGCAGAAAGGAACAGCAATGGATAGGAGAATGGGCATTAAGAGGAAGGATAGTGCTGATACCAGTCAGATAGGCGATAGTGGCCGTAGAATGACTATACCCAATAGGGCGAGGAATGTTGGCAAAGCCAAGCAGCAACAGATAAGATGTTTGTACACCAATGCAAGGAGCCTGGGTAATAAAATGAAGGACCTAGAGCTACTGGTGCAGGAAATGAAACCAGATATTAGAGGGATAACAGAAACATGGTGGAATAATGACAGGTTTCAGAGTAGCAGCCATGTTAGTCTGTATCCGCATAAAGAACAGGAGTTGTGGGAAGGCAGCGTGATCTAGTGGGTACGGCACTAGACTGGAAGTCAGAGATCTTGCTTCTATTCTTGTCCCTGTGAGCTGCTTTTTGACTTTGGACGAGTCACTGCCCCTCTCTGGGCCTCGGTTCCCTTCCGTGCCCTTGTCTATGATTTCAAACTCTTCAGGGCAGTGCCTAGCACAGGGGTAGGCAACCTATGGCACGTGTGCCGAAGGCGGCATCCGAGTTGATTTTCAGTGGCACTCACACTGCCCGGGTCCTGGCCACCCATCCGGGGGGCTCTGCATTTTAATTTAATTTTAAATGAAGCTTCTTAAACATTTTAAAAACCTTATTTACTTTACATACAACAATAGTTTAGTTATATATTATAGACTTATAGAAAGAGACCTTCTAAAAACGTTAAAATGTATGACTGGCACACAAAACCTTAAATGAGAGTGAATCAATGAAAACTCAGCACACCCCTTCTGCAAGGTGCCGCCCCCGGCCTAGCACAATGGGGCTCTACCCTAGGCTGGGGTTTGTGGGCGCTACTGCATTCGGATAGTAGCAGCTGTATCTTTGCAGTGGGAAAGGGCAGAAACCAATTTTTAAAAAGCAAGCTTAGAATGAGCAGTATGTTGTAGAATGATGGAGCCCCCTTAAAATCATGGGGTCTGGGTTTTTTTCCTACCCTCTGTATTTCCCTCTCCCTGATTTTCAGGCAGTTCTTTGTAAATGGGAAGATTTTGCTACAAGATGCTCACTACCGCCCACATGCACACTGTCCCAGGAAGAGCTGGTGAGCAGCAGCTTTGCCCTCTGCCCAAGACCCCTGGCTGGGTCAGGCAGGAAGTGCTGTGATGTGGCAAAAGTTGGGAGCTTTGTTATGTAGGGTTACCATATTTCAACACTGAAAAAAGAGGACACTCCACGGGGGCCTGGCCCTGCCCCAACTCCGCCCCTTCCCCACCCCTTCCCCAAAGCCCCTGCCCCAACTCTGCCCCCTCCTCTGAGCACCCTGCATTCCCCCTCCTCCCTCCCGCTCTGATCTTGGTTGGGGGTTGCTAAGTGCTTCCCTGCTCCCCACTCACCCTGCAGCCCCTACACCCCCCCCCACCCCTGCAGCCTCTGCGCCCCCCGCCTGCCCTGCCCCTGCACCCCCCCCGCCCCTGCAGCCTCTGTGCCCCCTGCTCCCCACTCGCCCTGCAGCCCCTGCACCCCCCCGCCTGCCCTGCCCCTGCAGCCTTTATGCCCCCGCCTGCCCTGCTCCCCCGCTCCCCCGGCAGCCTCTGCCTGCTGGGGGCTTCAGACGCTCGGCAGCGCGGGTCCCTGCAGCCCCGGCCGCAGCTTCCTTCCTGCCGCCGAGCACATTCCCCGGCCTGTCTGTCCCCGCCGGAAACAGCTCCCGCGGCGCCGGGTTCCAAGCTGTGCGGGGCAACGGGGCCACAGGAAGGGTCCCCCAGTGGCCGGGGGGGTTCCCCACCTGAGCATTGTAGCTGGGGCAGCTGGGCTGCGCTGCGGACCCGGCGGATCGTGCTGGGCGGACCCTGGCTTACGCCTCCCTATTTCCCCGGACATGTCCGGCTCTTTGGAAATTCCCCCCGGACGGAGATTTGAGCACCAAAAAGCCGGACATGTCCGGGGAAATCCGGACGTATGGTAACCCTATGTTATGTCCTGCTCCAAGGAACATCCCAGCAGGTGGGAGCTGCAGCATGGTCTGGAGGGATTCCTTTCAATCATTTGCTTTAAATCAGTTTTGTGCAGCACTTTTCCCAGACTGAATTAGGGCGGAGCTGGCAAGAGCCTACTACAGCTGCGCAGGGCATGGCAGAATCTATTATGTCCAGTGCTGAAGGCTGTTCTACTGACTAGACACCAGCTGCGGAACGGACTATCAGACATAATGCAGCAGTTTCATGCAGGAAAATGAGATAAACCCCAAATGCTGAAACCACCATAGAATCATAGAATATCAGGGTTGGAAGGGACCTCAGGAGGTCATCTAGTCCAACCCCCTGCTCAAAGCAGGACCAATCCCCAACTAAATCATCCCAGCCAGGGCTTTGTCAAGCCGGGCCTTAAAAACCTCTAAGGATGGAGATTCCACCACCTCCCTAGG
This sequence comes from Emys orbicularis, assembly GCF_028017835.1. Classification (NCBI taxonomy): domain Eukaryota; kingdom Metazoa; phylum Chordata; order Testudines; family Emydidae; genus Emys; species Emys orbicularis. The sequence goes on from NC_088699.1 coordinate 25,929,224, forward strand.
GAACCCAGTCCAGTGCTTCACCACCCTCCTAGTGAAATAGTGTTTCCTAATATCCAACCTAGACCTCCCCCACTGCAACTTGAGACCATTGCTCCTTGTTCTGTCATCTGCCACCACTGAGAACAGCCGAGCTCCATCCTCTTTGGAACCCCCCCTCAGGTAGTTGAAAGCAGCTATCAAATCCCCCCTCACTCTTCTCTTCTGGAGACTAAACAGTCCCAGTTCCCTCAGCCTCTCCTCATAAGTCATGTGCTCCAGACCTCTAATCATTTTTGTTGCCCTCCGCTGGACTCTTTCCAATTTTTCCACATCCTTCTTGTAGTGTGGGGCCCAAAACTGGACACAGTACTCTAGATGAGGCCTCACCAATGTCGAATAAAGGGGAACGATCACGTTCCTCGATCTGCTGGCAATGCCCCTACTTATACAGCCCAAAATGCTGTTACCCTTCTTGGCAACAAGAGCACACTGTTGACTCATATCCAGCTTCTCGTCCACTGTGACCCCTACGTCCTTTTCTGCAGAACTGCTACCTAGCCATTCGGTCCCTAATCTGTAGCAGTGCATGGGATTCTTCCATCCTAAGTGCAGGACTCTGCACTTGTCCTTGTTGAACCTCATCAGGTTTTTTTTGGCCCAATCCTCTAATTTGTCTAGGTCCCTCTGTATCCGATCCCTACCCTCTAGTGTATCTACCACGCCTCTCAGTTTAGTGTCATCTGCAAACTTGCTGAGAGTGCAGTCCACACCATCCTCCAGATCATTAATAAAGATATTAAACAAAACCGGCCCCAGGACCGACCCTTGGGGCACTCCGCTTGAAACCGGCTGCCAACTAGACAAGGAGCCATTGATCACTACCCATTGAGCCCGGCAATCTAGCCAGCTTTCTATCCACCTTATAGTCCATTCATCCAGCCCATACTTCTTTAACTTGCCGGCAAGAATACTGTGGGAGACCGTATCAAAAGCTTTGCTAAAGTCAAGGAATAACACATCCACTGCTTTCCCCTCATCCACAGAGCCAGTTATCTCATCATAGAAGGCAATTAGGTTAGTCAGGCACGACTTCCCCTTGGTGAATCCATGCTAACCATTCCTGATCACTTTCCTCTCCTCTAAGTGTTTCATAATTGATTCCTTGAGGACCTGCTCCATGATTTTTCCAGGGACTGAGGTGAGGCTGACTGGCCTGTAGTTCCCCGGATCCTCCTTCTTCCCTTTTTTAAAGATGGGCACTACATTAGCCTTTTTCCAGTCATCCGGGACCTCCCCCGATCACCATGAGTTTTCAAAAATAATGGCTAATGGCTCTGCAGTCTCATCCGCCAACTCCTTTAGCACCCTCGGATGCAGCGCATCCGGCCCCATGGACTTGTGCTCGTCCAGTTTTTCTAAATAGTCCCGAACCACTTCTTTCTCCACAGAGGGCTGGTCACCTTCTCCCCATACTCTGCTGCCCAGTGCAGCAGTATGGGAGCTGACCTTGTTCGTGAAGACAGAGGCAAAAAAATCATTGAATACATTAGCTTTTTCCACATCCTCGGTCACTAGGTTGCCTCCCTCATTCAGTAAGGGGCCCACACTTTCCTTGACTTTCTTCTTGTTGCTAACATACCTGAAGAAACCCTTCTTGTTACTCTTAACATCTCTTGCTAGCTGCAACTCCAAGTGTGATTTGGCCTTCCTGATTTCACTCCTGCATGCCTGAGCAATATTTTTATACTCCTCCCTGGTCATTTGTCCAATCTTCCACTTCTTGTAAGCTTCTTTTTTGCGTTTAAGATCAGCAAGGATTTCACTGTTTAGCCAAGCTGGTCGCCTGCCATATTTACTATTCTTTCTACACATCGGGATGGTTTGTTCCTGCAACCGCAATAAGGATTCTTTAAAATACAGCCACCCCTGCAAAGGGTTTTCAGACAGGCTGAGCCTGAAGCAAAGTTCCCAGCTACACTGAAGCACTACATTAAAATATCTCCCTGCCCATGCACAGATAAGGCTGTTGTTGCCTACCCTGGGCAAAGCCAGTGCAGCTACTGAGTTCCTGAATTGGTTAGGGTGAAGCTAGGAAGAAGTGACCTAAACCAATGGTGGTGACAGTGTCAGGGAGTCAGAAAAAGGGTGCACAGCCCAAAATCAGAGCTACTGACTTCACTGATAAAGGTTTTTTCTAGGTTTTACCAGGGCCGCCCGGGGGGTGGGGGGGTAAGTGGGGCAATTTGCCCCAGGCCCCACAGGGGTCCCCACGAGAATATACTATTCTATAGTATTGCAACTTTTTTTTATGGAAGGGGCCCCCAAAATTGCTTTGCCCCAGGCCCCCTGAATCCTCTGGGCGGCCTGGGTTTTACTCTTATGAAACCGGCCCAGAGACAGGAGAAGGAGCTGGATGCTATCCCATTAGCCCTGCCCAGCCGACACAGCAAAGGGAGAGGGAGCTGGATTCTACCCCCATTAGCCCTGCCCGGCGGCCCAGTGATGGGAGAGGGAGCTGGGGTCATTTCCATGTTGTTTACTCAGGGATTCTCACAACAAATTTTTGGTGGCCTCAGAGTGCGGCCACCAACTCTTGCTGGTGGCCGCTCTGACAGTTTTTCCTAAAATATTTAACTTTAGGAAAAGCAAATAACATACACATGTCCAAATCATTGTAATTTATTTATGTAGGGTTTTTTTTGCAGATTCAATAATAAAAATAATGTACAGTTGTTACTATTCTTTACTGGACCTAAACAGAATAGAAACACAAATAAGGTGCTTTACATGTTCTTGTCTTTTGTTGTTGTTTCTTTTGCCTTTTTTTTTTTTTTTAGACTTGCTAGCTAGTAAGTCTGCTGCTGTGAAAAGTGATATTTGTATATTCATTAATATCACTTTTCACAACAGCAGACTTGTTAGCTAGCTGGGAGGCAGAGAAAAGTGATATTAACAAACACACAAATATCATTTATCACAGCAGACTTACTCAGGCCTGGCAAGCCAGGGGACAAATTAAGCCTTGGATGGGGAAGTGGGTAGGGAGGCAGCAGGGGTCAGGGTGATAGGGTGGATGGGTGAGGGACTGGGGGATAGAGCCTGCCGAGCCCTGTGCTTGGGAGATGGAGCTCATGGCTGGAATCTGCTGCCATGTGGCTGGAGCCCATGGCCAGAGCCTGCCGCTGTGCGGCCGGAGCCTGCCTCCTGCCACCCCAGTGCTGAAGCTGGAAGCCTGAGCTCCACCATCCCCGGGAAGGTGGGAAACTCACACTGGCTGTCTGCTCCTCCGGCATTTGTGCTTCCAGATGGAGGAAGGGCCCAACCCCTCTGGGCGGCCCCAGGGGAGGGGCTGCTGCTTTCCTCCCACCCCACACGTAATCCCTGCCCAGAAGGCTGTGGCCACAAGAAAAGCCCCTGGTGGCCGCATGCGGTCACGGTAGCCGCATTTAAGAAACACTGCCATCATCAGTACAATTGTTTACTAAGGCTTTGCTACTAAAAAAGCTGTTTTTTCCAGAGGGAGAACTAATGCGTGTTCGCTATCCAGCAATAAACCTTAGTAGAGAGAAAGCCTGTAGTTTTTACTATGACATAGCAAGGCGAGGTCTACCACAGGTGGGAGTACAGCACTGACCTGCCTAGCTATCTTACAGTAAAAATCAGGTGCCTTGTGTCTGCTGGAATTTTCCCCAGGAACTGCTAACCTGCATTAGTTATCCTGCGATAAACACAGCCCTTCTCTTGGCAGTGAAGACAAAGCCCTAGTTCCAGTCAGTTGCCACCGTACAAACTCTTTGGGGGTGCACAGGTGTCACTGAAGCCTGAGATCCTGGGCTGAAAAAGAGGGAGTTTGTGGTGCTGGCTGCTAGGCAAGGTGTCTTGTAACGAGAGCACATGTGAGCTGGAAATCAGTGAAAGAGAATGCACCTGGGATCCCACCGTGCTGCTCCTCTACTTTCCAAAGCTGTTCCTGGCGTACCTGCGGTTTCTGTGGAGCAAGCCCTCTCTGCAAATTATCTAGTGATTACATAATCAGTTACTAGCCCAGTCTTTGTGAAATATTCCCTCCTGGATAAGGCTAGGGTGCATGTGAGCCAGCAGCCCCTCGCATCCTACTAACCTCCAGGCCCAAGGATGGGGGACCCTTCACAGACATTCATCTGGATCCTAGTGCATCGAAATATCCTTACCCCTGAAGAAACAAGTCTGAGCTTACTGGTGCATGCTGAGGCTCCTCAGGAGGAGACAGGGAGTGAATGCTGAATGTAAAGGACAAAAACATGCTGATGCTCTTTCCCAAGGCATACACCTAAACGAGCATGCACCTACCAGAAAAAGGCACCTCGAGCATTGAACAAATGAAGGCCCCAGGGAGCAATGTGACAACCAAGAACTGCACATGGGAAATCTGAGCCCTTGGAACCAGCAGGCTTAACAGGCGTGAAGTGATGGGTTTCTAGGACACAGCAGCACAAGGGGATGTGACCTCTCCCACAGCAGTCGCCACCAGTGCTGCAATTAGATTTCAAGAAAGCACATTTTGGGGGACTCGGGCTAAGCAATGACTTCTTACAAGTCCAAACGAGAGGAAGGCCACTTGTGGAATCTTAGCAGCGATTACGGCTACAGCTGCTCAGGAGAGAAAGAATATAAAGAACAAGAAACAGCTGAAGTGGCTTCATGGGGAGCTGCTTCAAAACCAAAATCTGTGCTGGGAATGGAGAAGCGAGAGCCCAGCAAGAATCTACCAGTCATTTAGGACTTGCAGGGAAAGATAAACCAGCAGACAGCCTAAACTGCCCCCACTTACAGCAGTGCCGTTTCCGTGACTTGAACAGAGCTGCACGGCTGTGGCCAAGGGGCCAGTCCAGTCCTGCAAGGTGCCTTGATCTGAGGGTGCTCTGCACAAGAGCTGGGCAAAACGCATGTTTCAGGGCACCAAAACTATTCACAAATTCAAGGCAAATTTAGCAAACAGTTTTGGCCAGAAAAATAAAATGGAAATGCCAAAATGTTACACTTTGGCCAATTCAAAATGAAACATTTCAATTTGCTTGTTTGTTCTGAAACAGCAATTTATTTTGAAAATTAGCTAATTTTTTAAAAAGCAAAAACAAAACCAAAAACCCCCAAAACCCCACCAAAAACAAATTGAAAAAAAAAATTCTAGTTCAACAAATTTAGTTTAATTTGACCCCTGCCCCCCAAATGATTTTTTTTCTTTTTTCCTTTTGGTGAGAAAAACTGAAAACATTCAGGTCTGGTTTGAACTGAACCAAAGGGGTTTTTTTGATTTTTCAGTTCAGCTCCTAAACCCACAAGTCAATTACTGCTCAGCTCTCCTCTGCATCACAGGCTCCGACCAGCAGGGGTTGGTCCAGAACACTGTAATGCCACCAAAGGGACTACAGGTGACCTGCACAGGGGAACAGTGAGGGTGTCTCCCCCACTCAATTTCTTCATAATGCAGAGAGAGGGACTGGAACGGTTTGTTTTTTAGTGGGAGGAGCGTACTGTTTGCTTTTTTCATTAGAAATTCAATTCTTGCCTACCCTGTTTTAACTCAGAAGACTCTGTATAAGTCTGGAGAACTAGTAGGGTTATGATACCAAGGAAGATAAAACTGGATTAACTGAGAGGGGAAGGGTTTTTAATGAGTGAGTAAAAAGATTTAAAAAAAATTGTCAACACTGTTTAATACCAACTCTTGAACAGATGGAAGAAAAGTTCTCTCTCCCCCTCAAAGCTCCAGCACCTAGCCTCTTCAGTTAAAAGCTGTGAAATCCATCCATAGAAACAGAGAAGACAAGATTTGATATTCCTGCTATTTCTCAGGTAAAATAACAAGCAGGAGAAAAAAAGATTTAGGTCCCTTTAGAATCTCAAAGCAGCAGCAAAGGGCATATATCCAACATGTTTTCCTTAAAGGTGCCCTTAAAGAACTTTACAACTTTATCAGGGAAAAAGTGTCAGGGTATGTCTACGTTAGCAGAGTTACATTGCCGGCAGTTACTGCGCCGCTCAGAGAGCGCTGAAGGGAAACCGCTGTTGTGTGTTCACACTGTCAGCTGCCTGCACAATAGCGTGTTCACACTTGTGGCACTTGCAGTGATATTCGGAGCGGTGCACTCTGGGCAGCTATCCCACAGAGCATCTCTTCCTCTTCTGACGCTAAGAGTTGTGGGAAGGCGGAGGGGGTCGCGGGGCATCCTGGGTCCTGTCCCAATGCCCCGTGATGCATTGCTTTGCATCCCAGCAATCCCTGTGCTTCTGTCCGCATTTGGCGCCATCTTTCAACGGTTTGTGTACTGCGGACTCTGCTTCTTCGGTCTGCAGGAATGGATCCTGCAGAGTTGACCAATATGCTGCTCACTCTCACTAACATGTCACGAGTGGCAGTGGAGTTATTTCTTAAACTACAAAGGCAAGAGGAGTTCGACATTGATCTCGCCACGTGTAGTAGCTACGATACGAGATTGCTTGTGGCATTCACGGAGATGCTGACCACAGTGAAACGCCACTTTTGGGCTCGGGAAACAAGCACTGAGTGTCGGGATCACATCGTCATGCACATTTGGGATGACAAGCAGTGGCTGCAGAACTTTCGGATGAGGAAAGCCACCTTCATGGGAGTGTGATGAGCTCGCCTCAGCCCTGCGGCACAAGGACATGAGAATGAGAGCTGCCCTGTCATTGGAGAAGCGTGTGGCGATTGCACTGTGGAAGCTGGCTACTCCAGACTGTTACTGATCAGTCGCTAACCAGTTTGGAGTGGGAAAGTCAACCGTTGGACTTGTGTTGATGGAAGTGTGCAGGGCCATTAATCGCATCCTGCTCCAAAAGACCGTGACTGATTAGGGGGATGGAGCACATGACTTATGAGGAGAGGCTGAGGGAACTGGGAATATTTAGTCTGCAGAAGAGAAGAATGAGGGGGGATTTGATAGCTGCTTTCAACTACCTGAAAGGGGGTTCCAAAGAGGATGGATTTAGACTGTTCTCAGTGGTACCAGATGACAGAACAAGGAGTAATGGTCTCAAGTTGCAGTGGGGGAGGTTTAGGTTGGATATTAGGAAAAACTTTTTCACTAGGAGGGTGGTGAAGCACTGGAATGGGTTACCTAGGGAGGTGGTGGAATCTCCTTCCTTAGAGGTTTTTAAGGTCAGGCTTGACAAAGCCCTGGCTGGGATGATTTAGTTGGGGATTGGTCCTACGTTGAGCAGGGGGCTGGACTAGATGACCTCCTGAGGTCCCTTCCAACCCTGAGATTCTATGATTCTATGACTCTGGGCAACATGCGTGACATTGTGGAATGGGCTTTGCAGAAATGGGCTTCCCTAACTGCAGAGGGGCGATAGATGGCATGCATATTCCAATTCTGGCACCAGACCACCTAGCCACTGAGTACATTAATTGGAAGGGGTATTTCTCTATGGTTCTTTAGCGCTTGTGGATCACCTTTGGCATTTCACGGACATTAAGGCAGGCTGGTCTGGAAAGGTGCATGACGCACGCATCTTTTGGAACATTGGCCTGTTCAGGAAGCTGAAAGCAGGGACTTTCTTCCCGGACCAGAAGATCACCGTAGGGTAAGTCGAAATGCCTATTGTGATCCTGGGAGACCCCGCCTACCCCTTAATGCCATGGCTTATGAAGCCATACACTGGGCACCTTGACAGCAGCAAGGAGTGGTTCAAGAACAGGCTGAGCAAGTGCAGGATGACTGTTGAGTGTGCTTTTGGCCGTTTAAAGGCCCGCTGGAGCTGCCTATATGGGAGGCTGGATCTGGCTGATGACAATATTCCTATGCTTATAGCCATATACTGTACACTCCATAATATTTGTGAAGGGAAGGGTGAAAGCTTCACTTAGAGCTGGACCGCTGAGGCTCAGCGCCTGGAGGCTGAATTTGAACAGCCAGAGACCAGGGCTATTAGAGGGCGCAGCACGGGGCCATAAGGATCTGGGATGCCTTGAGGCAGCAATTTGAAGCTGAAATCCACTAATATTTGTTGCTATGCTTGGAAGTGCAGTTGTTGTAATGCTAGGAGGTGATTGTGATTGGTGCAGATGATGCATTATGAAGGTTTAAGAAAATTGCCTGTTGCTTTGCAGGGCTCTGTTTGCTTTCAATTAATGGACTAAAGATTGCTTTCAAACCAAAACAATTCTTTTATTAAAAAACAACAACCAGAGGAGAGAGACAAACAAAAAAACACATCAGCACTGTGGAGGATGGGGGAAGAGAGGGTCCCAGGAGGAGGTGGGGTCCCCGGACGGTTAAAGATTTGTATATGTCTAAGGCTTGGTCTACACTTACCCCCCAATTCGAACTAAGGTACGCAACTTCAGCTACGTGAATAACGTAGCTGAAGTTCGAAGTACCTTAGTTCGAACTTACCTCGGTCCACACGCGACAGGCAGGCTCCCCCGTCGACGCCGCGGTACTCCTCTCGTATAGCTGGAGTACCGCAGTCGACGGCGATCACTTCCTGGTTCGACTTATCGCGTCCAGACAAGACGCGATAAGTCGAACCCAGAACTTCGATTCCCAGCCGCCGAACTAGCGGCTGGGTGTAGACATACCCTAAGTATCATATGCAACCTTGTCCTTTGGAGTACAGTGCAGTGGGTACTGTACTTCAGCAGGGCTAAAGTGCAGAGGGACGGGTGTTGAGTGCAGTGGGTACTGGGAGTCCGCAGGGCTGGACTGTGATGGGCAGGAGTGGAATGCAAGAGTGTGTTGGCAGTGTCTGGGGGGCGCATGGGAAAGCGTTTTGGGACAGGGGCTGCAGGGGAGGGCGGGCATGGAGCTGCTTGATTTGGTGTGCTAGTAGCACCTGGAGCGTGTCCGCTTGGCGCTTCTTAACTTTTAAGAGCCGCTCCTTGGCTTCGTTCTGGCGTGCCACATTCTCCTTTCGGTCCCTCTTCTCACTGTCCTGCCACTCCTTCAATTCTTGTTTTTCGGCAGCGGAGTGCATCATGACACCATGCAGAAAGTCCTCTTTAGTTCTTCGTGGCGACTTTCTAATTCTGCGCAGCCATTCAGCTGGCGATAACAAAGAAGGAGGCTGGCCTCCTAAGGTCATATCTGCGAAGCCGAAATGCAACATTTTATAGAAGCAGTATTGTTTGCAACACAGACCACTGATTCAGTAATTTAAAACACAGCCACTACTCACATACCTGTCACTAACTGGCTGACCCCAGGCAAGCACACATGAGCCACAAGCCCCCCCACAATGGTGCGTAACCGCAGGGGCAGGGGAATCATACTGCACACTGGGCACGTGGCTCTTGGGGAGAGCCAGCACTGTAGGGGGGGCCTGATAATCATTACTCTCCTCACATTTTCCACAGGCTCTGTTCATTATGGAAGATATCTCGCTGCTGAGGGTGAGCAGGGAATCAAGGGAGGGTCTTCTCCAAGACTGCGGCTTCTGCCCTGGCTCTTATGCGGCTCGCCTGTGTGCAGCAATGGTGTCCCCCGTCTCCCTCAGTGACGGCCGAGTGGCGCGGGAAAGTTACCCTTAATGGGGCAAGAAGCAAAGCAGCTCTGCCAAAGAACCTGTGGCAGCGGATTGCCCAGTATCTCCGTGAGCGTTTCGTGGAGATCTCGGCGGCAGATTCCCGTGAAGTGAGGGAGTCAATCAACCGCCTGTTCCGCCGCTCAGACTAGGCATGTGGTGGTACGCGCATCATACAGACACAAGCCTGCCTTCTGCAACCCTCCTGCCCCCAACAACTCGCTCAGTGATTCCCCAAATCAAAGCCACTTACCGGGGGCCTCCTCTCCTGTTTGTGCTTCACCAAGCTCCGACAGCTGTGACTGGCTAGCCTCCTCCGGGGTAGAGAAGAGCTCCTGGGTGCATGCATCTCTGATCTCTGAGTCATCCTCTGCCTCTGGGTCCCCCACCCCCTCCACATCCTCGTCCAAGATTTCCTCCTCCTGGCTCGGTCCACTCTCGATGTATCCACAATGGCCTTCGCAGTGGAGGTGGGGTCGCCACCGAGTGTCGCGTCCAGCTCTTTGTAGAACCGGCAGCTCGTGCGTGCAACACCGGAGCAGCGGTTTGCCTCTCGCGTCTTGTGGTAGGTGTTCCACAGCTCCTTCACTTTGACCCTGCACTGCAGTGTGTCCCAGTCAGGGCCCCTTTCTGTCATGCATCGTGACATCTGTCCATAGGTATCATCATTCCGACGGCTGGAGCACAGCTGGGACTGCACTGCCTCCTCTCCCCAAATGCTGATGAGGTCCAGCAGCTCGGCACTGCTCCAAGCAGGGGATCACCTGGTGCGTGGAGCAGGCATAGTCACCTGGAAAGATGCGCTGAGACCACTGAACGTGTCACCAAGCAAATAGGAAGGGGACTTTCAAAATTCCCAAGGAATTTAAGGGGTGGGGCTCCTGGTTGGTCACCTGAGGGCAGCGCAGTAGAGCTCAAACTTATGACCAGAGAGGTGAGAACAGGTTTTGTGGGACACCTCCCGGAGGCCAATCGCAGCACTGTAATCGCCATGGTGTCTACACTGGCACCGCAGCGCTGTAGGCCCGGCGCAGAAAGCTGTACGCCTCTTGTCAGGGTGGTTTTTTTACAGTGCTGCAATGGCGCAGTTTCTGCGCACTAAGTGGCTTGGCAGTGTCTACACCTCGGGAGTTACAGCGCAGAAAGCTGCTTAACTGTGCAGAAACTTGCCAGTGCAGACAAGGCCTCAGAGAAGCTAGAGATAAGAATGATTTATTGGCAGTGAAACAGCCAATCTAATTGCTTCTCACACTATGTCAATTCCTCCAGGTAGGACTGGCCCAGCATAGGATTGTTCCCTAGAGTATATTCCCCAGGGCTTTCCCCAGTCCAATTTCAAATGATTCAGGGGATCAGTCCACTACCATTCCGGGTACCCCAATGTCTAGTACATCGCACTACTCCTAAAGCACTTCTCCCTGATGTTTGCTTTGGCTCAGTTTCATCCCATTACTCCTACGTCTAACCCTGCTGTACCATCCCTATACAATTCTGCTCCCTCTTGCTTTTTGCACCCTTCAAATACATGTGGATGGCTACCATCTACCCATGTAATTGACATTTGGCCAAGCTATGCGCAGCTCTTTAAAGATTTTAGCACAAGCTAGTCTCATGAGATCTCAGCTTGTAAGTGGCTACGTCACTTTGGAAAACGTTACCAGGGCCATTCATTTCCTTCCTTGTCTGTGACCGGATGTATGCATGCTGCCTAAGACTGTACAGGCTCTATTGGACATTGTGGCTCGTAGACTTTAAGGTCAGAAGGGACCATTGTGATCATCTCGTCTGACCTCCTGCACATTGCGGGCCACAGAACCTCACCCGCCCACTCCTGTGATAGACTCCGAACCTCTGGCTGTGTTACTGAAGTCCTCAAATCACGGTTTAAAGCCTTCAAGTTACAGAGAACTCACCATTTATACTAGTTTAAACCTGCAAGTGACCCGTGCCCATGCTGTAGAGGAAAGTGAAAAACCCCAGGGTCTCTGCCAATCTGACCTGGGAGAAAATTCCTTCCTGACCCCAAATGTGGAGTTCAGTTAGCCCCTGAGAATGTGGGCAAGACCCACAAGGGGATACCTGGAAAAGAATTCTCTAGTAACTCGGAGATCTCCCCATCTAGTGTCCCGTCTCCAGCCACTGGGGATTTTTGCTACTGGCAGTCCTGTCATACCATCCCCTCCATAAACTTATCAAGCTCAGTCTTGAAGCCAGTTAGGTTTTTGCCCCCATTGCTCCCCTTGGAAGGCTATTCCAGAACTTCACTCCTCTGATGGTTAGAAACCTTCGCCTAATTTTGAGCCTAAACCTGTTGAGGGCCAGTTTATATCCATCTCCAATTTCCTCTTCACTGGTACAGGAGATCCCCTGGCAGACGCCTCGCCCGGGGCAGTGCCCTCTAGTGCTACGCCTTCCTCAGAACAGCTTATTATGGATCTGTAAAAGATTTGGCTAAGGTGCCCACTACTGGAGTATCTAAGCATTGCCTGGATGTCCCTGTACACCAGCACTGTGCCCCCCCTCTGCCTGGCTTTCTTCTGTGGCAAATACCCCACATCTCCTCTTCTGTTCTCACAGCTCTTAAGGTATCATTACTGTTGCTCACCTCTGGAATCTCTCTGTCCATGTGCCTAAAACTTAACATATAACATGAGCCCTGGGTCTCCCTGGTGCTGAGTAGGGGGAAATAATCACCTCCCTTGTTTCACCTTGTGCTCCCATTAATAGAACCCAGGGCAGCATTAGACTTGCTTTTACAATGCTCGATTCTAATGTACTTACAGCAATTTCCTCTTATTCCTTTGAAAACCCTTTGCTCATAAAGTAGGACTTATTGCCACATCGCTGTGACAATACAGTAAGAAACCTGCTAACTGAGATGGTGCCAGTTACCAAAGAATTCCTTTGCAATGGGAGATAGAATTGTTTTAACTATTCAAACGCTGCTATTTCCCAGGCTGCCAGACAGGTCGGTGCCCCATGAAGGTAGTGAATTTCCAGGAGCAGATTATGGGCCTGCAGAGCGCAATCCAGAAGTTTATATTCTAATCACTTTTAGGGCATAAACTTCCCGACAGTGTCATTCAGCTTTGACATCTCTTATGATCCCGCAAAGCATCTTTCCATGCTCTTTAAAGCGCACTGAGGAGCCAGGTTTAGCACCCACTGCAGAAGGGACCTTTCTGTCCCCAAGGTGTGTGTACTATAGTTTATTTCTTGGTTCAATAAAATCCCACTGGGCCAGATATTTCAAAATGTGTGTGCAAAACCCCACACACCCGACTTACCCACACGGAAGCCCTAATGTGCACACCCATGTGAAGCATTGGATGCACGCACCCCTTTATTACATTACATACACAGATCACGGGAATCACATTGGGTCTTCAGGCATGCAAGCTGGGGGTGCACAAAGCATGCACACTCTTTTGCAGACACACTTAGCAATCTGCCCCATTACTGTGAAGTGCTTTTCAGGGCTCTGGGCAGAATTCCTGCAGCCTCTGTCCTCCATCACCTTCTGGAACATGTTAGTGCGCAAAGCTTGTCTCAACCTCCATCCTCCCAAACCAAGATTCACCAGGACAGAGACTCACCTGCGTTTTCCTTATCCTCAGGTCAGCAGATGATCTATTCAGTCCTTCCTCTTGTTCAATACTCTGTTCAATACCTGGTCATGGACAGAAGAATTCAGCTTATTTTAGACTGTTTAGAAGAGAATAAGGGATTGCTTTGCAAACCAATTCTAAAAGCCAGAATACGCGTGGATTAGAGACGCATCTGGATCCCACTGCAGTCCTCATGTCCTGAGATACCGACCCATTTTATCCTGGGCTGAAAGCAGTTTTCCTGAGCGCAAACCACTAGCTCCAGCTGTCTCTTACATTTTCAGACAAGTACAGACAAGTGCAGTACTGGTTACTAATTTAAACAGCTGAAGACTACATCTCTCTCTCACTCCGCTGAGAAAGAGTCAAGAATGTTAAATAGAGAGTAAGAATTCTGTGCCCAGCACAGCAATGTCTGTGCTAATGGACCTGCAACCCCTCCCAGGTTGGTGTCATCCACAAATTGTATAAGCATACGGTCCACTCCATTATCCAAACCATTAATGAACATATTGAATAGTACCAGACCCAGGACAGACTCCTGCAGAACCCCACTAGACACGCCCTCCCAGTCTGACAGCAAAGCATTGATGACTACTATTTGAGTTTAGTCTCTCAACCATTTGTGCACCCACCTTATCGTGATTTCATCTGGATCATATTTCTCTAGTTTGCTTATGAGAATGTCATTTGGGACTATGTCAAAAGCCTTACTAAAATCAAGATCTATGGCATCTACTGCTTCCTCCATCTGACAGGCCAGTCACCCTGCCAATGAAGGAAATCAGGCTGACCTGGCATGACTCATTCTGGACAAATTCACATTGGCTATTATTTACCATCGTATTATTGCAAGGAACTACTGGTCTAGAACCCAGGCAGCTGACAGCTCCAGGCTGCCACTCAGCAGTACATCACACACAGCCCATCAGAAGTTCCCCCTTAAGGGCTTGACAGACAGTAGCCCCATCGCTCCTGATTGGCTCCCTTCCCCATATAAACCCAAGGGGCGTTCCAGGAAGTATCCAGGCAACAGCAAAGATCTTCTGTACCTGCCTCAACCATTCCTGCTCCTTGCTGTGGAATTCCTTGCTTGACCTCGGCTTGATTTGGACTTCACCCAGGGCTGGTGCAACCCATTAGGCGACCTAGGCGGCGACCGCGGCGGTATTTCGGCGGCGGGACCTTCCGCCGCCTCTGTGGGGGGCGGCATTTCGGGGTGAGATCTTCCGCCGCCTAGGGCTGCAGAAAAGCTGGCGGCGCTCCTGACTTCACCACCTGATTCGGACTATGACCCTTGGTACTGACTCTGGCCTGGACCTGACTACGAACTCCTCTGCTACTCCCAGCCTCAGGGTTGCCCTTGCTCTGACCCTTGGCCATGACTGCCCTTGTTGGGATCCTGGCAATTATTCTCTTGGTGGTTACAAATTGATTAATTATTTATTCCAGTTCTTTCCATGGATTGAAGTTAGGCTGACTGGTCTGTAACTCCCCAGGTCCTCTTTGTTCCCCTTTTTAAAAACAGGTACTATGTCCGCTCTTCTCCAGCCCTCTGGGACCTCACCCATCCTCCATGAGTTCTCAAAGATTCTAATGTTTCTGAGATTGCTTCAGCTAGTTCCTTAAATACCCTATGGTGAATTTTGTCAGGCCCTGCCAACTTGAATACATCTAATTTATCTACATATTCTTTAAACTGTTCTTTCCCTATTCTGGCTGGGGTTCCTTCAGTCTTTTGTTAATATTAATTGTATTAAGCAGCTAGTTACAATTAAGCTTCTTAGTGAAGACTGAAGCAAAATAGGCCTTAAACACCTGTCTACTTGATATCTTAAATTATTAGCTCTCCTTCTCTACTAAGTAGCGGGCCTATACTTTGTGTTTCTCTCGCTCATAATGTATTTAAAGAACCTGATCTTATTGCCTTTTATGTCCCTTGCTAGTAACTCGTTTTGTCCCTTAGTCTTTCTGATTTTGTTACTATATGCTTGTGCTATTCTTTTTGTGATTTGTCATATGTCCACTTGTTGTAGGATTCCTTTTTGATTTTCAGGTCATTAAAGAGTTCCTAATGGAGCCATATTGGCCTCTTACTATTCTTCCGATCTTTCCTTTGTACTGGTATCGTTTGGTGTTGTGCCTTTCATATTGTCTCTTCAAGAAACCGCCAACTCTCCCGAACTACATTTTCCCTTTGATTTTCTTCCCATGGGATCCTGTGACAATCAGGGTCCAGACACCCCAATGGGAGAACAGGGGGTTTGAACCCAAAAGAAAAAGCAGTTGAACCAACTGATTGTACACAATGTTAATGTACTAGAAACACATGCAAACTAAGGTCTTTTATGAACGCTTGTCATGCTCTAAACTTAATAATCATTATGAGGTATGTACACAGGCCATGCTTGTGATGCTTTTATTTGTGTCTATAGAGAACTGTGCTCATAAAACTTCAGCTCCAGCTTGAATCATAGAATATCAGGGTTGGAAGGGACCTCAGGAGGTCATCTAGTCCAACCCCCTGCTCAAAGCTGGATCAATCCCCAGACAGATTTTTGCCCCAGATCCCTAAATGGCCCCCTCAAGAATTGACCCCACAACCTGGGTTTAGCAGGCCAATGCTCAAACCACTGAGCTATCCCTCCCCCCACTCACTCTAAAGTGAGTGCTCAGAAAGGAAGAGGCACCTCCCAAGTCATTTGTCTACATGAAACCAACTTCGGGTACCCACCCAGCCTAGGGAAAGACAACGGAGGATCATTAAATTTAATGGAAAGACACAGACATCCTGGCTCTTAAATCAAGAGGGGTTTTCCACATTCTGAATAAACATGAGTCACCCTGGACTAAGAGACAAAGAAAAGCAAGGCAGGCAGGGGAAGCCTTTTAAAACCAGGCTTGTGTCTGAGGCTTTTCATCCAGAATTTGGGGGACAGTCTGGAAGGTGGGAGGCTGTCTGTGAACGCTGGATCCTGCCTATGGCTAGTGGGTAGGCTGGGAAACTGTTCAAAGGAAATTGCTAACTTGTATTAGAAAGGGGATTTTATCTAATATTGTAATGTGACGCCAGAAGTTGTGTGGTGCCGTTTATTTACTGTGTAACTTGTATCTGTGCTCTCCCTTACTCTTTCATCTCGAAGTCTGTGGTTTTTCTATTAAATAGACCTCTTGTTTATTTTTACCCCTCACAGGTCTCTGGTTTGCAGACTGTGTGGAGTGTATGTGCCAAAGTGAGTTTGCACCCTCAGCAAGTTCGCAGATGACACTAAGCTGGGGGGAGAGGTAGATATGCTGGAGGGTAGGGATAGGGTCCAGAGTGACCTAGCCAAATTGGAGGATTGGGCCAAAAGAAATCTGATGAGGTTCAACAAGGACAAGTGCAGAGTCCTGCACTTAGGAAGGAAGAATCCCATGCACCGCTACAGGCTGGGGACCGACTGGCTAAGCAGCAGTTCTGCAGAAAAGGACCTGGTGATTACAGTGGACGAGAAGCTGGATATGAGTCAGCAGTGTGCCCTTGTTGCCAAGAAGGCTAACGGCATATTGGGCTGCATTAGTAGGGGCATTGCCAGCAGATCGATGGAAGTGATTATTCCCCTCTATTCGGCACTGGTGAGGCCACATCTGCAGTATTGCATCCAGTTTTGGGCCCCCCAATACAGAAAGGATGTGGACAAATTGGAGAGAGTCCAACGGAGGGCAACGAAAATGATCAGGGGGCTGGGGCACATGACTTACGAGGAGAGGCTGAGGGAACTGGGCTTGTTTAGTCTGCAAAAGAGAAGAGTGAGGGGGGATTTGATATCAGCCTTCAACTACCTGAAGGGGGCGTTCCAAAAAGGACGGAGCTCGGCTGTTCTCCGTGGTGGCAGATGACAGAACAAGTTGCAATGGTCTCAAGTTGCATTGGGGGAGGTCTAGGTTGGATATTAGGAAACACTATTTCACTAGGAGGGTGATGAAGCATTGGAATGGGTTACCTAGGGAGGTGGTGGAATCTCCATCCTTAGAGGTTTTTAAGGCCTGGGATGCTTTAGTTGGTGTTGGTCCTGCTTTGAGCAGGAGGTTGGACTAGATAACCTCCTGAGGTCTCTTGCAACCCTAATCTTCTATGAGTCTATGATAAGTGGGGACTGGTTTCACACCTTTGGGGACGATGAACCAGAGGGGAAGGGTCTGAGTGTATGGTGGTTAAGAACTGAGGAAGGATGGATTTGGGAAGACTCAGGACTAGAAGGGCTGCTGAGGTCACACTGCAAGGAGTAACTAGGCTGGTGGAAGCCGGGGTGAGACCTTGTGCTTGTGGGCTGGCCACAGGTGTCAGGGCTCTGAGCCACAGCAGCACAGCACCAAGGCACCTGAAGGTTACAGGACAGGTGGTGACAGAACTCCCGACTGGTCTGGGTGATCCCCCAAACATCATACATGCTCTCTACCAGTTCTCTGAGTTGGCTAAAGTCCATTGTCCTTATTCCACTGCTCTGACTCCTTCCTTTCCTTAGAATCATGACAGCATCGGATCACTTTCACCCAACTTGCCTTCTACCTTCAGGTTGGCAACCACTGCCTTACCCTGTTGGTCAGAATCAAGTCTAAAAATGCTATCCCCTAGTCACTTTCTCCACTTCCTGAAACAAAAAGTTGCTCCAAAACATTCCAAGAACTTACTGAATCATAGAATCATAGACGATTAGGGTTTGAAGAGACCTCAGGAGGTCATTTAGTCCAACCCCCTGCTAAACAACCAGTGGGGCCCCTGGACAATTGAGATACAAAAGGAGCACTTAAAGATAATAAAGTCATTGTGGAGAAACTAAATGAATTCTTTGCTTCAGTCTTCAAGGCTGAGGATGTTAGGGTGATTCCCAAACCTGAGCCACCCTTTGTAGGTGACAAATCTGAGGAATTGTCACAAATTGAGGTGTCACTAGAGGAGGTTTTGGAATTAATTGATAAACTTAACAGTAACAAGTCACCGGGACCAGATGGCATTCACCCAAGACTTCTGAAAAAACTCAAATGTGAAATTGCGGAACTACTAACTATGGTTTGTAACCTGTCCTTTAAATCGGCTTCTGTACCCAATGACTGGAAGATAGCTAAGGTAACGCCAATATTTAAAAAGGGCTCTAGAGGTGATCCCGGCAATTACAGACCGGTAAGTCTAACATCAGTTACGGGCAAATTAGTTGAAACAATAGTAAAGAATAAAATTGTCAGGCACATAAAAGAACATAAATTGTTGGGCAAAAGTCAACATGGTTTCTGTAAAGGGAAATCATATCTTACTAATCTATTAGAGTTCTTTGAAGGGGTCAACAAACATGTGGACAAGGGGGATCCAGTGGACATAGTGTACTTAGATTTCCAGAAAGCCTTTGGCAAGGTCCCTCACCAAAGGCTCTTACATAAATTAAGTTGTCATGGGATAAGAGGGAAGATCCTTTCATGGATTGAGAACTGGTTAAAAGACAGGGAACAAAGGGTAGGAATAAATGGTAAATAAATTTTCAGAATGGAGAGGGGTAACTGACCCTGTTCCCCAAGGGTCAGTCCTAGGACCAATCCTATTCAACTTATTCATAAATGATCTGGAGAAAGGGGTAAACAGTGAGGTGGCAAAGTTTGCAGATGATACTAAACTGCTCAAGATAGTTAAGACCAAAGAAGACTGTGAAGAACTTCAAAAAGATCTCACAAAACTAAGTGATTGGGCAACAAAATGGCAAATGAAATTTAATGTGGATAAATGTAAAGTAATGCACAGTGTGCAGCGGCGGTCAAAAAAGCAAACAGGAAGTTAGGAATCATTCAAAAAGGGATAGAGAATAAGATGGAGAATATCTTATTGCCCTTATATAAATCCATGGTATGCCCACATCTTGAATACTACGTACAGATGTGGTCTCCTCACCTCAAAAGAGATATACTGGCATTAGAAAAGGTTCAGAGAAGGGCAACTAAAATGATTAGGGGTTTGGAATGGGTCCCATATGAGGAGAGATTAAAGAGGCTAGGACTTTTCAGCTTGGAAAAGAGGAGACTAAGGGGGGATATCATAGAGGTATATAAAATCATGAGTGATATGGAGAAAGTGAATAAGGAAAAGTTATTTACTTGTTCCCATAATATAAGAACTAGGGGCCACCAAATGAAATTAATGGGCAGCAGGTTTAAAACAAATAAAAGGAAGTTCTTCTTCACACAGCACAGTCAACCTGTGGAACTCCTTGCCTGAGGAGGTTGTGAAGGCTAGGACTATAACAGGGTTTAAAAGAGAACTAGATAAATTCATGGAGGTTAAGTCCATTAATGGCTATTAGCCAGGATGGGTAAGGAATGGTGTCCCTAGCCACTGTTTGTCAGAGGGTGGAGATGGATGGCAGGAGAGAGATTGCTTGATCATTACCTGTTAGGTTCACTCCCTCTGGGACACCTGGCATTGGACACTGTCGGTAGACAGGATACTGGGCTAGATGGACCTTTGGTCTGACCCGGTACGGCCTTTCTTATGTTCAAAGCAGGACCAACCCCAACTAAATCATCCCAGCCAGGGCTTTGTCAAGCCAGGCCTTAAAAACCTCTAAGGATGGAGATTCCACCATCTCCCTAGGTAACCCATTTCAGTGCTGAGAACAGCCGAGCTCCATCCTCTTTGGAACCCCCGCTTCAGGTTGTTGAAGGCTGATATCAAATCCTCCCTCATTCTTCTCTTCTGCAGACTAAATAAGCCCAGTTCCCTCAGCCTCTCCTCATAGATCATATGCCCCAGCCCCCTAATCATTTTCGTTGCCCTCTGCTGGACTCTCTCCAATTTGTCCACATCCAGTTTCTCGTCCACTGTAATCCCCATGTCCTGGAGACTGTGTTTTTGCCGTGCTGTTTTTCCAACAGATCTCTGGGTAGTAAAATTACTCCTGGGTCCTGTGTTTTGGATGTTTTTGTTTGTTCTAGAAATGCCTCATCTAGCTGCTCCTCCTCCTGATTTGGTGGTCTGTAGTAGAACCCTAACCTGTTTTCTTATTTAGCTCTTCCCCACTTATACCCCCAACCTCTCACCCTGGTAAGAGATCATGCTGCTCCTCTGAAGCTGGAATGATACCCAGCCACTCTCAAAGTGACTTTGTCTGTACGGGCCAAGGTATAAGCAAGTCGTTAATGGACACTTGGTGGAGTCACTGTGTGCACCTCCCTCTCTGATAGATAATCTCTATAACCGTGCCAGCCATTTTCAGCTTGGGAAGTGAATGCACTGATATGGCTTCCACTCCAGAGCTGACCTAGAGTCATCACTGCATTTCTAAAGCATTCACATGAACTCCACAATGAAACACAATGTCATTTGCACATTGCTAGATGCAGTGAGAAATCCCAGAGCGGAAATGCCCCAGCAAATGAGCTGAGCTCAAAGTGTCATAGAGACACTTACAAAATAAAACGTGCCAGGTGGCTAGTCCCTTTCCACAGGAGGCCATGTATTGGGAAGTGACCCAGTAACACTAAAGGATGGACTTTGGGGCTGTGCTATTCATTTCTGGGGAATGACTCAGACTCCAAGGCCAGAAGGGACCACTGGGATCACCATCGGACCTGTGTAACACAGGCCATGGAACCTCCCCAAAATGATTCCTAGAGGAGATCTCTTAGACAAACAGCCAATCTGGATTAAAAATGGCCAGTGATGGAGAATCCACCACGACCACTGGTGAGTTGTTCCGGTGGTTAATTACTCTCACTGTTTAAAATTTACACCTTATTTCCACTCTGAATTTGTTTGGCTTCAACTGCCAGCCACTGGATTGTGTTAGACCTTGCTCTGCAAGACTGAGGAGCCCATGATCAACTATCTCTTCCCCCTGTGATCAAGTCACCCCTTAACCTGCTCTAGGTTAAGCTAAATAGATTGAGCTCCTGGAGTTTCTCAATATAAGGCAGGTTTTCTAATCCTTTAATCATTCTTGTGGCTCTTCTCTCAAACCTCTCTAATTTATCAACATCCTTCTTGAATTGTGGACACCAGAACTGGACACAGTATCTGAGCAGTGGTCATGCCAGTGCCGACTACAGAGGTACAATCACCTTTCTGCTCCTACTTGAGATTCCCCCGTTTATGCATCCCAGGATCGTATTAGCTCTTTTGGCCACAGCGTAGCACTGAGAGCTGATGTTCAGCTGATTATCCAGCATGACTCCCAAGTCCTTTTCAGAGTCCCTGCTTCCCAGGATAGAGCCCCGCACCCTGTAATATGGCTGACATTCTTTGTTCCTATAGGTATACATTTACATTTAGCTGTATTAAAAGGCACATTGTTTGCTTGTGCGCAGTCTACCAAGTGATCCAGATTGCTGTGTATCCTGTCCTGTACTGGCCTGTCCTCTTTGTTATTTACCAACCCCCAATCTTTGTGTTATTCAGCAGCAGCAAAAAAGAGATTTGCCTTTTTAACTATGCCTGGTACTGCAGCCAAGTGAGATTAATTCTTCACCTGCCCCAAAGGACATGCATTACTGTACTGAGAGGAGCAACTGTATCAGTCTCCATCAAGCAGAGAGCCAGGGAGGGTCTAGCACTGCTTAGCCATGTGGGGGAAGGGCTGCTCTGCCTGCTGCAGAGAGGAAGGATGAGAAATGTGACTCTACACTCAGATGAAAAACAGGGATGTGCTTTTTTCACTGCCAGATCAAAACATGCTAGTTACAGATGTTACTGGGCCAAAGAGCTGGGGAAGGGCATTCTACAGGCCAGCCATGTTTCATTCCTTCTTCAGGATTATGCATCTCTCTTGAAATCTACGGAATACAGATACAATGGTTCCTGGAAGAGGCAATGTAACTGCCTTCCTAATCCTACAGGATGCAGCCAATTCTTCCATTAAGCACAACAAGAGGGCTGTGTTCACCCCCAAAGGACAAGCAGTCTGCAACTGGGTGCTGCGCTCACTGACCAAAGCAAGCCCAATCCCATATAAGGCCCTATATCCACTGCAGCTAAACTGTGGGTGGGCTGCAGTCTCCAGACACTGGGGTTGCCCGAATCCTGGCTGGAGAGGCAGTGCAGCCATGGCTGAACACGTCTCATGGGCTCCTGGGGGTTCCATGCTCTTTGGCTCAAATGTTTTCTCTCCTACTCAGAGCACCCCAGCACGCCATAACGTCACCCTCAGGTCGATGGTTTCATTGTCCTCACTCCCTAGTTGTTACAAAGACTGATTCTTCTGGTAATGGAAGCTGTCAATCAAGCTCACTCCATTCCCCTTCTGTGTTTCCCTGAGGCAGGAAGATGCTAACAAAATGGAGCACGCTGATGAAATAAGTTTACCTTCCTTGACTCTATGTCTGCTCTCTCCCCGCACTCCTGTCCTCCCCTCCAGAGCCCCATGTTTTCTCAACAGGCACCTTATCTCAATCTGATGGACACAGGAGGGGAGAAATCTGTGTCTGGAAGATTCTGATTATCATGCTGGACACTGAAGACGCAGCCTGTGCAGCTGATGGGGAACCTAGTGAAGATGAGTCCATTTCTGTTCGGGTGATGTGAACCCAGGACAAGGTAGAAGAGAAAGTTATTCACCTTGCAATAACAGGTTCTTCGAGATGTGTGTCCCTGTGGGTGCTCCACTGCAGGTGACGGTGCGTCCTGGCGCCGTTGATCGGAGATATTCGGTAGCAGTGCCTGGTCGGGATGCACGCGCTCAGCTGCTGTCTCGCGGCGTCGTTAGGGTCTGCTGGAGCACGCGTGTCCCGCACCCCTCTCAGTTCCTTCTCTACTGTAGAGTTGTCTGATTAGTACACCGAAGTAGAGGGGAGGAGGATGGGTAGTGGAGCACCCACAGGGACACACATCTTGAAGAACCTCAGTTACTGTAACTTTCTCTTCTTCTTCAAGTGCTATCCCTGTGGGTGCTCCACTCCAGGTGAATGTGAAGCAGTACCCACTATGGTTGGTGGGATTTTGGAGTTGCATGAGGGACAACGGTAGACAGTACCGTATGGCCGACTATGGTGTCTGCCGTGGTATCCCGTGTGATAGCATCATGTTTGGCAAATGTGTGGTCAGATGTCCACGTGGCCGCCTTGCATATGTCTGTAATAGGTACTGTGACAAAGTTCTGTCCTTGACTCCGTGAGTCCTGCGTTTCCTGATGGATTTTTGCTAGCCTCAGAGGCTCACTGTGACCCTCCACGTAGCCCTTCTCTCTCTAGAGGCAAAGGTCACAGTCTACTGAGCCATTTTCATCATAAGCCAGCAAGGGAGGTGAGGAGAAACAACCCTCCCTCACACAGTCTCTGTTGTCTCCCAGTATCAGTGATTAATCAGGGAGGGGAGGGGGGAGCCCGGGCCCGCCCTCTACTCCAGGCTCCAGCCCAGGGACCCTAAACTTAGCAGCTATGAAAGCTGACTTTTTGGAAATAGGGCATGTACAATTCCCTGGGCTACTTCCCCACAGCAGCCCCCACTCAATATCTTCTTCACAATTACCTCAGGGCCTCCTTCCTTGCACCTGATATGGATTCGTACTACTTCGTTCCTCCAACAGCACAGCTCTCTCCTATAGCTCCTGACACCCACCCCGCACTGACTAACTGAGAGGCTTTTAACTAGTTCCAGCCAGTCCTTACCTGGCTTCAGGTGTCCCAATCAATCTAGCTGTCTCTCCTGCCTTCTAGAAGGATCTTAATTGGCCCCAGGTGTCTTGACTAACCTGGAGCAACTGCCACTTGGTTACCATGGTACCAGGGATTTGTTTAGCCTGGGGCTAACATACCTGTTCCTCACTACTTTACTGTAGCCATCTGGCCTTGCCCCATCACAGTACGTTGTGGAGGAAGGCAACGGATGTTGACATCACCCAAGTAGAGTGAGTTCTAACACTCTCTGGTGGTTGAACATTCTGGGTCTGATAGCAGGATCTGATGCAGTCCGAGATCCACTTGGAGAGTTTTTGCTTAGAGATAGCATCACCCTTTGATCTCTCGGTAGTAGAAACAAATAGCCTAGGGGATTTACAAAATGATTTAGTTCTGTCAAGATAAAATGCAAGGGCCCATCGGACATCAAGAGTATGTAATGCCGCTTCTTGTGGAGTCATGTGAGGCTTGGGATGGAATACAGGTAAGTGTATTGGCTGGTTAAGGTGGAAGGGAGACACCACCTTGGGGAGGAATTTGGGGTGGGGTCGCATTGTAACCTTGCCTTTAGAGAAAATGGTGTAGGGAGGGTAGGCCATCAGGGCACTTATTTCACCAACCCTTCTTGTTGACGTTATGGCAACCAAGAAGGCCACTTTCATGGACATGCGGCGCAGGGATGAGGTAGCCAGGGGCTTGAAAGGAGTTTTCGCGGAGAACTAGGTTAAGATTTCAGGAGGCTACTGGTGAATGAATCTCAGGGTAGAGATTTTGCAGGCCCATGAGGAAGCGTTTCATGGTAGGGTGGGCAAAAAGTGAATAGCCATCCAGAGTGTCATGGAAGGTAGTAAGGGCTGCGAGGTGTACTCTGATAGAACTGAGTGAAAGCCCATTCTGTTTTAGTGCGTAAAGATGGTCTAAGATGTGAGGGAGGGTTGCAGTCTGGGGTGTCAGGCGTCTGTGGAAGCACCGAGGGAGACGCGTTTCCACTTTTGCAGGTAAGTCTTACGAGTAGAGTCCCTTCTGCTGTGCAGGAGGACATATTGGACCTGTTCCGAGCAGGCTAATTCGTGGGATTGAAACCATGAATGAACCACGCCGTCAGATGGAGTTTCCGGAGCTGCACATGAAGAAGCTGACTGCAGTTCTGGGACAGGAGATCTGGTCTGTCAGGGAGAGTCCTTGGAGGACGGATGGACATGCGTAGCAGGTAAGGATACCATGTCTGTCTGGGCCAAGCTGGGGCAATAAGTATGATCCGGGCCTTGTCCTCCATGATCTTGCGTAGAACCCTGTGTATCAGTGGAATCGGTGGAAAAGCGTACATGAGGGAGCTGTTCCAAGGAATGAGGAACACATCCCCTAGAGATGCGTTCCTGTGTCCCACTTTGGAGCAAAATAGATGGCATTTGCGGTTCTGAGGAGTAGCAAACAGGTCTATCGACGGAGAACCCCAGTGGGAGAAAAGCTGTCGGAGTATCGTGGGATGTAATTCCCATTCGTGTTCCTTGGAGAAGTGTCTGCTGAGTGTGTCAGCGATAGTGTTGTGACACCCAGGCAGGTAGAAAGCGGTGATTTCTATGTGATATTGTATGCACCAATTCCATAGTCAGGTGGCTTCTGTGCATAGGGAGTGAGATCGTGCTCCTCCCTACCTGTTGATGTAAAACATACATGCTATATTGTCTGTCAGAACTCGGATGGACTTGTTCTTTATGGTAGGAAGATAGTGAAGGCAAGCGTACCTGACGGCTCTGAGCTCTAGAAGATTGATGTGCAGATAGGGATCAGCAGCCCTGTACCTTGTGGTCGCCTAGGTGCGCTCCCCAACCTATCGGGGAAGCGTCTGTGGTGAACATGAGTACTGGGGTGTGGAAGGGAACACCCATGCATAGGTTCTCTGGTTTTGTCCACAAATGTAGGGAAGCCAATACGTTTGGTGGTGGAGTCAGTGTTATGCAGAAACTGTGTCTGCTGGTTTGTAGTTGGAGTTGAGCCAACCCTGAAGGAATCTCATGTGCAGCCTGGTGTATTTGACCACGAAGGTGTTGGCTGCCATGTGACCAAGAAGCTGTAGGCAGGTCCATGCCTGTATTCTGGGGCGAACAGAGATTGTGTGTATGAGATGAGTAATAGTGAGGAATCTGTTGTGTGGAAGCAAGGCTTTGGTTCAAATTGAGTCCAAGGGAGCTCCAATGAACTCTATCTGCTGTATAGGTATCAGGGTGGATTTTTGGAAATTTATTTGCAAGCCTAGACTGTGTAAGAGGGAGATGGTAGAGTCTGTCGCTTTTAACGTCTCGTCGTAGGAGCTGGCTTTGATAAGGCAGTCATCTAAGTAGGGGAAAAGTATAATCCTGTGTTTGCGGAGGTGGGCTACACGTACAGCCAGGATCTTGGAGAATACCCTCGGTGCTGTGGAGAGACCGAATGGAAGTACTCTGTATTGAAAATGGTCTTGTCCAAGTGTGAATCGCAGGAAGCGTCTGTGTGCTGGATGAATGGATATATGGAAATAGGGGTCTTGTAGGTCGAGGGCTGTGAACCAGTCCCCTTGTTCCAGTGCAGGTATGATTGTACCCAGTGGGGAGGAGGGATAGCTCAGTGGTTTGAGCATTGGCCTGCTAAACCCAGGGTTATGAGTTCAATCCTTGAGGGGGGCATTTAGGGAACTGGGGTAAAAATCTGTCTGATACTCTATGATTCACTGTAACCATCTTGAATTTTTGTACACATACAAACTTGTTCAGTCAGCGTAGGTCTAATATAGGTCTCCATCCCCCACCTTTCTTTTGGGTCAGAAAGTAGTGGGATGTTGCGTCGGTACAGGTTCCACTGTACCTAGGTGGAGAAGATGAGCCACCTCTGCACGGAGGAGACGCTCGTGAGAGGGGTCTCTGAAGAGGAAGGGGGAAGGGTGGGCGGGGAAGATAGGAAAGGGATGGAGTAACCTGACTGAACTATTTCCAGGACTTAGCAGTCCTGCGTGATCTGTTGCCAGACATGGTGGAAAGCCTGGAGGTGGTGGCCAAATGGGCAAATAGGCGGCAGAGTCAAGGGGTGGTCGCGCAGAGCCCCGACCAGCACCTCAAAATTGTTATTTGTTTCCCGATGGGTGGGAAGTAGTTGGTTGTGCCTGGTTTTGCCTGCACCTAGGAGGTCTGTTGCGGTTTCTCCCAGTGTCATACGGTCTGGACTGGGGTCGGTGATATTGTTGTGCGCAGGGCCTCTGATAAGGTTGATACTGCTGTCTCCGAGGGATGGATGGGTATATGCCCAATGTGTGTAAAGTGGCCCTGGATTCTTTCAGAGTGTGAAGGACTTCATCGGTTTTTTTGGAAAAGAGTTTATCTTTGTCAAAGGGGAGAGCCTCCACTTTGGTCTGCAAATTTTTGGGGATACCGGATGCAGACAGCCAGGAAGACCGGTGCATCACCACCGCAGTGGCAGTGGTGTGGGCTGCTGTATCTGCCATGTCCATGGACACCTGTAGTGCCATCCTAGACACCAACTGACCTTCGACGAGGACTGACTTAAAGTCCGCTTTCCTGTCCTCTGGGATATGGGAGGCAAAATCAAAGAGTTTGTTGTAGTTGTCATAGTCATAGCTTGCGAGGAGGGCGGAATAATTTGCAATCCTAAATTGTAGAGTGGAAGAGGTATAAACCTTGCGGTCCAGAAGGTCAAGGCGTTTGAGGTCCTTGTCTTGCGGAGTGGGCTGGTAGTGTGGCTGCTTTGTTCTGTGCATCGCTGCATCCACCACAAGAGAATTGGGTTATGGGTGGGAAAATAAGAAATCAACATCCTTCGCAGGCACGTAGTATTTACATTCAGCTTTCTTGCATGTTGGTGGGATGGAGGCAGGGGTCTGCCAGAGAGTATCAGCTGGTTCTAGGAGGGCTTCGTTTATGGGTAGTGCAATCTTTGAGGATGCAGAGGGTTGGAGGATTTTGAGGAGTCTACGTTGTGTCTCCTGGACTTCTTCCAAAGGGATGTCCTGGCTGAGTGCCACTCTTTTGAAAAGTTCCTGGAATTGCTTAAAGTCGTCCACGTTTTGTGGAGGTGGAGGCATGAGGGCGTCCTCTGTGGCTGATGGCGAGGCAGGAGCCGGAAAATCCGGGAAGGGTTCATAGTCCACCTCTTCAAGAGGGGGTTCAGGAGCTCTAGATGTTGATGGAGCTGGGGATATAGGCGTAGGACGAGCTTGCGGTCTGGTACAAGGGGTGCAAAGAGGAGCGGTGGCAGGAGCCGACCACGGGTACCACTGAGGCCAGGGCACTGGATAGGAAAAGTTGGGTCCCGGCCATTGGGGGACAAAGTAGGGAAACTGAGGCTAGTTCCTATGATGCGCCATGTCTTGGGATATGTAAGGGGGAGACTCAGGTGGGGAGAACTCTGCCAGCTGCTGTATGTTGTTCTCGCTGTCAGTGAAAGTAGCCAGGTCAGGTGGCGAGAGCTGCTGTTCAAACAGTGAGCGCTCTGTGTCTAGGAGCGGAGAGTCAGGCTCAGGGGCCACAGAGATATCCTGCTAGTGCAGAAATTGTTGCTGCTCCCTAGGCTGGTGTGTTGCGGAGCGTGGAGTATGAGCGGCAGCCCAGAGTGAATTTTGATTGGCTTTAGTAGGAGCCACAAGACGTTTGTAAGAGCCCCGCAGGGGGTCTGAATCTGCTCCGGCGGCAGGGCCGGCTCCAGGCACCAGCTTGCCAAGCAGGTGCTTGGGGCGGCCACTCTGGAGAGGGGCGGCACGTCCAGCTATTCGGCGGCAATTCGGCGGACGGTCCCTCACTCCCACTTGGAGCGAAGGACCTTCCACCGAATTGCTGCCACAGATAATTGCGATCGCGGCTTTTTTTTTTTTTTTTTTGCCGCTTGGGGCGGCAAAAACCCTAGAGCCGGCCCTGTCCGGCGGGGGTGGCGGGCAGGCTCGATACCGACGTTCTTGTCGGCACCGGGGCGGAACGCGCTGCCAGCACCAGGTCCATCATCGGTGCTGGTGGGACCGGTGCCGAGGAAAGCTTCCCGCTGCGGGAAGTTGGGTCCCTGCTTTTGCGCCCCACGTGATTTGCCACTGAGGTGTTGGGGCGATCAGAGTTGCCTGCTCTCGGCGCTGTCAGCGCCAAGGGTAAAGACCTTGCAGGAGATCCTTTACCCTTTTGAGTGTCTCTGAGAGGAGACATTAGGGCTTCCTGCCTCTTTGCGTGGTTGCACCTTTCTCGGATTACCTCTGTCAACCATTAGCCATCTTTAGCTTTTAATCTCCCCTCGTAAAATACTCTCTCTAGTCCTCTAACCCGCTTTTGCAGCCTGAGGACAGGCCCGGGGTTAACAACGGCCCAGGCAGAGGCAGAATGACAACCAGCTGGGCTGGAGCATAGCTCCATTGTACAGACTCAAAAATGGGCAACAAAAATGATTAGGGGGCTGGAGCACATGACTTATGAGGAGAGTCTGAGGGAACTGGGATTGTTTAGTCTGCAGAAGAGAAGAACGAGGGGGGATTTGATAGCTGCTTTCAACTACCTGAAGGGGGGTTCCAAAGAGGATGGAGCTCGGCTGTTCTCAGTGGTAGCAGATGACAGAACAAGGAGCAATGGTCTCAAGTTGCAGTGGGGGAGGTTTAGGTTGGATATTAGGAAACACTATTTCACTAGGAGGGTGGTGAAGCACTGGAATGCGTTACCTAGGGAGGTGGTGGAATCTCCATCCTTGGAGGTTTTTAAGGCCCGGCTTGACACAGCCCTGGCTGGGATGATTTAGTTGGGAATTGGTCCTGCTTTGAGCAGGGGGCTGGACTAGATACCTCCTGAGTCCCTTCTGATTCTATGATTCAGAGTGCAGTGCTGAGGGAGGTCAGAGCTACGCAGCACGGAGACGAACATGGAACAAAACTCCGGAGAGTGAAACACACAAGCCTCACACACAGTCACCAGAAGCCCATTTCCCATGTCTCCTGAAAGCCAGTGAGCAGTGACCCGAGGGGCAACAGCAGAGCTAACCAAGTCTGTAGGCTCACCCACTCGGTGTGGGGCCTGTGGACAGCTGCAGCAGTGCTGGTGCAGTCCTGGGAACAGGCGCTGAGTCCAGCAGGGACCCTTCAGGCAGCGGAGGGACAGGCGAGCAGCAGCCAGGGGCTGGTTCCCTTGTGTCGTTGCGGACTAATACTCACTCTTTAACTTGGAGCGCACTTTGTTTGCTGTCTTTTTGATGTCAGACATTAATTCTTCGAGCTCCTCCTTTGTTTCTAGAGGGAGAAAGGAGAGAAGAAAGATGGATGCATTGGAGACACTGAGTGAATCTGCCCCCAGCCCGCCCCCCCCGTCACTGGACAGGACTCAATCTGCACCTGCCTCCCACTGGGCTTGAGCATCCAGCCCCTGCAGCACTCCTCCCCTCGCCTAGGGAAGGAGATCAGAGGGGTCACACTGCAGAGCAGGCCAGGAGCTCCCTTCTCCGTGGAGCCTCTGCCAGGCTGAGAGCGAGACCCATGGGACCAGAAATGTACCTGGGCTTCCCGCATGCCTGTGCCAAGGCTTTCACCCAGCCACTGAGCCTTGCTGTCAGCTATGCTAGGGTTAGCCGGGCTGTTCCCAAGTGCCCTGCAGGCACTGCCTGTCTGCTGCTCAGCAATTAGGGTGACCAGATGTCCCGATTTTATAGGGACAGTCCCGATTTTTGGGTCTTTTTCTTATATAGGCTCCTATTACCCCCACCCCCTGTCCCGATTTTTCACACTTGCTGTCTGGTCAGCCTAGCAGCACTAGACTCTCACAGAACTCAATCACTTGGCTTTTGTCACTTCAGCAGGGGCCCGATCAGCAGGCAGGCGTCTCCCCAGCTCCTTCCCAACCAGCAGGGAGAAGGGAAACGAGCAGTCACCTGAGACCCGAACTGCGGCAGGCTAGCAGGGAACACAGCAAGAGAGAGATGCTGTTCAGCGCTCCAGGCCAGGCGTGTGAGAGCAGTGGCACTGCCCCAGGCTTCAGCTACACAAACACAGCCAAGCGCCCACATCTCCATGCCCAGCACCCTTGCAGGATCTGGCCTGACTTGGCCAATTCTCCACAGGCCACTATAAAATGGTTCGCCCTTCTCAGTCAAAGCCCTAAGGCCTCTCTGCAGCAGCCAGCCTCTTCTCTGGCCCTGAAGCCTGCAGCCTTCAAAGGCACTGCTCTGCTAATTACCAGACTGCACACCCACCTGCTCCCCAGAACTCACTGCCTATGGCAGAAATATAGGGACTGAAATGGCACCACATCTCAACGCATTCACAGGCCCACTTCTCATGAATGTTTCTGGCTGGTCTGTCAGCAGAATGACAGCTTAACACAACTCTCCTTTTTCAGCACTGGAAGGAACAAAAGACTTACAGTTGCAAACAAAAATACTAATAGGGGAAGGCAAATCATTTCCCTTCCATCAGCAACCCAGCTTCTCCAAATTACCTCCATGTAACGAGCACATATCACTCAGCGTCCCCTCCAGGAACCAGCAGCGTCAGTTCCAAGGATATGGACAATGCAACTCACCTCAGTCATGCACACTCCACCTAGGAGAGCAGGCTTTGCTGAGCATTAAGGCACCAATAATAATTCTCTGTATTCCTCTAGAGCCTTCCATCCAAGCCTCTCACAGTGCTCCATAGATGTGATTAAACATCAGCACTTCTGTGAGGCCGGGAATATTCGCCTCCTTTTACAGATGAACAAATTGATGCACCGAGCACATCAGTGACTTGCTCAAAGACGAGGGAAGTGAATAGAATTCAGAGCACCCGACTCCTTTATGTTATTACACACAAGACTATCCTTTCTGTTTAACTGGGGAGAACACAGAAACCAGGCTGTAAGGATCAGCCCCACTCACTTAATAATAATTATTATATTTTAATAATTAGAATGTCTCTAGGCACAACCACAATTGTTATTACATTATAGGACTCAATTTGGCACTGGCGAGGCTTCAGCTGGAGTACTATGTGCAGTTCTGGGGCCAAGCAACAAAAATGCTAAGAGCTTTGGAAAACCTGACCTGTGAGGAAAGGTTAAAAAACTGGGCATGTTTATTCCTGAGAAAAGGAGATGGAGGGGGGATATGACAACAACCTTCAAATATATTAAAGGCTGTTCTAAAGGATGGTGATCAATTGTTCTCCATGTCCACTGAAAGTTGGACAAGAAGTAATGGGCTTAATTGGCAGCAAGGGATATGTAGGTTAGATATTAGGAAAACTTTCTAACTACACGGGTATTTAAATTATGGAATAGGCTTTGAAGGGAGAATGCGGAATCCCCATCATTGGAGGTGGCTAAACACCTGTCAGGGATGGTCTAAGTTTACTGGTCAGAGGAGTTGGGAGGGCGCTAAACTAATAGCAAAATAGCAAAAGGGAAGAGTAAAAAGAGGGACAATATAAGCACCCAGCACAAAATCGAGATGTTGAGAACAAAATTAATCAAGGAACC
Organism: Emys orbicularis; assembly: GCF_028017835.1. Classification (NCBI taxonomy): domain Eukaryota; kingdom Metazoa; phylum Chordata; order Testudines; family Emydidae; genus Emys; species Emys orbicularis. The sequence continues at coordinate 25,961,433 of NC_088699.1, forward strand.
AAAGGACGTGAAGAGAAGGAATTCTTGATTTGCCTACACACCAATGCTAGGAGCCTGGGTAACAAACACGTTTATGAGCATAAGTTTGTTCTACTTGGTATTACTGAAACCTGATAGGATGATTCACATAACTGGAATGTTAAAATCAATGGCCATAGCCTAGACATGAAGGATCGAGTGGGCAAAAGGGGAGGGCGAGTGGCACTCTGTCAAAAATGGCATTACCCGTTTTTGAGTCACTGATAACTCAGAAGAAAATGATCTGGAATGCTTATGGAGCAATGTCCTAACAGATAAAGCACAATGCAGGGTATTAGGTGGTGTCTGCTACAGACCACCAAATCACACATAGGAACAGAATGACCATCTCCTTACACACCTATGTATAACATGTAGGAAAAATAGTTGAATGATCAGGCGGGACTTCAATCTGAGTGACACATGCTGGAGGTCTCATGCTGCCAGCCATGGGTAAAAGTAACATTAAGCAGTTACCAGTACAGGGGCCGACTGGGGTGGGGCTTTAGGCGGAAGGGGCGGGGCCGGTAGCAGCAGCGGCAGCCAGAGCCCCAGGCCTTTTAAATCATGGCCCTGGGGCAGCTGCTCCTTTTGCCCCCCCGCCACCTGTCAGTGGCCCGGGGGGGAGGGGCAAAAGGGGCAATGACATTAAAGCACTGCCGGCTTTAAGCAGGGTCCTTTGCCGCAGCAGCACTTTAACGTCAGCTGAGAACGGGCCGGTACCAGAGGTACACTTTTTACCAGTACACCGTGCCGGCCCATACTGGCTTACTTTCACCCCTGCTGCCAGCATTAAAACATCCTTGGAATTTCTAAACATTAGAGATCACAATTTCCAAACTCAAAATGTGTTGCATCCAACACAGGGGAGTTTTGTATTAGACTTTGTCCTTTCGGATAAAGAAGAACTAATCACAGAACTAAAAATTAATGGTAGCTCAGGTACAAGTGATCATGACTTGATCCCATTCATAATGTGCAAACAGATTAAAGTCCAGACCAGTAAAGTATATATATATATATATACTTGGTTCTTTAATAGCCCCAATTTCACAAAACTGAAAACAATTATGAGCCAAGCCAGCTGGGAGGAAGAATTTAATCAGAAAAATGACTATGGTAACTGGGAATTGTTTAATAACATCTTACTATAAGCCCCCAAACCCACAATCCCACAATTGAGGAAGGAGACTGTGCTGGTTAAAAGTCTATGTGGTTTAGAGGGCAGCTATAAACATTTTATATATAAACAAACAAAAGAAAGAAAGGGGAAGTTGATAGTAATGAATGTAAATCAGAAGTTAGGAATTGTAGAAAATCGATAAGGGAAGCAAAGAGATACAATGAGAACTCTATGGCTACCAGAGTTAAGGACATTAAGAAGCAAGTTTTTAAATATATTAGAAAAAAAGAATTCTGACAATGGTATTGGTCCATTAATAGATGGACATCGTAGAATTATCAATAATAATGCAGAAAGACAGAGATGTTAAATAAATACTTATGTTCTGTATTCAGGTGAAAAGTAAAATTATATAATGATAACACTCTTTCCATTCCACTAGTATCTCTGGAAGATGTTAAACAGAAGCTACTAAAGTCAGACATTTTAAAATCAGCAGGTCCACATAACTTGGATCCAAGAGTTTTAAAAGAGCTGGCTGAGAAGCTTGGACCATTAACACTGATTTTTAATGAGTCTTGGAGCACTGGGGAAGTTCCAAAAGACTGGAAGAAAGCTAATGTGAAAATTTTAAAAAAGGGCACATGGGATGACCTGGGTAATTATAGGCCTGTCAGCCTGACATCAATCCTGGATAAGATAATGGAGTGGCTGATACATGACTCAATTAATAAAGAATTAAAGGAGGGTGATATAATTATTTCAAATCCACATGGGCTCATGAAAACAGATCCTCTCAAACTAACTGGATATCTTTTTTGATGAGATTATAAATTTGGTTAACAAAGGTAACTGTTGATATAATCTACTTTGACTTCTACAAGATGTTTAACTAAGTACTGCACAACATTTTGATTAAAAAGCAAGAATGATATAAAATGACCATGGCACAAACTGAATGGATTAAAAGCTGGCTAACTGACTCAAATGTCTCAAATGTAATTGTAAAGGGGGAATTGTCATCAAGCAGGGCTGTTTCCAGTGGGAGCCTGCAGGAATCAGTTCTTGGCCCTAGGCTATTTAACATTTTTATCAATGAGCTAGAAGAAAACATAAAATCATCACTGATAAAGTTTGCAGACGACACAAAAATTGGAGGAGTGGTAAATGAATAAGAGGACAGGTCACTCATACAGAGCAATCTGGATTGCTTGGTAAACTGGGCACAAGCAAACAATATGTGTTTTAATACGGCTAAATGGAAATGTACACATCTAGGAGCAAAGAATGCAGGCCATACTGACACAATGGGGGACTCTCTCCTGGGAAACAGAGACTCTGAAAAAGACTTGGGGGTCGTGGTAGATAATCAGCTGAACAGGAGCTCCCACTGCAATGCTGTGGGCAAAAGAGCTAATGCGACCCTGGGAGGCATGAATAGGGGAATCTCCAATCAGAGTAGAGAGGTGATTTCTCCTTGTATTCCAGTGCTGGTCGCACCAGTGCCAGATAGTGTGTCTAGTTCTGGTGCCCACAGTTCAAGAAGGATGTTGATAAATTGGAGAGGGTCCAGATAAGACCCATGAGAATGACTGAAGGATTAGAAAACCTGCTTTACAGTGACCAAGTCAAGGAGCTCAAACTACTTAGTTTAGGAAAGAGAAGGTTAAGGGATGACCTGATCGCAGTCTATAAGTATTCACATGGGGGACAAATATTTAATAATGGGCTCTTTAATCTAGCAGAAAAAGGTCTAACGTGATCCAATGGCTGGAAGTTGAAGCTAGACAAATTCACACTGGAAATAAGGCGTGTACTGTTAACAGTGAGAGTAATTAACTCTTGGAACAATTTACCAAGTGTCGTGGTGGATTCTCCATCACTGGCAATTTTAAACTCAAGATTGGGTGTTTTTCTAAAGCTCTGGTATAGGAATCATGTTGGGGCAGGTGCCATAGAATCACAGAAGATTAGGGTTGGAAGAGACCTCAGGAGGTCATCTAGTCCAACCCCCTTCTCAAAGCAGGACCAACCCCAACTAAATTATCCCAGCCAGGGCTTTATCAAGCCGGGCCTTAAAAACCTCTAAGGAAGAGATTCCACCACCTCCCTAGGTACCCCATTCCAGTGCTTCACCACCCTCCTAGTGAAATAGTGTTTCCTAATATCCAACCTAGACCTCCCCCACTGCAACTTGAGACCATTGTTCCTTGTTCTGTCATCTACCACCACTGAGAAAAGCCAAGCTCCATCCTCTTTGGAACCCCCCCTCAGGTAGCTGAAGGCTGCTATCAAATCCCCCTCACTCTTCTCTTCCAGTCTGTCCAGCTGGTGTGATACAGGGGTCAGACTAGAGTGTCACAATGGTCCCTTCTGGCATTGGGATCTGTGAATCGACATGGTTCTGCCTCAGCGGAAGGAGCTGGGCTAGATGACCTTGCAAGGTCCCCTCCAGCCCTGCATTTCTATGACTGTTATTTGTGCGGCAGTAATGCCTAGAGCAGGGATTCTCAAACTTCATTGCACTGCGACCTCCTTCTGACAACAAAAATTACTACATGACCCCAGGAATGGGGACTGAAGCTTGAGCCCGCCTGAGCCCCGCTGCTCCGAGGTGGGGGGGGGGGGCAAAGCCAAAGCCCAAGTGCGAGGCCTGTAATCTGAGCCCTGCCACCCAGGAGAAGCCCTTGGGCTGTGGCTTCGGCTCTGGGTGGTAGGGCTTCAACTTCAGCTTTGGCTCCAGACCCCAGCAAGTCTAAGCCAGCCCTGGCAACCCGATTAAAAGAGGGTTGCGACCAGCTTTGGGGTCCTGACCCACAGTTTGAGAACCGCTGGCTTAGAGGCACCAATCTGTTCCAGGCACTGCTGTGATGCTCTGTACCTCGGGAAAACACCCTACACCCCCATGTTCATCCTTATAATATGATTGTGTGGTATCTAATGCACAGTTTGTCATGTTGGGTGTCTTAGGAAGGCTCATGATGCACTGAGCATTGTTGTTATAATGATGGTATAGCAATTGTTGTTACAATAATGTTATAGTAATGTTACAGCTTGTAATTTCATGTATATGGTTATGAGGCTGAAAATGTGTCCTTATGGCTGAAAAGTTTTTGGAAAGTAACTGTGTCTCTTTAAATCAAGATGCAGCTCCAACCCCTGTGATAACAGAGGAGTTGGGACCAGGAAATTGCCAGGTGGTAGTTTGTGAGAATGCAAATAACCCAGCTGACAGAGAGGAGGGTGTTCTCCCCCAGGCTGGTGAGAGACAGGGAGCAGTTATGGGAAAGCTGCTGGGAAAAGGTGCATCTGATCAGCGGGTAAACACACCTAGCCCAGAGAGCACAGATCATAGTTCTCTAGGAAACGGGGGCAAGGAAGGACTTGGTGCTGGGAGGGGGAAACACCTGGTAATCCCAAAAAGGGAGCTGGATTTTCTGCATATGTACAGTCCTGGGGTTCGGAAACCGCTCCCCAAAGGGCCAGCCAATGTGCAGGATCCCCCTGGAGCCTTATCTTGCCAGACCCTGAGATACCAAAATTCCAGAAACATGATTAAATCCTACACAGAGGGGAACTCTGGAGGGAAAGAAAAGCCAGTGACTAATTACATGGGAGAGAGTCAAAGGACACCATGGGTAATGAACAAACTAACCTCAAACGACACTATCTGAACAGAGGGCACGGTATCATAACGATACTTGTAAACACCCATCTGTGATAAAAAAATTGGTATTAATGTTACATTTTGGGATAAGAATTTTGTTACTGATGTCAAACCTTATGGTAACACTAGTTCTCAGTTAATACCTGTAAACAGATTTTAAAAGCTGATCACAGCAGAGAAACCATAACAAACCTGGTTTGCTGTGTGGGAATAGGGAAACTGAGGCCTGATCTACACTACAAGGTTAGGTCGAATTTAGCCACGTTAGGTCGATTTTATAATGAATGCGTCTACACAACCAACCCCGTTCCGCCGACCTAAAGGGGCCTTAAGATCGACCACTGTACTCCTCCCTGACAAGGGGAGTAGCGCTAAAACCGACCTTCCTGGGTCTAATTTGGGGTAGTGTAGACACAGCGCTGTGCAATTCGATGGTATTGGCCTCCGGGAGCTATCCCAGAGTGCTCCAATGTGACTGCTCTGGACAGCACTTTCAACTCCGATGCACTAGCCAGGTACACAGGAAAAGCACCAGACCCTGAGCTACCACCATCACCTGGGAACTCTGACCAGTTCAAGCTTCATGGAGTGGGTGAGATCCCGCCTCTTTCTCTCTGTTTTCCTTTCTACCTTAGGCATTAACCTTTAATGATGTATGTTATGTTGGTTTAGGCTCCTTGTGTAGTTATCACTATTATTCAATAAATAACTTGCAAGGTTAAGCTGGTTGCTCCTCTCTCTCTTGCTGAACTTTACTGTTTTGTGTTTTTAGCTTCCCCCATTTACTCTACAGCAACGCTTCTTTTACCTAAGCTAAAGATCCCAGCAGTGCCCAAAATACTGTGGGGTTTGCTCGTCAAATAGGTTACTACCAGTTCAATTGTGATGTGAGAGTGGGGATAGGGACATGCTGAATCTGGGACACACAAGGGTGGCAGTTTGAAAGTGCTGCTTGACCCAGTCCATTGAGCCCAGGGGCACATAAGGGGGGGCAGCTTGAAAGTGCTGCTTCATCCAGCCAATTGAGTCCAGGGACATATAAGGGGTCAGCTTGAAAGTGCTGATTGACCCGGTCCGCTCAGACTTGCTCTGTTAATGTATTGTGGGTGTGTGGGTGTTCATCTGGTTCTGGGGCTGGAGTAACCCAGCCCTAGGGAACCTAGGTCCTCCAGGATAGCTCCATTGGGAGGGGACTTGCATAAGGGAGAAGTAGATCTCCATATGAACACACATGTGACACAAGCGGTACATTGATATAATTACAGAACCCCCCCTCCCCCCAGAAGAGTAACCCTAATAAATGAGCATACCCCAAAGTAACGGGCAGATCTGGTAACACAGCCTATAGTTGAACTGCTCCTTACTGCTGTCCAGGCTGCTTGTGTACGGCTTCATGAGCCATGGGAGCAAGGGGTAGGCTGGGTCCCCAAGGATAACTATTGGCATTTCAACATCCCCAACAGTAATTTTCTGGTCTGGGAAGAAAGCTCCTTCTTGCAGCTTTCCGAACAGCCCAGAGCTCCGAAAGATGCGAGCGTCATGCACCTTTCCCGACCATCCCATGTTGATGTTGGTGAAATGACCCTTGTGATCCACCAGTGCTTGCAACACCATTGAGAAGTACGGTTTATGTACTCTTTGGCAAGGTGGTCTGGTGCCAAGATAGGGATATGCATTCTATCGCTCCACCACAGTTAGGGAACCCCATTGCAGTAAAGCCATCCACTATGACCTGTACATTTCCCAGAGTCACTAACCTTCTTAGCAGAAGGGTATTGATTGCCCTGGCTACTTGGATCACAGCAGCCCCCCCAGTAGATTTGCCCACTCCGAATTGATTACCGACTGACCGGTAGCAGTCAGGCGTTGCAAACTTCCACAGGGCTATCGCCACTCGCTTCTCAAATGTCAGGGCAGGTCTCATCTTGGACCTAATGTGGCTTAATGGGGACACGCACGATCGACTGTATAAAATCGGTTACTAAAGATCGACTTCTATAAAATCGACCTAATATCATAATATAGACATGTCTATGATGGCTGGTGCCAAGAGAACTATAACACAAACTGCCTTCAAGCTAGTCAGTGACTAACCCTCTTGCAGTAAATTAAGCGGGGATGTGTGACGCTCTGTACCTCGGGGGAACACCCTACACCCCAATGTTCATCCTTATAATAATATAGTAATGTTATAGATTGTAATTTCATGTATATAGTTATGAGGCTGAAAATGTGTCCTCATGGCTTAAAACAGGCCCAGGCAAAAACTCTCCAAGAGCAGAGGGGCAGTTCACACCTCATCAGGGCATGTATGGGACAAACCCAGCCCAGCGTCACAGGAACAAAGGACACTGGCCTAGGCAGCAACAAAGGATCTGTTGGACTCTCAAGTGAGTCACCCCCCCTTCCCTTGGTCAGTTTGGGACTATGATAAGGTAATGCTCACCTGACTCGGGGGGGGGGGGGGCAAAGCCAAGAGGGAAGAAAGAACATGATAAAAGGGAGAGACGATTGCCATGCTCTTCCTCTCTCTTCCACCTCCATCTACAGACATCACCACCAAGAGACTGAAGCGCTGATCAAAGGGGAGAGCCTGGCTGAAGGGCGACCAGCCAGCCTGTGGTGAGAAGCATCTAAGTTTGTAAGGGCACTGAAAGTGTTAAGATCAGCTTAGAATGCATTTTGCTTTTATTTCATTTGATCAAATCTGACTTGTTGTGCTTTGACTTATAATCACTTAAAATCCATCTTTGTAATAAATAAAATTGTTAGTTTATTCTACCTGAAGCAGTGCATTTGGTTTGAAGTGTGACAGAGACTCCCCTTGGGATAACAAGCCTGGTGCATATCAATTTCTTTGTTAAATAAGCTTGCAGCGTCCAGCACGCATAACTGGACACTGCAAAACGGAGGTTCCAGGGTTGTGTCTGGGGCCAGAGATATTGGCTAGTGCCATTCGATTGCACAATCCAAGGAGCAGCTTACATGCTAGAGGCTGTGCATGAAAAGCCCAAGAGTGGGGGTTCTCACAGCAGAGCAGGGTCAGGCTGGCTCCCAGAGTCATGGATTGGGGTGACCCAGCAGATCACCGGTCCAGATAACACCAGAGGGGAACGTCACAACTGTACAAACACAGAACAAAATGGTGGTCTGCCTAAGAGCTCACACTCTATTGACTGGTGTACATGGGGAAATTTACCAGTATAATGATACTGCTAGAGTTGTACTGATATCCAATACAACTATCCAGATATATGTTGGGAAAATAACACAGCGGGGCACAGACTATCCAACAAATTCTTGGACTGCATTGCAGACAACTTTTTATTTCAGAAGGTTGAAAAAGCTACTAGGGGGGAAGCTGTTCTAGACTTGATTTTAACAAATAGGGAGGAACTCGTTGAGAATTTGAAAGTAGAAGGCAGCTTGGGTGAAAGTGATCATGAAATCATAGATTTTGGTAAGCTCAGAGAGCTGATAGGTAAGGTCCCATGGGAATCAAGACTGAGGGGAAAAACAACTGAGGAGAGTTGGCAGTTTTTCAAAGGGACACTATTAAGGGCCCAAAAGCAAGCTATTCCGCTGGTTAGGAAAGATAGAAAATGTGGCAAAAGACCTCCTTGGCTTAACCACGAGATCTTGCATGATCTAAAAAATAAAAAGGAGTCATATAAAAAATGGAAACTAGGACAGATTACAAAGGATGAATATAGGCAAACAACACAGGAATGCAGGGGCAAGATTAGAAAGGCAAAGGCACAAAATGAGCTCAAACTAGCTACAGGAATAAAGGGAAACAAGAAGACTTTTTATCAATACATTAGAAGCAAGAGGAAGACCAAAGACAGGGTAGGCCCACTGCTTAGTGAAGAGGGAGAAACAGTAACAGGAAACTTGGAAATGGCAGAGATGCTTAATGACTTCTTTGTTTCGGTCTTCACCGAGAAGTCTGAAGGAATACCTAACATAGTGAATGCTAATGGGAAGGGGGTAGGTTTAGCAGATAAAATAAAAAAAGAACAAGTTAAAAATCACTTAGAAAAGTTAGATGCCTGCAAGTCACCAGGGCCTGATGAAATGCATCCTAGAATACTCAAGGAGCTAATAGAGAAGGTATCTGAGCCTCTAGCTATTATCTTTGGAAAATCATGGGAGATGGGAGAGATTCCAGAAGACTGGAAAAGGGCAAATATAGTGCCCATCTATAAAAAGGGAAATAAAAACAACCCAGGAAACTACAGACCAGTTAGTTTAACTTCTGTGCCAGGGAAGATAATGGAGCAAGTAATTAAGGAAATCATCTGCAAACACTTGGAAGGTGGTAAGGTGATAGGGAACAGCCAGCATGGATTTGTAAAGAACAAATCATGTCAAACCAATCTGATAGCTTTCTTTGATAGGATAACGAGTCTTGTGGATAAGGGAGAAGCTGTGGATGTGGTATACCTAGACTTTAGTAAGGCATTTGATACGGTCTCGCATGATATTCTTATCGATAAACTAGGCAAATACAATTTAGATGGGGCTACTATAAGGTGGGTGCATAACTGGCTGGATAACCGTACTCAGAGAGTTGTTATTAATGGTTCCCAATCCTGCTGGAAAGGCATAACGAGCGGGGTTCCGCAGGGGTCTGTTTTGGGACCGGCTCTGTTCAATATCTTCATTAACGACTTAGATATTGGCATAGAAAGTACGCTTATTAAGTTTGCAGATGATACCAAACTGGGAGGGATTGCAACTGCTTTGGAGGACAGGGTCATAATTCAAAATGATCTGGACAAATTGGAGAAATGGTCTGAGTTAAACAGGATGAAGTTTAACAAAGACAAATGCAAAGTGCTCCACTTAGGAAGAAAAAATCAGTTTCACACATACAGAATGGGAAGAGACTGTCTAGGAAGGAGTACGGCAGAAAGGGATCTAGGGGTTATAGTGGACCACAAGCTAAATATGAGTCAACAGTGTGATGCTGTTGCAAAAAAAGCAAACATGATTCTGGGATGTATTAACAGGTGTGTTGTGAGCAAGACACGAGAAGTCATTCTTCCGCTCTACTCTGCTCTGGTTAGGCCTCAGCTGGAGTATTGTGTCCAGTTCTGGGCACCGCATTTCAAGAAAGATGTGGAGAAATTGGAAAGGGTCCAGAGAAGAGCAACAAGAATGATTAAAGGTCTTGAGAACATGACCTATGAAGGAAGGCTGAAAGAATTGGGTTTGTTTAGTTTGGAAAAGAGAAGACTGAGAGGGGACATGATAGCAGTTTTCAGGTATCTAAAAGGGTGTCATAAGGAGGAGGGAGAAAACTTGTTCACCTTAGCCTCTAAGGATAGAACAAGAAGCAATGGGCTTAAACTGCAGCAAGGGAGGTCTAGGTTGGACATTAGGAAAAAGTTCCTAACTGTCAGGGTGGTTAAACACTGGAATAAATTGCCTAGGGAGGTTGTGGAATCTCCATCTCTGGAGATATTTAAGAGTAGGTTAGATAAATGTCTATCAGGGACGGTCTAGACAGTATTTGGTCCTGCCATCCGGGCAGGGGACTGGACTCGATGACCTCTCAAGGTCCCTTCCAGTCCTAGAATCTATGAATCTATGAATCTATGATATAACTCCCCATGTGGACACACTTATCCCACAGTAAGAGTACCTTTTCAAAGCACTGTATAGATGTGTGTGGCACTAGGATTATGCCAGTAAGTTTCCCTGTGTAGACAAGCACTAGGTAATGTGGCACTTTGATGTCCAGCATGGCTACACTGCAGGGCAGAGAGTGGGAATGATGACCAGGTGACCAGGTTAGCGGCAGGAGGAAAGAGAACCACCTCTGGACTGCGGAAGCAGCTTTCTGCTCCTGGGCTGGTAGTCCACGCAGTTTCTATTTGGTTTGTTCTTGCTGACCAAGAGCTGTCAAGCTACGGCAGCCCAAATGGGGGAGCGTTTTAGTGTCTAATTGAAATGCCCTGGAAGATCCTTCCTCGCAGAGGGAGAGGTTCAAAGGTGCCAAGGGGGACTCTGTCCAGGTGAGTGAGATGTGGCGGGTGGGAGGGGCCATGTGGAATGTGAGCTGGGATTGGGGTAATCCCGTTCGGTTTGGGCAGGCACAAGGGCTTGGGCTTTTCACTGCAGTCTTAGCAAAAAGTGATTTTTAAAAACCTGCTCTATGAAATAAATAGTAACCCATAAATGCCTGTCATGGGGAGGGAGATCCCTGCTTAGAAATAATGGGACTTGGGGCTGCCCAGACTAGACATGCTAGATCTAACTAGGACACTAGACATGGGTGACGGGTACCAAAGGCCAGGGAAGGCTAAACTTTCCCTAAGCCAGGCCGTGGCCCTACCCCTACCCACGCTCCACCCGAGGCCCCACCCTCATTCTCTCTCTCCCCTGAAGCTGATGGAGGCTCAGCTCCAGCTGGTGGCCTGTAACTCAGGCTGGCAGCCAGGGGCTTGGACAGCCAGGGAGTCGGGTCAGCAGTCCTGGGTGGCTAGCCGGCATGGCTGGGCTGGGCCAGCTGGGGCTCCTCTGGCCACAGGAGGGATGGGGCCTTGGGCAGACGGGGTGGAGCTGGGGAGCTAGCCTCCCGACAGGGGGCTTCACCCGCCGCCCATGACACTAGATCCAGGAAGGGAGGGCAAAGAGGAGGTGTGATGTGGCCAAGTGCTCCAGTCAGATTTGATTTGATTCCCCCTGAAGCAGGTAGTTTATAAATCTTGTAGTGTATAGGAATTGAGTGGTATCGCTTTAAATAGTTTGTGAGCCTTCTCATTGCCCTCACTGTCCTCTGTGTTCCAGAAGCCCTGTAGCCAGAGCACGTGTGTTGCATATTGTTAGTAAACATGAGCATTAGGACTCCACCGTGCATGTGCGAGTCCTTCACATTAAGTATGCTGTGCACAGAGCAAGAGACAACACACCTGCATTCGCACAGCTCTCCAGCGAACCCCCTCTGAAAGGGAACGACCTTCCGGGGACCCAGGAAAGGGGGCAGTTTAACCAGTTGTGCTGACATGGAGCAGAGTGTTTGACAGACCCTATCAGCTCTCATGCTGCTGTCTCCAGGGAAGTGCTGCCATAGGCTGTGACCCTGACACAGCCACAGCTCCTCCCAAGGAGGCGGGAAGATGTCAGGATGAAGCAGATGGACAGGACACTGCAGTTTCTTCATGTCCAAGTGTGACTGAAGGAACAAACCGCCCACCCAGCCATAGCTCCTCTTGGTTTTGATGAGATCAAGGCATATTTTGATTAAATAAAACTCTGTTTAATAGAGACTCGCCGCATTAACGGAGGCATTTCAATGGCTGCAGCCGTTCCGAGGCCGCGTGCTCTGCTGGCAATCTCTAGCCATAATTAGAAAACTCATCATGATGCTGAGGTGCCGCTAGAAGGTCACAGCCAATCCATCAGCAGCTCACATCTCTGACTCAAGCACGGGCTCCTGTGGGATTCAGGGATGTCCCAGAAGAGTAAAACTCCCCCTTCCTGTGAGGGCCACGCCCTATTGCTGGGAGACCAGTCTGACTACCCAGTTCACACACGTAAACACAAGCACAGAGAGATTAAAGGGACACTGTTAGTGCGACTTCTTTTAGAACTAATTTTTTTAAATCCAGTTCCTGGCAGAGGCTCCTATGAACAGCGTGTAGGAAGTTTTTAAAAAACCCTCTTACTTTTTCACAAAGGGGTTTCTGTTCAGCTGTTGATTTTCTGGGGGGGTCTTTTCACCAAGGCGGCCACAGACAGGCTCTGATCTTGCATGTGCATTGCATTACTCCCATGAGAAGCCCCACTACTGCCAACAGGAGGACTCATGTTAGGAAGTGAGATGGGATTGGGGTCTCCCTACCTTCCTATCCCAGGGGAGTGTGAAGCTTCCTTTACCCACCGCGTTGTCAAATGGACAATGTTCACACACTGAAAAGAGAGAACACATTTCTTTTTGGCCAACCTTTGAGTTATAATAATCTTCAGGATAACTTGTAAATTTAGGAGGCCCAGGCTTTTCAGTCAGGATTTTGTTTTCAAGTTGACGCTGTCCTTTTAAGTGACTCTCTTTCATGTGTGTTTTACTGTTGGTTGCAAGGAATACATAGCAACAGGAAATTACACAAAACATTACAAGATCATTATAATTACAGCTACAGTCATTTTCATGACAATAAGAACACTTAAAAGATTTTTATGGCTACTGCTTCCCAGCAGAGAATTCCCCGGGCACAGGGGACAGCCATCTTCTGTGCCAGATGCCCCACCCCATGCACAGAGGAGGGAGTGGGCAAGGCAGAGCAGCGCTCCACTGCTAACCCTCCACTCACATAAGATCACTCGGGGCAACCAGTGGCATACGTTAGAGCTGCCCCTGTGGTGCCATAACTGACACTGGGCTGGGTGGATGCAGCATTGGATGTAACTGGCTGCCTTGACAGACCCCATCCCCTGTGCCAACTGGAGTGCAGACGCAGGGGAGAATTCAGCCCAATGGTTTGTGCTCCCCATACTGTCCCTCCAGCAGTTCACTAGCCAACAATATTTCCAGAGCCATCCAGACATCAATGATAGTGAAGCAAAGGATTTTTTGTCATAGCAAGGTGCCATACAGGCCAAAGTGATGATTAAGAATGTGCTTCATTGTTTGCCAAGACAATAGCATGTTAATTTCAAATTTGTATATTTAACTTTTATTAAGCAGGGAAAAACAATAAAAAGCTCATTGCAAACCACACAGCACTGCATTAGAAGTCTGAAATTCAATGTCTGCCCTATTGTGCCATTGTAATGTACAGCATGCAAATTCTGCCAAAGTCTGAATATATCTTGAGATGGAATTTAAAAACTCACTTTCCTTTGTCTTGTGAGTTTAAAATAGATCCTACTGTTACAATAAAGGTAGCTTCAAAAGGAAAGATATTGGTTTGTACCATTTTTGCATCTTTATGATATATGTGATACAACTTCTTGGGGGGAGGGGTTATTAATCAGATTAATAGACATTCAGGTCTTGTTTACCTGGAAGGCTTTACAGATAATTTCTACAGAGAATTAACAGGATCATGACATAATATCACAAAGCGAAACCTGAGTAACTGGCAGGGAAGAGATTTTTAATCAGATTGTTTAAAACTCTGGAGGTTTTTTGTTTGTATTTGTTGAACATTTTTAACTCAAATGCCTGATGAAGAATTGGGAGAAAAGATCTTTTCATTAGTGATTCAACCCCTCCAGTTAACGGCTGAGAAAGCTCTAATTCTCAAGTTCCCCATGGAGGCTCCAGAAAAAACAGGGAACACAATATTTAATATTATTTATATTTAAAGGTTGAAAAGAACCTTTCAACCCTTCTTTGTTAATCCTAGAGAGAAGGAAAGGACACAATCCCACTGCTATTCTCCTCTGCAAGTCGCCTTTCATGTAACTATTTATCCTGCTGTTTTCTTTGCAAAAAGAACAATATATTGCACAAGAAAAAGCAAAGCAGAAAGCACAGAGATGTTTAGGGTTTTCCAACTATACCCAGTAGGGTGCTTCACAGCTGATCTGGCCTCAGTAGCAGGAGAGTGCAAACCCCAAAGATTCCTCCCTGGAGGTTAACAGAGCTAGTTGAACCTTTTTCATAACATTTTATGGCATCAAAGTAATAAAAATGAAAAACAGTGTTAATAAAATTCCAGGCAGAGGAGCTGTAAGAACGGCCATTTCAGCCAGGAGCCTTCCTCACATCATCTGGAAAAAAAAAATTCCCCTCATGTCTGCCCCAAAGTCCTCGAGGCAAATCCATCACATCATTGTACGGTTTGTCATTTCACACGCATTTCTCCTCTTGCCTATTTGCAGATAACAAGACAATGCCGCCAGACTTTGTACCAAGGAACTTAGAGGCTCCTGCCTGGCTCGCCTTTCAATTCTCCTTCTCCTACTCATGGTTCCTGAGAGCAGGGCACTCACTCAAAGGTGAGTTTTGCGTTATTACAACTATGCCCATTCTTCAGAGCAGAGAGAGAATATCAAGGCTCTCCCGTTGAGACACAGGAAAACACCTGTTTTCATCCACGTACTAGGAAGAGAAAATACCAATTTATGATTAAATAATAATACTCGGACCAATATTTTCAAAGCTGTCGCGGGGAAACCAAGCACCAGCAGGCTACAGGACTTGCCCCAGGCCACAAAGGGAGGCTCATAGTGAGAAGGGATTAGAAACTTGCACTCTCCCGCTCTCTTCACTAGAACATTCTCCCATCATTCCAGCAGAGGACTTGGGACGATTTATTCAGCAATGAGATCTGAAAGTCACTGCTGTTTGTTGCTACACTGACTGCAGATGTAAAGGGAAAAGGTAATAGTTACAAAACGTAAATTCTAAATGTTTATAACACAGCATTCCACAGCTTCCAAAGAACAGTCAGTCCCCTGGGTCTTCTTGCTTATGCTGAACTGGTGCTTGAGCAGTATTTCCATTAAAAGCTCGATAAGCAATAATAAAACATGCTGTTACACACGGCTATCACCACCAAGGCTGTATCATCAGCACAAGTGGCTAAAAGGGAAGATGTGCTAGTGGTGGGAAGGGGGATGATGTATTAGCTAAAAGTAACAGTTCAAAAGCATCTCAGAGCCTAAGTCGCCCTTTCCAAAGTGACTCAGGCACTTTGGAGACTAAGTCACAATGACATTTAATGAGATCTAGGCTCACAAGGGGCTAATGTCACTTCTGAAAATAGCACTTAGGCTCTGATGTTATTTAGATACTTTTGAAAATTCTACCCTAACTCTAGAGTCTCTGAACTTCACTGATTTCTTTCCTTGTATTTGAAGGTGAACAAATGCTGGAAAAAGCCGTGTGCCCTCTATTTGGGAGGCATCCATCTCTGCAATGGTTATTATAATGTGTAGAGCTAATCAAAAGCTTTTTGGCAGTTTTTTTATTGGGTTGGGGGGACGAGAGGAGGGACAAAAAATGGCTCTTTGACCAAAATGACATTTTTACAGAAAAAAAATCATTTTAGTAAAATTTGTATTTTTTCCAATGAAAATTTTTGAACCTTTTACAAATTTTAGTTTAGTTTTTTTTCATTTGTTTGGGTGGGGTTTTTTAAGGTTCCCCCTCCAATTTTCTCTCACTTCCTTCCCTCCCCCTTTTCCAGGAAGAAAGTGGGGGACTAGGGAATAAAAATGTCTTTTGAAAAAAGTTTCATTTTTAATTTTTCACTGAAAACATTGTTTTCTAAAAAGTTAAATTTTCAGACTTGTTAGAAATGTTTTGCAAAAATGGAATTCAATTCTTTACCCAGCTGTAATCACTTTTATTATGGTAGCGCCTGGACCCCAACAAAGCACAGAGCCACGCTTTTCTAGGTGCTGAACATACCCCAGAGAGCTGAACATTTGAGGGGGAGGTGGGAAAGTTGTTTCTCAAATGGGAACTAGGCATCAATTCCCAGGTCTGCCTTTGAAAATTCCCTCCTCAAAGAGAGGAGAGAGAAAAGACAGGATGAAAGGGAGTTTCATTACCCCGAACTGAGGCCCAAAGAAATTAAGTGATTGCCTGAGTCACACAGGCAGATCCAAGGAACTCAGGTGTCTGGAGTCCCAGTACAGCGCGTTAGCCACAAGAACTCATGTCAAGGCCGAAGGCCCAGGTGTTTATAGAAGGGAATTCATGGGCCCGAGGTGTGGCTGCTACTGACTTAGCAGGAAGCAGTCGTGGGTTCTTTTTCCAAACATTTTAATTAAATATTCCCTTTTTTAAGTACAAAAAAGAAAAAGATGTAAACAGCTAAGTGAGCTGCACAACTGTCCTCTGGAGACCAAACAAAACTGGTATGGAAACTGGTTGGGTTCTTTCTTGTCGGTGTTTTAGGTGAACAATGTAACATAGGAGTAAAAACAGGAGATTACTAAAGAAATGCCTGTTTCGCCATAGAGCTAAAGAAATCTCAGCTAATTACTTATTAGAGCTATTTATATTATGGCTGTGCTCAAAATCCCATAAAGATCAGAGCCCCATTGTGCTTGGTGCTGTAGGAGCATTCTAACCTGCATGGTAGTCCAGCAAATGTTGTTTTAATACTGAGGTGCACAGAAGTGCCATTTACCAGGCGAATGCTCATGGTATGTAGCTATCAAGGTGGCTTCGGAGGGCCCCCTGGGGACCAGCCAGATGACTGATGGTGCCAGGAGGAAAGGCACTTTGTTTATACCACTGACCCAAGCATGAGGCACAGCAAGGCTAGAGATGGTGATGGGCAGGACGGGGGTGTTTAGCAAGAGGAGTTTGCTGCCGATTCTCTCATTCTGTTCCCTCCTTTTGAAAGAAACAGATGGGATTTGATTTTCCTCACAGTTATGATGAGCCAAGAATAACAATTCTTTGCTCCATGCTGAGGAGGTGGAGGTAAAAGAGAGGCAGGCACAGTCTGGCCATTAATGTAAAATAGGACCTGACATGCCAAATAAGCACAACAGCCATAGCATGATTTCCTGAGCATACCTGTCCTACAACAGGCCCTCAGCTAGTAGCTGGGTAGCCTGTCAGAGCAGTTGCCGCCTGTCATTGTTCATACAGTGACAACCCCTGGGAGCTACTAAGACTCAAACTTCATATCTGAAGCCTGAACTCACTTGGTATGCAAATTATGCTCAGCAATTATGACTCCATATGATGGGCTAATTTGCATATTATATAAATTCAGCGACATTAAAATTTGTGTCCCGAAGTTCAAAACATTGCACAAGAGGCATATTCAAATGCAAACGCTGACAACCGCACACACTTGCGAGCACATGGAGCGGTGTAAGCTTTGCAAGAGATACAGCAGACATGGAATGGGACAAGCATTTCCAACAGTGTCATGTTTAAATGAAAGAATCATTTAGAAATGAATAAGCAAGAGACGCTTGAAGTTTCATTTTCCCTCCAGTGAGCAGTGAAGTGAAAGAAGGCAATGGGGTTTATGAGCTGTCCCTGAGGGCGTGAGGTCAAACTAGAGTTTTGCCTTCCAGAGAAAACGTTGTAGTTGGGGTGTCACAGCTTTGTTACACTGTACTGTGACCTCCCAACACTGCCTCGACCCAGTGACACCTCAGAATGCTTGTGATGTTCCTCAAAGCCAGCTTGTGCAGAATGGCCTGGGAAATGAGGGGTGACTGTCAACTTTAATGGAACTGCAGCCAATCAGATTGCTGACAGGTCACAGTGTTGGCACGTAAGAACATTTAAATTGTATCAATAGCCCTGGAAGTTTTTAATAATTAATCTTAATAATGCTTCTTTATTTTTAGCTATATTGCAAATTAGAGCTTTCTTCTATTTGCATAGCAATATAGTACCACTGGGGTGCTGTGTAGAGAAGCTAATGGATACGCAAGTAAGACTTAGGGAAAAACAACAGCATTCCTTTGTGGAGAAATCTTTGTGGAAGGGCCCCAGTGGAAATAAACAACAATACTAGGGAGTAGAGCTGGAACATTTGATGTGGAGTGGGGAAATGGAGGCTTCCATGTACACCCTACTTTCCAGGTATGTTCTTCAGAGCAAGAAACACAGTTTAAACAGGATCTTTTATCAGCAAATGCCTACCGTTCTCCCATTGTTAATGAGCAGACATGAAGCCCTGGAAATAACCGCCCTGTCATATAAGATCTACAAGGAAGGAGCAGAACACTGGAGGAGGTAGCTAGCTACATACATTCATAGAGTATAAGGCCAGAAGGGACCATTTGTGATCATCTAATCTGACTGCCTGCATGACACAGGCCAGAGATCTGCACTGAATTAATTTCTGTTTGAACTAGAACACATCTTTTAGAGAAACGTCCAGTCCTGATTTAAAGATTCCCAGCAATGCAGAATCCACCACAATTCTGGGTAAGTTGTTCCAATGACTGATAACCCTCATTGCTGAAAATTTGTGCCTTATTCCCAGTATGAATTTGTTTAGCTTCCACTTCCAGACATTCAATCTTATTATACCTTTGTCTGCTAGACTGAAGAGCCCTCTATTAACAAATTTGTGTTCCCCTCATAGTGACTTAGAGATTGTGATCCAGTCACCCTTTAACCTTCTCTTTCTTAAGCTACAGAGATGGAGCTCCTTGAGACTTTCACTTTAAGACCTGCTTTCCAATAGTTTAATCATTATTGTGATTCTTGGCTGAATCCTCTCCAATTTTTCACTATCCTTCTTGAATTGTGGACACCAAAACATACCAGTAGCATTCACACAAGTGCCAAATACAAAGGTAATATAACCTCTTTATTCTGACTTGAGAGTTCCCTGTTTATACAGCCAAGGGTCGCATTAGCCCCTTTGGCCACAGCATCATGTTGGGATCTCATGTTTAGCTTATTATCCATCAGGATCCCCAAGTCCTTCTCCGAGTCACTGCTTCTCAGGATACGGTGCACGTGTGGTCTGCATTCTTTGTTCCCAGATGCATGACCTTACGTTTGGCCATACTGAAACACACACTGCTTGCTTGTACCCATCTTACCAAGTGATCCTGATCGCTTTGTATCAGTGACCTGTTCTCTTCATTATTTATCACTCCCCTAATCTTTGCGTTAACTGCAGACTTTATCAGTGATGATTATAAAATTTTCTTTTAGGTCATTGATAAAAATGTTTAAATAGCGTTGGACTAGAACAAATCCCCGTGGGACCCCACTAGAAACGCACTCACTCTATGGTGATTCCCCATTTACAATTACATTTTGAAACATCTCAGTGAGCCAATTTTTAAACCATTTAATATGTGTAATGTTGAATTTATATTGTTCTAGTTTCTTATTAAAAATGTCATGCAGTTATCAAACCCAATTCCTTACTGAAGTTTAAGTATATTACATCAACACTATTACCTTTATCAATGAAACTGGTAATCTCATTAAAAATGTAACGTTCATTTGACAAGATCTATTTTCTATAAACCTGTGTTTATTGGCATTAATTATATTACCCTCCTTTAATTCTTTAGTAATCCAGTCAATTATCAACTGTTCCTTTATTTGCCCAGGATTGATATCAGGCTGTCAGCTCTATAATTATTCAGGTCATCCTGTTTAGCCTTTTTACATATTGGCACAATATTAGCTTTCTTCCAGTCCTCTGAAACTTAACTGGTGTTCCAAGATTTATTGAAAATCCATTTTAATGGTCCAGAGCAGGGGTCGGCAACCTTTCAGAAGTGGTGTGCAGAGTCTTCATTTATTCACTCTAATTTAAGGTTTTGCGTGCCAGTAATACATTTTAATGTTTTTAGAAGGTCTCTTTCTATAAGTCTATAATATATAACTAAACTATTGTTGTATGTAAAGTAAATAAGGTTTTTAAAATGTTTAAGAAGCTTCATTTAAAATTAAATTAAAATGCAGAGCCCCCCGGACTGGTGGCCAGGACCCGGGCAGTATGAGTGCCACTGAAAATCAGCTCGCATGCCGCCTTTGGCATGCGTGCCATAGGTTGCCTACCCCGGTCCAGAGAGTTCCTCAGCCAGCTCTTTTAAAACTTTCAGGTGCAAGTTATTTGGACCTGCTGATTTAGAAATATAGATGCTCCCGTTTAACATGGTAATAGAAACTGCATTAAATGTAATAGTACAAAATGCAAGGTAATACACTTAGGGACTAATAGCAAGAATTTCTGCTATAAATTGGGGGCTCATCAGTAGGAAATGACAAAGGAAGAGGAATGATGTGGCTGTATTATGCAGTGTAGTTGTAGCTGTGTCGGTCCCGGGATATTAGAGAGACAAGGTGGGACTGACATGGTTACAACTACACTGCATACAACAATTGAATATATCAAACACCTCACCCACCATGGCTGTATTAGTCGATTGCACTACAGATGACTGTGTGCCATCAATGTGATGCAGTCATGAAAAAGGCAAATGAGATTCTAGGATATAGCCAGCAAGGCATTTCCAGTAGAAATCATAGAGTTTAAGACCAGAAGGGACCATTGTGATCATCTAGTCTGACCACCTGTGTGTGACAGGCCAGAGACCTGCCCCACAATAATTTCTAGAACAGATCTTAAGAAAAAAAATCCAGTCATGATTTTAAAATGGCCAGTGATGGAGAATCTACCACCACCCTTGGAAAGTGTTCGTGCAAGACACTAGTAAGACCTCATTTGGAATACTGTGTACAATCCTGCTCACTCATGTTCAAGAAAGATGAATTGAAACCAGAACAGGTGCAGAGAAGGACTACTAGGATGAGCAGAGGAGTGGAGGAACTATTTTTGAGAGGAGACTAAAAGAACTTGGCTTGGTTAGCCTGGTGAAAGGAAGACTGAGAGGGGATCGGATTGCTCTCTGTAAATATAACAGGTGGATAAACACCAGTGAGGGGAAGAGCTATTTAAGTTACAGGACAACATTGGCACGAGAACAAATGGGGATGAACTGGCCAAGAATACATTTAGGCTGGAAATGAGAAGAAGATTCTAACCATCAGAGGGGTGAGGGTCTGGAACAGCCTCCCACTATGAGTAGTGGGGGAAAGAAACCTAACTAGTTTTAAGATGTATCTTGATAAGTGTATGAATAGGATTATTTGACAGGGTTACCTGTGACCACAGGGGACTGGATCAGTGTCCCAGGTCCCTTCCAGTCCTATGTCCCTAAAAACCTCATGGGTTACTGCCAGAATGGAAAGTGTTTTATCATCATTGTGACGGTGCCCCCATAAGGCTTTATGGAATATGCTTATGATTGTATATGATTGTACTGGAATATGTTTTAGGCTACATATGCCATGTAACATATCTACTTAAAGGTTATGATCTACTGAATGTATTCATCCTATTTGTATGCATGTATCATTTTTGTATTCGAAGTTATGAATATTGGCTGTGTACTGGCTTGATTATAGCCAGTACATCCCTCCCCCCTCAGTGGTTTGAGCATTGGCCTGCTAAACCCAGGGTTGTGAGTTCAATCCTTGAGGGGGCCATTTAGGGAACTGGGGTAAAAATCTGTCTGGGGATTGGTCCTGCTTTGAGCAGGGGGTTGGACTAGATGATCTCCTGAGGTCCCTTCCAACCCTGCTATTCTATGATTTTAACTAGCCTAGTAGAGCATTTGGTCAGCTTCTTGAGAAAAGAACAGGAGTACTTGTGGCACCTTAGAGACTAACAAATTTATTAGAGCATAAGCTTTCGTGGGCTACAACCCACTTCTTCGGATGCATATCTTCGGATGCATTTTCTTGAGAAAAGTGCAAATTAAGTGCCCAATCAAAAACCACTTAAGCCAACAATGAACTTGAAGATGCCAATCCACATCAGAGCCTTCCCAGGAATGTGGCTTGACTGGTAAAAACTGAATGATGCATGGACATGTGGCTTGCCCATGTCACTCCAAAACTCCATCTTGAAGCTGGACTTTGCATAGGAGAGAGGAGGGGGTCTCCACCCCCAAGAGAAAGTCTATTTAAGCCAGTGGGAGACCCCTCCATTTTGTCTTGAGCTGGCTAAAGAGAGAGCCTCCCCACCCCCAAGGATACCTGAAAGGAACTGGAACAAAGGACAGTCCCTACAGGGGGTCTGAGTGATTGCTGGACCCAGACTAGAAGGAGACTAGTCTGTAAAAGGAAGCTTACTGGTGAAGTTTTTATCTGTATTCAGTTTCTTAGACATAGACTTGCGTGTTCTATTTTATTTTGCTTGGTAATTCACTTTGTTCTGTCTGTTACTACTTGGAACCACTTAAATCCTACTTTCTGTATTTAATAAAATCACTTTTTACTTATTAATTAACCCAGAGTATGTATTAATACCTGGGGGGGCAAACAGCTGTGCATATCTCTCTATCAGTGTTATAGAGGGCGGACAATTGAAGAGTTTACCCTGTATAAGCTTTATACAGGGTAAAACGGATTTATTTGGGGTGTGGACCCCATTGGGAGTTGGGTATCTGAATGTTAAAGACAGGAACACTTTTTAAGTTGCTTTCAGTCAAGCCTACAGCTGTTAGGAGACGTGGTTCAGACCTGGGTCTGGGTTTGCAGCAGGCTAGCGGGTCAGGCTCAAACCAGGCAGGGCACTGAAGTCCTAAGCTGCCAGGGCAGGAAAGCAGGGGCAGAAGTAGCCTTGGCACATCATTTGGCAGCCACAAGGGGGTTTCTGTGATCCAACCCATCACAATCATATCATATGATAAAATCATCTAGCCTTTTCCCAAATACAGAACAGAAATATTTATTGAACGCTTCTGCCTTTTCTGCATTATTACCGATAATTCTACCCTTTTGTTCCTAATATTCATCCATTTTCTACAATCCCTTCCGATTGATAGTAATTACTATCAACTTACCCTTTCCCCCATTTGTTTTATATATGTAAATTATTTGTATAGCTGCCTTCACCACCCCCACCCCCCCAAGGCAATCTGGCTTTTTAAATAATGTGGCCTTCTTTCTCAGTTGTGGATTTTGGACAACCAAGAAAATATTTTTTAACAATTTCCAATTATCATTCATATTTTTCTGTTGAAATTCTTTCTCCCAGCTGATTTGGCTCATAATTGTTTTAAGCTTTGTGACCCTGGCCCTTTTAAAACACCCAGTTTTGTTTTGTTTTTTATAATAATGGATTTGGACTTTATTCTGTTTGCACACAATTGTAATCAAGTCATGATCAATTGCACCCAAGCAACCTCTAATTTTTAATTCTGTGATTAGTTACTCTTTCTCTGTCAAGATAAGGTCTGATGTAGGATTACTCCATGTTGGCTGTAACGCTTTTTGAGATAGGAAATTGTTATCTATAATGTTTAGAAATTCTGTGACATTCCCCTAGGGTGTTATCTGGACTGGTGACCTGCTAGATCACTCCAATCCTTGACTCTGGGAGCCAGCCTTACCCTGCTCTGCTGTGAGAACCCCTACTCCTGGGCTGTTCACGCACAGCCTCTGGTATGTAAGCTGCTTGGATCGTGCAACTGAATGACACTAGCCAATATCTCCGGTGCCAGGAACCTCCGTCTTGCAGTGTCCTAGGAACCTCCGTCTTGCAGTGTGCAGTTATGCCCGCTGGACGCTGCAAGCTTATATGAGTTCGTCAATTTAACAAATAAATTGATATGCACCAGGCCTGTTATCCCAAGGGGAGTCTCTGACATACTTCAAACCAAACGCACTGCTTCAGGTAGAACAAACAAACAAATTTATTATCTACAAAGATAGATATTAAGTGATAGGCAAAAAGTCAGAGTGGTTACCAAAATAAAATAAAACAAAATATAAGCATGCAGTCTAAACTCTCAACCCTATTAGACTGGGCAACAGCTAGATTAAGCAGTTTTTCTGACCCCACTGGATATTGCAGTCCTTAATATACAGGCTTGTTCCTTAAACCTGGGCCAACCTCCTCTGTTGGAGCCTTGTCTTCTTCTCAGTGTCTTAGTTGCTTGCAGCGAAGGTGGGGGCAGGAGAAGGGCACAGTGTGTGTCCACTCTCTCTGTTTTATACCCTCAGTCCATGTGCTTGGAGAGCACAGGTCCAGGCATATCTGGAGGGCATTGGTGAGTCTCTCCAAGCAAATTAGATACAATCAATTTAGGTTTGAATAAAGACTGGGAATGGCTGAGCCATTACAAACATTGACTCTAACTCCCCATGTAAGTACTCTCACACTTCTTATCAACCTGTCTGTACTGGGCTATCTTGATTATCACTTCAAAAGTTTTTTTTTTTCTCTTAATTGGCCTCTCAGAGTTGGTAAGACAACTCCCACCCGTTCATGCTCTCTGTATGTGTGTGTATATATATATCTCCTCAATATATGTTCCATTCTATGCATCCGAAGAAGTGGGATGTAGCCCACGAAAGCTTATGCTCAAGTGAGGTTCTTACCCACGAAAGCTTATGCTCCCAATACTTCTGTTAGTCTTAAAGGTGCCACAGGACCCTCTGTTGCTTTTTACAAGTACTCCTGTTCTTTCTCCAAGCAAGGTTGAGCAATTCCCCTGGTGTGGCCTCATGCAGGTGAGTCAATGCATTGTAGCTCCGTTGCTGGACAACGGCTGTTGACGGGTTATTTGACACCCCACCTTGGCGTTGGTTACTTTCCTTGCTGTTGCCTCTGGGGAGCTAATATCTGGCTGATTCCCCAACTTACAGCATGTTTTAGTGACAACCACACAACACAATTTTCATAACTTCAGGTGCATTAATGATACACATATATGGATAGAGAAATGACTTTCAGCAGATCGTAACCTTTCCCCTGATACCTTACAAGGCATGCTTTATATGTAAGATCACGATTACATGAAAATGAGGGCTATGGGGGTTACCGTACGCTCCCCCAAGGTATAGAATGTCACAAATTCCGAGGACAATTTAGTACTGCACGGGCAACATGACACCTCCAGACTATGTCACTCAGACTGAAATCCCCGTGATAACACAGCTTTTCTCCTACACATTACAGGGATGTGCTCAAGGAGCTGGTTATCTTGTTCCTGTGTGAGATTCAGTTGTCTGTATCACACACCAACTAGCACCTGATGCTGTGTTTATGTGTGAGGATGCTGATCCATCAGCATTCAAGATTATTTGTATCTCAGTTGTCAGTAACTCACAAACAAGGAATGATATTTGACACTCCCCCTCCCCTTTTGCCCATTCAGTACTTCCTAAATAGGTTATAACCAGTGATTTTAACATTCCCAACCTGTGACTCTTTCCACCAGGTTTCAATTATACATGAGTATATTATAAATGAGTAATTCCAATTCCTCTTGTTTATTACCCAGGCTCCTAGCACTGGCACATAGGCAATTGAAAAATTTCTTCTCTTCACATCTCTTAGTGCCTTGATTAATTTTGTTCTGAATATTTTCATTTTGTTCTAAATGAGTGCTTATCGGTTCCCCCTTTTCATCCTTCCCTCTTTCTGTTGGATCTGTTTCTGAGACTCCTGCCATTTCTGCTTTATCTCATCTCTCCCAGAAGCCAGAGTTTCATTGTGGGAAATTTACCAGGTAATCTTGTCATACCCTGGAACAGTTAGTATAATGCCAGCATTCTATTACTTTGATATTATCCCACTGAGGGGATGTACTCTTATTTGATAGGTTTCTCTCTACTCCTATAAGGTTGACATTTAATACCAATTCTGTTGAAAGGGAACTGAATTGGGCATGATCTGAATTACATGGGACAGTTGCAACCTGTTTTCCTTGGAGGTGGCTGAAATCTGACGATGGCAGAAGCAGAGAAAGGTGAAGGTCACTGCCTGTGTACCAGAGCACTGGTGTCAAGAGCACCCTGAGTGATTCAGTGCCGGCACAGCAGGGGTGCTGGAACAGGCGGGGCCAAGGGGCCATGGCCCTTCACTTTTAAAAGTGGGAGAGCTATGCGAGCAATGGGAGGGAGGAGACGGAGAGGAGTGAGCAGGGAGAGGTGCCTCGGAGGAAAAGAGGTGCAGGGGTGGGGGCTTGGGTGAAGAGGAGGCATGGGGGCGGAGTCTCGGGGGAAGGGGTGGTGTAGGGGCCAGGGCCACTGTTCCAGCGCGAATGGCCCTCCCACTTTTAGGGGCCTTCCGCCACACCTGCTGCACAGTAAGTCCTACACCACACCTGTCTTCTAGCATCTGGGTGTGCTGGAGAAAAGGAGCTTTGCCAGAGCACTGCTGCATTACAATGGTGGTGGGCCAGTGCAGTTGCCCCTTAAGGCCACAGCCAGCAGGCAGAACCAGCCCCAGGATCAGGGAGTCACAAGTGAAGGCTTTGCAGTGACTGCTAATGCGCTACCGTGTGCTTGCTGCTGTGCCATGTGATATGCCCAGGCAGGGATGGTTTTAAGAACTGGTTTCCTATTAGGGATTTCTATAAAAGAACTGCCAAGGCATGAGGGAATGCACACCTCTCACCTTCCAGGAACACAGCAGCTGTCTCAGGAGCTGTAATTGGATATAGATTTGCTGTACCTAAGTTACATCTCTGAAATGAACATCAAAGCAAACTGCTGCGAGAAACCAAGGCCTGAGCATAATGATGAGCTCTACAGCAGGCTCTGCAAGCTTCGAGGTTAGAACTGAGTCCACCCGCTCCTCTCATGTGAGCAGTGGCTGCGTGAATCTCACACACACATTTGATGCAGGTCTGTGCCATGAGTTATTGATCTGGGACATAACAACAAGCCAGAGGAACTCAGTGCTATGCTCTGCCAGCCTACTTATTCCAAAATGAATTCAAAGCGTTACTTACATAGAAATTACACAACACTTCGCAGCACCCACCCAGCCCTGCACACAAGGGAACAGAGAGCAAAATAACAGGGGAGTTTGGAGAGTGGAAACATTACTGAAGTGCTAAGGCATGAAGCCAACCCAGCTGCTAAATCCAGCGGGCCTGTCATAAACATACAGCTACGGGGAGCATAAAATCCCTCCTTTACCTGTAAGGGGTTAAGAAGCTCAAATAACCTGGATGGCACCTGACCAAATGCAGGGCCAGCTCCAGGGTTTTGGCCGCCCCAAGCAGACAAAAAAAAAAAAAAAAAACGCGATCGCGATCGGCGGCGGCAATTCGGCGGGAGGTCCTTCGCTCCCAGCGGGAGTGAGGGACCGTCCACCGAATTGCCGCCGAATAGCTGGAGGTGCCGCCCCTCTCCCGAGCAGCCGCCCCAAGCACCTGCTTGCCAAGCTGGTGCCTGGAGCCGGCCCTGACCAAATGGACCAATAAGGGAAGAAGATCCTTTCAAATCTGTGGGGGGAGGTTTTTGTTTGTGCCTCTTTGTTGTTCTCTCTTAGACAGAGAGGGACCAGGGCAGGAGAAAACATCTCCTAAACCCCTACCTGAAATAAGCATCTAAGATTACAAATTGTAAGTAATAGCAAGGAAATGTATTAGATTATCTTTTGTTTTAGCTTGTGAATTTCCCCTATGCTAAGAGGTACCAGTAATTTTATTCCTGTTTTGTAACTGGGAAGCAGAATCAGAGGGGAATCCTCTGGGTTTAAAATCTTTTTATTTACCCTTTAAAGTTATCTTCCATCCTGATTTTGCAGGTGTGATTCTTTTTTTTTTTTTAATAAAATTCTTCTTTTAAGAACCTGATTGATTTTCAGTGTCCTAAAAAACAGGGATTTGGTCTGTGCTCACTTTGTTAACCTAACGGTTGCTATATTATTCTCAAGCCCCCCCAGGAAAGGGGGTGAAGGGGCTTGGGGGGATATTTTTTGGGGGGGATAGGGCTCCAAGTGGTCCTTTTCCTGAATCTTTGTCTAACTCAGTTGGTGGTGGCAGCAATACCGTCCAAGGACAAGGAAGGATTTGTGCCTTGGGGAAGTTTTTAACCTAAGGTGGTAGAAATAAGCTTAGGAGGTCTTCCATGCGGGTCCCCACATTTGTACCCCAGAGTTCAGAGTGAGGAGGGAACCCTGACAGGGCCCCATGCTGATCTAGCTGCCAGAGGCCAGCAAGGCAGTTCCAGGAGCTGGCAGCCCAGCCCACTGTTTAACTTCCTGCTGCCTGGATCAGACGATGTTTAGCTATGTTACTTGGGCCTGGGACCTCTGTGAGATCCCAGAGAAGCCTACTGACCAGACTGCTGAAGAGGAGGGTTTAGTGACGAGGCAAGGCTCTGTAGAGAAGCTAGCTATTCCAGGACAGGGGAAATATCAGTTTGTGGGGCCTTCATAGAGTTTCATCCAGTCTGACCTCCTGGATAACAGAGGCCTGGAACAGGCTGCTACCGCAATAGAGCAGGATGCTGCACCAACCTACTGTGTGCCCCAGGAAATTGCTTAGTTCAGCCCCAGCCCCTGGCGGGACAGTTCTCAGCATAGCTGCTGCAACTAGAAGTGCTGGTGGTGTTGCCGCACGCCCTGGCTCTCGGGCTGCGAGTGTTTGGTTTCTTGCAGGCACCTCTGAGATGGCAAGTGCTGCTAATGTGGGACACATCAATAATCTGCTCAGGTCACCTCCAGTCCTGGCTAGACCAGCGCCAGCCTGCAGTGCCATCCATCTCAGCACAGCAATGTGCCATAGCAGGAGAAGAGAGACTCAAAGCAAAGACCCAGCTTTGGAAACAGCACCAAGAAGGGTTTCTTTCGCTTGCCAGCGCAGCATCTGGCAGGTTATTCCTCACCATTGCCAGGGGGCCAGGAACTTATTTTCTAGCCCTGGAAGGAAGTGTGCAAGGATGTAGTTCCCAGGGCATTTCTGTGCCTCTCCCTCTCCCCACCCACCCAGGAAGCCAAGTGAGGCTTTGTTTTATACCCTAGAGCAGCATTTCTCAAATGCGGCCACCAGAGGCTTTTCTTGTGGCCACAGCCACCTGGGCAGTGACTGGGGGGACCAAGCATTTGCCTCTCCCCTGGGTCTGCAAGTATGGGTTGGGCCCTGCACACACACACACCCCACCCCCGGAGCCACAAACACCAGAGGAGCAGACAGCTGGTGTCAGTTCTCCACCTTCCCATGGGCAGTGGGGCTCAGGCTTCTGGCTTCAGCTCTGAGGTGGCAGGCGGCAAGCTTCGGCCATGTGGCGGCAGGCTCCGGTCACTGGGCTTCAGGATCACCCCCCCCCTCATCACCTCTGGCCCCAGCTGCCTCTCCCGGCCCATGACCCATCCACCCCATCACCCCTGGCCCCCAATGCCTCCCTACCCACCTCTCCATCTAAGGCTTAATTTGTCCCCCGGCTTGCCAGGGCTGAGTAAGTCTGCTGTGAAAAATGTATTCTTCTTGTATGTTTGTTAATACCACTTTTCACTGCCTCCCAGCCAGCAAACAAATCTACTGCTGTGAAAAGTGATATTAACAAACATACAAATATCACTTTTCACAGAAGACTTACTAGCTAGCAATTCTATTTTAAAAAAAACAACAGAAACCAAAAAAGCAAAAGGAACAACAACAAAAAAGAAAAAAACATGCAAAACACCTTATTTGTGTTTCTGTTCTGCTTAGGTCCAGTAAAGAATAGAGACAACTGTACATTGTTGTTATTATTGAGTCTGCAAAAAAAACCCTACATAAATAAATTACAATGATTTGGACAGGTATATGTGATTATTTATTTGTTTTTCCTAAAGCTAATTAAGTTTTTTGGAAAAATTGTCATACCGGCCACCAGCAAGAGTTGTGGCCGTACTTTGAGGCCTCAGCCAGAGTTCCTTCCTGTCTCACCTTCCAGCTCCTTTCCTCGGATAGACTCTCAGCCTTTGATATCCCTGGAATGAAGTTAAAACCCCATCACGAACCAGTCAGCTCTGCAGAGTCTGCCCCTCCACCCAGCTTCCGAGCTGAGCCCTGGCCGAAGGGGCGCACGGTGATTCTGGGCACTGGATGGGATGTTACTGAGCAGAACACAAATAGGGCTGGCGGGTGCAATTCCCTTTCTGCATGGGAATTCTACACAGCTGGTTTTTCGTTGCAATGGAAGTGACTCCATGCCCAGTAAGCAGAGCAGAAGTGACCCCCCAAATTATTGTTCTCGCCTCTGCTTTATCAGGTCTCTCTGGTGGCTAGCTTACAGCTGTGTAAGTAGTGCAAGAGCCACCAGCCTGCTTTTCATATGCTCCGACACTGGCTGAGAGACAGCCCCCTCCCCCCATGATGGACATCGGCTCTGGGGTGGGCTGCTTTCAATTCACCCCACGGACAGACCTCCACAACTCGCACGCCAGCTAAATGAGAACTATTGATCATGCAGGATCCCATCATCAAAGCTGTCATCCTTGAAGCACTCCTCCTTCCTCCTCTGGCAGGTCAGGGCAGACTCCTACCAGCTAGGAGACAAGAGCACCAGTTGGAGCCCCAAGAGTCGCAGCAGCTCTCTGTGGGGCCCAGAGTCACAGCTTGTGTGGGGTCCATGACAGCCATATTCTGTGCAGCTCCCATTCACTCCAAGTCTCCCCACTGCCACTCCTCCAGCTAAAACTAAAGCAAGCTAACTCCTTGCACATTTCTCTCAGCAACCTTCCAAATGATCCCGTCCCTGGCTTCCTTGATCCAGGGCCTTTGCAGTGACGCTCTGATGTTTGAATGCTCTATTAACGCAGCTCATTTCCAGAGATAAGCTGGTGGGGAGGGTCCATGTGATAGAGTCTGAAGTGAAAAGGACCCCTGAATATTTAGCAATCTGGGAGCAAGCCCCACAAGCAGAAGCAGCGACATGCAGGAAGCAGACTCAGGCCCACGGTGTACATCTGTGGAGGCAGAGGAACACCCTGGTTTAGGTTCCGGTATTGTGGGTTAGCTACCATGAGACACTGGGTATGTCTACACTGCAGTTAGACACCTGCAGCTGGGCCAGGTCAGCTGACTGGGGCTCGGACTAAGGGGCTGCTTACTTGCTGTGTAGACGCCCGCGCCTAAACTCTGGGACCCTCCCCCATGTGGGGTCCCAGGGCTCAGGCTTCAGCCCAAGCCCGAACATCTACATTGTAATTAAACAGTCCCTTAGCCCATGCCCCATGAGTCTGAGTCAGCTGACCCAGGCCAGTGGCGGGTGTTTAACTGCAGTGCAGACATACCCACTGAGAGCAGCCCCAGTTGAACGAAGAGAGCAATGAGGTAGTGAAGGAAAGCAGCCAGCCAAGGGAGGGTTATTTTTAGAATCTCACTTCTCTGTGATGAAGAGCAGGTATTATCTGCAGTGAGAAGGAAGATGGTTTTAATAATGGATGACAAAAGAAACATACCTGGCCCTGGAACAGCTCATGCAATCCAAACAGCTCCTCTACAGTGGCTTTCTCAGCACACTGATGCTGCCACTTCACACCCAGCAGCCACATAGGTGACAGTTTGTGCTCACCAGAGCTCTACGTTACATCATAATCTCACTGTTCTACTTTTAAAAGAGCTTCAGAGTTTCTCACCTTAGTGATTTATGTAGGATTGCCAATCCTCAGCATTCAAAAATCATGACTCTAACCCCCCCAAATCATGAGATTTTACAAAGATAATATGTTCTGGGTAGTATTTATTTCCCTTTAGGTTTTAAGCCTCTGGGGGTTGTGTTCTCAAGCTTCCTCTGCAATCATGCGGGCTACAAACTGAACGTTCACATAAAGGGAAACAAAGGGGAGTCTCATATAATCACATTGCTCCAGGAGCTGGGGCTTTAAGAAAAACACCAAGTATTGGGAGAGTTGGTGACACTATTTATGGATAAGGAGAGCTGGCAGAATAATACAAAACATGTCAAGAATATTTGCTCAGACCAGGTTTGTGTTTTTCACTTAGAGCATCCCTACAATACAGCTTTGTTGTTAACCTACTCAGAGCAAGGGACTCTCAGTCTCAAACAAGTAGTTGCAGATCCTGAATTTTAAAATTCACACATATGCTGTAAGTATCCATGGCAGAAGTGCCTGTGCACTACTCATCCAACCAGGGAAATCCACATTATGTCACTTATCTAACACGCACTGAAAACGGCTCCTGATCAGTCGAGAGTTGAGAAATGCACAAAGATACGCTGGATACTATTCAATTTGGACTAAATTAGAGGCAATCATGCTCTGCTCTCAGCTATCTCAGGAGCAGAGAGAGGCTACATTTCCAGCTTTGCATGGATTTCCTGTGTTATCATGAACAAGCCACGTAGTTGCTCTGTGCCTCAGTTTCCCATCTGTAAAACAGAAATAATACTCCTCTTCCTCTCACCTTTTGTCTTGCCTGTCTATTGGGGTTGTAAACTGTTCAGGCAGGGATTCTCTCTTACTATGTGGGTACACAGTGCTTTGCAAGTGGGTTTTGGTTGGAGTCTCCAGCATAATACAAATCATAGTAATACATTTGGCAGGTAACTATTCATTGTGCATTATTCACGTAGCTTTAATGCTAAGTTATAGCAGATGAGCCTACGCACTGAAGATCCTTGCTTTGCAAACTTTTCTCCCTGTCTTGATTAGAGAGGGTGTCTCCACACATCTCTCTCTCTCTCGGGCCCTTCCTCACTTTTCATTCAACTATAGACAAACCCCAGTGTGTGACTAATTAATACACAACATCTTGGAATTATTGAAGATACTCTGCTTCTGATGGCCGTATTCCAGTGACACCCATAACGTACAGCTACCTGTCCATGAAATGCAGGGTCAGATTAACATTTTGTGGGTCCGGTGCCAAACATATTTGTGGCCCCCCTGGGGAATGATTGTAAAAGGGGCCGGGGGTAAAAGCACAGTGGGGCAGGAGCTAGGGTTGGTCTCTGGAGCAAGGGAGGGATCAGGGGTAAACTGCAAGCGCAGCAGGGCTGGGGAGGGGGTAAACAGGATCCCCCCCCCCCGCCCCTGCCCACATAGAGCCGGTACCTACCTGGTTCTAGCCCATTCTCTTTGTCTCTCTCTGCACTGAGCTGCCCCTCCTCCCACAGCAGCAGGACAGGTTCTCTTCCAGCCCTCTGGGGTGTGTGCTGGGAGTGGGAGGAGCGGAGGCTAATGTGATTACTCCTATAACCGGACATTTAGTTTCTAGTCAGCACTGCTAACCGGATACTCAGGTCCCGTTTTCTACTGGAGTTTCCAGTCTAAAACTGGATACCTGGCAACAGGGCTGCCAGAAAAGCCTGAGTGGGGGAGAGGGGTAAGCAATCATTTTTAAAAGTAAGAGGGCTAAGCCTTAAGGGGGGGGGGGGCGTCTGCTGGCTCCTGCCAGCCGGGGTCCTGGCCGCCGGAGCCGCTCAGTCTCCTGGCGGCCTGGGTGAACGGAACCCCCAGCTGGCGGACGGAACCCTGGGTGAACGGAACCCCGGGTGAACGGAACCCCAGGCCGTTCACCCAGGCTGGCAGGAGGCTGAGCGGAGCTGGCTGGGACCCCAGCAGGCTGAGCGGGGCTGGCGGCTGGGACCCCGGCTGGCAGGAGCCGGCCCTGCTCAGCCCGCTGCCGGCTGCGTGAACAGAACCCCAGGTCGGCAGCAGGCTCAGCGGCGGCTGGGACCCGCAGCCTGCCATTAAAAAAAATCGGCTTGTGTGCCACATTTGGCATGCGTGCTTTAGGTTGAGGACCCCTGTTCTAGTGTATACTATGTATACTGTACTTTATGGTAATTTTCACTATACGCAATTTTCCTCTTACGCGGTGACTTTAGAACCTAACCCCCGTGTAAGATGTGACTCCACTGTAGTGTAAAAAAAATTTTTGGGGCACCACTTTTTGGTACCCCCAAATCTTGGCGCCCTAGGTGGTTGCCTAGTTCGCCTAGTGGTTACACCGGCCCTGGCAGTATCCCCAGCCCAGGTGACGTGACAACCAGTGGTGGATTTAGAGTTAGTGGGACCCAGCCAAGAAAAAGAACATTCTCTCTTATCTACCCCTGCCCCCGTTTTTCATTCTTTTTTTCTTCATCCTTCTCCTATAAGTAATAGCAAGTAAATGAAAATAAAGTGAGGTACCTTGATTGTTCTTGTAGTCTAACTTATTTTTCCACAGACCACTTGAAAATCACGGAGGGTCTCGACGGACCACTTAATGATCTTTCCAAATATTGTAAAAAAAATGTTCGGGTACGGGGTCTGGCCAGGAGCTAGGGCGAGGGAGGGAGCTCAGGGTTGGGGCAGGAGGTTGGGGTGTGGAGCGCTTACCTGGGGCAGCTCCTGTTTGGTTCTCAGTATGGGGATGGGGATGTGGGGGGTGTGCAGGTTTCAGGGCAGGGGCTGGGGGAACGTGAGGGGGGGATGCAGGAGTCAGGGTTGGGGGCTGGGGAGGTGTGAGGGGAGTGCAGGGGTCAGGACAGGGGGCTGGATGTGTGTGAGGGGGTGCAGGGGGCTGAGTGTGTGTGTGGGGGGTGCAGGAGTCAGGGCAGGGGGCTCAGGGTATGTGAGGGGGGTGCAGGGGGCTGGGGGTGTGTGAGGGGGTGCAGCGGTCAGGGTGGGCAGAGGGCTGTGGTGTGGGCTGGGGTCGTGGGGGTGCTCACGCAGGGGGCTGGAGGGGGTATGCCCCCAATTCCAGCCCCTTCCCCAAGGCCTCACCCCCACCTCTTCTCCTCCCCACAGCAGCGTGCTGCAGCTCGCTCCTCCTCTCCCCTCCGTCCGGCAAGCAGCTGATCGGCGGCAGGGAGAGGGGGAGAGAACGTATCACGCTGGGGAAAGAGGCGGGGGAGGAGCTTCGCTGCCGGCAGAGGCTGCCACGGAGCCCCAGCAGCGGTAGAGTCAAGCTTCTCTGACCCCACAGGAGAAAGCGGGGGGCAGAGACGAGCGGGCCTGGGCCCCTTTCGACCATGGGCCCGGCGCCAGTGGCGCCATTGTAAATCTGGTATTGATGCAATGCACAGGCCCTGCCAAAGAAGGCTAGTTTTTGTATGGTTAAGGAAGAGCTAGCTTGCTGAGTGGGAACGTTTTCCAAAGTATGCCAGGTCACGTGGTGCTCGGCAGGTTGATTATTCTAATAGTCATTTAACAGACAATAAATATAATGAGCTTAATCAAAATAGAAAGGGCCCCCTTGTGACATCTGGAGACTCTGGGGGTGGTCCCCTCCCATCTGCCATCAGGCCCAGCCTAGGTCCCAGTGCAGAACGCAAGAGAAGTAAGTTATAAAGCACAGTGGGAAATGAGTTCTGTGTGACAGTTTCTGCTGAAGAGAAAATACAGCCCCCAGGGCTGGTGACTTGCCATGAAAAGGCAAATGTACAAGTGTACGTTTGTCAGGACAACATTCAGTCCCACAGTTGCTGGACATATTTGCACAACAACGAGAGATGATCTTAAACTCCCAGAGCAGTGCCAGAGAGGTGTACTGAGCACAACGGATTAGCTCTGCAGTATATAATCTGTGCAAACACATCTGTTCTGGGACGTAACAGGAGGAACTCGATGTTTCTGAAAGAACACGGCATACCCAAATCATTTTCCGCTGAGTGCTGAGCCGATGCCGGCTGACCAGCAGTTGCCTGGATTCCTCATGGCGTTCTAATCTGCACATTCACGCCATGAGGCCAGATCAGTATAAATCACACACAAGTGTCACCTTCCATTGCCAAAGCCTCCAGGCAGAGGCACGCCGCTCATGAAAGGCAGACTTGGTATCCTACGTGGAAGGACGCCCTCGTCCCTCTCTCGGCAGAGCAGGGTCAGTCCCTGTTGCACATTTCCTCTGACCTGTCTTGCTGTAAGGGCTTGTTTAACTGGGACGGTCAGGAATGGTAACACGGCTCACCTAGAGGTGTGAAGTTAATGCAGGGAAGTTAAAGCGTGTCAAATCACCCCTCTCCCCCAAAACTGCTCTCACTCAGCAGTCAAGGGGTCTTAGTTCACTGTAATGTGATCCTCTTTGATCCCTGTGAACGAAGCATCCCCATAGGGTGGAGGGCGGGGCTGACAACACTTTAATTTAAGCGCATTGACTTCATACCTCTAGTTGACTTGCCTGATCTTTCCTGAGTGTCCTGCATAGACAAGCCCTCCGTGTCCCACGCGCTCCTGGCCACTTTCCTTCACGGCAGCTCTGCTCTGCTTCTCATGGGAACAGATGAAGGTTTTCTAGAGGTGCCCACCAGATTGCTGTTCCCAACAGGGCACGCAGGTCCCCAGGTCAGTGTCCCAACTCCCCTCCCCGGCGTGGTGGCTTTAGGGGAGACTCAGCCATAGTAAAACATAAACCTTCAACTGAAGCACCATCAGTCAGCTTACAAGAGCTCCTCTCCAGGGCCGTCACTTCCTACCTCCCAAACGGCTGCGCCCCCAAGGGGCTCACCCCCACTCCCCCTTACCCCAGCAGAGATAACAAGCTACACCTGCCCCACGTGGCAGGGCTACACTTTGAGCTGCAGGTTTAATTCCTGGCTCTAACTGAGCTAACTGCATGCCACCCCGTGTTCATGCCCAGGGTCTGGGACAGGTACTCATGGCCGGATTAACCTTTTGTGGGCCATTGTAGTCATTGTGGGCTCCGAGTGTGGGCCTGGTGTGGTAGTGCCATTGGTGATACCCGGTACTGAATCCAGAGACATTTTTCATTTTGATCACACACCTCTGCACGACTATATGCATTGCCATACAGAGTTCCCTCAGCTCCCAGTATATTTCATTGAGCTGTACACCCATGTGAGTTTACCAGTGTCCACAGTGAGCAGAACTTTCATAGTGATCAGGGGAAATGCCCCACAGATTTATCTCCTTCCTCATTCAGACCTTCTATAGCCATGTCTCCGGTACCACCCTATGTCACCAGTCACTGTATGTGGTTCTGGCCTCAGTTCAATAAAGTTCCACAGCCAGCAGATACCTGATCAATTCTGACAAATGCCTCCCTCAGCACCCATCCTGCCATTTGAGCAAGCCATTTGCAAACACCATTTCCCCAAAGTGAGGACTTAGCCCCTGGGAAAGTGAACTCACCAGCCTTCCTCCCTCTGCTCCCATCTATATGCTAGTCTATTACCTGGTCACCACTACCTCTCCCCATGCCTGTTTCCCTTCTATCTTGGATGCTATTCTCCCCTGCAAGCCTGACCTGCTTCCTCTTTCCCTGCTCCTCTTGACATTCCTTTCCTATGGGTGACCTCTGTTCCTTGAGGTTAACTCCAGTTTCTTTATCTGCTCCTAGCTTAATGGCCCCCAGTAGTCACAGAGCCACCTGCAGCTTCTCTGGCTACAGCCATGGGGCCAATTGCCAGAGGCCAGCCTTAGATAACTGTAGCTACTAGTCTAAGGAGGGGTGGCAATTCCAAGGCTGAGCATGCTTGAACCTTGCAACGGCGGCACTATGGACTCCACATCCTCAGCGCTGGCCCTAGGCAGCTGCAGACTCTGCAGTTAGGCACTTCCCTCCTCTAGGCCCTGGCTTTAAGTATCTGAGGCCTGGTCTACACTAGGCGTTTATGTCGAATTTAGCACCGTTAAATCGAATTAACCCTGCACCCGTCCACACCACGAGGCTATTTAGTTCGACATAGAGGTCTCTTAAATTCGACTTCTGTACTCCTCCCCAACGAGGGGAGTAGCGCTAAATTCTACATGGCCATATCAAATTAGGCTTGGTGTGGATGGAAATCGACGGTAATAGCTCCGGGAGCTATCCCACAGTGCACCACTCTGTTGACGCTCTGGACAGCAGTCCGAGCTCGGATGCTCTGACCAGCCACACAGGAAAAGGCCCGGGAAAATTTGAATTCCTTTTCCTGTCTGGGCAGTTTGAATCTCATTTCCTGTTTGGACAGCGTGGCGAGCTCAGCAGCAGTGGCAACGATGCAGAGCTCTCCAGCCGAGATGGCCGTGCAATCCCAGAATAGAGAGAGGGCCCCAGCATGGACTGATCGGGAAGTCTTGGATCTCATCGCTGTCTGGGGCGATGAGTCCGTGCTTTCCGAGCTGCGCTCCAAAAGACGGAACGCAAAGATCTATGAGAAGATCTCTAAAGCCATGGCAGAGAGAGGATACAGCCGGGATGCAACGCAGTGCCGCGTGAAAATCAAGGAGCTGAGACAAGGCTACCAGAAGACCAAACAGGCAAACGGACGCTCCGGATCCCAGCCCCACACATCCCGTTTCTACAAGGCACTGCATTCCATCCTTGGTGCGGCCGCCACCACTACCCCACCACTGACCGTGGACTCTGAGGATGGGATATTGTCCACGGCCGGTTCCTCGGACATGTTAGCGGACGGGGAAGATGAGGAAGGAGATGAGGAGGACGAGGCAGTCGACAGCGCTTACCAAGCTGATTTCCCCGGAGCTCTTCATCACCCTTACAGAGATCCCCTACCAACCCTCCCCAGCATGTAACCCGGACACAGATTCAGGGGAAGGATCAAGCGGTAAGTGCTTTAAACATTTAATAAACCTTTATTTTTTACAAAACTTGAATATTAAGACTAATAACAATCTGTGATTCATGATTTCTTCCCCCTGGGCGCTTAAGTAATCAGTAACAACTATTTATAAAAAAATCAAACAGTGTCCGGTTGTGCATGATTGTGCTGCCCAAGCTGCTCCACTCTTTAGTCCCTGCTACTGCAGCTAGATGAAAATCCTGTCTATATGTCCGGGGATAGAGCAGTAGTCCTCCACGGACATCTCCACAAAGCTCTCCTGCAAGTAATGGGATAGCCTGTTCATCAGGTTCTTGGGGAGAGCGGCTTTACTTGGTCCTCCGAAGTATGAGACGTTCCCGCGCCAGGAGACAAGCAGGTACTCTGGTATCAGTGCCTTGCATAGCATGGCGGCATAGGGCCCCGGTCTCTGCAGGCTTTCTCGAAGCATCCTTTGGATCTCGGTGTCCGGGATCCTCATGAGAGTAATGTCGCTCATGACAACCTGCTTTGAATTAGGTAGGGGACTGTTAGTATTGGGACTGCTTGCAACAAGTTCCTTTACAGAACTGTGACCGCTGGTTTACAGCCACGCGGTGGGGGCGGGAGAGGGCCAGCATCCAGGGATCTTTCCCTGGCACATCCGCGAGGGGGTGGGAAAGGGCCAGAGTTCCTGCTTGGCCGATTGCTGGCAGCACAGACTGGCAGTGCTTTCAATGTGAAAGGAGGCCAGTGGTACTCCTAAAGTTTTAATCTGCCACAAGTCTACTGCTTACCATGTTTGCCTGCTACAGAGAGTACCGTGTCCTGCCCCGGTTCCCAGATCGGCAGTGCAAAAGCCCAGGCACTGAAGGCGAGGTTCGAAAATTCGACCTTGTCCTCAGTGCGCATGTGATAGGTGTGGTTCATGGTCTTGTTCACGGAGAAAGACTACGTTCTTGATTCACAACTACATTTATCTTTCGGAGGAATTCACTGCCTTTTCCTCATTCCCACAGCCACATCTGCAACTGTCTCCCAACCCAGCCTGGCATCACACTCCCAGAGGCTAGCGCACATTAGGCGGAGGAAGAAGAAGACGCGAGAGGACATGTTCTCAGAACTAATGGGCTGCTCCCGAGCCCAGGCAGCCCAGCAGAACCAGTGGAGGGAGAATTTGTCCCAAATGCACCGGACACACATGGAACGTGAGGAGAGGTGGCGGCAGGAAGACCAGCAGGCGACTCAAACGCTGCTTGGACTTCTGAGGGAGCAAACGGACACGCTCCGGCGCCTTGTTGATGTTCTGCAGGAACGGAGGCAGGAGGACAGAGCCCCGCTGCAGTCTATCAGTAACCGCACTCCCCCGCCACCAAGTCCCATACCCCCCTCGCCCAAAGTCCAAAGAAGGAGGGGCGGAAGAGTCCGTGAAAACTCTCACTCCACCCCTGCAGACTGCTCAAGCACCAGAAGGCTGTCATTCCCCAAAATTTGAAAAGTCCTTTCCTGCCCGCCTCACCCAAGCCCCCGTCCAACTTTCACCCCCCAGTTTCCTGTCTGGTTGTTAATAAAAAATACGTTTCTGTTCATTACTGTTTCAGTCAGGCTGTTTTGAGGGAGAGTCTGTCTGCAGGGGGGGAAGGGGCTTGGTAATTGGACAGGACAGTCACCTTTAGCAGGCTACAGAGGCGGGGGCAGGTCCAGCAGCAGGGCACATACACAGTGCAGTGACTAGTTACCCTGGTCAGTCTGGGAGGTGGTTTTCATGTTCTGTGGGGGGCGGGGGGGGGGGGGTTAGTTGCTCTGTGACTTTGTGGCGGGGGAGGGCAGTTACAGATCGTATGCAGCGGTCCTTGTCCTGGATCACAGAGCCACGCAGCAGGGGATCTGTAACCCTCCTCCCCCTGCCATAAAGTCACATAGCCCCCACATACACGCAGTCCCACTCAGGAGGGCTGGCAGGCTCCGTTGAAACAACCAGTCCGCTACTGTGAATCCTGTCATTCCTGGAGTTTAGAAGGATCATTTGCATCAGTACACTACACCCGCTCCCCACCACAGTCTGCGTCCCCGGTTTCAAAGATTCCCGCGAAAACAGTACTAAAGACAACGGTGTTCAATAACAAAAGTAAAACTGATTTTATTTTTTTGGAAGGGGGTGGAGGGGGTCTGTAACTGGAGAGGATAGTCATCCTTAACTGGGTAAAGAAACGGGGGCAGGTTCAGCTTCTCTGTACAGAAACTTAAAAGTCACTGGTTACCCTGCTCACTGTGGAACCTGGCTTTCAAAGCCTCCCGGATGCACAGGGCGTCCCGCTGGGCTCTTCTAATCGCCCGGCTGTCTGGCTGGGCGTAATCAGATGCCAGGCTATTTGCCTCAACCTCCCACCCCGCCATAGAGGTCTCCCCCTTGCTCTCACACAGATTGTGGAGCACACAGCAAGCAGCTATAACAATGGGGATATTGGTTTCGCTGAGATCACAGCGAGTAAGTAAGCTTCTCCATCTCCCCTTGAGACGTCCAAAAGCACACTCCACCACCATTCTGCACTTGCTCACCCGGTAGTTGAAGAGTTCTTTTTCAGAGTCCAGGGCGCCAGTGTAGGGCTTCATGAGCCAGGGCATTAGCGGGTAGGCTGGGTCCCCAAGGATCACTGTAGGCATCTCCACATCCCCAAGAGTTATTTTGTGGTCCGGGAAGTAAATACCTTCCTGCAGCCGTCTAAACAGACCAGAGTTCCTGAAGACGCGAGCGTCATGAACCTTGCCCGGCCATCCAATGTTGATGTTGGTAAAACGTCCCCTGTGGTCCACCAGTGCTTGCAGCACCATTGAAAAGTAGCCCTTTCGGTTGATGTACTGGCTGGCCTGGTGGTCCGGTCCCAGGATAGGGATGTGAGTTCCATCTATAGCCCCACCGCAGTTTGGGAATCCCATCGCGGCGAAGCCATCTATGATGACCTCCACGTTTCCCAGGGTCACTAGCTTTGAGAGCAGTACCTTGACGATTGCATTGGCTACTTGCATCACAACAACCCACACGGTAGATTTGCCCACGCCAAACTGGTTCGCGACAGACCGGTAGCTGTCCGGCGTTGCAAGCTTCCAGAGGGCTATGGCCACTCGCTTCTGGACAGTCAGGGCTGCTCGCATCCGGGTGTCATTGCGCTTCAGGGCAGGGGACAGCAACTCACAAAGTTCCATGAAAGTCCCCTTCCGCATGCGAAAGTTTCGCAGCCACTGGGATTCGTCCCAGACCTGCAGCACTATGCGGTCCCACCTGTCAGTGCTTGTTTCCCGTGCCCAGAATCGCTGTTCCACAACATCCAGATGACCCATTGTCACCGTGATGTCCTCGGAGGTGGGTCCCGTGCTTTGTGAGAGGTCTGTGCCCCTCTCAGAGTTCAGGCCCTCACCGCGGTGCCGTAGCCTCCTCGCCTGGTTCATCTGCATCTGCCTCTGGGAAAGGTGGATGATAACCTGCGAGGCGTTGACAAGTGCCACAACTGCAGCGATGGTCGCAGCGGGATCCATGCTCGCAGTGCTGTGGCGTCCGCGCTGTCACTGACCCGAAAAGTGCGCGAACTGATTTCCCGCCGGCGCTTTCAGGGAGGGAGGGAGGGCGGTAGTGACAGACGGATGACGACAATTACCCAAAAGCACCCTCGACCCTTTTTTTTTTACCCAGAAGGCATTGGCGGCTCGACCCAGAATTCCAATGGGCAGCGGGGACTGCGGGAACTGTGGGATAGCTGCCCACAGTGCACCGCTTCCAATGTCGACGCTTTCCCCGTTAGTGTGGACTCACAAAGTCGAATTACTGTCCTTAGTGTGGACACACAAGTTCGACTTTGCAATATCGATTCCACATATTCGATTTAAGTGAAATCGAAATACCCTTGTAGTGTAGACATACCCTGAGATGCCCATCACCTGCAGCAGAGGCCACCAATTCCCACGCACCCCTCAGCTAGCACATAGTCGAGCAGAAAGTGCAGCCTGAATGATTTTGGAGGCTGGGGTTCCAGGAGGTTCCCATCCCTGAGCAGCAGCTCTGCAACAAGCTCACATGGCCCCCCTCCGCTGTGGGACCAGGACCCTGTGAAGACAGTGGAGTTACCCCGTGTATAACCAGTTCTGTCCAAAGCCTGTTGAAGTGAGTGGGAGTCTTTTCATTGTCTTTAATGGGCTGCGTATAGAAGCAAAGGGCCCCATTCTAGACTCTAGAAGCAAAGTGCATTCTATGCTGCACTGGTTTACTACTGTAACAGGAAGGTCTCACATTACCTAGTGAATAAGCAACACCTCCTACGGCACCTAACTTTTTCTGAGAGGCCTCCCACCCAATTACTAAATGTAAATCTCCTTAGCTTACAAGGGCTGAAAATATCAGGTAGTGTGGTCACAGAAGCAAGGTACTTCTGAATTCAGTAGGAATTTTGGATGTGCACAGAACACAGACAGGACTGGTTCCTGCATGGTTACAGAACTGCAGTAAAGTGGAACAATTTTCAGCTTGTGTGATTGGAGGATATCTGGATCCATATTATAAGACTGTCCTACATAAATGAGGAAAAGTTGAGGTGTCTTTGTTATTCTTTTGTTTCACGCTTCGTTTCTGTGAGGGATTTGCCAATTCAATATTACTGTCTTCTTTTTAAACAAACAAAACTAAAAAAAAAAATGGTAATGGCTGTTGAAAATAGCAATTCCAGCCCTAGTTAGCACTGGGAAGATGCCAGCATTTGTTGCTCAATTTTATCCTGCATCTGAAGAAGTGGGTTTTTTACCCACGAAAGCTTATGCCCAAATAAATCTGTTAGTCTTTAAAGTGCCACCGGACTCCTTGTTGTTTTTGTGGATACAGACTAACACGGCTACCCCCGATACTTGAATTTTATCCTACTTTTTCTACAGCAAATTACACTGGATCAGCATATTTGATTTGGGAGAAATGAAGTAACAACAGCCTAAATTGAGCTTGAGCACTCCTGAATTTTGAGAGTGTTCAAATCTGGAAGGCAGGTGCTAGATTCCCTTTCTGAATATTAGATAAATCTGGAAAGGAAAAGCCAATTTCATGGCTCAGAAGTGGAAGTCCTCCTGTACTGTATCTAAAGCTGCCCAGGTCCTCTAGAAGAGCCTTCCCTCCTTTACTTATTTTAACTTCTGGTGGGATCCACATACCTCCCTTGCTAGGCTTCAGATAGAGAGGTGCACTATCCATGTAGTCCACCCAATTCCTTCTTTGGAGGCTGCCAGGCGAGGTCACACCAGCATCCCTAATCCAGTCTGGGGAAGTCTTCTGAGGGTGATATCTGGGCCAAAGCCTTCTACTCCTTGGGCATACTTGTTCCCCATTCACAGTGCCACCCCCTTCTAGCAGCCAGCTCTCCATCCACAGCAAGCTGCGGTGCATGGGGTCTCACAGCTTCCACACTCCCTCCCCCTCCTGTTGACAGCTGCCAAAGGAATGCTGGGAAATGTAGTTCCTTCCCTACTCCAGGGCTGGGTCGATAGCCAGGGAGCTGGCCAAGGAACTACAGTTCCCAGGACCCCATCGGTTCTCAGCTCTCATGCTGAATCTCTGCTGCTCCGAGGCTCGCTCTCAGAGCCTCTGCTTCTGCAGCGCTGCACGAGATGGGAGGAAGTGAGTGTTATGGGCCCCCTTCTGAGCTTGGGCTCGGTGCTTT
Organism: Emys orbicularis; assembly: GCF_028017835.1. Classification (NCBI taxonomy): domain Eukaryota; kingdom Metazoa; phylum Chordata; order Testudines; family Emydidae; genus Emys; species Emys orbicularis. The sequence continues at coordinate 26,005,634 of NC_088699.1, forward strand.
GGAGCCATTGGCGCCATGGTAAATCCGGTACTGCGGATACTCACATGGGCGGCCAGCCCCTTCCACCATGCACACTACACTCTATTTTTAGCACACTGGCTCAATCAGAGCTAGCATGGGTATGTCTCCTCGAGCTGGGAGCTACACCTCCAGCTCAAAGTGCAGTGTCCCTAATGAGTCAGCACTTCATCAGCTTCCTAACCCCTGCTGATGGTGTGGGTCCATATAAGAGCCCAGCCACTCTGTTACCAGAGGGAAGAACTCCTGGTACTTGTCCATAGGAATTCACAGAGAAGCATGACTCTTATGCTAAGTGGTTTGTTTCCTTAGTGATGGGAACAGAAAAAGTCCTCAAAGTATCTGTAAGCTGCATTAGGGCACATCACTGGAAACAAGGGCTTCTTCCTCACCATGCACGCATGGCAGCGTTCACTGGTTTGAACTGCAGCTTGTATTTGAATGTCCGAGCTTGCACTGCACTGTGCATTTGAAACCAGGTCCTTTCCCTGTGAGTGTCTCAGCAGAAATCAATGCAGTCCCTAGGCAGCCCTCCCAAACCAAAGGGTTACTGCCTGGTGACCGTGGGTGTCTCACTTTCCCCATCTGTAAAATGGGGTTTTTAAACACTTCGTTACCTCACTGGGGGCTTGAGAAGTTAACTTCATCAGTGTTTGTAAAACAGCTCTAGATCCTCAAATGGAAACGCTGTGTAATTTGGGGATTGGTCCTACTTTGAGCAGGGGGTTGGACTAGATGACCTCCTGAGGTCCCTTCCAACCCTGATATTCTATAATCTATAATTCTACCAAGTCATATTATCATCACTGGGCCTAAGCTATGCTGGGAGAATGTAGGCTAAATATCAGGGAAATCTTGTAACTGAAAAAATAACCGGTGGCACAAGCTGCCAATGGAGGTTGTGGAATTGGCATCACTGGGTAGACTCGGGGCTAGATGAATCACACGTCTGTCAGCAATGGTTTAGGAGGAAAGGATCTCTGCTGGCACAATGCTGGGGGACGAACTGAGGCCCCTTCCACCTGATGCAACCTGATCTCAGAGAGCCACTTCATCCTCACTCTTCATCGGGAGCAGTCCAAATCCTCAAGTAAACTCTGGGGCCAAATTCTGCTTCCATTGACTTCACTCTGGAGTCACACTGCTGTGACCTAATGACAATATCTTTTCCTCTGTCTCTCCTTTCACAGTGCTGTGCCTGAGGTCTTGAGTGCAATCAGTCTCTTCCGTGGCTGTACAGCAGCATTCTTATCCATAGGCACTGACTCGGTGGGTGCTCGGGAGCTCAAGCACCCACCAGCCACAGCTGTTTGGCTGCACCCCCATCAGCTATTCAGCATCTGGCGGAAGGTGCTTGAGGGAGGGCGGGGAGTGGCGGGTCTCAGGGGAGGGGGCAGAGCAGGGACAGGAAGAGGCGGAGCAAGGGCGGGACCTTGGGGGAAGGGGTGGAGTGAGGGCAGGAGGAGCGAGGGTGAGGCCTCAGAGAAAGGGGAGAAGTGAGGGCAGGGCCTTGGGGCAGAGCAGGGGTGGAGTACCCATGGAGACAAATAAAAGTCAGCACCTATGTGCTGACCAGTTGCTTCATAATACCTTTAGCCTTGATCTGCCCAAAAGAGCCAAAGTACCAAGTTGAGACTCTTCCTCCTCCCATGGCATTGTGTGGTACTTAATCCTCAGGCGACTAGCTTAGTGCTTCCATCTGCTCATAAATTACACAAGTAGAAAGCAAATTGCTATTGATCAGGAGGTTCCCTGGAGTCTGGCTTGAGCGAGTGGGACTTACATCCCCAGAACCTCTATGGCAGTGATTCTCAAACTTTTGTACTGGTGACCCCTTTCACATAGCAAGCCTCTGAGTGCGACCCCCCTTATAAATTAAAAACGCTTTTAAATATATTTAACACGATTATAAATGGTGGATGCAAAGGGGGCCTGGGGTGGGGGCTGACAGCTTGCGACCCCCCATGTAATAGCCTCACGACCCCCTGAGGGGTCCCGACCCCCTGTTCTATGGTCTTGGACTGCACCTCACAAGATCTCTCTGGCAGATCCAGTAATGTTCTGATTACAGAAAATGACTGGCCAACGAGCACAGCAGCAACACCACACTGCCAGGCTAGAGAACCGGGGTCCAGACCAACCGCAGGCTAGAGATCATGGCAGAAACACTTGACACGGGGGGAGGATTTCACTACTTTTGCTTTGCAGTACACCTCTACCTCGATAGAACGCTGTCCTCGGGAGCCCAAAAATCTTACCGCGTTCTAGGTGAAACCGCGTTATATCGAACTTGATTTGATCCGCCGGAGTGCGCAGCCCCGCCCCCCGGAGCACTGCTTTACCGCGTTATATTCGAATTTGTGTTATATCAGGTCGCGTTATATCGGGGTAGAGGTGTATCTCCTGCTAGCTAAACGCAACACAGAAGCATTTACACCCACCTCAGAGGAGACTGAGGGACTGATGCAGCTAAACAGGAAAAGAAGTTTCAGAGTAGCAGCCGTGTTAGTCTGTATCCGCAAAAAGAACAGGAGTACTTGTGGCACCTTAGAGACTAACAAATTTATTAGAGCATAAGCTTTCGTGGGCTATGCATCCGAAGAAGTGGGTTGTAGCCCACGAAAGCTTATGCTCTAATAAATTTGTTAGTCTCTAAGGTGCCACAAGTACTCCTGTTATTTTTGAGGAAAAGAAGTGTATTTGTGGGGGGGATTGCAATCACATCCATGGTGGAAGGTGGAATTTGCCAGTGCTGGGCTGTAATGTGTGCAAAGCTCACACTGACAGCTGTGCGTTACCATTCACCGATGTTCTGGCCATTACACCGGTGTCAGAACAGCACTCTCTGGACTTGCTTTTGGACTCCCTAGCATCTGTCTTTCCGTCTCTTCTGTTTTCCCCTTTCCTGCCCTGCAGTAAAACACAATTCCCACCTCAGTGGGCTTCACTCTCACCCACCAAACCATCCCATTCTATTTGCCAAAAAAAGCTCATGTAGCTACGAAGGGTAGGAGGGCTGGACTGCTGGGTACTGACTGCCAGGTTCACTCTTCTCATGTGACATTTGCTATTCTCCAACCTTCCCCATGCCGCATTATTCATAAAGCAGAGCGAGTTAACCATGCCAAAGGCTATGACAAAAATATCAGTGAGAAACTAGATCCATTGATATATGAGGAAGGGATGGATTTAATGATTAAGATACTGAACCAGTTTTAAATATTTTTCTTTAACAAGAAAGATGAATAAACAAAGTCTGAACAACTGGAAAGCAAGGAAGCCCCTGTCGGACCAACCATTGATAAAGAGAATGAAAGGAAATGAGCATCACACCTGAACACCCAGAGATGGGTAAGACGAGAGGGCATGCATTCTAGGGCTGTGCAGGAACTGGCTAACAGCTCACACTTGCTGCTCTTCCCTTTTCCCCTATAAGAATGACTTTGTGGACTCTTCCTTGGCTGTCTCATACGCCTCATTTGACTTTCAGATTCTCTGCCCCCGACCCCAACTCTCAGATCTCTGAGCAACCTCTTATGATGCCCCATTAGACACTTTTTGGTCCTGCATTATCTTCTGCTGAGGAATCACAGTCTGCTGCACCTTAATTAAGGTGTGTTTTTTAGGATTCCCCAGCCATTCCCCACCGACTGATTTTAATGCCCCCTCCCATTGCCCCTTAACTCACTAGATTCCTTAATTTGCCAAGATTTGCTTTCCTGAATCTAATCCCCATTTGTACTGCTGCCTTCTGCAAACTCATTCTTTGCTAATTATTTAACGCTACAGAAGGCTTTGCAGTGCCAGCATTCACACTTTACCACTCACATCTGGTAGTGGCAGCTGGTTAGGCCAAACACTGCTACCTATATGTCTAATCATTTGAATATAGTTTAAAGACTTCTATTTAAAATTTAACTACTCTGTAGGCGAGGCCATCTGCACCAGGCTAGATAGCTACCACCTCCTCACAGCCAGCCAGGCCTGAGCAACCTCCATGCTGGAACACTGCAACACGTTCTCAGCAGGCTACCTTGGAAGGCCAACGCAGACTGCAGTGGAGAATCAGAGAGACCCAGCAATGATTCGCTTTCCCTTCTCACCGTGTCCCCAGAGGTCAATATGGCTTATGAAAACTGAACTGCATTGTTTCTGCATCACGTCATCCTCAGCTACACCTGCTCCCCACAACTGTTCCAGGATTAACACCAGTGCTTCACGATCCAGGTTTTAAGAACAGTGACATAAACTGAGCATTGTCTGCATTAACCATTAAAGAGCCATCTATTATCAGAAATATTTCCCCTGTGTAGGTATTTACAGACTGTGCTCAAGTCACTTCTTAACCTCCTCTTGGCCACAGCACTATGAGTCAGTACTCTGCGTTCTCTGCACTCTCCTTTGGGATGTATGATGGCTGTGAGGGACACAGCAGAGCATGGCACCTTTACAGTTCTAGGAGTTCTGCTAGAGACACTGAAATGTGTGCGTTCAGCTCAGCTGCAGCCTATAACAGAGGAGACACACACATGCTCTCTCACTGAGACTCTAGTTTTGTTCGGTTGTGATCTTCCCCCTTAGTCTAAAATAACGGCATTCGTACCGAAAGTATCTGACTGTTCTGTGATGGAAAACAGCTATTTCAGACCTGGGCTCCAACCTAATGCAAACACTGTACAGTAAAGTGTACTGCTGGAGGGATACATTTCTGTTAAAGGGGACTTCCTACTCATGAGATATAAAACTAACCTGTATTTGATCAGTCTCTGGTAACATTATAGCACGGTGAGTGAAAAACAACTTGGAATTCAATACAGATGGCAGATTTTGAGGACAGACAGTGGGAATAGTACATATAGAGAGGCAGAAGACCTATTGCTGCTGAATGCCTGGAGATGGAGGTAACATGGGTTCATCAAAAGCAAAATCATATCAGACCACATTACATTCTTTGACAAAATAACAAGGTTTGTCAATAAAGGATGTGCAACGGGTAGAGACTCTCTGGACTTTAATTGGGCATATAACAAAGTTCCACCTGATACCCTCATAGGATAAATAGGGAGCTCTGGATGTGGGGGAACAACTATATGATATATACAGTCGCTGAAAATGGAACACAGAGAACAGTTCATAAGGAGTTAGGCTGGGGGAAGTTTCCTGATGAGGCCTGCTCAGGGGGCAGATTCAGTTCAATTCAATGTGTTCATCACCAACTAGTAGGTTAGAGCAGAGTCTGCTCATCAAATGCACTGAGGATCCCCAGCAGGGAGAGCCCAGCATTCTCTGAGTAAATGATTTAAAGCAGCACCAGTTGGATTAATTTCCAAAACGGGCTAAAAATCAATCATGGTAGTATTGATAAGAGACAAATCTAAAGGAGCTTCGAAAGGAATAAGCAAATGCCTACATACAGCCCGAGATATGCTGGGTCTTCAACAGAACCACAGAGAAGGGCCTAGGGCTAGAATCAGGGAGAAATCAGACATGCGCCAACAAGGCAGTGCTGCTGCAAAAGAGCAAAATACTCCTGTGCAATGGATTACATTAATAGGGAGCATTGCCTGTACCAAACATGAGGTCATTAACATGGAACCCTGAGTAGCTGCATTTAATACTGCCATTGCCAGCTCCAGGCCCAAACCAACCCATGGTCCAAGTGAGCATGAAGGGCCTCCCATTCCCATGGAGCAAGGGAACAGAAAGCGACAGGGGACATAGATGATGAATTTAGCTACCAAGAGAAGGTCTTCAACGTTCCTAAGAAAACAAGCAGTCACCAACAGCAACTCCATATTAAGTAGAGTGGAGAGAGAATTCAGCAAGGAACGCAAGGACAACAGGATGGCATGCTGCCTTCCTGGAGCAAAGACACAAAATGCAATTGCGAGATTGGATGGGATTCTGAAGCAGGCCGGCAAGTCTCCACTAGTGATGGCACACATTAGAACCAATGACACTGCACTGCATGGAACTACACAGATTATCAAAGACTGCAGGAATCTTGAAGAGAGCTGAAGAACTGGAAAATCCAAGTGATCTCTCAGACAGCCTTCTGGTCCCATGAGTGAGCGAAGGCAAAAAATACCAGAGCTGAACCATTGACTGTGTGAATTCAAAGGTTTTGGTTTTGCTGAACATTGGGCCACAATCGACTGGGAGATGGGGCTGTATGAACGGGACTGCCTGCATCTCATGGATATGTGGGCGGGAGTTAATCATCTTGGTTAGAAAATAGCTGGAGCAATCAGGAGGGTGTTTAACTAATAATGCAATGGGAGGGTGCTAAGGGGACAAATATGGTACAAATTCAGAACACATTGAACTGATATGGCAAAGAATGTGAAAAGAAGAAATTTTCTAGTTGTTTATATACCAATGCTGGGAGTCTGGGTAAGAAGCAAGAGGAACTGGACAATTCTCATTGACATCACTGGAGGGATGATTCACACAATATCACTAGTTAGCATCATCTGTTCAGGAAGAACACAGTGAGTAAAAGAGGTGAAAGGTTAGCCATCTATATTAAAGACACCATTAGCTGTTTTAGAGTTAATGATTACTCAGAATTGCAAGGTCTTGAATGCATATGGATCAATGCGCGAACCGCACCCAGGATGTGGTGCTCTGTTACAGACCATCAAATCAAACCAGAAAACAGGATGAGTTGCTCCATACACACCTGTGTGCAGTGAGTGGAAAGACAAAGATGTTGGTGCAGGGACTTTAATTTGGGAAACATATGCTGGAGGCCTCCTGCAGCCAGTTCTAGACCTAGAACCAGTCCTTTTGGAACCCCATGAGAAACACCCCGATTCAGTGATGATTCCCCATTGATGACTACTTTTTGAGATACGTCAGGCATCCAGGTCTTCATCTATTTAACATGTGCTCTACTGATGTTGTATAGTGCTAATTTTTAAAATCAGAATGTCACATGGTTCTAAGTAAATTTCTTTTACAAAAGTCTAATTATATTACATCTACACAGTTACCTATATCAACTGAATATGTAATCTCATCAAAGAATGAAATCAGATTTGTTTGAAAAGACATATTTTCCATAAGACCTTGTTGACTGGCATTAATTATATTCCCATCCTTTAATTTGTTATTAACTGAATCCTGTACCAGCTTTTCCATTACTTTGTCTGGGATTCATATCAGGCTAACCAGCCTACAATTAACCCGGTCATCCTGCTTGAGTTTTTGACTGCTGGCACTACATTAGTAAGGCTATGATTATGTCCCAGAGGTCATGGAAGTCATGGAATCCATGACTTCCATTGACCTCCATGACATTTTCTGCCCCACCCTGGTGGGGGGACTCCCTGCAACTTCCCAGCTGCGGTGGGCAGCGGGGACTCCCCATAGCTGCCCAGCCGCAGCGGGTGGCAGCTGGTGGCTGAGGGACCATGCAGCTCCCAGCTGCCCCAGGGGCGGAGGGACCGCATAGCAGCCCGGCCCGGGGGGCAGAGGGACCCTGGAGCTCCAACACACCGCAGCAGTGGGGGACCCGGGAGCCCCAGCAGGGATGGGTGCTGAACCCACCTACCCCTTTTGCCAGGGATATTTTTAGTGAAAGTCAGGGACAGGTCACGGGCTTCCATGAATTTCTGTTTATTGCCCGTGACCTGTCCCTGACTTTTACTAAAAATATGCATGACAAAAACTTAGCCTTATACATTAGCACTCCTTCAGTCTTCTGGAATTTCCCCGTTATTCCAAGATGTATCCAAAATTAACAGCAGTGGCCAGAGATCTCCTCAGCCAACTTTTGTACGGTTCTTGTGTGCAAGGTAACCAGGCCTGCTGATTTAAAAATGTTTTTTAAATACATGCTAACATTTTCCTTAGTTACGAATGGACTAGAAAATACTTCATCATTCTCATGTGATGTGAGAACATCATCCTGCTTCTTTCCAAACCAGCTACCAGCAACTCAAAGGGACTGCAGGATCTAAAAGCAGCTTTTCTGTTTGGGTGGTCTATCAAGTAGCTCAGATACCCAGCAGAGACCAATGTCCGATGTTTTAGGGGAAGATACAAAAGCTGCTCAGTGTGCCTTTTTATCGGTAAAGCACTACGCATGCCCACAGCACGGTAGAATTAAGAAATAACCTGGCTGTGCAATAAAATGCAATGGCAGGAAATTTTTTCCTGGTTCCAGAAAAGCACTGGGATTGTCAGCCCTATTTCGGAAGGACTTCACTTTTAGGACCTATTATTTCACCATACATTTCTGAAGCTTTCAGAGTAAAAGATTGTCTAGATTATTAACAAAGTCAAAGGCTAGTTCAGTATGCCCTTGGTATTGGATTACAGACATATGTGGCTGATAAGAACTGGAGCAGTTTCCCCTGCACACTTCACACGGCTAGTACCTTATTCAGGTCAAACCGATTTTTTCTGTAAGCATTAATTATTTCACATTTTACCAGATGCCAAAAAGAGTCTGCAAAATTTTAAGAATTAGTTGCTGAAGTTCCTTGTGCAGCTTCCCAGCTGTGAAGGTATCTCCTTTCTGCCAGAGCAAACAGGTAAGATCTCCTGCCCCTAGGCTGAGCTACCTTGTGCTTCCTGCTCCTGGCTTGTGTAACAGTGCCCTGGATGTATCACTAGCTGACCTGCACTGCACAAGCACAGCTGGTATTTCGGAGCCTATGTTCCATGCTGCATGCAGGAAAGTAAGGCACAAAGGCTAGAAGGCTGGTTCCCCGTGGCTTAGTGTTGTATCCACCAGGCAAAGTATTAACAACTTCAACAGAACTTTATTTACAGTGCAAGTCTCTTCTCCAAGCTGCAGCTGCACACTCTGTAACTCTCCCAGCCTCCTCAACTCCTCCCCCCTCCTTCCTGTTTCCTGTCCTTTCAGACTCCCAACAGCCAGTGCTCCCAGTTCTAATAATACAAGCAGCATCTAAACACCACATTTAGGCTGCATCCTAACATGTTTCCTTAGCAAGATAACAATATGTAGCTCTTATATCATGTTTTTCCCAGTAGCTCTCAAAGTGTTTTCAAAGGAACGTAGCATCATTGTTCCCATTTTATAGATGGGGAAACTGAGGCATGGAGCGGCAGTGACTTGCCTAAAGTCACCCAGCAGGCCAGTGGCAGAGCCAGGAATGCAAACCAGGCCTCCTGAGTCCCAGTCCAGTGCTCTATCTATTAGGCCACACAGTGTCAGCACCACCAGCAAAGCTGGGGCACTGCCTTTTATGCAATTCATATTGGAAAGTAACAGGACAGGGTGATGACAAGACTTGTAAGAGTCTTTGAAAAGGGACTTTCCACTAAGGAAAAAAGCCAAAAATTTCCCACTATACACATCAATCCATTTGCCTCCCTGAGCATTTTGTACTACCTTTTCTCTCCCTTTGCCACATGCTTTCTGTTTATCATCTGTGTTATGGGAGCGCCTAGCGATTCCAGCTGAGATCAGGGCCTGTTGAGCAAGGTGCTCTGTATACACAAACTAAGAAACGCTCCATGTCCCAGAGAGTTTACCGTCTAACCAGACAAACCCAGGAACTGAGACAGCAGCACAAAGAGCGATAGCCTGACAGCCTCAGGTTAGTGCTGCAGTGTTTTTCATTTGTTTGTTTTTCACACTCTGGGGGTGGGTTGCTGTAAAGGGTATTTTTGTTTATTGTAACTGTGTAACACGGTGAGGGGCTGAGGGGAGGGTGTCTAAAAGGGATGGGGAGGGGGGGCAGCTGGGGTGAGACTGCAGGGAAGAGACAGCCAGGGAGAGAGGAGAGGGAACTGAGGTCACCAGCCAATCAGCAGAGGAGAGAGACAATTACAGGGAAACCTGCCAAAGGATGACATCATTGGTCAGCTGCTGCTGGGTCTGCTCCTGTCGCAAACACTCAGCTTCACAGCTCCTACCACGCTGGTCCAGGCTGGGAACAGACTCTCAGTCCCCATCTGCCGAGCCCAGCCCCGCTTCAAATCCCTCCCTACAGTCTCCCTTTACCAGGACTACTTCCAGCTTGTTCTCCTTCCCGGAGCTACAGGTCTGCAGCTCACCACTCCCACCAGGAGCTCTCCAGTCAGGGGCTCCACCCAGGGCCGGCTTTAGGCCAATTCAACCAATTCCCCTGAATCGGGCCCCGCGCCTAAGAGGGCCCCACGCCCATGCCCCGGTACTGTGTACTGGCAAGAGCCGGTGTGCTGTACCCGGGTGGCCCAGCTTCCCCAGGGGCAATTTAAAGGGCCTGGGGCTCCCAGCAGGGGCTGGAGCCCCGGGTAGTGGTGCGGGGTTCTGGGGGCTATTTAAAAAGTCCGGGGCTCCCGCTGCCTCTACCACCCCGGCCCTTTAAATAGCCGCCGGAGCCCCGCCGCTTCCCCAGAGCTCCCTCGGCTATTTAAAGGGCCAGGGCGGTAGAAGCAGGGGCGCCCTGGGCCCTTTAAATAGCTGGGGTAGTGGGGAGGTCTGGGGGCTATTTAAAGGGCCGGGGCTCCAGCTGCCTCTGCTGCACTCCCTGCCCTCACCAGCCCCGCACCCCCTGCCCTGCCCGCAGCCAGCCCCTGTCTCTAGCCAGCCCTGCATCCCCTGCCCGCAGCCAGCCCCTGCCGCACCCCCTGCCCTGCCCGCACCAGCCCTGCACCCCCTGCCCTGCCCGCACCAGCCCTACACCCCCTGTCCTGCCTGCACCAGCCCCGCCCCCTGCCCTGCCTGCAGCCAGCCCTGCACCCCCTGCCCTGCCTCCAGCCCCGCATCCCCTGCCCTGCCCGCAACCAGCCCCTGTCTCCAGCCAGCCCTGCATCCCCTGCCCGCAGCCAGCCCCTGCTGCACCTCCTGCCCTGCACTCCCTGCCCTGCCCACAGCCAGCCCCTGTCTCCAGCCAGCCCTGCATCCCCTGCCCGCAGCCAGCCCCTGCTGCACCTCCTGCCCTGCCTCCAGCCCCGCCCCCCTGCCTGCAGCCAGCCCCCCCCTGCCCTGCCCACAGCCAGCCCCGCCCCCCCTGCCCTGCCTGCAGCCAGCCCCGCACCCCCTGCCTGCAGCCAGCCCCGCACCCCCTGCCCTGCCTGCAGCCAGCCCCGCACCCCCTGCCCTGCCCGCAGCCAGCCCCACACCCCCTGCCCTGTCTCCAGCCAACCCCTGCCGCATCCCCCTGCCTGAAGCCAGCCAGTCCCGCACTCCTCTGTCGCCAGCCCTGCCAACCCCTGCCGCACCCCCCTGCAGCCCTGCCTGAAGCCAGCCCGCCCGCCCCACACCCCCGTCTCCAGCCAGCCCCGCACCCCTTGCCCTGCCTGCAGCCAGACCCTACCTCCAGTTAGCCCCTGCCCTGCCTCCAGCCAGCCCCATGTCCACTGGTGCCCTGCACACCTGCTTCAATGAGGGGGGCAGGGAGCAGCTGGGACCCACACATGTGCACACCACTAGGGTGACCAGACAGCAAGTGTGAAAAATTGGGACAGGGGGTGGGGGGTAATAGGACCCTATATAAGAAAAAGACCCAAAAATCGGGACTGTCCCTATAAAATCGGGACATCTGGTCACCTTAGCACACCCCCAGGGAGTAGCGGGGACCCACACATGTGAAACGGAGCTCATTAATAACTGATCAACAGCATATATGACGCAATGTACATAATATATAATTTTATTATTTATATAGTTATGGAAAGTAAATAATACATGGAAGAAATGAAAGATTTTTTTTTACAGGTTTTTTTTTTTTTTGTTAGTCATCCCTGCCGGGGCCCCGCCGAAAATGTTCGAATTGGGCCCCGCACTTCCTAAAGCCGGCTCTGGCTCCACCTTGCTCTGTATTCGTAAAGCACTCTGTAGATTTACAGTGATTTTAACAATCATTATCCTATGGTTACCAACTGCCTAAGTCAGGGGTCTCAAACTCAAATGACCATGAGGGCCACATGAGGACTAGTACATTGGCCCGAGGGCCGCATTTACTGACACCACCCCCCTGCCGCCCTCGGCCCCGCCCACACTCCACCCCTTCCATGAGGCCCCGCCCCTGCCCCGCCTCTTCCCACCCCTTCCCTGACCCCATTCCAACCCCTTCCCTGAAATCCCCACCCCAACTCTGCCCCCTCCCTGCCCCCAGGGGGTGCAGGAGGGGTGTGGGGTGTGGCGGGGGCTCAGGGCAGGGAGTTGGGGTGTGGGGTGCAGGAGGGGTGAGGGGTGCAGCAGGGGGTCAGGGTGCAGGGTGTGGCAGGGGGCTGGGGTGCAGCAGGGGGCTCAGGGCAGCGGGTCGGGGTGCAGCAGAGGCCTCAGGGCGGTGGGTTGGGGTGCAGCAGGGGTGCGGGGTGCAGCAGGGGTGCAGGGTGCTGCAGGGGGCTCAGGGCAGGGGTCAGGGTGCAGGAGGGGTGCAGCAGGGGGCTCAGGGCAGTGGGTTGGGATGCAGGAGGAGTGCAGGGTGCAGCAAGGGGCTCAGGGCAGGGGGTCAGGGTGCAGGAGGGGTGCAGCAGGGGGCTCAGGGCAGTGGGTTGGGATGCAGGAGGAGTGCAGGGTGCAGCAGGGGGCTCAGGGCAGGGGGTCAGGGTGCAGGAGGGGTGCAGCAGGGGGCTCCTGGCAGTGGGATGGGGTGTAGGAGGGGTGCGGAGTGCAGCAGGGGGTCGGGGTGCAGCAGGGGGTTCAGCTGCAGGAGGAGTTCGGGGGGTGGGCTCCGGCCCAATGTGCACCGGGGGCAGGGCAGGCTCCCTGCCTGCCTGCCTGCCCTGCCCCCGCGCCGCTCCGGGAAGCCGAGGGAACCTGGGGAAGGAGGGGCGCAGGGGTGTGTGTGGCTGTTGCTTCAGGCACCGCCCCCAGCAGCTCCCATTGGCCGGGAACGGGGAACCACGGCCAATGAGAGCTGCTGGGGGCGGTGCCTGAAGCAACAGCCACACACACCCCTGCGCCCCTCCTTCCCCAAGTTCCGTCAGCTTCCCGGAGTGAAGTGGGGGCAGGGCAGGCAGGCAGGGAGCCTGCCCTGCCCCCGGTGCGCGTCGGGCCGGAGCTGCTCTAGGTAAACGCTGGGGGAGGGGAGGGGGGCCGCCGAAAATAACCCCGCGGGCCGCAGAAAATAACCCCGCGGGCTGCATGCGGCCCCCGGACCGCGTGTTTGAGACCCCTGGCCTAAGTCATTGATCCTTCCACAGATTAGTCCCACGCCGCCCTGCTCTCCCTCTCCTCTGGTCCTGCAGTGAAACTACTGGGCCAACTTTTGGCAGGTGCCTGGAAACTGACATAATGAACATCCCTTCTCACCCAAAAAAGCAGTGTCCATGAATGTCAAGTGACCCGGGCAGGGGGGATTCAACTCCCTCTGCAGTCGGGGGACACAGATCACTTGCTAGGATCGCCTTGGTGTATCTCACTAAATCCATTCCCATTGCAGGGGCTTCTCACACTGGTGCACTTCAGTCCCTCCTGTTCTCTGCCTGTGGCACACAACAGTGTAATCTCCAGTGTAGTCAGACTTTGGTCTAATTCTGGGTCTTGGTCGGGATGCGGGTGGCTGGGTGGCGCTGGTGGCCTGTGATATACAGAGGTCAGACTAGGTGATCTCACCTGAGACTTTGTGACTGTGTCCATCCATCCATCTGTACTCTGGACAACGCCAGCCCTGTGCTTAGTAGGAACAGATTGGGAGCAGGGCTCAGAACAGGAGGAGTGTGTGCAGAGGCCCCTGGAGGGTCAGGTCAGGGAACATGTGTGCATAACTTGTGGGTCAGGAGCCCGGGGGCACACAATACTGGGCCATGACTCGTTAGGGGAGGCAACCAGAAAAGCCTCTCTGCAACTTTTTGGAGAAACCAGAATAGTGGCAACCGGGTTCTACCCCAGGCTGCTCCCAGGTTTGCTGGTGTGTCTGGGTGCAGCGCCATCAATGCTGTGACTTGTGACACGCTCATAACAGGTGTGTGGAAATCCCAAATCTCCTGAAATGATCACTGCTGCTCACAAACTTGCCTGCAAGCTTGGGCCAAACTTTGAGCAAATTGGGCTGGGCTAACTCAGCAGTTGCAGCTGTGTTTCCCTTTGAGTGTTGGGTTTGTTCAAAATTGCACCCCACATGAATAGAGAAAAAGGCCTGAGTTCCATGACACAAAGCCTCCAACATCCCCAAAACTCAAACCTTAATTGTTTCCCTGGCAACAGAGACAAGTGATGGCCAAGCCAATGGACTCTTCTGGAGGAAGGTCCCTCTGAGAAAGGCACAAGGCTGAGAGTTGGGATGACTGCAGCTGACATGGCTCACAGTGTGGGCCTCAGCTTCCTTGACCATCGCGTCAGTGGGGCGTGGGGCACGAGGCTACATCTTAGTGCCTCTAAATCACAGATTCACAGATGGAACGTGCTACAGGAGCGCCAAGCAGCAATTGTGCCCAGCTGGCGTTTGTAAGCTGTCTGCTGGTGGCAGTCTTCTTGCTGGCAAGGTAACACTGCCACCCATTTGGAGAGATCAAAGCCCTGGACTAGACAGCTGCATCCTCATCTAATTTGGGTTTAGTAATTAGGAGGAGGATTTTACCATGTAAACAATATGCATGTTGTTTAAATATCAAACAGTGACTCTCCTCTCGCTGGTAAACCCATTTTACAGCCAAATTAATCTGGATTATGGCCTTTTCCATTGGCTCCTGTACAACCAGAGTCACTAATAAGGTCACTCATCTTGTGAGAGACCAGCAAGTGCCTCAGAAAAGCCCAGTTCCCTCAAGCACATCGATGTCCTCAAACAACCTTCAGATGAATGTGAAAATACAGACCTGCTCCTATTTCTTCTGCTGCTCAGCAATCAGTGAAACAAATCATAGTGCAAAGAGCTCCCTGAATGAGAATGGAAGATGTAAAGTTTTGACTGCGAGGGTAATTCACATAAAAAAGAATCCGACATATCGGAAAAGGGCAGACAAATAAACAGTGACAAGTTTTTAAAGTGCTTGTACACAAATGCTAGAAGTCTAAATAATAAGATGGGTGAACTAGAGTGCCTTGTGTTAAAGGAGGATATTGATATAATAGGCATCACAGAAACCTGGTGGACTGAGGACAATCAGTGGGACACAATCATTCCGGGGTACAAAATATATCGTGAGGACAGTACATGTCGTGCGGGGTGGGGGTGGCACTATATGTGAAAGAAAATGTAGAATCTTAAATTAATCCACATGTTCCATAGAATCTCTATGGATAGTAATTTCATGCTCTAATAAGAATATAACATTAGGGATCTATTATCGACCACCTGACCAGGACAGTGATAGTGACAACGAAATGCTAAGGGAGATTAGAGAGGCTATCAAAATTAAGAACTCAATAATAGTGGGGGATTTCAATTATTCCCATATTGACTGGGTACATGTCACCTCAGGACGAAATGCAGAGACAAAATTTCTCGATACTTTAAATGACTGCTTCTTGGAGCAGCTGGTACAGGAACCCACAAAGGGAGAGGCAACTCTCGATTTAGTCCTGAGTGGAGCGCAGGAGCTGGTCCAAGAGGTAACTATAACAGGACCGCTTGGAAATAGTGACCATAATATAATAACTTTTAACATTCCTGTGGTGGCAAGAACATCTCAGCAGCCCAACCCTGTGGCATTTAATTTCAGAAAGGGGAACCATGCAAAAATGAGGGGGTTAGTTAAACAGAAATTAAAAGGTACAGTGACTAGAGTGAAATCTCTGCAAGCTGCATGGACACTTTTCAAAGACACCATAATAGAGGCCCAACTTAAATGTATACCCCAAATTAAAAAACACAGTAAAAGAACTAAAAAAGAGCCACTGTGGCTTAAAAACCATGTAAAAAAAGCAGTGAGAGATTAAAAAGGCATCTTTTAAAAAGTGGAAGTCAAATCCTAGTGAGGTAAATAGAAAGGAGCATAAACACTGCCAAATTAAGTGAAAAAATGTAATACGAAAAGCCAAAAAGGTGTTTGAAGAACAGCTAGCCAAAAACTCAAAAGGTAATAACAAAATGTTTTTAAAGTACATCAGAAGCAGGAAGCCTGCTAAACAATCAGTGGGGCCCCTGGACGATCGAGATACAAAAGGAGCGCTTAAAGACGATAAAGTCATTGCGGAGAAACTAAATGAATTCTTTGCTTCAGTCTTCATGGCTGAGGATGTTAGGGAGATTCCCAAACCTGAGCCGGCTTTTGTAGGTGACAAATCTGAGGAATTGTCATAGATTGAGGTGTCACTAGAGGAGGTTTTGGATTTAATTGATAAATTTAACAGTAACAAGTCACCGGGACCAGATGGCATTCACTCAAGAGTTCTGAAAGAACTCAAATGTGAAATTGCGGAACTACTAACTATGGTTTGTAACCTGTCCTTTAAATCAGCTTCTGTACCCAATGACTGGAAGATAGCTAATGTAATGCCAATATTTAAAAAGGGCTCTAGAGGTGATCCCGGCAATTACAGACCGGTAAGTCTAATGTCAGTACAGGGCAAATTAGTTGAAACAATAGTAAAGAATAAAATTGTCAGACACATAGAAGAACATAAATTGTTGGGCAAAAGTCAACATGGTTTCTGTAAAGGGAAATCGTGTCTTACTGATCTATTAGAGTTCTTTGAAGGGGTCAACAAACATGTGGACAAGGGGGATCCAGTGGACATAGTGTACTTAGATTTCCAGAAAGCCTTTGACAAGGTCCCTTACCAAAGGCTCTTACGTAAATTAAGTTGTCATGGGATAAGAGGGAAGATCCTTTCAAGGATTGAGAGCTGGTTAAAAGACAGGGAACAAGGGGTAGGAATAAATGGTAAATTTTCAGAATGGAGAGGGGTAACTAGTGGTGTTCCCCAAGGGTCAGTCCTCGGACCAATCCTATTCAACTTATTCATAAATGATCTGGAGAAAGGGGTAAACAGTGAGGTGGCAAAGTTTGCAGATGATACTGAACTGCTCAAGATAGTTACGACCAAAGCAGACTGTGACGAACTTCAAAAAGAGCTCACAAAACTAAGTGATTGGCAGGGCCGGCTCCAGGCACCAGCTTACCAAGCAGGTGCTTGGGGCGGCCACTTCGGAGAGGGGCGGCACATCCAGCTGTTCGGCGGTAATTCGGCAGATGGTCCCTCACTCCTGCTCGGAGCGAAGGACCTCCCACCGAATTGCCGCCGCAGATTGTGATCACGGCTTTTTTTTGTTTGTTTGTTTGGCTGCTTGGGGCGGCCAAAACCCTGGAGCCGGCCCTGGTGATTGGGCAACAAAATGGCAAATGAATTTTAATGTGGATAAATGTAAAGTAATGCACATTGGAAAAAATAATCCCAACTATACATACAATATGATGGGGGCTAATTTAGCTACAACTAATCAGGAAAGAGATCATGGAGCCATCGTGGATAGTTCTCTGAAGACATCCATGCAGTGTGCAGCGGCAGTCAAAAAAGCCAACAGGATGTTAGTAATCATTCAAAAAGAGATAGAGAATAAGACAGAGAATACTTTATTGCCCTTATATGAATCCATGGTATGCCCACATCTTGAATACTGCGTACAGATGTGGTCTCCTCATCTCACAAAAGATATACTGGCATTAGAAAAGGTTCAGAGAAGGGCAACTAAAATGATTAGGGGTTTGCAACGGGTCCCAAATGAGGAGAGATTAAAGAGGCTAGGACTTTTCAGTTTGGAAAAGAGGAGACTAAGGGGGGATATCATAGAGGTATATAAAATCATGAGTGATGTGGAGAAAGTAAATAAGGAAAAGTTATTTACTTGTTCCCATAATATAAGAACTAGGGGCCACCAAATGAAATTAATGGGCAGCAGGTTTAAAACAAATAAAAGGAAGTTCTTCTTCACACAGTGTACAGTCAACTTGTGGAACTCCTTGTCAGAGGAGGTTGTGAAGGCTAGGACTATAACAGCGTTTAAAAGAGAACTGGATAAATTCATGGAGGTTAAGTCCATTAATGGCTATTAGCCAGGAGGGGTAAGGAATGGTGTCCCTAGCCTCTGTTTGTCAGAGGGTGGTGATGGATAGCAGGAGAGAGATCACTTGATCATTACCTGTTAGTTTCACTCCCTTTGGGGCATCTGGCATTGGCCACTGTCGGTAGACAGGATACTGGGCTGGATGGACCTTTGCTCTGACCCAGTACGGCCATTCTTATGTTCTTAATTAACCATTGGAACAATTTACCAAGGGTCATGGTGGACTCTCCACCACTGACAATTCTTAACTCAACATTGGATGTTTTTCTATCAGATCTGCTCCTGGAATTATTGTGGGGCAGGTCTCTGGCCTGTGTCATGCAGGAGGTCAGACTAGATGATCACAATGGTCCCGTCTGGCCTTGGAATCTGTGAGGAGTTTCATCTTCTGAATTTAGCTCCCGGCTGTATAGTTCAGTTAGAGGAGACTTTACTTTTGAGATGCTGTAATTGTGCTTGATACATGAAGATTCTAACTTTGTAATGGGAGAACCAGGATGGGCAGGGGTAAGGGGCACAGATTCATTCAAGCAGGGAACAAAGGGTTAATCTATTGATATAGGATTCTTTGTGTGAACTTTAGTCACAAGCTTCTTCCTTTCATGTTACTGAAGCACAAATGCAGTCAGAGCATTTCAGCAAAAGGGAGCAGTAATTCGGGAGTATTTCTCAAATGGACACTTTCAGCAGTGCCCCCAGGTCACAGGTCAAAGCCAGAAGGCAGATCCTCAGTTGGTGCAGATTGTTATAGCTCTGGGAAGTCAATGGAGCTGTGACAATTTACACCCACTGCCTGTGGATGTGTTTTTATACAGAATATTTGATGCACACAGAAAAACCATACTGTGAAGACAGCAGAAAACAGCAAGTTCCCTGAGGTCTGAGAGGCCCCTGTGTTGTATTTGTAATGCAAATTTCTTCCAAAAGCTCAAAGCTCTCTTCCCACAAGCGCTTCAGTTTTATGCAGTTATTGCTGTAGCTATTAAACCACGACAACGTAACCCACAAATGCAGGGAGAGTCAGGTGTAGCTACGGTAGCATTCAATTGTCTCATAGGGCTTAGGTTCTGCAGCTACCCGGGCTGAACCAGTGCAGATGCAGAAGTATCCAAAAATTAGGAAACTCATCCAAGCTTCATCCCAACTATCCTTAGCTCACAAAAAACCCTCTCACGAGAATATCAGGCTTTCATGGCTTCCTTTCAGCCTGAACATGGCCTGAGTCTGGAAGACATAGAATGGAAGGCTTGAGAACCCAGGGGCGAGGGGGACAAAACACCTGGACATTTTTGAACCTCAGAGGAAAAACAAAGCAAAGGTTTGGTGTTTGGGTGATGTCTCGGTAGTTCTCACTTAATTGAAACCACCTCACCCATCTTGGGGCTGCATCTACTGTACTAGAGGGAACATCACACACTATTCAGAGGCCCTCCGAGTAGCCATAGATAGGGTCAATTTCAAGAAGGAGAGCTCTGGATTTCTTTCAACCCCAGTGGGTATATATGTACAGGGCCGGCTCTAGGTTTTTTGCCACCCCAAGCAAAAAAAATTTTGGCTGCCCCGCACTCCAGCCCTGGGCTCTCACTGCTTATTACACCGATCATAATTGTCTGACCTCTTTTGTGCTGCCCTATCTGTTTGTGGTATGTCTCTATTGTCACTTGCATTTTGATTACAAACTTCCTGGGGCAAGGGCCATCTTTTCATTATTTGGGAGGAGCCTGGCTCGCACACTGGGGCCCTAGTCCTGGATTGAGGCCTTTGCACACTGCCTCGGTACAAATAATTAACCCCAGTGCGAGTTACTCAGGGTTAAGACTACGATTTAGTCACAGGTATTTTTAATAAAAGTCATGGACAGGTCACAGGCAATAAACCAAAATTCATGGCCCATGACCTGTCCATGACTTATACTAAAAATACCTGTGATTAAATCTTGGAGGAGGGCGCTGGGGATTTGTGGGAAGCCTGCTGCTGGGGGGCATCCCGGGGGTCGGACCAGGGGGGCTTCTGCTGGTGGGGGCGCCTGTGGCCAGCGGAACCAGTTGTCAGGGACTCCGGCCAGCCGCCTGGGGACTGCTGCAGGGGCCAGCGGACTGTGGCTTCTCCAGCCACCCCGGGGCTGGAGACTGCGGCTGATCTGGCCAGCTGCCTGGGGCTGCCGGGGCAGCGGTTGCTGTGGCTGTCACAGGGGCCACCTGAGCAGCTTGCCCCGGAGCCAGCTGCTTGGGCGGCCCTGGGGTCAGCCACACTGGCCCTTGCAGAAGTCACGGAGGTTGCAGAAAGTCACAGAATCCATGACTTCCGCAACCTCCGTGACAGACACGGAGCCCTACTTGTGGTCACTCAGGCTGGATGGAAATCTGCACTGCAGACAGAAGGAAAGTTCAGCCTGGCTTCCTAGAGACAGCTGCAGACTAGCCTGTCCCCTTGAATCACCTTTTTGCCACGTTTATATCACTAGCTCTTTCTTCCTGATTCATTTACTCCAAGCCTCAGAAGAGGAGCACACTATATTGCAAGTAGAACAGGAGTACTTGTGGCACCTTAGAGACTAACAAATTTATTAGAGCATAAGCTTTCGTGGGCTACAACCCACTTCTTCGTTATGCATCCGAAGAAGTGGGTTGTAGCCCACGAAAGCTTATGCTCTAATAAATTTGTTAGTCTCTAAGGTGCCACAAGTACTCCTGTTATTTTTGCGGATACAGACTAACACGGCTGCTACTCTGAAACCTTATATTGCAAGTATCATTCCTAATGTAGCCAACCAGGCTTCTGCAAAGAGAAAGACATCCTGTCCTCGGCCTGTGATGTTAGAATTGAAGCCAGAAGTGTGGTCTTTTATCTCCATATTACATTAGAAGCACACATCTAATTTGCTACCCAATATCCACCCAGGTTGGTCCTGGCAATAATAACCTTGGAATGACATTTCCTCCCCCAAAGAATGTACTTTCCCCGGTATATGGTGGTGGAACAGATGTCAAGAGTGCAAGCAGGAATTCCATTCCTCTTCCCATTCACTAGGACAGCCAATTTGGGAAGCCACACACACACACAAAAAATTAATGGAGATATCCTATCTCCTAGAACTGGAAGGGACCTTGAAAGGTCATCAAGTCCAGCCCCCTGCCTTCACTAGCAGGACCAAGTACTGATTTTGCCCCAGATCCCTAAGTGGCCCCCTCAAGGATTGAACTCACAACCCTGGGTTTAGCAGGCCAATGCTCAAACCACTGAGCTATCCCTCCCCCCAGCCTCTACTTCTAAACCCTTGCACCACGACCCTGGTCCAGTGCATTTCTTAACTTGCTGCTTGCACAGAAAAACTGAGTTAGTGTTTGGATATTCCTACCCCTCTCCCTTTGAAAGGAGACTTCTCTCCAAATGTTGGCATCTCTTCTTCCTCTCAAAACCTCCCTGCTGTGCTGGAAACAAAACAAAAAAGGGATGGACTAAGGAGACAGCATAAACTCTGAGTTCTCACCAGCTGCTTTTTGTCCTAGCATGCCAGTTTTACATCACCCCAGAAGAGTCAGCGGAGCCAATACGACAACCCTCCAACACAAAGCTTTTGCAGAGAAGATGCAGCTGACTTAATCTAGTGGTCTCACTGGAGCCAAGAAGAGCGCTAAGGTACCAGGAGTAATTCCAGCACAACCTAAACAAAGCCACTAGAAAAGAAGAAAAGCAAAGAGAAAGTTTTAATTAATCCCTACAGTTCTGGCGAATTGGCCTCCACTTCACCTTTGACCCAGGAAGTTGTGAGTGGCATTTTCAGTTTTCTGTCCATATTCAGTCCATTTCAGTTAATTAGAGAGACAGCAACAGCACTGTCTTTCCAGTACTTTACTTTCTCAGTCTCTCTAATGATCACCACACACACCAAGCTGAACCATCCCCTCTTCCATGCTGCTAGAGATTTCACAGTGGGCCAGCTCCTTCTTGAACTCAGACGACTCTTTATGAGGTTTAGGCCCTACTTTCCCAACCCATTTTCCTGGTATCACTTAAGAAGGCACTTAATTCAAGAGATTAAAGATCAATAAACCTTTGAAGTGGAAATTAAGCCTTGAAGATAAAATCAGTGAACTCTAAATCCTTCAGTGCAACTGCTCCAGCAGTAAGTAACACCCCAGCTGTTTATTATGGGTTTTTTAAAATATTAATGTAACTTTGAACCTTTTAAGATTGCAGTAAAAAGCCAAGTAATATTTAAAGCATCAAATCACAGACATGGAACAAATGAT
The DNA here is from genome assembly GCF_028017835.1 of Emys orbicularis. Classification (NCBI taxonomy): domain Eukaryota; kingdom Metazoa; phylum Chordata; order Testudines; family Emydidae; genus Emys; species Emys orbicularis. The sequence goes on from NC_088699.1 coordinate 26,027,823, forward strand.
GATTTCATGTTTAAAAGGCATTAGGGAAGGGCTGCAATGGAGGAAAGATTTGAGTCTGCACTTAACAGCCTTTTCCATTTTTAATAATTTTCCATCATAAGTTCCCCCCAAAGCCACTCTCTGGGTGGCTCTGATTAGAGAGATTGGGGAAGAAGAGGTTTCAGCACTTTCACCACCACTTGGAAAGCTTCCGAAAGGGAAAGGTTTTAAGTAGGTTTACTCTAACACTCCTGTTTCACAGAGGGTCAGGGGACAGTATGGTTACAACTGTGACAACGCTCTTTAATAAAACTGCCTTTGATAGTAACAATCTCACTATCACTCATTCGCACCTCCCATTTTTGGAGAGGGTTAATAAAAAAAGGAGAGTAGAAACAGCACCAGTTGCATCTTGATTTCATGAATGTCAGATCCCTCACAGCCTGGGCGCTGTGTGAGCAGAATACAGAGACTGTCATCTGTGGCTGAGGATTTCTTTGTAGCAATGATAACAGATCCCCAAAGAGCGGTAACAGGCACTTACTCTTCCTCCCCAAGAGCACGCCATGTGGGATCCCTCAGCGGCCCACCCTGCTGCCCCTCTAATTGAATGTGTAGGGAGAGAGTGAGATATTTAGGGCTGCACTTGTCAACATTATAAGCAATCAACTGATCAACATCTCCATTTTGTTGAAGCCAAATACTATGGTCTCTATGCTCTACCGATGATGGGGCAGCAGATGGGAGAAATCCAGCTGAGCCTCAATCCAGATAAGACAGAAGGGATAGGGATACGGACCTTAAGGGAAGCACCTCACGGAAAGGCCTGTCTGCACATATCAGTCTTGGAATCATCTTGGATCCATCCGTGCTGCCCCTGTATTAGCAGCTGTGTGAAGTGCATTTCCCTTCTATGGTTCACCACTAGTCAAAGCTTCTGGGCCAGGCTGGGGAGGAGGTGCAGTTTCCTATCAAGCTCTGCCAGAGTAGCTGGCTGTATCCAACAAGACAATCATCAGTCACATAAGTAACAATGCTGATATTTACATCATTGCCATTGGGTTGCAAAATTAATCCTGCCCTGAGATGAATGGGGAAAGGTCACCCTTCTCTAATGATCACATGAATACACTAAAATAATAAATACATCTGCTTGAGTCCTCCCCTGCTAACCTGATCTCAGTTCCTTCAGCAACTCATTTTTTGATACCTATAATTTTGTCTTTTCAATGCATTCATCATTAACTACTCCCTGGCAGTGTGGAGCCTCCTCCCACCACCCACTCACCATAATCACTTACTACTTATCTATGTACTTAGATCACACTTATCACCATAATATCTGAGCAAATATGCAAATAATAAACTGGCATGGTTTAATCCAATTCCCTCCTTTCATCCTATGAATCTGCTGTCTGTCTCCCCCTTTTTTTTCTTCTTTGAGTTCTTAGCGAACTTGAAACCAGTTGCTGAAGTCTGGAGAGATGCTAGCATATTCAGAAAAGTAGAAATCACAGCTCAAGGTCTCCCATACCTCCTTCCACAGCATGAAGACCCAGTTTCTCATTTATCATAATTCTGAGTGCTAACACCTGTTGTGAATGAATTTCTCCATCGTTGGCACCCCAGCACGTCTCATTCCATCCCTTTCTCCTCCGAGCACTATGAAAAATTTACTACTTTATCATTTGTGAAGACACAAAATGCTATTGCTACCCAGTCCATATTCTCCCTTGAACCACCTGCAGCCTGTATCTTCTTTCACCTCTTTCTCACTCTATTAAAAGATTCTGCAATGTTCACTTTACTCATATCTCTCAACCTGCAAGCCTGCCAGTATATGACACAAACAATCCAAATGCATGACAAGTGATGAAAAGGGGAACAGCTGGGTTGTTGCATGTTATGCCATAATTAACAGATTACATTTTTAATTATAGAGAACCTGGTAAGGATCTTTCTCGCTGTGAATTAAATACAAAGGAAACTTGAAAATTAAATTCTGTCTTGTGCAACCATAGGAACCCGAGACATTGTCATCAGCAGGGGTTGAATCTTGGACCTTCAGGCTCTCCGAACAGATCTCTTCCACTTGGGAGGAAGGCGTAGCTGTTATCCTCTAGGTGGACTAACTAGAAGAGGGGGCATGACACACACTTTGCCAGTGGACAACAAAACTATTTACTAACCAGCAGTAGAATGGTGGAGCTCAGGAGTCAGGTACAAAAAGAACCTTCCCTCTTCGAAACCCTTTGCAAGCTGAGATGGCATTTCTTTATCCTTTGCCTTTGTCCCTTATTTCGCTGCCATTCTCAGCTACTCTTTCCAAACCTGCTGCCCAACATCGCTTCTCTTCTTACCAGCCGGTACGTGATTAATTCTTATTTGCTGCTGAGTGAGTTCTACCACCAAAAGCAGCAAGCTAATACCAAACACCTACAGAAGCCACTATTGCAAACAAGAGCTTTATCCGCATGGTCCAGCGGGTAGGGCACTGGAGTTGGGACTCGAGGAAAAAGGTATTCAATTCCAGGCTTGGACACACACTGTCGCCTTGGACTAGTCACTTCCCGACCCGTAAGCTAGGAATAATGATACATTACTTACCTTCCTTTTAAAGTGCTTTGAGATCTACAAATGAAGAGTACTACACAGGTGTCGTTATTAGAAATCAGACAATCTAAGCAAGCAGCTAACTGAGAAACACAATAATGGGCCACACTTTATACTAAGGGTGTATCTATAAAAGTTTATAAAGTGTTAATAAATTATTAATATATATTAGAAGCATGTTACATGAGTAGTATGTGTTCTAGATGGTTAAAAGCACTTCAGTAGAAGTTGTTCTAGATGGTTATAAGCAACCTATTAACCTGTTGGACTCTATAAGAATTGCTTAAGCATTAATAAAACTATCTATTAATCACTTATTAACCCTTTACATACTCTTTACATTAGGGTACATTTATAAAGTGTGAAAGAGTTTCACATAATTAATGAGAAATTCAGGGTCCAGCTCCAGGCAGGAGGCCAACTGATGGCTATCCTATTTAGTTTCTCTCACTCATACAATAATTCTAATCTACTCCAACAACAACTGCATGGGTGAAACCAGACAATCATTGCGCTCTTGAATGAATTCACACAGAAAAATGGTAACAGACAAAAGCACCCTATCACCTGTGGGTGAGCACTTTTCACAAAGCATTTACTCCATCTCTGGCCTCTCAGGCCTTGTCTTCAAAGAAAACCTTCAAAAGACGAGCCTGGGAACTGAAATTCATCACTCAGCTGGACACTGAAAGGCATGGAGGTAACAGAGACACTGGTTTTATGGCTCATTCCCACAATATGTAACAACCCTTGCTGCCTGCTAACTCTTAATTGCCCACTTCATTGTAAGTGGCCTCCTTCAGCATATGTGAACCCCTTCTGCTTAACAATCTGCCCCCCGTGGATTTAGCTCAGACACCCTGGTTACCTTCTCCAGTCCTGAGGAAGAGCTCTGGGAAGCTCCAAAGCTTGTCCCTTCCACCAGCAGAAGTTGGTCCAATGAAAGATATTACCTCACCCACCTTATCTCTCTCCTTTTACTAGACTACCCCCCAATGGGCTGTAAAGTTCTGGCTTTCAGAGTGGAGTGCACCTCCAGAGGGTCACTTTTTGAATTACCACCAAAGCAGGTTTTTTACATGCATTTTGCTAATAATCTAATGACTCAGGGAAATAGGCACTGCCCCACTTGAACAGAAACTGGAGACATAGTAATGACCTTCTGAGATTGGAAGAAGTTTAAATTTATTAACTAGGCATTGCTGGTGTTAAAGCAGCACAAGATTTATACTGTCTGTCTTCAGGAAACTTATTTCTCTCCAGTGGACCTGAACACACTGAGACACAATTGGGCTGGGAGAGTCTAAGGGGCCTCAGGGGGCACAGATACTAAAAGAGCGGCAGCTGTGTCACGTACAGGCTTCGCCTCCATTGGAGATCCTCAGCCTCTAGATACTGGATATTGAATATTTTGCATCGGTCTTTAATAAGGCTAATGAAGGGCTTAGGAATAGAGGGAGCAGGACAGAGGGGAATAAAGGAGGGGGGATTGACATTACAGTATCAGAGGTGGAAGCCAAACGTGACCAGCTAAACGGGACTAAATCGGGCGGACCAGATGATCTTCATCCAAGAATATTGAAGGAACTGGCGCAAGAAATTGCAAGCCCCTTAGCGATAATTTTTAATGAATCTGTAAACTCAGGGGTGGTACCGTTGGACTGGAAAATAGCTAATGTGGTTCCTATTTTCAAGAAGGGGAAAAAAAGTGACCCGGGTAACTACAGGCCTGTTAGTTTAACTTCTGTAGTATGCAAGGTCTTGGAAAATATTTTGAAGGAGAAAGTAGTTAAGGACCTTGAGGTGAAGGGCAATTGGGACAAATTACAACATGGGTTTACGAAAGGCAGATCGTGCCAAACCAACCTGATCTCCTTCTTTGAGAAAGTAACAGACCTTCTAGATAAAGGAAATGCGGTGGATCTAATATACCTCAATTTTAGTAAAGCGTTTGATACTGTGCCGCATGAGGAATTATTGGTTAAATTGGAAATGATGGGGATCGATATGAAAATCCAGAGGTGGATAAAGAACTGGTTAAAGGGGAGACTGCAGCGGGTAGTACTGAAAGGTGAACTGTCAGGTTGGAGGGAGGTCACCAGTGGGGTTCCTCAAGGTTCGGTTTTGGGTCCGATTTTATTTAATCTATTCATTACTGACCTCGGAACCGAATGTAGGAGTGGGCTGATAAAGTTTGCGGATGACACAAAGTTGGGAGGTATTGCCAATTCGGAGAAGGATCGGGATATTCTGCAGGGAGACTTGGATGACCTTGTAAATTGGAGTAATAATAATAGGATGAGATTTAATAGTGAGAAGTGTAAGGTGATGCATTTAGGGATGACTAACAAGAATTTTAGTTATACGCTGGGGACGCATCGGTTGGAAGTGACGGAGGAGGAGAAGGACCTCGGAGTCCTGGTTGATCGCAGGATGACTATGAGTCGGCAATGTGACGTGGCTGTGAAAAAAGCTAATGCGGTCTTGGGATGCATTAGGCGAGGTATTTCTAGTAGGGACAAGGAGGTGCTGCTTCCGTTATACAAGGCGCTGGTGAGACCTCATTTGGAGTACTGTGTGCAGTTCTGGTCTCCTATGTTTAAAAAGGATGTACTCAAACTGGAACGGGTACAGAGAAGGGCCACTAGGATGATCCGAGGAATGGAAAACCTTTCCTATGAAAGGAGACTCGAGGAGCTCGGTTTGTTTAGCCTAACCAAAAGAAGGCTGAGGGGGGATATGATTGCTCTCTTTAAATATATCAAAGGGATAAATACCAGGGAGGGAGAGGAATTATTTCAGCTCAGTACTAATGTGGACACGAGAACAAATGGATATAAACTGGCCGTGGGGAAGTTTAGGCTTGAAATTAGACGAAGGTTTCTAACCGTCAGAGGGGTGAAATTTTGGAACAGCCTTCCGAGGGAAACGGTGGGGGCTAAAGACCTCTCTGGCTTCAAGATTAGGCTAGATAAGTTTATGGAGGGAATAGTTTGATGGGATAACGTGATTTTAGTCAATTAGGCATTAACGTGCCATCGCTGGTAAAATGAGGGTCCGGCTGGAGAATCTTGCCTGTATGCTCGGGGTTCTACTGATCGCCATATTTGGGGTCGGGAAGGAATTTTCCTCCAGGGTAGATTGGCAGAGGCCCTGGAGGTTTTTCGCCTTCCTCCGCAGCATAGGGCAGGGGTCGCAAGCTGGAGGATTCTCTGCGACTTGAAGTCTTTAAATTAAGGGAAAGTGGGTGGGTCAGCTTTTGTGGCCTGCATCATGCGGGAGGTCAGACTAGATGGCCACATTGGTCCCTTCTGACCTTAAAGTCTATGAGTCTATGGAGCTGGCATCTGATAATTGGGGACCCAGAGGAATCCCTTTGGACGCAACATAAATTTTGCACAAACTCCTGACAACTTCAAGCAATTTTTTAAAAACAAATGTATTGGTAAATTGATAGCACAACTTCAGACACTGTGCTTGGAGTCTTAACTATTACAGACTCTATGTACGTGAGTCTGCACAATGAGTTTATACCTCACTGCAGATCTCCCAACTGCAATGGCTACAGAAAACACGACTGGCACTTGGCACAGGGCAAACCTTGCCCCTGCCAAAGGAGACACGTCCCTAGAATTCCACAACCAACTGCATCAGATCTAGGCCGTTTCTGTTTTACTTCAGTGGCTCATCATTTTACTGATTCTAGACGTACAGAATGTTAGTATCAATATTCCTTAGGAGTGTGCATAGATTCCAGTGGTACTATCTGGTTTATTGGTATTTGTGTTGATATTTTTCCATGGGCTTTATTTAGTTATTTATTTTTATTTGAAGGCTGGACTCCTCAGTTTTCCTGGATGGCAGAAATACCATGAAGAGACGGATCTGATGTTATTCTGGGCCCACAAAGGGCTCCCCCTAAGGCAAGAAAAGCCAATAATAAATAAACCATGAGAGAGACGAGGCGGGTGAGGTAATACCTCTTATTGGACCAACTTTTGTTGGTGAAAGAGACAAGCTTTTGAGCTACAGAGTTCTTCTTCAGGATACAGACAGTCCCAGGATACTCCAGTCCATTCACGTAGCCCTAGTGGTAATACAAGTTAGACAATGCTCCCATTTAGTTTTACAATCAGCTGGACTCGCTTAACGTGCAGGTATGGGCAGATCTATGCAACTTGTTCCTGTGCTTATTTTTTTCTCCACGTCAGTTAGTTCTGGTCACTACTGACTACATAAAATGCTTAGACGGCTTTTCAGAGAGCATGTGCCCCGCAGAGCCCACTGTAAGTCAACTCTCAGCACTGCTGAGCCCAGCTGGCTGCAGGGTGGAGCTGAGCCGGGATTCTGCCATATGCACCAACAGAGCTACCAGCGTTTCAGATCCCAGCACACTGATTACAGATGGGGCATCTGAAACAGAAAGAACACAGATGGACTGATCACATACCAGGCTGAGCCCACAGAGCTGGTGATGAGAAAAATCAATGGGTGAACCAAGCAAACTTGTTAAGGACATCTCTGAAGGAAAACAAACATGGGACAAGAAGCATTAGTTTCTGACTGTGACCACTCTTAGGGGAGATGGAGGTTTGCTAAAATGGCAATAACCCCTGAGTTATTGCTGTAATAGTGTGACATTCTATACCTTGGAGGAGCGTGCTGTTACCCCCATATTCCTCATTTTCATATAATCATGTTCTTATATATAAAGCATGCCTTGTAGGGTATCAGGGGAAAGGTTTTGATCTGCTGAAAGTCATTTCTCTATCCATATCCATATATCATTAATGCATATGAAGTTATGAGAATTGCGCAGTATGGTTGTCACTAAACATGCTGCAAGTTGGAGGAATCAGCCAGATATTAGCTCCCCAGAGGCAACAGCCAGGAAAGTAACCAATGCCCGGGCGGGGTGTCAAATAACCCGTCAACAGGCATTGTCCAGCAAGGGAGCTACAATGCAATGACTCACCTGCATGAGGCCACACCAGGGAAATTGCTCAACCTTGCTAGGAGAGACTCAGTAATGATCACCTGACTCTGAAGGGGAGGGGGGCAAAGCCAAGAGGGAAGAAAGGACATGATAAAAGGGAGAGACATTTGCCATGCGCTCTCTCTCTCTTCCACCTCCATCTACAGACACCACCACCACCAAGCGACTGAAGCGCTGATCAAAGGGGAGAGCCTGGCTGAAGAGCAGCCAGCCTGTGGTGAGAAACATATAAGTTCATAAGGACATTGAAAGTGTTAAGATCAGCTTAGAATGCGTTTTGCTTTTATTTCATTTGACCAAATCTGACTTGTTATGCTTTGACTTATAATCACATAAAATCTATCTTCATAGTTAATAAATCTGTTTGTTTATTCTACCTGAAGCAGTGCGTTTGATTTGAAGCGTGTCAGAAACTTCCCTTGTGATAACAAGCCTGGTACATATCAATTTCTTTATTAAATTGATGAACTCATATAAGCTTGCAGCGTCCAGCAGGCATAACTGGAGGTTCCTAGGGTTGTTTCTGGGAACGGAGATATTGGCTAGTGTCATTCAGTTGCACAATCCAAGGAGCAGTTTACATGCCAGAGGCTGTGTGTGAACAGCCCAGGAGTGGGGGTTCTCACAGCAGAGCAGGATAAGGCTGGCTCCCAGAGTCAATGACTGGAGTGGCCTAGCAGATCACCAGTCTAGATAACACCAGAGGGGAAAGTCACAAATAGTGTGTAGACTTTTAGGTGAGATGTCCCTCATTCCCTGGCAGCTTTGCTGAAGCTCAGGTCCTTCAGGAGCAGGCAGTTCTCGGATGCAAAAGCTCAAGCGTACAGTCCTGAACTAACACAGGCACATCTATGGCATTATGCAAGAACAGAATCCAATCCCAAAGGGCTCCTATCTCACTGAGAGCAGGGAATGTTTGTGGAGCACATTTTTCTCCAGATCAGGCAGGAAGAATACTGCACAAACATTTTGCATTGACATTGTGTGTGTCATGGGGCCCCGTACAGCCTCCTGATGCCATGCACACTAGCAAGCCAAGCAGAGAGGCTGGGCAGGATGTAAATGCCAACCTAACTCCTCAGCTCTACCATGGTGTGCCCACTCCTCTGTGGCCAGAGTCACCATCAAGTCTACAGCATACAAGGTCAGTGGTCCTCATGGAGTTTCACTTGCCTTTTCCTCATTTCTCTTACACATTTTAGAAACAAGAGCCAGAGTTTAGGCTATTTACGGGTTGGATTTTTACATGGATTCCTGCTTCGCTGCCACACACCGTAACATTAATACTAGATGCCTTCCATTCCCAGCTTCCCTCTGTAGGAAAGAAGATAGAAAGGGCTAACAGCCTCACAAAGCTATTACAAACCTGAACTACATGGATTTATATGCATTTCCCATGGAGCGGGAAAAATCAGTCAATACCGTGCCAAGGAGTTGCTTTGTCACTCGCTCGAGACAGCCTAGGAAGATCTGCAGTAATGTCTGAGCTGCTTGGTAGTGATGCCGTTAGACGCTGAGAAAACATGCAGCGCTGGGGTGAACTAGTTAAATTGTTAAAAGTAAAATTATATTCAGGGTAGCTCCCAGGCTCTCTGTGGATGGCCTCCCTACTAATTCAATAGAAGCATTTGAACTACAATAACACACTCGATCTTACTCAATATGAATGCAAATTACTAGAGAGAAACTGGCTTCACACCATGTGACTGTGGCCAACCATTTTATGTTTACAAATATCAGTGGTGTCTGCAGCATCTGCAAGGGGATGAGCCAAGGGGAGGGAAAGGGGTCACATTTCTTATTGCATTAGGATGCTACCAGGCTGCAGCAGAATCACAGATAATTGTCCAGGGGAGAACAGTGACCTCTAGGTACCATCCCCCACCCAGCACACAGGCAAGTAGATTTTAGATGCAAAGCCTCCAGTAAACTTAGCTTCTTCCCTTGATGTCTCGGTTTCTCCTCCCTTCTTGTCATTTCATTTTGAATCATCCATACAGACAACTCCTGCCAGGGATCTGCCCCTTGGCACTGCAAGGGGGCCAAGCAGCCCCCAGCCCTCTTGCTCCCTCTGGGCTCTTGTTTGAAGTGTTTGAACCAGATGACAGCATCTGTGTTCCCAGCTGTACCCTCACCCCCTGCCACCAGGCCACCATTTGCTGCTGAAATTGTGATTCTGAATGAGTCTAACAAACAAAGTTAAACTCTCCCCACCTCCCCCGATAACAGTGAGTCCTTCGTCCTAGCTGGCCACATGATGCTCTCGCCGTATGAAGAATGCCAGCAGCACAGCAGTGACAGCACTGCACCACAACAGAGAAGATGGGGCTTCCATCCTGAATCGGTGCTTTCACTCACTTAGAATTCGTCCTCTGATTTAATCACATGACACTGGGCAACAGGACACACTGCATGATCCCGGGGTAAGAGGAGACATTCGAAGAGAGCCAAGAGGGCAATGAGAGCACTGATGGAAGGAGCACAGGGCACTTTGGACTGCGGGCAAGTAGGCTGCTAGCTCAGTTGGTTAGTGATCAATCCTCATGCACCAAGGCAGACCCTCCGGGAGGTGGGGATCCAGTGATAAGGTGCAGACAGGTTCTGGTGAAAGGGGATTCAATCATTAGAAATATCAACCGCTGAGCAACTGGCAACTCGTTCAGTGACTTGCCTAGCAGAGGAGCCTGTGGTCATGGCACATACTTGTACCGATGATTTAGGAAGCTGTAAGAGTGAGGTCCTGGAAGCTCAGCTTAGATCTCCAGCAGAGGGCCTAGGTCGAGGGCTTCTTCAGTAGCTTACTCTGAAATGCTGCTTGCACCCATGCAATACCAGCGAGGCGGGGGAACGTCAGGGTCTGAGTATAGAGAGTAGAAGGCGGCATAAAGGGAAAGGATTTAAGTTTCGTAGGCACTGGGGAACTTTGGGGAGAGGGTGCGGCTGTTCAGGAGAGATGGGCACAGAGAACTGACTGGATTTGGGGGTTTATTTGAATTAAGAGTAGGCCCTGGTCTACACTACGAGTTTAGGTCGAATTTAGCAGCGTTAGATCGATTTAACCCTGCACCCGTCCACACGACAAAGCCATTTTTGTCGACTTAAAGGGCTCTTAAAATCAATTTCTGTACTCCTCCCCAACGAGGGGATTAGCACTGAAATCGACATAGCCGGGTCGAATTTGGGGTAGTGTGGACGCAATTCGAGGGTATTGGCCTCCGGGAGCTATTCCAGAGTGCTCCATTGTGACCGCTCTGGACAGCACTCTCAACTCAGATGCACTGGCCAGGTAGACCGGAAAAGCCCCGCGAACTTTTGAATTTCATTTCCTGTTTGGCCAGCGTGGCAAGCTGATCAGCACAGGTAACCATGGAGTCCCAGAATCGCAAAAGAGCTCCAGCATGGACCAAACGGGAGGTACGGCATCTGATCGCTGTATAGACGAATCCGTGCTATCCGAACTCCGTTCCAAAAGACGAAATGCCAAAATATTTGAAAAAAATCTCCAAGGGCATGAAGGACAGAGGCTATAACAGGGACCCGCCGCATGAAACGTAAGGAGCTCAGGCAAGCCTACCAAAGAACCAAAGAGGCAAACGGCCGCTCCGGGTCAAACCCCCGGACATGCCGCTTCTATGATGAGCTGCATGCAATTCTAAGGGATGCCCCCACCACTATCCTACCCCTGTTCGTGGACTCCTGCAAGGGGAGAGTCTCACGCAACAGGGATGAGGATTTTAGGAACGAGGAAGATGATGAGGAGGAGGAGGGTAGCGCACAGAAGGCAAGCGGAGAAACCATTCTTCCTGACAGCCAGGAACTGTTTATCACCCTGGAGCCAATACCCTCCCAACCCACCCAAGGCGGGCTCCCGGACCTTGAAGGCAGAGAAGGCACCTCTGGTGAGTGTACCTTTGTAAATATAATACATGGTTTAAAAGCAAGCGTGTTTAATGATTAATTTGCCCTGAAGACTTGGGATGCATCCGTGGGCAGTACAGCTACTGGAATGCATTCAAGCAACATCCGTTCTTTATCTCTCTGTGTTATCCTCAGGAGAGTGATATCATTCATGGTCACCTGGTTGAAATAGGGGAATTTTATTAAGGGGACATTCAGAGGTGGCCGTTCCTGCTGGGCTGTGTGCCTGTGGCTGAAAAGAAATCATCCCCGCTGTTAGCCACGCAGTGGGGGGAGGGGTGAAGTGATCATCCCAGAGAATTGCGGAGAGGGGGGAGGTTTAGTTGGGCTTGTGCTGCACGTTAACCCGAAAACCGCAGCCCCTCCGAAAACCGACAGGCCCTCAATATAAGAGACAAAATGCGACCTTGTACCGAAAGCACATGTGCTATTAATGTTAACAGCTTGGTTCACCGTGAAAGAGTCTACCCATTGTTCTCTAAAATGTGTCTTTTTAAAGAATACTCTCCCTTTTTTTCCTCCCACGGCTGTAAATGTTTCAACGCTCCCCCTATCATCTCCATCCCAGAGGCTATCGCAGATAAGGCGGCGAAAAAAACACACTCGCAATGAAATGTTCTCTGAGCTCATGCAGTCCTCCAGCACTGAAATAGCTCAGCAGAATGCGTGGAGGCAAACAATGGCAGAGTCCAGGAAAGCAGAAAATGAATGCGAGGACAGGAGGGACGAGCAAGAGGAAAGGTGGCAGGAGCATGATGAGAGGAGGCAGGATGCAATGCTGAGGCTACTGGAGGATCAAACTGATATGCTCCAGCGTATGGTTGAGCTGCAGGAAAGGCAGCAGGAGCACAGACCACCCGCTCTCCTCCCCAAGTTCCATAGCCTCCTCACCCAGATGCCCAAGAACGCTGGGGGGAAAGGGGGGAAAGGGGGGGAGGCTCCGGGCACACAACCACTCCACCCCAGAGGACTGCCCAAGCAACAGAAGGCTGGCATTCAATAAGTTTTGAAGTGCAGTGTGGCCTTGTCCTTCCCTCCTCCCCTCCTCCACCACCCCACCCGGTGCTTCCCTCCTCCCCCCTACTTTGACAGTTATCCCCCTATTTGTGTGACGAATTAATAAAGAATGCATGATTTTGAAACAACAATGACTTTATTGCCTCTGCAAGTGGTGAACGAAGGGGAGAGGTCGGTTGGCTTACAAGGGGGCAGGGTATCATCAAGAAGAAACAATCAGAACTCTCACACTGTAGCCTGGCCAGTCATGAAACTGGTTTTCAAAGCTTCTCTGATGCGCAGCGCACCCTGCTGTGCTCTTCTAACCGCCCTGGTGTCTGGCTGCGCGTAATCAGCGGCCAGGCGATTTGCCTCAACCTCCCACCCCGCCATAAACGTCTCCCCCTTATTCTCACAGAGATTGTGGAGCACACAGCAAGCAGCAATAACAATGGGAATATTGGTTTCGCTGAGGTCTGAGTCAGTAAACTGCGCCAGCATGTTTTTAAATGTCCAAATGCACATTCTACCACCATTCTGCACTTGCTCAGCCTATAGTTGAACTGCTCCTTACTACTGTCCAGGGTGCCTGTGTATGGCTTCATGAGCCATGGCATTAAGAGGTAGGCTGGGTCCCCAAGGATAACTATAGGCATTTCAACATCCCCAATGGTTATTTTCTGGTCTGGGAAGTAAGTCCCTTCCTGCAGCTGTTCAAACAGACCAGAGTTCCTGAAGATGCGAGCATCATGTACCTTTCCCGGCCATCCCACGTTGATGTCGGTTAAATGCCCCTTGTGATCCACCAGTGCTTGCAGCACCATTGAAAAGTACCCCTTGCGGTTTATGTACTGGCTGCTAAGGTGGTCGGTCCCAAGATAGGGATATGTGTTCCGTCTATCACCCCACCACAGTTAGGGAATCCCATCGCAGCAAAGCCATCCACTATGATCTGCACATTTCCCAGAGTCACTCCCTTGATAGCAGCAGCTCAGTGATTGCATTGGCTACTTGAATCACAGCAGCCCCCACAGTAGATTTGCCCACTCCAAATTGATTCCCGACTGACTGGTAGCTGTCTGACGTTGCAAGCTTCAAGAGGGCTATCGCCACTCACTTGTGAACTGTGAGGGCTGCTCTCATCTTGGTATTCTTGCGCTTCAGGGCAGGGGAAAGCAAGTCACAAAGTTGCATGAAAGTGCCCTTACGCATGCGAAAGTTTCGCAGCCACTGGGAATCATCCCAGACATGCAACACTATGCGGTCCCACCAGTCTGTGCTTGTCTCCCGGGCATAGAATCGGCGTTCCACCGCATGAGCCTGCCCCATTGCCACCAGGATGTCCAAATTGCTGTGGCCCGTACTTTGAGAGAAGTCTGTGTCCATGTCCTCATCACTCTCGTCACCGCGCTGCCGTCGCCTCCTCGCCTGCTTTTGCAGGTTCTGGTTCTGAACATACTGCAGGATAATGCACGAGGTGTTTACAATGCTCATAACTGCCGCGGTGATCTGAGCGAGCTCCGGGCTTGCCGTGGTATGGCGTCTGCAGGAGAGCAGAGTGGCAGCGGAAGTGGTGGCTGACGACGGATGTCACGAGAATAGATATTTATAGAGAACGATAAGAGGACCTGCGAGGTGGATTCAGGAGAGCAGGAGAGCAGGGCTGCAGCAGAAACGGGAGCCCATGACAGCCAACATGGAGAAATTCGCTAACGATCGAGACAAGAGCAGGAGAACAGAGTGGCAGGGGAAACGGGCGCCCATGACAGCCAACATGGAGAAATTCGCTAACGATCGAGACAAGAGCAGGAGAGCAGAGTGGCAGCGGAAGCAGTGGTTGGAAGACCAGTTTTTCTGACCTATTGCACCGTCTGCGGCCAGAGCAGGAGAGCAGAGTTGCAGCAGAAGCGGTCGTTTGATGACGACGGTTAGCAGTCCTACTGCACCGTCTGCTGAAAGCAGTATGGTGCCCTGTAGCAGGGTGGACACCTGCTCCTGCCTGGAAGGGCCTGAGAGAGCCCAGGGAGCAGGCAGTGTGAAGGCTGAGCTGATTGGGGGAAGTGGCTGCAGCTGGGGCCACGCCCCAAACATACTCAGCAGGCCCTATAAAGGCAGGGAGCAAGGAGCTCAGGCCAGAGTCTCTCTCTGCGTTCAGGGAGAGAAGGGCCTGGCTGCAGGGAGCTAGACACAGGGTACCTGAGTGGAGCAGGGCTAGGGAAAGGCGGAGGAGCTGGGGAGCTCCAGCCTGGAAAGCCCCAGGCTGCGGCCTAGCATAAGGCCAAGGGATACTGGGGGTTGCAGAGGGCAGCCCAGGGCTAGGCCAAGGCAGCAGGTCCAAACCCCCCTTGCCAGTGATGAGTGGCCTATACTGCAGTCTGCCCCAGGGAGCGGGGGCTAGTTGGTGACTGGTAGTGGTCTAGTACTGAGGCAAGCTGGGGATGGTGGGTGGGGGTTCCCCAGGGAGGGGAGATCCAGATCTGTGGGGTACTGCCAGGGGGCAGCATCCCAGTAATAGGGGCACCAGGTCCTGGGAGGGACACGGGGGCCAGAAGAGGACAGGCGGATCACCGGCCTGCAGAGGGCGCGCCAGACGCTGGACAAGCTGATTCCCCGAAGCAACCAGTAGGGGGTGCCGCAGGGGTGAGTCCGACTCCTTATAGATTGGTGGAGAATGCGGGCATAAGCGGTTCGCCCCTGATACAAGGGGCAGGGCAAGGACTGTGGGACTATTGCCCAGACTGGAGAAGGTGGAGAAACTGAGGCAGGGAATGATGGACCCTGGGTACGTGGGGGTTTATTATGCAGAGGCCCCAGGTACCATTCCTGGGTGGGGCCCAGAGGCAGCGCCCTGGAGGAAAGGGGCCGAAGAGCAGCTGGGATTCTGGGAGACTCAACAGGAACTAAGGGAGGTGCTATGGGCCCACCATGAGCAGGTCGGCCGGCTGGCAGAAGAACAACGGTCCCTGCAGAAACTCCTTGGGAAGGAGTTAGCAAGAAACCGCGGAGGGCGGGAGCAGCGGAGCGCCGAGGGCAGGAAGCCTGTAGGAGGGCGCAGGGCTTGCTACGCCTGCGGCATGAGAGGACACATAAGACGGGACTGTCCCTACGGGGTTGGAGGCAGGGTGCCTCACCCCGAACAGGGAAAGTGGCAAGTCCCTCAAGCTGGCCGCTGGGTGAGGGAACCCAGGCGGCTGAAGATATGTTGGGCCTGTGGACGGGAAGGCCACCTGCGGTGGGCATGCCCAGGCCCGAGGCAAAGGGTCCAGGTCAGCCCCGACGAGGGGGCGGGACCTTGGAGGGATCCTGAAAGGCCCACGAAGAAGCAGAGAAGGCCCAAGGCAGCAAGGAGGCAGGGAGCCTGCTGGGGCTGCCGGAAGCCGGGCCACATTAGGAGGCACTGCCCTCTCAAGGGAGTTGAGGGTCAGCCAATGGAGGTGCCTGGAGGCCCGGGAGGGGCCACACTGGACCTGGAGAAGGTGACAGAGGCTGAGGTGGAGATGGCGGGGACCCAGCAGGGAGTCGGGACCCAGACCATCACAGAACCGGTTGCCAATGGGGATACCCAGACCGAGTGGGCCCAGCAAGAGGCCGGGACCCAGGTGGTCGTGGGACAGGAGACCAAATGGACTCAGACCCTGAGGGTGGAGGCTCAGGGGGAGTCTGACCTGCGTGCGCAGCTGGAGACTACAGAGCGAGCCCTCCGCAAGGCTCAAGCGAGTGGGGTGGACCTCGCTAAAGAATATGCAGCCATTGTGGACGAGGAGGTCTGCTTACGGAAACAGCTGGAGGACTCGGAAAAGAAGCGGGCGGCTCTGGAGGCACACGGGCGACTGGTCCAGGCCAGGAGACACCCTTACCCCCAGGGGTGGTGATCTGGGGGGGGGGTGTAGCAGGGTGGACACCTGCTCCTGCCTGGAAGGGCCTGAGAGAGCCCAGGGAGCAGGCAGCGTGAAGGCTGAGCTGATTGGGGGAAGTGGCTGCAGCTGGGGCCACGCCCAAACATACTCAGCAGGCCCTATAAAAGCAGGGAGCCAGGAGCTCAGGCCAGAGTCTCTGTCTCTGCGTTCAGGGAGAGACGAGCCTGGCTGCAGGGAGCTAGACACAGGGTACCTGAGTGGAGCAGGGCTGGGGAAAGGCGGAGGAGCTGGGGAGCTCCAGCCTGGAAAGCCCCAGGCTGCGGCCTAGCATAAGGCCAAGGGATACTGGGGGTTGCAGAAGGCAGCCCAGGGCTAGGCCAAGGCAGCAGGTCCAAACCCCCCTTGATGAGTGGCCTATACTGCTGTCTGCCCCAGGGAGCGGGGGCTAATTGGTGACTGGTAGTGGTCTAGTACTGAGGCAAGCTGGGGATAGTGGGTGGGGGTTCCCCAGGGAGGGGAGACCCAGATCTGTGGGGTACTGCCAGGGGGCAGCATCCCAGTAACAGGGGCACCAGGTCCTGGGAGGAACACGGGGGCCAGAAGAGGACAGGCGGATCACCGGCCTGCAGAGGGCGCTCCAGGCGCTGGACGAGCTGATTCCCCGAAGCAACCAGTAGGGGGTGCCGCAGTGGTGAGTCCGACTCCTTACACGCCCTCACGGAAAAAAGGCGCGAAACGATTATCTGCCATTGCTTTCACAGAGGGAGGGGCGACTGACGACATGTACCCAAAACCACCTGCGACAATGTCTTTGCCCCATCAAGTATCAGGGGGTAGCCGTGTTAGTCTGTATCCACAAAAACAACAAGGAGTCCGGTGGCACCTTAAAGACTAACAGATTTATTTGGGCATAAGCTTTCGTGGGTAAAAAACCTCACTTCTTCAGATGTATGGAGTGAAAGTTACAGATCTGTAACTTTCACTCCATACATCTGAAGAAGTGAGGTTTTTTACCCACGAAAGCTTATGCCCAAATAAATCTGTTAGTCTTTAAGGTGCCACCGGACTCCTTGTTGTTTTTGCCCCATCAGGCATTGGGAGCTCAACCCAGAATTCCAATGGGTGGCGGAGACTGCGGGAACTGTGGGATAGCTACACGCAGTGCAACGCTCCGAAAGTCAATGCTAGCCTTGGTACTGTGGACGCACTCCGCCGACTTAATGCGCTTAGTGGGGACACACATAATCGACTGTATAAAATCGCTTCCTAAAAAATCGACTTCTATAACTTCGACCTAATTTCATAGTGTAGACATACCCTAGGAGGAAAAGCTGCCAAGTGCTGCAAGGCATTCAGGTGACACAAAGACAACCTTTACGGAGGTCAGTCACACATGGGTCTCTTGGCAACCAGTGAAGGACAGGAGAGAAGTTACTGCCGGACAGGTGGAGAAAAACTAAGAGCTCACGGAGCAACAAGCCAGAAAAGTAACTGGATAACAGAATAAAGGCAGGCTCATAACCAAGAGTAAAATTGTAAGTGACTAGACACCAGTGTGAGAAGCTTGAAAGCCAAATCAGGTGCAGGAGAACACTTGGCAACAGAAGAGGAGCTTGCCAGAAACGGCACTACTGAAACAGAGTAAAATGACGACAAGAACAAAAATCGATAAGATCCTGAAATCCCTGGCTACAAATGATGCAGGAAGGACAGATTAGGTCAGAACAATGGGGAAGTAGCAACATACCTAAAAGACTCCACAACGCCCAATGAGACAACTTGAAAGTCTTACAGTTGATCTCAGAGTCACCTGCGCTGCGTTACCAGAGTTATCTGTGTACGCTACATACAGAGTATAAGGTGTTTGAGCTTATTTACCAGGCTTGGTGCTTTATTACCTTTTATTTCAGTTCTGTCAGGTCCTCTCATCCCTGTTATTTCCTTTCCTTTTTACTACAAAGAATGGGTTTTGGATTAGCTTCCCCTCACAGGAGTCCTGGGGTGGCAGTAAGGGGACACCACTAGAGAGCATCACAGGGGCTCCATAGGCCTGATTCAAAGTTCATTTAGTGAAAAGACGCCCATTGACATCAGTGGGTTTGGCTCAGACCCCATGATCAAAGGCACAGGGGAAGGACACCAAACCTTTGTGCTAGCAGTAGGAGCCAGGCGTTCCTGCTCTGACCATCCTCCCTGACACACAGGCCTTTCCTTTTCATTGACTATGGATTCTCAGAAACAGTCCTGTTTAGAAAATGAGTCCACGTTTCATGAGTTAACGAGGATAGAGAAAGGGCAGACACTCTACGCCACCCCACCTCATTTAGTCCATGTCAGAGCAGTCCAATCAGGAGAAGAGAGTGTACAATTCACAGCTCCCAGGTCCAGGGTAAAAATAAGAAGGAAAGAAAGTGTTCCAATACCAGACACAAACAAACAATATGAGGTCCAGACAAAGTGCCTATCAAATCAAGTCACTCTGGAGAAGCAACAAAAGCTTCTTAAAATGACCATGCCAGCAAAGAATGTGACATTCCCCTGCCCTGACTAATGCGGCACCCTTATCATCACAGCAAACCCTAAAGGGATGCGCCCTCCTTGCAAATCAAGCACCGCCCACATCAATCTCTGGCAAGGTGCTTATGGTAGAATATTGATTGTACAATTTATGTCCATAATTGGGAATCTCGTCGTACCACCGAAACTTTTAGCACCCATGTGCTCACTGGCCATGTAGCAGCATTCCACACACTTTGTACACACACTTTGGAATTTGTTGGTCTTCTAGTCTTATATGTCCACACCAAAAAAGCCACTGAAATCAAACTGGTGCTAACTAAGGCAGTTGCTGGGTTTGGCTTTAAATATCTTCATTTCTCATCTTGTCCTGCCACTTGATATGGAGGAGCTGACAGAGACGATGAAAACTGAAAATGTCAATCCAGTGTTCTTCAGCCTCTCTCGCCACCCACGGTTCACTTCCATACAGCAGAGCGGGTTTAACTGTGGGTCTATAGCGCCGCAACTTCGGCTCAAGCTTGATGTCACAATGTCCCCACAGCCTCTGAAGGGCCCAAAATGTGGCCGCTGCTGCTGCTATAGAGCATCCACATCTTTCGAGCATCCTCCAGGAATGTTTTTTCTGCTGGCAGTTTAATACTTCTCAGATAATGACACATTACTACACACGTACCCAAGAATGATCCAGTCCAGCTGTTTGGCTCTGTAGCCAAAGTATTGCTAACTTCTGTCACCAGTGCTTTGATAATGACCCATCAGATGCATCATATCAAAGCTCCCTCTGCGGGCAGAAGTAACATGGGGAGGAGTGGGAGAATGCCTAGCTTTTAAGAAACCATTGAAGACTCAACTCAGTGTGGAAACAGTCAGATCTAATGCCACAAGACGAAGTTACTTCAAAATATCCATTCCTGCAGTCATCTGGACATCCCAGTAACATGAAGAAACAGACTGAGTGCTCTGATCTTCATTCTGAGAGGAAAGGGAGAGAGAGACAGCATACAAAATCTCCCATCCAAGGCCTGGACTATATCTGTCAAGGCAAATATAGACCAAAATGTGAACCATTAATAAGGTAGGCTGGAAGGACCCTGAAAAAGTAACTATTGCTAAAGGGCAGCAGGAGACAACCTGATGAGATTTCAATGGTTCAAGTGCCCTTTGGATTACAGTCTTGAAATCTGATTGGCTGATTCATTGTGAGCCACTGATCATAGAACAGAAATTGAAATCAGCGACAGCTATCCCAGGTCACTGAAAGGTCAGTCAAACGAGTTACAAAGATTGTATGAATTTTTCCGGTGAGATGGCCTTGTCAGGTAGAATGTGGAGAAATTAAAGACAGCTGCTCCATTATTGGATTTTAGGTTACTAAATTATCAAATGATGCACCGCACGAGCCAGCATCAACAGCCAGATCCACCCCAAGTGGAGCAGCTCTCAGCTGGCGGTATGATAATTCTAGTGGGCTGGATTGGTCACTGAGCTGGGAAGGGGCCGCCAGGAGCCTTCTAAAAACAGCTATGTCAATCACACTGAAAATGAAGCTTTAAGGACTTGATCCTGCTCTCAGAGGCATGCAAAGCAGCTGATTATGTATGGCACATAGCAATGAACTCTCACTTATTGAAAGGCAGGATCAAGCCTTTACAATTAAACAGCAAATTATATGGGAATATGCTAACTGGTAGGTTCAGAGGGTTTTCCCCTTTCTTTCTGAATAATCTCTAGCTCACAGCCAGCCGCTATACAGGATCATTGCAGTGTTTTCCCTTAATTTCTCATTAATCCCCATTGCCCATAATTCAGTGATTTCAAGACCTTTGTTAAGGCCATTTGGCTTGATGAATTAACACAAAAATGCCTCTGAGCTGTCTCCCTCCAGTGCTGCTTTAGCTAAAAGAACATGGCCATGTGCAGAAACATCCCGCCTCAGCAGTCTGGAAATCACAGCAAGAAGCATGTCCTGATGCTAGTGCATGTGTGCATGCCACATTGCTCCTCCACTCTCCAGGCAGGGCTCAACAAATTCGGGCCTCAAACAAAGGCAGCCAGCAGCAGGAGCAGAAACACACCATCTGCTGGTCCATTTATTTATTTTTCTTATCTGTCTGTCTTAGGTACTTCTATGGTTCCATAATCATATTATCTGAGTGCCTCACTCTTTCATGTATTTACCTGCACAACTCCCTTGGGAAGTAGATAGGTGCTATTACCCCATTGTACAGATGGGAAACTGAGGCATAGAAAGGCTAGGTGACTTGCCCAAAGTCACACAGGAAGTCTGTGGCAGAGCAGGGAATTGAACCAAGGTGTCTCGAGTCCTAGGCTAGTACCCTAACCGGGGGATGAACATTCCTCCTATCCTGCACATATCCACAGCCCTAACAAATCATCTCCCCTCCTGGATTTGCCCTATGCTTAGCTCATTAGCAGGGATTCTTCAGACTATTTAAACCTGGTAGTTTTTTTTTTTATTTTATACGCCCTAATAAAAGAAAATCCCAGTATGACTATGGAGTGACAGGTGTCCGGCTTCACAGTGACTCGGATGCTCTCTCAACACTGTTGATGTTCTCGGGCCTCTGTTATGCAGGTCAGATCATGATCACAGGGGTCCCTCTGGGCCTGAAGATCCATGGAGCCCCATTTCAGCACTTCTGGCGTAACCACCCATGTGCACCAGCCTAACCAAAAAATAATTAGTTGGGGCTGAAATTCCTCATGCTTGGTCTCCATGCAGGAAATTATATCCAAACTGCTGTTTGATTTATTTCTCTCCATGAATGAGGCTAATTGAGTTACCAGTCACAGCATGTTGGGGGGGAGGGGAAGAAAGGAGACAGAGATAATTACGTTCCCACTATGCTTGTTTCCAGCAAGGATGCAGCACTCCTGGGATGAGTCTGGGTTAGGCAGGAGGTCAGACTAGAGCAAGGGTAGGCAACCTGCAGCACGCGAGCTCATTTTCAGTGGCACTCACACTGCCCGGGTCCTGGCCACCGGTCCGGGGGGCTCTGCATTTTAATTTAATTTAATTTTAAATGAAGCTTCTTAAACATTTTAAAAACCTTATTTACTTTACATATAACAATAGTTTAGTTATATATTATAGACTTAGAGAAAGAGACCTTCTAAAAACGTTAAAATGTATTACTGGCACGCGAAACCTTAAATTAGAGTGAATAAATGAAGACTCGGCACACCGCTTCTGAAAAGTTGCCGACCCCTGGACTCGAGGATGTGAATGGGCCCTTCTGACCATAGCACTTCTGAAAAGGTACAATATGTAATAAATCAGAACTCATGGGCACCATATGGTCAGAACGTCTCCAGTTCAAAATGCAGAGACATTATGCTGTCTCGACAGCAGAAACCACAAAGGACAATAGTGCACCAACTGCTGGTGCTGCTTTGTAGCAATACACAAAATCGAAGTGTCACGGTAAGGTCTGTAGTGTAGACAGCCTTAATGACAGATGGTGTGGGATTAGCTGCCCATCTTCTCCTTCTACAATCACAGGAAAAGCAGGTGCAATACACACCCTGATTAGTATTATTTCCCTTTTTACTGACGATCCCTGATTAATGCTTATGAGGAAGGTACAAAATAATGAAATCCAACCACCCAATATAACACTCAATTGAAACTTGTGCCTGGAGATGTGATAACAAGGTTTAAATATATGTTGCAACAATGAATTCCATCAATAGTGTTCTGTAAAAGTGAGAGCTCCATGCCACACACGGACCTGGAGGTCTCTAAGACATTGACTGACCTCCAGGTGGCTACAGTTGCTGACGTACAAACAACTAAACATACCCTTGAAGGTTCAAACCTGTTACGGAATAGAAATGGGGAATGCATTCCAACAGGCATGTAGACTTTCTGCCAACACAACTATACTACCACATTAATAGCAACTGACAGTAAAACTCCATCCTCCCCAAATGAAAACGGAGGGTCCTTTGCTATGGAGAAGGGCACCAATTGGAAGGATGTGTGGATAAACACCCATAGGATAATTGACGGATTAAGTGGAAGGAAATCAATGGCGAGTCCAAAGCACCAACTGATCCTGATGGAATATGGCGTGGAGGGACCAAAGCCTGAAGCTGACCGGTCCAACCAAACCCTAGACGGTTGTGGAAGCAGAGAAAGAACTGACAGGAAGGGGATGCAATGCATGACAGTTCGTTAGCAAGAGTCAGGCTAACTGTAACCCTAATAACGCGAGATTTGTAGAAGCGAGGAAAGGAACGGCCATGGATTTATTATTGACTCTAAACACATACTGCTTTCATGGTCGCCTCTCTGTCTGAAAATTTCACGCCTACTTGAGTGACAAGCAGGCGCCAGGATTATCAGTCAAAGACAACAGCGGAGAAAACAATTTCTTTCTCGTTCCCATTCATTTTAGTTTGTCCATTTCACAGCACTTTGTGTCCAATCATTTTCAGTCTCCCCTGCACAGACAAAGGCTCCCTCGCTGAAAAGACTCTAATGAACATAATCAAGGAGCAAAAACCCTTAGGAATACATTTTGCAAAATGATTTCTTAAAAAAAAGTCAGGACACTCTGTAAAGAGGCTCGATCAGAATTCGGCATTTCCAAACAAAATCCCAGCTGACAGTGTCCCTTTTTAAAATCCAGGCACAGGATCTGACTCAATAATCTCCCAGCAGGGAATTCCAGGGTTCCCAGCTCTCAAGTTGCTTGGGATGGGGGGAAAGCATTTGCATGCCCCCCCCTGCTGAAAGGCTGCAGTAGATACCAGTGTAACTAAGGCTACGTTTTAGTCACGGGTATTTTTAGTAAAAGTCATGAACAGGTCACGGGCAGTAAACAAAAATTGACAGCCCGTGACCTGTCCATGACTTGTACTATATAGCCCTGACTAAATCTTGGGTGCTCTGGAGGTGGGGGCAGCCCAGGAGGGCACGGGTGCTTTGGAGGGGTGGCCCGGGACCCCCGCTGCTGCTGGGGGGAGGGAGTTTGGTGGGGCTGGCAGGCTCCCTACCTGGCTCCACGCGGCTCCCCGGAAGTGGCGACATGTCCCTCAGCTCCCAGGC
The DNA here is from genome assembly GCF_028017835.1 of Emys orbicularis. Classification (NCBI taxonomy): domain Eukaryota; kingdom Metazoa; phylum Chordata; order Testudines; family Emydidae; genus Emys; species Emys orbicularis. The sequence goes on from NC_088699.1 coordinate 26,051,776, forward strand.
GGAGGCGTGGCCAAGGGGCTCCATGCACTGCCTCCACCCCGAGCGCCTGCTCTGCAGCTCCCTTTGGCTCCCAACCCCCTGCCCCAGCCCTGAGTCCCCTCCCACACCCAAACTCCTGCTGCTGCTTGGACTCAGTGGCCCAAGACTGCCCGAGCTGCTCAGGCAGCCCCCGGGCCAGCCGCACCGGCCGCTGCACAAGTCATGGAGGTCCCAGAAAGTCACGGAATCCGTGACTTCCATGACCTCCATGGCAGACTCGCACCTTAAGCATAACCCATGCCTGCCTGGTGTGGAACTCTGTCCTACTCTAGAGCAGCGTTTTTCAAAGTTGGTGTCACAAGCCAGTACTGGGTCGCGGCATGTCAGGCACTGGGTCGCTCTGGTCAGCACCACTGACCGGGATGTTAAAAGTCTTGTCGGCGGTGCTGCCCAGCTAAGGCAGGCTAGTGGCTACCTGCTCCGACACCGCACTGTGCCCCGGAAGCGGCCAGCAGCAGGTCCGGCTTCTAAGCATGGGGGTCACAGGGCTCCATGCGCTGCCCCTGCCCCGAGCACTGGCTCCGCACTCCCATTGGCTAGGAACTGGCCAATGGGAGCTGGGGGGGCGGGCGGTGCCTGCGGGTGAAAGCCACACAGAGCTGCTTGCACGCCTCTGCCCAGGAGCCGGACCTCCTGCTGGCCGTTTCAGGCACAGTGTGGTTCGCAGTGCCAGGCCCGGTGGGAAACCTGCCTCTGCACCTCGGCTGCGCTGCTGAGCTAGAGACGCCGGAGGTAAGTCCGCGCCCCAACCCCGCACCCCAATCCCCTGCCTCAGCCCTGAGCGCCCCCAAACCCGGAACCCCTTCCTGCACCCCAAACCCATCATCCCCAGCCCCACCCCAGAGTCTGCACCCCCAGCCTAGAGCCCTGACCCCCTCCTGCACCCCAATCCCCTGCCCCAGCCCAGAGCCCCCTCCCACACCCTAAACCCCTCATTCCAGGCCCCACCCTGCAGCCCTCACCCCCGTACCCCAACCCTCTACCTCAGCCCTGAGTCCCTCCCACATCTCAAACCCCTCATCCCCAGCTCCCCAGCTCTGTTGGGTCACAGGCATCAAAAATTTTCTTCAACTGGGTCCCCAGAAAAAAAGTTTGAAAACCACTGCTCTAGAGGCACCTAGCCCAGCTAGAGATTGATGAGTCTGCTATAGCCTTAGCTAACACCCATGTGGCTTTTAGCTCATGCAGTAGAGACTCATACAATAAGTTGCAAAGATCCCAGGTTCGATCCTGCCGACCGGGACCTGTTGGCATTACACCAGCACGGCCCTCCAACTGGTAGAGACTTTCAGGAGCACCTCAGCAGCACATGTCCTCTGAACAGGTGCTTCTGGGCCACATCTCAACTCATTGACATAAGACTCCCCACACCATTTTGCTTCCTTGGCCACCTACTCTTCAGGGTACTCACGGCTCTTCATGGATTCCAAGACCAGAAGGGATGACTGGGATCATCCAGTCTGATCTCTTGTATCGCACAGGCCAGAGAACTGCCCCCAGTAATTCCTAGAGCAGATCTGTTAGAAAAAACATCCAATCTCCATTTCAGAATGGCCAGTGATAGAGAATCCACCACAACCCTTCATAAATTGCTCCAATGGTTAATTACCCTCATTGTTACACATTTACACCTTATTTCTAGCCTAACTTTGTCTAGCTTCAACTAGCTTTCTGATTGCTCAACTCTAGCAAGATCCCGCAAGAATGAAAACCTTTTCCAAGCCCCACAAATCTTGTAAACCCCAGCAGGGTGCAGGATGCCCTGTGCAAGATGCATGATTAGAGGCTGTCTGGAGGCATCCAGGCCGCTCTCAATTATCTACTTGTGTGTGGAGATGGGCCTCTTGCTTCAGCATTAATCTCAAATGCAACAATCATCTCTTAGTGAGTCAAATGGTAACAGCCTTAAATGCTCCTTTGTCTGCTTCTCCCATCCTACTCTTTATGCATAGAATTGATCCAGAAGGCCATTAGCCCTCTGTCTTCAAATCCCTCCTCCAGACCCACCTCTGACCTGACCTGACAGAAATCAGCCACCAAGCAGCAGGTGAGAGAGCTTATTTGAAATCATCAGAAACCAACTAGTTGTGCACACAACTTAAAGTAGATTGCAAGGTCATCGGGGCAGGAACTGTATCCTTCCATGTGTCTGTACAGGGGTGCAGCATCATGCGGTCCCAATCCTGACGGGGACCCCTGCAGGCTTCCACAATACAAATGACACCATCTGCAACTCCTGAACAAGGAGCTTGCAAAATGACAAAGTCCTGCACTAAAAGGATAAAGAGGCACTGAATGCTGATTTTCTGTGCGTTCAGGCCCAGTGCTTGCTGGCTACCCAGAATTCATTTATATGGTAGAACTCAACTCTTTTCTTTGATAATGGCATAGGTGACACAACCGATGCTATTAGCTGGCACACAAGGCTATAATTCATCCTCAATCTCTCTCTGCTGCCTTCTCCTTCCCAAATGTACAGAGAAACAATATTCCCCACCACTCAATGCCTCTTTCCTGGGCAAACAACGCCATTGTCACCAGAAATCTGTGTAGCTCCAGATAAGACAAAAGTCTGTTCTAATCGTAGAAAATCTCACCGGTGCTGGCGTGGAGGCTGAGCACAGACAGAACGAGGGGAGATGTCAGATCCACAGCCTTTGTTATCAGAATTAAGCAGTGCACACAAAATGTATTACACCCTCTGGGGAGGCCTCTTCTTGTTCAAGAAAGAAGAAAGAAGTGGTTCAGGACTATTTAGAAAAGCTGGTCGAGCACAAGTCCATGGGGCCGGATGCCCTGCATCCGAGGGGGCTAAAGGAGTTGGCGGATGTGATTGCAGAGCCATTGGCCATTATCTTTGAAAACTCATGGCGATCGGGGGAGGTCCCGGATGACTGGAAAAAGTAGGGTGCTCAGCCAGGGTAGGACTCGGCTTTTTTTTTTTTTTGCTCTGCACCCCCCCTCCCCATGTGTCCCGATATTTTCTTCCCCTCATCTGATCACCCTAGGAAAAAGGCTAATGTAGTGCCCATCTTTAAAAAAGGGAAGGAGGAGGATCCAGGGAAATACAGGCCAGTCAGCCTCACCTCAGTCCCTGGAAAAATCATGGAGCAGGTCCTCAGGGAATCAATTCTGAAGCACTTAGAGGAGAGGAAAGTGATCAGGAATAGTCAGCATGGATTCACCAAGGGCAAGTCATGCCTGACTAACCTAATTGCCTTCTATGACGAGATAACTGGCTCTGTGGATGAGGGGAAAGCAGTGGACGTGTTATTCCTTGACTTTAGCAAAGCTTTTGATACGGTCTCCCACAGTATTCTTGCCAGAAAGTTAAAGAAGTATGTGCTGGATGAATGGACTATAAGGTGGATAGAAAGCTGGCTAGATCGTCAGGCTCAATGGGTAGTGATCAATGGCTGCATGTCTAGTTAGCAGCCGATATCAAGCGGAGTGCCCCAAGGGTCGGTCCTGGGGCCGGTTTTGGTCAATATCTTCATTGATGATCTGGAGGAAGGCGTGGACTGCACCCTCAGCAAGTTTGCAGATGACACTAAACTGGGAGGAGTGGTTGATACGCTAGAGGGTAGCCATAGCATACAGATGGACCTAGACCAATTAGAGGATTGGGCCAAAAGAAATCTGATGAGGTTCAACAAGGACAAGTGCAGAGTCCTGCACTTAGGACGGAAGAATCCTATGCACTGCTACAGACTAGGGACCGAATGGCTAGGCAGCAGTTCTGCAGAAAAGGACCTAAGGGTCACAGTGGACGAGAAGCTGGATATGAGTCAACAGTGTGCTCTTGTTGCCAAGAAGGCTAATGGCATTTTGGGCTGTATAAGTAGGGGCATTGCCAGCAGATCGAGGGATGTGATCGTTCCCCTTTATGCGACATTGGTGAGGCCTCATCTGGAGTACTGTGTCCAGTTTTGGGCCCCACACTACAAGAAGGATGTGGAAATATTGGAAAGAGTCCAGCGGAGGGCAACAAAAATGATTAGGGGGCTGGAGCACATGACTTATCATAGAATATCAGGGTTGGAAGGGACCTCAGGAGGTCATCTAGTCCAACCCCCTGCTCAAAGCAGGACCAATTCCCAACTAAATCATCCCAGCCAGGGCTTTGTCAAGCCGGGCCTTAAAAACGTCCAAGGAAGGAGATTCCACCACCTCTCTAGGTAAAGCATTCCAGTGCTTCACCACCCTGCTAGTGAAATAGTGTTTCCTAATATCCAACCTAGACCTCCCCCACTGCAACTTGAGACCATTGCTCCTTGTTCTGTCATCTGCCACCACTGAGAACAGCTGAGCTCCATCCTCTTTGGAACCCCCTTTCAGGTAGTTGAAAGCAGCTATCAAATCCCCCCTCATTCTTCTCTTCTGGAGACTAAACAATCCCAGTTCCCTCAGCCTCTCCTCATAAGTCATGTGCTCCAGACCCCTAATCATTTTTGTTGCCCTCCGCTGGACTCTTTCCAATATTTCCACATCCTTCTTGTAGTGTGGGGCCCAAAACTGGACACAGTACTCCAGATGAGGCCTCACCAATGTCGCATAAAGGGGAACGATCACGTCCCTCGATCTGCTGGCAATGCCCCTACTTATACAGCCCAAAATGCCATTAGTCTTCTTGGCAACAAGAGCACACTGTTGACTCATATCCAGCTTCTCGTCCACTGTGACCCCTAGGTCCTTTTCTGCAGAACTGCTACCTAGCCATTCGGTCCCTAGTCTGTAGCAGTGCATAGGATTCTTCCGTCCTAAGTGCAGGACTCTGCACTTGTCCTTGTTGAACCTCATCAGGTTTCTTTTGGCCCAATCCTCCAATTTGTCTAGGTCCCTCTGTATCTGATCCCTACCCTCCAGCGTATCTACCATGCCTCCCAGTTTAGTGTCATCTGCAAACTTGCTGAGAGTGCAGTCCACACCATCCTCCAGATTATTAATAAAGATATTAAACAAAACCGGCCCCAGGACCGACCCTTGGGGCACTCCGCTTGAAACCGGCTGCCAACTAGACATGGAGCCATTGATCACTACCCGTTGAGCCCGACGATCTAGCCAGCTTTCTATCCACCTTACAGTCCATTCATCCAGCCCATACTTCTTTAACTTGCCGGCAAGAATACTGTGGGAGACCGTATCAAAAGCTTTGCTAAAGTCAAGGAATAACACATCCACTGCTTTCCCCTCATCCACAGAGCCAGTTTTCTCCTCATAGAAGGCAATTAGGTTAGTCAGGCACGACTTCCCCTTGGTGAATCCATGCTGACTGTTCCTGATCACTTTCCTCTCCTCTAAGTGTTTCATAATTGATTCCTTGAGGACCTGCTCCATGATTTTTCCAGGGACTGAGGTGAGGGAACTGGGATTGTTTAGTCTGTAGAAGAGAAGAATGAGGGGGGATTTGATAGCTGCTTTCAACTATCTGAAAGGGGGTTCCAAAGAGGATGGATCTAGACTGTTCTGAGTGGTAGCAGATGACAGATCCAGGAGTAATGGTCTCAAGTTGCGGTGTGGGAGGTTTAGGTTGGATATTAGGAAAAACTTTTTCACTAGGAGGGTGGTGAAGCACTGGAATGGGTTACCTAGGGAGGTGGTGGAATCTCCTTCCTTAGAGGTTTTTAATGTCAGGCTTGACAAAGCCCTGGCTGGGATGATTTAGTTGGGGATTGGTCCTGCTTCGAGCAGGGAGTTGGACTAGATGACCTCCTGAGGTCCCTTCGAACCCTGATATTCTATGATTCTATGAACTCCGCTCTCTGCTAAACAGCCACAATTATTCCACGGTAATCAGAGATGGGCCTGGCACCAGCTGAACTGGGGGGGGGGGGGGCACATGTAACGTATACATTAGATAAGGACTGAATCTCCTCTCTCACTGATACCCAGAGATTCCTGCTCACCAATGAGACCAGGTGCTGACCCCTGCAGCCAAAGCATGAGTAAACCCACTTTCTTTAGGGGAGATCAGAGGGAGCTAGGCAGCCACCCCACAATAGCACAAAGGCAGGTTTATTGATGGGAGAGGAGCCCCCAACCACCAATTTCACCAGCTTTGGGAAATTCAGGGCTGCAGTTAAACACGTGGCTTTCTCACTGACATTCCCACCAGCTTGTCAATGATGCACGTACACGGACAAGCCAGCCTGACACCTGGCGTGTGCACACAAACAGCCCTTGTGCACAGGAGCTAGGTGTGCACAGTTGTATGCAGGCAAGCTCCAGAGCCCACACACGAATGTTCTGGCTCTGCCATCAGGGACATTCCTAGGATCTGCCACTGCCCGCACTAGCCATCCAGTCACCCTTTGCAGGAGGTCACAGCAGCTTCTCCTGGGGCAGCCAAGCTCTAGACTTGGTTAGCGATAGTCAGCGCTGCACTTAGCAATCTCTCCACGCTGCACAGGCTGCTGACTCAGTCGGGGAATGTTCTGCACTCACGTGGAAGAGCAGCTTGCCAGCAGTCTGGCCTACACTCTTATGCTCATTGTAGATTTCCCAATTAATAGCAAATGGAAAGTAATGTCTCGGCCCTGTGCAGCAAACACCCATCTTTCTGGACTGTTATTTCCAATCAGTATTTGCACCATTACTGAAAAACTAACATTAAAAAGCAAAGAGCAGGCAGGCTGTGCAGGTCAGATGTTAACGGGGTCCCTGGGCGGGCAAGCTGGCAGGCACCAAAGCAAGGGCAGAGCAATCGAGTGGGTAGGCGTGGTGTGGTGTGGTAGACGTGCTGGTAAGCAGCAAGAGTGGGCAGCAGACAGACACAAGGCTAGCAGCTGGTGCCAGTGGGTGTGTCAGAAGACAGCAAGACTGTAGGCAGCGGGTGAGCCAGCAGCCACTGAGATGGTGAGTACTAGGAAGGGGTGGACAGGCATGCCTAGACAGCGAGACTGTGGGCAGGGGTACCAGCTGATAGGCAGGGAGACTGTGGGCACTGGGCCAACACCAAGAACACCCATGCCCCTGAATGACACATCATTTTAGGTTCTTCCTCTAAATGCTGCAGGAGGGGCTGTGAAAGCGGAGGCGAGAAGTGCATGCCTGGAGTGCAGCGAGAGTGGAGTGAACGTTTTCCCATTGCTGGTGTCATGTTGTGTAGCTCCAAGGCTAGTGCAGACAGGGCACTGCTAGGTCTAACCCTGTGCTGGCACCTGCTGGTACAGCTGTAAATGTCGGCACAAGGAGAGAGTCGGTGAGAGTTTCCAGGAACAAACCTGCATGTACTCAACCACAGCCAGGTGACAGACTTGTCTTTGCAGCGGCTGCCTCCTTCCCTCCCTGGGGTTCTGTATTTTTATTACGTGGGTAAACAAGTGAAAAGGTTCTCCAGTTCCTCCCCCTCAGAGCACTGGGTTTATTACAGACAAATGGAAGCTGCTGTATTCACGGATCAGAAGGCCAGAGGGGACCCTTGTGATCATTGCAGTCTGACTTCCTGTGGTACACAGAACATCGCACTTCTCTGAACTAACACCCACTCCAACTAGAGCATCCAATCTTCATCTTCAAATGGCCAGTGATGGAGAATCCACCACCATCAGAGGCACCGACTTTGTGATTTGCCATGGGGTGCTCGACCCCCGCTCCGCCCCGGCGCTGCCCCCACTCCACCCCTTTTCCCAAGCCCCACCCCCGCTCCGCCTCTTCCCTCCCCCAGCGCCTCCTGCACACCACTGAACAGCTGATTGTGGCAGGTAGGAGGTGCTGGGGAGAGGGGGAGGAGCTGATTTGCAGGGCTGCTGGTGGGTGCTGAGCACCCACTATTTTTTTTCTGTGGGTGCTCCAGCCCCCAGGTACCCATTGGTAGAGCCCTGCACAAATACAAATTTGTGTATCCACATCCACCCACAATCGGCAAAAATTGTCTGCGGATATTCACATCCGCGGACGCGGATATCCACAGTTTGCAGAGCTCTACTTACCCTGGCTGGGCAGGGAGCCTGGGAGTGGGGATACAGCCGGGGGCTGCTCTCAGCCCTCCCCTCCCCCTGCACGGCAGGTATGTGTAGGGTCCTCTGTGGCACCCTACAGCTCCCTGGCTGGGCTCCACACTGGCCTGGCCGGTGGGGGGGGAGGGGATGACCTGTCAAGCTGCCAGGGGGCTGCTCAGGCCCCCCACCGAGGGCAGGTGGAGGGTCCACCGAGGCTCCCCACAGCTGCCCACCCGGCTCTTACTTTGGCCGGGCTGCGGCTCCAAGCTGCACCACCCTGCTCCCCCCCGCCCCCCACAGCTGGAGCTGGTTCGGGGAGAGCCATGCTGGCAGCTATGGGAAGCCTGGGTCCCTCCACCTGCCCTAGGCAGGGGGGCCGGAGGGGCAGGGACACGGGCTGCTTGGGTCCTCCACCCAGGGCAGGTGGAGGGACCCAGGCTCCCCACAGCGCTGCTCTCCCCTACCTGGCCTATGGTAAGTTGCTCCAGTGGCTAATAACTCTCACTGCTGACAATTTCTGCCTTATTTCCAACCTGAATTTGTCTAGTTTCAACTTCCACCCTTTGGATCTTGTTAAACCTTTGTCTACTAGACTGAAGAGCCCTTTGCTACCTAACTTCCCCATCTAGGTACTTATAGTCACCCCTTACCCGGCTTTTCTGAAGCTAAAGAGACTGAACTCCATGAGACTTTCATTATAAGGCAGGTTTTCTAATCCTTTAGTCACTCTGGTGGCTCTTCTCTGAACCCTCTCCAATTTATTCATATCCTTCTTGAATTGTGGGCACCAGAACTGGATACAGGATTCCAGTAGCAGCTGCACCAGTGCCAAACACAAAGGTAATATAACCTCCCTTCTCACACTCAAGATTCCCCTGTTTATACAGCCAAGGACTGCATTCGTCCTTTTGGCCACAGCATCGCACTAGTAGCTCATGTTCAGTTGATTATCCACCATGACCCCCAAGTCTTTCATAGTCATTGCTTCCCAAGGTAGAGTCTCTCACCCTGGAAGTATGGCTCACAGGAAAATACAGCAGACAATTCTCCATACAAGCTCCCACCGGCTGCTTGGCAGGTCCCATTCGGACAAGGGCTCTGCAGAGCGAGTGGGATGGACAGTTCCCTGACTGGGGTGGATGTACTGTAGTTTGTGTCAGATTTACTTCTACAGTTCACGTCTGTGAGAGCTCCTTCCAAAGCTCCGGCAACCCATCTGGTACAGCTGCCTGTTAATCACTGGAGCATGTCAGTCAATGTGTAATTGGCAGCCTCTGCCCCTCCCCCTCACACACCTTTGAGCAACTGGTCAAGAACAGAAACAAACAGCCCCATGCAACATGCTTTCAAACCTCACTCCCGGAATACACATGGGATCCCAGCTGCCAGTCTTCACCTCCTCTGAACACCAGCCTGCTAGATGAAGCGGTGCTTTCAGGATTACCTGACAGCAGAGAGCCCGCCCTTGGCTTAGCAGCATGCCGCAGCTCCAGAATAACCCGTTAACCACAGTAAACGGATCTGGGGCTCACTTTCACCTCAGCCTTCCTAAACTCATCTCAGCAGATGGATTATCCCCATCTGTCAATGTCAAGACAGTCAAGAATTACCAGGCTAAAGATGAGATCCAACAGCAAAGCATATGCCATGTGATTTACATCTGATCCAATAAACAACACCCTCCCCCCACCTCAGGGGACTCTGCCATTTGTTATCTGAAAAGCCGAGCCACAAACAGCAGGAAAACCTTTGTGATGCACCACAGCAGCAGTACCAGCCCAGGGATGAAAGGAGGCAGTTTAAGCAGCGTTTGGCAGTTGACCCATCTCTGCACTGCATTACAGGGAGTTATGGGGTTTGCTCAGTATCACCCTAAAAGGGGCAGTGAGTTTCAGCTGGCCTGAGCAGCCCAGTGTCCCCAGCGCTCTATTGTTCCAATCTGTATCTTAAAGGTGTCATGTGAGATGTCACTGGAAAACTAATAACACTGATCACTAATATTCTTGCATGATGTTTGTAGGGCCAACCCACAAAGGATTATACAGATGTGCTGGAATGATAACTAATGTGTTTAAACCAGGTCTGTCAGAGGGAGTGATAACATGCTTTTTTCCAGGCATAGGAATGTGGTTCCACCTGCTTGAATGTTTCTCCCATGCAAATGGAGCAAGGTGTGCCCAAAGACAAAGAAAAGCATATTTGCAGGCCAGGCAAACAAAGCCATCAGGAGAGCACTTGGGGAAAAAGTGATCACTTGACAATCTCTTAATGGGGGATGGAGATTGCACCCCCAGGACTCCTTTCTGCCTCTTGAAGCGGGTCAGAGAACTTTGAGAGAGAGACTTTTCAAAGATGTACTGGCCTATAAAAAGAGGGGCCGAGAACCCTGAGGAGACAAGGAAAACCAGTGCCTGGGACTCTGGAGGGATCTTGACAGAGGGCTAGTCAGCCACTGCTGGAAAAGGAAGACTGCCGAGGACACCACTGTGAACAAAGACTGTGACTTGTTAAGTTAGGTCGTAACCATTAGGAAACATAGTTTTACTTGTAAAAAGAACAGGAGTACTTGTGGCACCTTAGAGACTAACAAATTTATTTGAGCATAAGCTTTCGTGGGCTACAGCCCACTTCTTTGGATGCATAGAATTTAACATATATTGAAGAAATATATATATGCACATACAGAGAGCAGGAAAAGGTGGGAGTTGTCTTACCAACTCTGAGAGGCCAATTAAGTAAGAGAAAAAAACTTTTGAAGTGATAATCAAGATAGCCCAGTACAGACAGTTTGATAAGAAGTGTGAGAATACTTACAAGGGGAGACAGATTCAATGTTTGTAATGGCTCAGCCATTCCCAGTCTCTATTCAAGCCTAAGTTGATTGTGTCTAGTTTGCATATCAATTCCAGCTCAGCAGTTTCTCGTTGGAGTCTGTTTTTGAAGCTTTTCTGTTGTAAAATTGCCACCTGCAGGTCTGTCATTGAATGACCAGACAGGTTAAAGTGGTCTCCCACTGGTTTGTTTGTAACCCTTTCTATCTTTGTCCCGTATCCTTCAACTCACCTAAAACCCCTCACTTTTTAATTGAGTAAACTTGTTTTACTTTTCCTCTAACCCAGCCCAGGGCTTTGATTGAATTGCAGTGATTGGTAACTCCAGTCAAGATAACAAGCTGCTGTTTCTCTCTCGTTAAAGGAGCAGTAAACTGAATAACTTCTAGGAGTGTTCCCGGAGAGGGCTGGACACTGCAGGGAGACAGTTTTGGGGAAATTTGGGATTGGGGGTGTTGGAATCACTCTGCAAATAGTAACTGGGCATTGGAAGCCAGGCGGTGACCCGCATGCGGGTCTGCGGTAGGTTGGTGTCCGGGCTGTGAGTCACAGCACTATTGCATTTAAGGAATTCAGAATTGCGGGACAGGCAGTGACACAACCCCTCACTGGTCTGGGTTGAATCACAAAATGTCACACTCACACAGCCTTTCTTTTGCTTAAGCTAGAGCATGGTATGATTTGGACAGGAGGGTTTCCGTGCTGTGTCAAAACAGCTGGGGGGGGGGGGGGGGTTGTTTTGCCAGGTTGATCCATCCAGCTAGGCAAGCACTGCACAGAACATCTGGGACTGTGTCAGGTGCTAGCTCCAGCTGCGAGTGGGCCCCCATTGCATTCACTTTTTGTAAATATTCTCAAGAACAAACTTCAACAGGGTGAGTTCTAACAAATCCCTCTATTTAAATACCGCCTAGGGGTTCCAACTAGGCCAGGGCCCCTTTGCGCTGATGTGTACAGACATAATCCCTGTCCATCAAAGAGTGCATAACCTTAGTTTAAGACAAGATGTAATTAGTGAGTGAAACAATGCAAAGGGTGGAGGGAGGGAGAGAGGTGGGGGTATTAGTTACACAATCAGGTGTTTTCACTGACAAGCTGCATCATCAGGTGTAGACATAGGTTTGGATTTTTCCACATGGAGACAAGCAAATCAATCACAGCTTATCACCTCCAAGCTCCCATCAGCAGCCAGCCTTCTGGCAGAAGTAAATCTAACAGAGGGATTTGGAGGTTTGCAAAAGGAAAAGTTTACCTTGACCAGTCAAATACCTGCTGAAAGCAAATGTCAAATTGTTCAGTCAACAACAGTGTGATTTTCAAACTGCAAACTGCAATTTCGGCAACAGGCTGCTGGAACGGCACATTGTGGGTTAATTACATAAATCATCCAATCAGGGAGCAGAAACAGCACCATGTGATTCTCTCTCCCGTACGCACACAGCACTAACTTTGTGTTTCAGGTACTCGCATTGAACAGCCTATGAGTGACTGCTGCACCAAGAATGCAGCGCGTAGGTTTGAATTACAGAAGAACTGGCAGTGACTCCATTATCAAGGACTAAAATCCTGCTACCAAAGGCAGCGGAGCTCGGGATCATGGCCTGGCCCAACAACATTTGGGCCAGGCCAAACCTGAGTGGCACTGTGACCCCACGCACCAGGTCGCAACACCACTCACTCAGATTTGGAGGGGGTGGGTCTAGAGGATCATAGGCTGGAGGGAGCGGGGGTCAGGGTGCTGGTGGGGAGGCACCTGAGAGAGGAAGAGGAGGGTCAGGTGTGTGTGTGTGGAGGGAACCTATGGCTCCCGCGCTTTAAGTGGTGCTCCACAGCCCCGACCTTCTGCGTCATGGTGAGAACCAAACAATAGCAATGCAGAGGATCCTGACTTCTTCATGGGATGATTTAAGGAAAATATTGACTAGCCTTGGCAGACGGAACATGTTAAAAATGTGCCCGGTCTGACGTTTTTTTCCTCTCTCTACCTCAGCACCCACCAGCCCCACACATCCCACGCGTCATGCACATCCCCAGGACAGCTCACATTTTACAGTGCAATGCAGTCGTTCCTCTCATTCAGGGGTGGCCAACCTGTGGCTCCGGAGCCACATGCAGCTCTTCAGAAGTTAATATGCGGCTCCTTGCATAGGCACCGACTCCAGGGCTGGAGCTACAGGTGCCAACTTTCCAATGTGCCGGGGGGTGCTCACTGCTCAACCCCTGGCTCTGCCACAGCCCTGCCCCCACTCCACCCCTTCCTGCCCCCTCCCCTGAGCCTGCCGTGCTCCTCCCCCTCCATCCCAGACCCTCCTGCACGCCACAAAACAGCTGATCGGGAGGCGCTGATTGGCAGAGCTGCCGGTGGGCGGGAGGTGCTGGGAGCGGGGGGGGGGGGGGGGACGGAGCTGATGGACGGATGCTGACATATTACTGTGGCTCTTTGGCAATGTACATTGGTAAATTCTGGCTCCTTCTCAGGCTCAGGTTGGCCACTCCTGCTCTCATTCCTCATTCCTAACTTTAACGGCCACAAGGGACCATTATGATCTCCTAATCCAACGTCCTGCAGAGTCTCACCTCCTGGGCTTCCTGGTGTCTGTCACAACAGCAGGGCTCCCTTCTGGCAAACCTGGGGAGTCAGCAGAGGGAACAGCTGCCTCCGCAGTGGAGCTGCCAGGGCTGGCTCTAGGTTTTTTGCCGCCCCAAGCAAAAAAAATTTTGGCTGCCCCCCACTCCAGCCCTGGGCTCTCACCCCCCCAACCCCCACCACCCCAGCCCTGGGCTCTCTCTCCCCCCCCCCAACCCGCACCCCCTGCCGCCCCAGCGCTGGGCTCTCTCTTCCAGGGCTGCCCAGAGGATTCAGGGGGCCTGGGGCAAAGCGGGGGAGCTGCGGAAGGACCCGCCGCAGAAATGCTGCTGAAGACCCGGACCACTGCCGGGCCAGGGCTCGCAGGGCCCCTGCGGGGCCCGGGGCAAATTGCCCCACTTGCCCCCCCCTCTGGGTGGCCCTGGTCTCTTCCCCCCCCCGACCACCCAGCGCTGGGCTCTCTCTCCCCCCACCCCCGCACCCTCTGCCGCCCCAGCCCTGGGCTCTCTCTCCTCCCCCCCCCCCCGCACCCTCTGCCGCCCCAGCCCTGGGCTCTCTCTCCCCCCCACACCCGCACCCAATGCCGCCCCAGCGCTGGGCTCCCCCCCACCAGTGCTGACTCCGCCCGCTCCCCCCTCGCCTCCAGCCGGTCCGGCGCTGGCAGGGTCGGGGTAAGCAGCGGGGCTCCCGGGCCGCGCCTCAGCCCAGGGTCACTCCAGCCAGGGCTCCCACTTCCAGGACTGGCCGAGACCCGGGAGAGCAGAGCCGGGGGACCGCCCCGGCAGGGGGCTGAGGAGCCGGGGCAGGGTAGCCCCAGAGGGAGCGGAGCCCCGGAGAGCGGGATGCGGGCCCCGCACGGCAGTGCTCCGCCCTCTATGGCCCCGCTGCTGCTGCTGCTTCTGGCCGCCCTGCTGTAGCCCCTGGGCAGCTCAGGCCGCTTCGCCCAGCCCCGGCTGCGGCACTGGGGGACGGCCGCCCTGCGGCACCTGCAGGCGGCTCCATGTGCCCCGCGGGGCGGCCCCCAGCCCGAGTGTCCCCCGTTCGGAGCCTGCCCGGCCCAGCCACAAGGTGCGGTGCTGCTCCGCCGTGGCGCGAACTGCAGTGGCTCCAGGGCCCCCCCCGCGCACGACGTGCTGTTGCCAGGGCCCCAGCTCTAGGCTTCTGCTGCCAGAAGCAAAAAAAAAAAAAAAAAAAAAGGCCAGAATGCCACCCTTGAAAATGTGCCGCCCCAAGCACGTGCTTGGTTTGCTCGTGCCTAGAGCTGGCCCTGGCAGCTGCTTAATTCGCACACCTGGTAACTGTGGCTTCGTGCCCTGCCTATGCCAGCCCCTATACATTCAAGGGCACAGAGGGGAAGGGAGGGGGCAGACTTGTGGCCAAGTGCCTCAGGAAGCAGCTTTGCCTCTGGCCAGACTTTCCATGCTTTGCTGGGGGGAGTCCCAGCCTCACAGATCTGAGCAGATGTTGGATGGGAAGGGACCTTCCAGGGAGCACCGTGGAAGGGCTGGCTTCCTCCACACTCCCACATCCCCGCTTGTTAGCTGGCCCATTTCCTTGCTCACCCCAGTTGCTGCTATATTCGGGCCAAACAAGAGCTGCGTTTAGACAGCCCTGTGCTATGGGGACTGGGGGCACCTGACAAGCTACCTCACCACAGATCCCCATTACAGCCATTAACTGCTGCTGCCCCAGGAGGAGGAGGAATACTCTGGGATAAACTATGCCACTTATCCATTTTGAACAGGGAGTTCCAAAAGCAGAGCCCAGCATAGGAAGGCAAATGAGGTTGAGCGGAAGGGCACCGGGGAATAGGTGTTTCAATTCATTTAGCAGAGATGAATGTTTAATGTGAGACCAAGCCTGCATTGTAGCAGGTTGGCGATAGGGAAACAAGTCCCTGCCAGACCCCATGTCCCAGCAATCCTGAAGCAATCCCTTCACCTACCCAGAGCCAAGCTAGAGATTAAAATGCTCAGCACCCGCTGGATGTCACTCCGCTCCACTGCCTTTTCCCTTTTCATTCCCCTCTCATTTGTTAACTAAATTCCCTACACACAACTGGAAGCAAGACAGGGCAGTGGATCTACAGCCCATGCCACAAGTGCTGAGGTGATGCACAGCATGAGCTGCAGCCACACAGCAACACTGGCTACACTAGCGGCGATGCTGTAACAGAAGGGCAGCTCAGGGCTCCTGCCAGTGTGCAGAAAAAAAATCAGGACTGGAAACCTCTCTCCTAACTCAAGGTTAAAGAAAATTGAACTATGAAATCGAACGAAGGAAGCAGGTGCTTGGGGCGGCCAGTGGAAAGGGGCGGCACGTCCGGGTCTTCGACGGCAATTCGGTCCCTCTCAGAGCGAAGGACCCGCCGCCAAATGGCCGCCGAAGAATGAAGCGACGCGATTGAGCTGCCGCCAAAGTGCCGCCGACCAGGGCTTTATCTTTTTTTTTCCCCCCCCGCTTCGCCTCTTGGGACGGCAAAAAAGCTGGAGCCGGCCCTGCCCAGAGCCCAGACAGCAAACACTAGCTGTAATTCTGCAAGAAGCAGATCTGTTCACGGCGTGCAATCCATCTCCCCTTACCTAAATGCTCTTGCTATCCACTCCCACAAAAGGGTCCTATTTTGGCAAGTTTTAAGGTGGAGCCTTTGTATCCCTTGGAACAGTGTTCAGCCATTGCTCTGAGACCTTCTGAAGCAAGTCTATGGGTGACTGTATCTAGAACTGGGATAACCAGGTAGATTTCAGTTCTATGACACATTCACCTTTAGCTGCTGTTCTCTTCAGAATCCAGAGACTGCACCCATCCTGAGGCCAAAATGTCAGGGTAACAGCATGCACTGGCCTTTTAAGGGTCTAACTGGAGCAACAAAGGGAGGCTCTAGTCACCTCTACCAAGGAGTTCAGAGATTAGTGCACAAATATTTGGATTGTAAGAGCCTCAGGGCAGAGACCTGTTTGAAAGCTATCAGTAAAGCTCCCTGAATGCTAAGGGTCCCTATATACATAACACTACTACATCAGTTAGGCAGGTATTTCAGGAAAGAGAGCGTGCAACTGGGCAACAAGTCTAAGGCAGAGTTGCAGAGACAAAGGCAGGAGACCAGGGACAGAAACTGGGACAGCCTGGTGTTTATTCACCACCACTGAGTTCTTCTTTTGTACGCAATGTTAACCCTACATGAGGCACAGCAGCTGCCTCTTATAACAAAAAAGCAGCAATACCTCCAGCAGTAACAGACTGAACTCTGGTCAGGAATACAGCTCTCTACTGAAAATCTCCCAAGGGACCAGTGCTGGGGCAATGTTCTGCTGAGAACTGAGATGTAGTCTCTGGGGTGCCATGGGGTGCATACAGCGAAGGGGACACACATTACATTCCTCTAAAACTCCCTAGCTCTGCTATGAATAGCTTGCTGTAGTCAGAACATGCCTTACCAAAGTGCTGCTAACTATGTGGTCTAAATTAAGGCAGAAATAATTACAGAGCAGCTTATTTTTTTATGTTCACATGAATCAGGCTAAAGTTAATTGATATTTACTCTGCATACACTTGGTATTTCAGATAATACAGTATTGTTCAGGCTGACAGCATAGACAATAGACATCAGTAACAACAGAGCTTAAATATACAGAAAGTTCTATATGGAAATGGCAGCTACCTGGTAAAAGAGAACCCGACCTGGGATAACACAAAGCATGTGAAAGGCTTTGTCAAACACCAGAAGATGTGGGAACACATGAGCGAGGGCACAGTCTGTTAACAGCATAGTGGCCTCCTGCTGCGGCCTCAGTGCTATCTATGTGGCAGAGCACATACTCTTTGCAGTATGTTCATATTATTTGCTTACATGACACCCTTGTGCATTTCAACAACCTGGTTTTGTTCAACCTCTGCAGCTCTCCTGATAGACAGTATCTAGGTTACTCACCAGGAACTGGAGTTATGATTTATCATGTTTATTACAGCAGTGCCTACGGGCACACTGTGAGATGGGTCCTATTGTGCTAGGTACTGTACAAACACAGAATACGCAATAGTTCCTGCCTGGAAGAACTTACAGAGTAGGGGAAAGGGGCAGAACAAACAGAGAGAACAAGCTGAGGGCTGCAAACAGCTTGGGAGTGCCACAATGTTTTGTTTGTTTTTTAAATCCCTTCAGTGGGGCTACATAAGGTGGCGGGGGGGGGGGGGGCGGGTAGCTAGATGGAAAGAGAAGTAAGGTTGGGGGGGGGGAGTTGGAGCAGACAGCCAATTAGCACCGGGGAGAGGATGTCCAGTGAAAACTGCAGACAGCAGTCTGATGACATAATCAGCATCCCATGGGCCCTGCTTGAACTGCAGCAGCTACGCCAGCTTGAGCTTGAGTCTCTGGTTCCTCCCTGCAGGCTCTTTCCCAAAGGATACGTCTACACTGCAAAAAAACCCTGCAGCAGCGAGTCTCAGAGCCTGGGTCAGCTGATTCAGGCTTGCGGGGCTGGCGCTGCGGGGCTAAAAACATCAGCATAGTTTCCTGCTGGGCTGGCGCTTGAGCTTCAAGATGACCCTCCCACATCGTGGGGTTTCAGAGTCCAGGTTCCAGCCCGAGCCTAAAACATCTATCCTGCAGTTAAACAGCCCCTTAGCCCGAGTCTCATGATTCTGAGTCAGCTGGCATGGGCCAACCACAGGGATTTGATGGCAGTGTAGACAGACCCCATGTGTCCGGAAGACTGAGACTGATCATTTGCCAGGGTCTCTGCTGGTAGCACAAAAATACAGTGTTTTGTCCAAGGTCTGGCAACCCCTGCCGATTGGTGAGTCCTGAAGCCATCAACTGGCTGAGCCAGGAAGCAGATGGCATGCTGGCTGGCTGCATGCTCACTCAAGGATCACTCCCAAGCAGCCTGTCATACCGTCATCTACCCTTCCCCCTCCAGCGAGCCCCGAGCCCCTCGCTCACACAGAACGTCCACAACACTCCCTGACACCTTACCAGAACTGCTATCCTCCTCTGCTACAGTTGTTCCCATTTTTCAGTGTGAAACTCATCACCCTAACAGCCTCCACCAACCCACACTCGTTGGCCCTGTTTAGACTAAGCAAAAAAGAGCTGCAGTTAGTAACAGCCTGGGACACCCTGAGCTACAACGCTATGCAGCCATACCCAACTGCCAGCACAGGTGCTCCACAAGAGCTGACTCCAAAGGGTCAATAAAACCCCTGGCATGAGGTTTGCTGCCCAACTCCAGCTTCACCAGTACAGCTTACCATGGTTTTTCTCCAGTATAAACAGAAAGCCACAAGTATTGCAGCTGTACCAGTCCATCCACTACCCTTCTCAACTAACCAGCCCTCTGATTCCAGCTATCAACTCAATAGCTTGCAGAAGGAAATTACCCAAAAGCCCCTGCTCTTCACAACAGTGCTGAAGAATACAGAACAGGTAAGAACGGCCATACTGGGTCAGACCAATGGTCCATCTAGCCCAGTAACCTGTCTTCCGACAGTGGCCAATGCCAGGGGCTTCAGAGGGGTTGAACAGAACTGGGTAATTTCAAGCGATCCATCCCCTGTTGCCCAGTCCCAGCTTCTGGTAGTCAGAGGCAAGGGACACTTCAGCGCATGGTTTGCATCCCTGCCCATAGCTAATAGCCATTGATGGACCTATCCTCCAGGAACTTATCTAGCTCTTTTTGGAGGCCTGGAGTTCAGTCCTGGTGCTCCAAGAGCGTTAGAATGCACTGGTATAAGCACTGTCATAAGCTGAGCTGTGCACGCGGATGAGAACTGCGCAAATGGTTTATGTTGTATGAACAGGGCAGACGGGTAACAAGAAGGGATGCAGGCCTGACCTCCCGCATGGAACAAAAGGGCTGTGGCTTTGATTAGTACACTAACCGTTTAGCAAAAATTAAAAGGCTCATCCTCTCCCAGGAGGAGGAATGTTCACGAAGAGCTCGGAAGATTAACAGTGCCACATAAGGGCAGACAAAGAAGAAAACAAGCAGAGAGCTCCCTCATCCCTCAGGGCTAGACAGGAACTGACACACTGTCTAGGTCCTTATAGGGCACCCTCCACCACAGTACCTGGGCACCCCACAGACTTTAATGAATTTGATGCACATTTACAGATGGAGATCTGAGGCTCAGGCTAGATAAATAATAACAAATACCTAGCTCTTAGGAAGCGCTTTTCATCAGGGGATCTTAAAGCCCTTCACAAAGTCAAGGCACTTTGGTGGCAATACTTTGTAAGCTCTTCCAGTGGGCGAGTGCAGCACCAGGAGAACAGGCCCCTCCTTGGCTGGTTACTAGGCACTCCCGTAATACACATAAACAATCACAATAATAAACATGACAGCTCTGGTCAGGTGGCCATGACTCATTTGAGAGGAGGCTTTAAGTGAGGCAGAACGTCAGACACTGGGACCATTGTGAAGCAGTCACACGACTGGAGCATGGCCCCAGCGCTGAGTAACATTTATCTGAGCAGAGAAGGAGTGTTCCTCTGACCCTGGGACTTCTTATAACTGAGCAGCCCTGAGCAGCAACAGTTCCACGCAAACACCTTTCCACAAAGGGTCACTGAACATGCACAGAACAAACTGACTAGCAGTGAGGATGGAATTTTTGTCTACAGAAATACTAGGGAAAGGCACACTGTAAAAGGATCCCATGAACTGGAACGATTTACTTACCCTTGAGACAAATGCAATTGTCCACAGGGTGTGAGTCACCCAGAAAATGATTGCATAAGAATTCACCCCCGTGTAATCTTCTTGCTTCATTTATTCTGACATGAAGTTGTGTCCCTAGAAATTATCGTATGGAGGAATTTTCTTGTTTATTTGTTCCAGATCAGAATCTCCCTGCCTGGCAGCAGCAATCTCAGCTCCTTATGCAGTGTTGGGATGTTAGGGCTGTCCTGGACATTAGTGGGAGAGGGGCAGGAGTGAACGGACTGCACAGATCACTTCACCTTCCCTTGAAACACCTCAACATACCACTGACACAGGGACTGGAAGCCAGAACGCAAGGGTCCTTAGCTCTGACTCTGGGGCCCTGAAATTCCAATGCCCAGTGCCTTCAAGGGAAAAGAAATGTTTGTAAGACTCCTAATCTGCAATGAGAAATCACTAGAGCTGTCGTACGATTAAAAAAATTAATCGCGATTAATCGCACTGTTAAACAATAATAGAATACTATTTATTTAAATATTTTGGATGTTTTCTACATTTTAAAATATATTGATTTCAATTACAACACAGAATACAAAGTGTACAGTGCTCACTTTATATTTACTTTTATTACAAGTATTTGCACTGTAAAAAAACAAAAGAAATAGTATTTTTCAACTCACCTAATACAAGTACTGTAGTGCAATCTCTTTATCATGAAAGTTAGGCTTATAAATGTAGAATTATGTAAAAAAACCCTGCATTCAAAAATAAAACAATGTAAAATTTTAGAGCCTGCAAGTCCACTCAGTCCTACTTCTTGTTCAGCCAATCGCTCAGACAAAGCAAGGCTGCTTAAATTTGCAGGAAATCATAGAATCATAGAATATCAGGGTTGGACGGGACCTCAGGAGGTCATCAAGTCCAACCCCCTGCTCAAGCAGGACCAATCCCCACCTAAATCATCCCAGCCAGGGCTTTGTCAAGCCTGACCTTAAAAACCTCTAAGGAAGGCGATTTCACCACCTCCTAGGTAACCCATTCCGGTTCTTCACCACCCTCCTAGTGAAAAAGTTTTTCCTAATATCCAACCTAAACCTGCCCCACTGCAACTTGAGACCATTGCTTCTTGTTCTGTCATCTGCCACCACTGAGAACAGTCTAGATCCATCCTCTTTGGAACCCCCTTTCAGGTAGTTGAAAGCAGCTATCAAATTCCCCCCTCATTCTTCTCTTCTACAGACTAAACAATCCCAGTTCCCTCAGCCTCTCCTCATAAGTCATGTGCTCCAGCCCCCTAATTATTTTTGTTGCCCTCCACTGGACTCTTTCCAATTTTCCCACATCCTTCTTATAGTGTGGGGCCCAAACCTGGACACAGTACTCCAGATGAGGCCTCACCAATGCAGAATAGAGGGGAATGATCACGTCCCTCGATCTGCTGGCAATGCCCCTACTTAAACAGCCCAAAATGCCATTAGCCTTCTTGGCAACAAGAGCACACTGTTGACTCATATCCAGCTTCTCGTCCACTGTAACCCCTAGGTCCTTTTCTGCAGAACTGCTGCCTAGCCATTCGGTCCCTAGTCCGTAACAGTGAATGGGATTCTTCCGTCCTAAGTGCAGGACTCTGCACTTGTCCTTGTTGAACCTCATCAGATTTCTTTTGGCCCAATCCTCTAATTTGTCTAGGTCCCTCTGTATCCTATCCCTACCCTCCAGCGTATCTACCACGCCTCTCAGTTTAGTGTCATCTGCAAACTTGCTGAGGGTGCAGTCCACGCCTTCCTCCAGATCATCAATGAAGATATTGAACAAAACCAGCCCCAGGACCAACCCTTGGGGCACTCTGCTTGATACCGGCTACCAACTAGACATGGAGCCATTGATCACTACCCGTTGAGCCCGACGATTTAGCCAGCTTTCTACCCACCTTATAGTCCATTCATCCAGCCCATACTTCTTTAACTTGCCGGCAAGAATACTGTGGGAGACCGTATCAAAAGCTTTGCTAAAGTCAAGGAATAACATGTCCACTGCTTTCCCCTCATCCACAGAGCCAGTTATCTCATCATAGAAGGCAATTAGGTTAGTCAGGCATGACTTGCCTTTGATGAATCCATGCTGACTGTTCCTGATCACTTTCCTCTCCTCTAAGTGCTTCAGAATTGATTCCTTGAGGACCTGCTCCATGATTTTTCCAGGGACTAAGGTGAGGCTGACTGGCCTGTAGTTCCCCAGATCCTCCTCCTTCCCTTTTTAAAATAAAAATAAGATAATGCTGCCCACTTCTTGTTTATGTCACCTGAAAGTGAAAACAGGCGTTCTCATGGCACTGTTGTAGACGGCATCGCATTCATACATCTAAACTCATTCCCCCAGCCACTGGATGTAACTGGCCCTGGCTGGGCTTTACAGGGTCAGTGGCCTTTGCTGAGATGCAGCTTGTTAGCGAAGTGGTTTCAGTGAGGTCAGGGGAAGTAATGTTATTGAAATACCTCTCCTAAGAATCACTTTGAGTCAGTCTGTCTCACTTTTCTGCTCCCGCTATGCCCTGCATTCCTAGGCACTGGCTGCTCAGTGATATTCATGAACCTTCCTAAGCTTTCAGAGAAACAGCATCTTCATAAATTAATTACACCACCACATCATCTTCTCTGTTTTACTTGCCATTTGCTGCTCTGGGCATCATGAGCTGAGCCACTGGCTGTTCTGCCCGCAGCAGATGTCTCCTGCGGCACTCTGCAGAGGCAGCTTTTATCAAATGCACCAAGGCCACAGGGGAATGTGAAGAAAATTCCATCTCTGCTGCCCTAAGGTGGGCTGTACAATGATTCCCTTCCCATTCCCCCCTGTAATAAATGAAAGGGGGTAGCTCCCTTTTATGGACACCCAGCCAGCCAGTTAGCTATATATTCCACTTCGTAGTTGTTCTCTACTTGCTTTACCCGTAAAGGGTTAAAAAGTCTCCCTGCATAGGTAAAAGGAAGGGAGTAAGCACCTGACCAAAAGGGTCAATGGGAAGGCTAGAACTTTTTTAAATTGGGGGGGGGGGGGGAATTTCCCCTTTGTCTGTCTGGGTTGTTCTCCCGGAGAGCAGAGATAGGGCTGGAACCAAGCTGTAAAAAGCTTTGGGCCAGGTATGAAAATCATTAGATCATACCTAGAAACTACACATTTGAAATCCCGGATATGTAAGTAGATCAGGAAATGTCTAGGAAGACACGATTAAGTTTATCTCTTTTATTTCTTTATGGCTTGTGGACTCCTCTGTGCTAACCCCAGGTGCTTTTGTTTTGCTTGTAACCTTTAAACTGGACCTCAAGAGAAATTTTTCTTTTTTAAATCTACCAAAAAGCCTAAGTTCCAAATGTATTTTCTTTCTTTTTGGTTTTAATAAAATTTACCTTTTTTTAAGAACAGGATTGAATTTGTGTGTCCTAAGAGATTTGTGCACATGTTGTTTAATTAGCTGGTAGCAACAGCAGATTTCCTTTGTTTTCTTTCTCAGCTCTTCCCCGGAGGGGTGTGTGTGAAAGGGCTTGTGGGCACCCCACAGGAAGGAATTCCCAAGTGCGCCTTCCTGGATTCTCAAAGGGGTTTTTGCATTTGGGTGGTGGCAGCATCTACCCATCCAAGGTCAGAGAAAAGCTGTAACCTTGGGAGTTTAATACAAGCCTAGAGTGGCCAGTATTAGTTTTTAGCATCCCTGTGGGCCCCCACCTTCTGCACTCGAAGAGCCAGAGTGGGGAATCAGCCTTGACACACACACCCCACCCCCACAGAGCCTGCTGGAGGTTTCAGGATAACTGTCAGCATGATGCAGAGGCAAAGATGCAGCAGGAACACTCCTCTTCCACCACTGGAGACAAGATTAAAGAGCCAACCCTGCACAGGACTGTAGGGAAGAGAAGTACATTAAACCCGTTATCACCTAGACCTGACACTTGGAAAATGTGCTTCCACCTTGACTAGCTGTTACAAGGAAACTCACAATAAAATCCCTTCCTCCTGCAACTGTGCAAAGCAGGAATCTGGAAATAATCCACAGAAAATGAGAACTGAAGCATGAAGTACAGACACACACTCATCCCATACAATTCACCACGGGAACAAACCTGCCCCACTCCTGTGCACACGCCACAGCACCAGGAAATCCTAAGCAGAGGACAGGAAGAGAAAGACTTAAACAGCTCAATCTAACTTTTAACAGCCTGCCTACCATCTCCCTCCATACAAACATAAGGAAAAATGCCAAAGATATGAAACCAGGGCATCACAAAGCAATAGGGCAACAGACAACACCTCTTCGACTCCACCGCTTGCCAGAGGAGCAATCTGATCCCTCTCTCATGCTCAGTGGTATTCGCACAAATTGCAGAATAAAGCACGCCTTTGTGATGACACAACTTCCCTTTCTTTTTAGAATCTGCGTGCCTGTCTTGAAGATGTAAAAGGCAGGGTGTTGGATCGTTGTACTGGGGAGGTTGCTAAGTCAGCAAGAAGGAAATTTCACCTGGATAGTGTAGGCACTCATGCAGCAAGTAAGAGGCACTTAAAAACAGCTGGTTGGGAATTTTTCAACAAAATGTTTTTTTTACTAAAAATGCCAATTTATTGAAACCAAAACATTTTGCAGAACCTTATCAGTTTCAACAAAAAACTTCCATCAGGATGATTTCTCAGTCTAGGATGGAATTTTTGATGTCAGAAGGGCGAGGGAGTGAGAAACACCCCACAGAACAGCCAATAGCTCAGCCAAGGATGTGGGGGACCCAGATTCAAATCCTAACTCTGCCTGACTTGGTGTGAGGACTTGAACCTGGGTCCTTCACATTCCAGGCCAATTGGCTATTCTGGGATGGTATGCTCTCGATCTCTCTCTCTCTCTCTTTCGTGAAGAATTTTGAAAGGTCGAGTTTTCATTCCAGTGCGGAACAAAAAGAAATGGCAAAACCTCAAATTTTTGTGTGAAATGGAATTCTTGTTTTCCAGCCAGGCCTCCTTAAAAACTCTGCTATTCCTTGAAATGTCTGCAGTGCCCTAGGTGTGTAGAGCACTTGTAAGCTCTGTACTTAGACTGTAACCTCCTGTTTTTGTTACACGTCTGTTCACTACTTAGCACAATGGGGCTGTGGCCTCTAGGCACTGCCACCAGCCAGGTGGTAACAAAGACATAACTCGTCCCCTGTGCTGGCAATGCGACTCATACAGATAGCACGATGGGTAAAGAGAGCAGCAATACGCAAAGACAACAGCACATAAGGTAGCTGGGATAAGCGGAATCTAATGACACAGAAAGGGACTGGCACCATCTTGTTTTCTGTGCCCTGTACAAAGCTGAACACCCTGTCGAAGCTACAAAAGTATTAACCCCTATGAGTTGGGCAGGCGTGTTGGTCCAGCCAGCTAGCTTTGGCTGCAGCCACTTGATCTGTCCTGCTCCATTCCCTTGTTGCTGTTTTTATTTTAATTGAAGTGAGTTTCATTTTTAGGGAGGGAGAGGTGATGAAGGACAACTTTGAGGGGAGATCCAGGGCAAAAGGCAAGAGAACTGAAGGGAACTTGGAGGAGAACAAATCTGTGTCTTTTTCACAGAAATACTCCTTTTAATTTTTACTCGTGCACCGATCTTACGAAGGAATGCCACATTAACACACGCTTGCAGCATGCACAATAACAGCAACCTTTACTATAATGCACAGCATGCTACTATGACCTGCAGTCTTCAGAGAAAGCATTTCCACCGCACTATTTAGTCTGGGAGCTCCAGATACACACTCTGTATTTGTAAACCATTTCTATACTCAGAAAGAACATACACAAATTAAACCCCAAAAGGAAACCCTGCAGTGCATTTAGTAATACAACCCTGACTTCACTCTTCAAACTTTACATCCGCATTTCAGTGGCTCCAGCTATCAAACTGGGCTGGCTTTTCTCACAGCCCTTCAAATTACAGGAACACAGGGGCTTTCCAGTCTGGTCTCAGAGCACTTACCAGGCCCAGCTCATCAAAGGCACATGAGCCAATAGCTCACTAGCCGTAGTGCCTCAGTGAGATGCAGGAGTACGTGCTCTTAGCCATGAATTACTCCTGCTCTGTTCGGCTTTCCCTCGTTTTGGCACACAGGCGTAGTGATGTCTGTGTTAGGGACTGAACACTGAGGCTCATCTGTCTGGAGACTTAGCGCTCGGCAAGCCCAGGGTGTAAGTCTACAGCGCTCTAGTCTGCTGTGCGCTAAGTGACCATGTGGACCCTGTTCCGTGCACTAAGGCTATGTCTATACTGTGAGCTAGGGGTGTGATTCCCAGCTCACGAAGACATACTCCTACTAGCTCGTATGGAGTATAAATTGTAGCCTAGCAGCAGTGGCACAGTTTAGCTATGCTAAGTACGTACCCCGAGGGTTCAGGTGGTCTTGCACTCCACAATGATGAGCCCTGCTGCTGCTGCCCATACTACAGCAGCTACCCTACTATTTCTAGTTGCGCTACCCCTCAGTATAGTGGTGGCAGCACTGGGAGTATGGCTCAGCCATGCCAAGTACAAACCCACCTGAACCCCATGGGTAGGTTCTTGCCATGGATAAGCCATGCCATTGCTGCCCATGCTACTGTAGCTAGGCTACTATTTAGATTCACAGTAGCTCCATAAGAGCTAGTGCGCATACGTCTTCGTGAGCCAGGAATCACACCCCAAGCTTGTAGCGTTGACCTAGCCTAAAAGTTCTGTAGTTCATTCTGACATGAAACAGCAGTAGGCCGTCAAAGCATGCTAGTGAACTTTTAGGGCTCAGAACAGAGTCCACACGGTCACTTAGTGTGCACCAGGCTGCAGCGCTGTATATTCACACTCCAGCTTGCCACAAACAAAGTCTCTATAGACTCTAGCCCTGACAGTGAATGCCTGCCATAGAAATACAACTATACTTGATCTTTACACCAGAGAGTGAAGCACAAGTTAGCCATGGAAGTGGGGACAAAGGTGAGAAGGAAGCGAGATTCTCTGTAGCAAAGAGAAGCAACTCATCATTCTGTTTGGTAGTTTGGTGTGTCTAAGTGAGTGATCAGTGCCACAAGCAGTATCAAGCACTCTGAATAGGTTGGAATTCCATCAGTATCAGAGGGGTGTGAGTCTGTATCCACAAAAACAATGAGGCATTGTTCCATCAGTGACACCTATTGTATGGGCTGGCTATGGAATCTGTTGAATGCCAGAGATCACTGTCAATGAGGGAATATACAGCAATGAGTTCACCCTTTCTGCTATATAGTATTAAAGGAATCTGCTCAGAAATGTTATCTTAACAGCCAATGCACAGACCCGCCTCAGAACTGCTTCTTGCAATTTCAGCACCAGACAGCTTTACATTAAAAAAAAGAGATCAATAACTAGGTGTGTTTTTGAAGACCAAGAACCTTATTCTAATAGAAGCTGCAAGATTATAGACAAAACGATTATGCCCCATGCGCAGTTGTCAAACTTTTTTCCATTAGCAATATATGTTGGGACGACTGAAGCACCCTATGCTGTCATGCGCCATTGCATGCAGGTATAAAAAAGAGTGGAGACCCCCCTGACCTCCCTCAGTTCCTTCCCAGCGGATAGACTCCAATGAAGAGGGGAAGGAGGGCAAGTCATGGAATGGACATGTGAACACATCTTGAAGAACAACAGCTATGGAAAGGTAGGTAACTGTTTCTTCTTCTTCAAGTGCTTGCATGTGTCCATTCTGTTGTAGGTGACTCACAAGCAAATTAACATGGAGGTGGGCTTGGAGTCTACCTGAACAGTTATTGTAGACCAACCCATCCGAAACTGCCATCATCCCTGGACTGATGGGAAATAGCATAATGAGCAGCAAAGGTGTGGGCTGATGACCAAGTCACCGCTTTGCAAATGTCTATGGTAGGTACTTGCACCAGCAAAGCCACTAATGTGCCTGTGGTCTAGCAAAATGGCCAATATCCTAGCAGGTGGAGTTATATTAGCCAACTGGTAGCATAACCAAATACACAAAGAAATCTATGATGAAAGCCTCTGAGCAGAAACCGGTCAACCCTTAACTCTGTCCGCAACTGTAACAATCAACTGCACAGAGGACCTAGAAGACTTAATACAGTCCAGGTAGAAAGTTAAAACTTTTCTCACATCTAGTGAATAAAACTTCTCCTCATTGCCAAGAGTGTGACGCTTTGCAAAGAAAGTCAGCAAATAAACTGCCTGGTTAGCATGAAAATTGAAGACCACCTTTGTGAGGAACTTAGGGTGAGGCTGGAGATAAACTTTATCCTTATGGAAAACTGTATACTGAGACTCTGACAACAGGGCTCTCAACTCACCCACCCTTCTGGCTGAGATAATGGTAACTAAAAAGGCTACTTTCATAAAGAGGTGGACAAGAGAGCAAGTTGTAAGGGGTTCAAAGGGTGGTCCCATCAATTTTGACAGAACCAAGTTCAGGTCCCAAGAAGGGATAAAATCTTGTACCTTTGGGTATAATCTGTCCAAGACCTTTAGGAACCTGTTGACAATGTGGTTGGAGAAAAACGAGCTATTATCCACCAAGGGTGGAAGGCCAAAATAGCTGCCAGATTACAGAGCTAATAGCCAGATTCTGATGTTTTAGGTAGAGAAGATAGTCCAGTCTGAGATTCAGGGAACCCTGTTCCGGAAATATGCCTTTTTGATGGGAACAGCTGGAAAAAACTCTTCAACTTAGCCAGGGAAGTGCCCTAGTCAAAGGCTTTCTACTAAAGTACCTCCTGAAATTCCTTAGAATAAGCTCTTTCTACAGGTGTAACTATGAAGCACCAGGTGGAAGGCTCGCAGGTTGGGGTGGAGCAGGTGCCCATGTGCTGGGAAATCACGTCTGAATCCAACAGACACAGCAGCGATTTGATTGACAAGGCCAGTACAGACGAGTACCAGAGTTGTTCAGGCCATGCCAGTGCTATAAGGATGAAACAAAATTCTGGGTAACAAAGGAATCGGAGGGAAGGTGTACAAGAGGGAGCTCTTCCAGGATAGTACAAAAGCATCCATCAGTGAGGCTGGGCTGAGACCTCCATGGGGGCTAAACTGGTGACATTCTCTGTTGGTCTTTGTTGCGAACAGGTCCACCTGAGGAGTTCCCCAGAGCTGGAAGTTGGATCTGGCCATATCTGAATGCAATGACCAATTTTGGTGATTGGAAAAGGACTTGCTTAGCTGATCCACCAAGGTATTCTGCCTCCTTGGAAGGTAAGCAGCTGTGAGGTGAATCTAATTGATTATGCTAGCATCCCGGAGACGAATTGCCTCCTGGCACAGCTGCATCGAATGTGCCCCTCCCTGCCTGTTTATATAAAACAGTTGCAGAGTTGACTGTTAGAATCAACAGATTATTTCCTACCCTATGTGGAAGGAACGCTGAACAGACTAGACATACAGCTCTCAACTCCCTGACATTTACACGACCCTTTAGATCTTGAGAAGACCAAAGACCTTAAGTCTGCAGGGACTCCATAGTGCCCCCCCAACCCAGGGATGACATGTCTGTGACTAAAATGAGAGTTGGTAGTGGGGGAACAAAAGGGACCCCTTACAAACTTTCAGAGGATCCACTTACCAACCCAGAGACAACAAAACTAACGTTGGCACTCAAAGAACCCTGTCCAAGTGATGATGACAGGACATACACTGAGTGGCTTTCTGAGATGCTGTCGGCATGCTGAACTCCATAGGTACACACTGCCATGTGACCTAGGAGCCTGAGGCAACTGCATGCCATGGTGAGAGTATGTGCTTTCAGCTCCAGCCCTAAGCCCCATAGCGTTCAAACCCTAATTGTGGTAGAACAGCCCTGGCCTTTGTGGACTCTAAGATCTCTCCAATAAACCCTATTCTCTGTATCGCTTTTAGGATTGATTTGTCCCTATTAACTAAGAGTCCTTGTGCATCAAATGCAGACAGGATGATGGATATGCTGGGCCTCACGTGAGCCTCGGACTGACCTCTCACTAACCAGTCATTCAGTACGGGAACACATGAACTCCTAATTTTCAAAGACGCGCTCTCACCACTGCCATGCACTTCGTGAAAACTCGAGGAGCAGCCGAGCAACCAAATGGAAGCACCATGAATTGGTAATGGGATCCATCTGCCACGAATCTGAGAACTGTTCAATGGCTGTGGTGTACGGCCACGTGGAAGTAAGCGTCTTTTCAGTGAAGGGCAGTGTACCAGTCCTGCTCCTGGGAGGAAATGATGAAAGCTAAGGTAACCAGGCGGAATTTTCTTTTCTTCAGGAACTTGTTTAAACTCTCAGATCTAAAATAGGCCTCAGACCCCCTTTCGCTTTGAGAATAAGGGAAGTAGCAGAAATAGAAGCCTTTCCCCTGGAGGCACAATGGAACTTATAGAATCATAGACTATCAGGGGTGAAAGGGACCTCAGGAGGTCATCTAGTCCAACCCCCTGCTCAAAGCAGGACCAATCCCCAACTAAATCAAACTTCCTCCATGGCCCCTGCTTGCAGAAGAGATTGACCTCCTACTGAAAGATGGTCTCATGAGAGTGGTCCCTGAAGAGGGACAGGGAAGGAGGGTGGAAAGGGAGGGCAGAAATAAACTGGAGGGCATTTCCCAGCTCTGCTGTGCTTACAACCCACGGATCTGATATTACGTGGGCCCTACCACTAAGGAAGTGGGATAAGTGACTGGCAAACAAAGGGGGTTGAGGGTGAACTGATGGAACTGTAGAAACTGGTACTTTCCTCTTGACCAACCCAACAAAATGTCTGTTTGGACAAGGCAGTGGGACAGAAAAAATCCACTGATGCAGAAGACGATGGCAGTGGAGGTCATCTCCTGTAACCTCTGCCCTTCTTTCTTTGCAGTTCCTGAAATCAGGGAGCAAAGCCTTGATTTCTGTATGACTGTTGGGACTAAACTGTTTCCTTTTCACCGCTGCTGTTTAGAGTCCAAGTGACTTTAATGTCACCCTGGAATATTTTAGGCTATGGAGCCTATTGACAGTTTTATCCAAAAACAAAAAGGGACCTTCAAATGGGAGGTCCTGTATGGTCTGCTGGACGTCTGGGGGAAGCCCAGAAGACTGCAGTCATGAACACCTTCTTACAGTAACAGCTAATGCCATGGTTCAAGCAGCCAAGTGATCCCCATCCATACTCTCCTGGAGAGCAGTTCTGGCAACCAGCCTGCCCTCTTCCATCATTACAGTAAACTCCTGCTTGCAGTCTTCTGGTAGCCCTTCCTTAAATTTCATAATGTTCTCCCAGAGTGTGAAGTCATAATGACTCAAGAGTGCCTGCTGGTTTGCAATCCTGAATTGCAGACTTCCCATGGAATGAAATTTGCAGCCAAACAAATTCAGTCTCTGATTTAATTCAGAATCTTTGCCTTTAGGCGTTGATGCTTGGTGTCTCTGCCTCTCCCACTCATTAATGGCTACCACTACTAAAGAGCCCGAAGGAGGATGAGAATACAAGTGCTCATAAGGGACTCCTATCAGACTGTTTTGCTATGGGAGGCAGGGAGGACGGGATCTGCCAAAGCGCCTTAATTCGCTTCATTTCTCGGCAAAGCCACTTTCAGAATGTCCACCAACTTGTGAGATCTCCCACAGACCTCCTCCACCTGAGTGTCTAGAACAGAGACCACCCTTCTTATAGATCTTAATGAGCCCTACAGTCCTGGCAAGTAGCTTGTTGCCTCTACAACCTCACCTGGTGATGACGAAGAGGCTGCAACAGGCTACTGAAGCAATGGTTGCTCTGTGTCTTGCAATAGGGAAGCCACTTGAGTGACTTCTGGCTGGCTGGTACAGATCTCAGTACCAGGCGCTGGAGAATGTTGTCTGGAGTGCCGATGCCCTCCATGCAGTCCTGAAGAAACCAAATGAGGCAGATGAGGAGAAGTCCTAGCAGGAGAAGGGACACTCCATGATGTCCAGAATGGCCATTGATATGGGCCTGGGACTCATCCTTGACCGGGCCATTGCCCATTAGGAGCAGGCCAGTGCTGTGACTGCTGCATGGCTCATGGTCCCCATCTCTCTGATGGAGGGTATGCTCCCCACCTAGGGTGGGATACAGAAGGACACACCTCTGAGACTGAAGAATTGGATTCTCTGACAACAGAGGAGCAGAGCCAGTCAGAGTCAGGGATAGGTAGCCAGAACCTGGGGATGGCAGTACTGGAGAGAACATTGCTGGCTGACCTCTTGATTGCACCAGCTTTTGTGGAAGTGTGGAAGGTAACAGTACCGCATGTGTCTGACATGTGTCAGAGGCATTGGTACCAATGGAATCCTTCCTGTACCACCAGGGGAACCAGCACCAAGAAGCTAAACAGGTCTGTTGCGGCTGCATATGTCTCCGAAGTGGTTGGTAGCAGTAATGATTCCTGGCCAGGATGCAAAGATTTTTCAGGGATAGCCTTGATGGACCTGGCACAAGTTCCAGAGACCGAGAAACCCTCCTTTTAGTCGATGAGTGCTCTAGGAAGTGCCTCTTCTCGAGACTCTGCCGCTAGCTGCCTTCAGTGTCAGTGAGCTTGACCAGGGTACCAAGCCTGAGGAGGGCCTGTGCCTCTTCTTCAGCGCTGGCGAAAGAGATTAAGGAGCCGCAGGCATCCCTGGTGGGGCACTCCACACTGAAGCTGAAGTACCGGGAGTGTGTGCCGAATGCAATGGCTCTGATGGAGGGCGAAGTGCTGCCTCCATAAGCAAACACTTGAGCCTGGCCACTCTACTTTCTTCAAGTGAGGCATGAGCCCTTTAGAAATGTGACACTTGTCACTAGCGTGGGATTTTCCCAAGCATTTCAGGAAGGCAGGGTGTGGGTTGCTGACCAGCTCTGGCTCACTACAGGACCCCAGAGAGCAAGGCATTGTTCTGGTCTCACTCCCAGGACCAAATCTTAAATTTGGTCAAAAAGACCTAAAAACTGAAACCTAATACACTAATATCTAACTAAAATATACCTAAGGAAATAATGAATTTTTAAAGGTAACATTATATACAATGGAGTGAGAGAGGAACTTGCTCCAAGAAGTCTGGAAGCCCTCCAACAACCTTACTTGATAAGAAGGAACTGATGGAGGCTGGGGTGGGGAGGAGGGCTCTGCTCTTTTATACCTGCATGCAGCGGTGCGTGACGGCAGAGGGAACTTGAGACTCCCCAACAGGTACCGCAGAGGGGGAAAAGTTCTCTGACAACTGCGCACGGGGCACTCACACGCTTACAGTGAGTGGATACGTGCAAGTGCTCAAAGAAGAATCATAGATTCCAAGTCCAGGAGGGACCATTGTGACCATCTAAACTGACCTCCTGCATAGCACACGCCAGAGACCTGCCCCACAATCATTCCTAGAGCAGAGATTTTAGAAAAACCTCCAATCTCAATTTTAAAATGGCCAGTGATGGAGAATCCATCACGACCTTTGGTAAATTGTTCCAATGATTAATTCCTCTCTCTCTTAAAATTTATGCCCTATTTCCAGTCTGAATTTGTCTAGCTTCAACTTCCAGCCATTGGATTTTATACCTCTCTCTGCTAGATTGAAGAGCCCATTATTAAATATTTGATTGTAATCAAGTCACCCTTTAATCACCCTTGTAATCAAGTCTACTGAGATATAGCTCAGTGGTTTGAGCATTGGCCTGCTAAACCCAGGGTTGTGAGTTCAATCCTTGAGGGGGCCACCTAGGGATCTGGGGCAAAATCAGTACTTGGTCCTGCTAGTGAAGGCAGGGGGCTGGACTCGATGACCTTTCAAGGTCCCTTCTAGGAGATAGGATATCTCCATTTATAAATATATAAAATTATAAATTTAACCATCTCTTTGTTAAGTAAAATAGATTAAGCTCCTTCAATCTATCACTAGAAGGCAGGTTTTCTAACCCTTGTGGCTCTTCTCTGAAACCTCTCCAACTTATCAACATCCTTCTTGAACTGTGGACACCAGAACTGGACACAGTATTAAGATAACGGTCACAAAAGTGCCAAATACACAGGCGAAATAACTTCTCTGCTCCTACTCAAGATTCCCCTATTTATGCATCCCAGGATCATATTAGCCCTTTTGGCCACAGCACTAGGAGCTCACATGCAGTTGATTATCCATGACGACCCCCATGCCTTTTTCAGAGTCACTGCTTCCCAGGATAAAGTCCCCCATTGTGTAAGTAAGGCCTACACTATTTGTTCCTACATTTAGCCATATTAAAATACATATTTATTTGCTTGGGCCCAGCTTACCAGACGATCCAGATCTCTCCGAATCAGTGACCTGTCCTCTTCGTTATTTACCACTCCCCCAGTTTTTGAGTCATCTGCAAACTTGATCAGTGATTATTTTGTTTTCTTCCAGGTCGTTGATAAAACTGTTGAATAGCATAGGGCCAAGAACCGAACTCTGCACGACCCTACTGGACACACACCCATTCAATGATGATTCTCCATTTACAGTTACATTTTGAAACTTATCACTTAGCCAGCTTTTAATCCTTTTAACGTGTGCCATCTTTATTTTATATCCTTCTAGTTTTTTAATCAAAATGATCTCTACCAGTCTACTCTGTAAATGAACCATAACCACGGCCCCAGTACCTTACAGAGCATGATGATGCCCATTCACCTCCCTGGATCAGAAACAGTCTCAGACAAATCCCATCCAGAAGACAAGGAGCCCAAAGAAAAATGTACAAGCAAACTGCATTCTGATTTCTGGAAGCCACCGTCTCAGTCTCATGTAATTTAGATTTATGAACTGGAGAATTGCAACTTGGATTTAAATTTATGTGTAACTGAAATGTTCCTTGCTGTCTGTTACCCAGAAGCACTTAGAGGTTTTAAATATTTATCAAGCATTCTGAAGTCCACTGGAGATGGACTGAACTGACAGACTGAAGGAAACTGGCTATGGATTTGAGGATTTATGCTCCCAGGAGTAATTCATTCACTGAACATAATCCATTATACTACAAAAGGCAGTAAAGGAGACTCGTTAGTGAGGAACTTGTAAGGAAAACTGGTGTATGGAGGAAAGGCATGGCAGAAATCACTCAGCACGCTTATCGATGGCTCCAAAATACAATTAACTCTTCCCCATTAAACATCTAAACTCTCTTTGCTGGGAGCATGGACAGAATTGAGTCCTAGAGGCTGAAACAAAATAAATTCTCTTTTGAGCACCAAAAGTGACAACAGCTATAGCAGTCAGAGGGAACAAATTTAAGGACTGATTTATCAAGGGACTTGTGACTCAAATCACAAACCTTAACAAAAACGAAACTGCCAAGTGAATTATAAATACAATAAAACCTCAGAGTTATGAACACAATGAACTGACTAGTCAGCCACACACCTCATTTGGAACCGGAAGTACACAATCAGGCAGCAGCAGAGAGGGGGGAAAAAAGCAAATACAGTACAGTACTGTGTTAAACATAAACTACTAAAAAAATAAAGGGAAAGCAGCATTTTTCTTCTGCATAGTAAAGTTTCAAAGCTGTACTAAGTCATTGTTCAACTGTAAACTTTTGAAAGAACAACCAGAATGTTTTGTTCAGAGTTACGAACAACCTCCATTCCCAAGGTGTTCATAACTCTGAGGTTCTACTGTACATCTCTTTTAAGCTGGGCAAAGGGAACCTCCGTTCATTGAGCAGCCTCTCTGTGGAGTTACCAAACTTTGCAGTCAAACTGCCATCTTGTGGAGCTTGCTGCTGTCCACTCCAGCCCATGCACCATTCACACAACTAGCTGCCAGACACCCTCACTTTTCCTATATGCTCTGGAAGTGCACATCGAGAGTCACAGCTGAATGTCATTATTATGATCTAGAGCAGTGGTTCTCAACCTTTCCAGACTACTGTATCCCTTTCAGAAGTCTGATTTATCTTGTGTACCCCCAAGTTTCACCTCACTTAAAAACTACTTGCTTACAAAATCAGACAAACATACAAAAGTGGCACAGCACGCTAGTACTGAAAAATGGCTGACTTTCTCATTTTTATCATATAATTATAAAATAAAATGATTGGAATATAAATATTGTACTTACATTTCAGTGTATGGTATATAGAGCAGTATAAACAAGTCATTGTATGAAATTTTCGTTTGTACTGACTTTGCTAGTGCTTTTTATGTTGCCTGTTGTAAAACTAGGCAAATATCTAGATGAGTTGATGTACCCCCGGAAGACCTCTGCATACCCCCAGGGGCACATGTACCCCTGGTTGAGAACCACCGATCTAGAGTTCTGATCACGAAAGATGCCATACAGTGTAAATTAAACAAATGCCGGCTAATGGAATAAGAATTCACTGGCATGATAGGTAAGTGAGCCAGATGCACACCCACAGGAGGCCAGAATCTAAATAACATTAGCAATTGCAACTCAAACAAACCACAGAGCTGAGTGTCCCAGAAGAGAAATCCTTCAGAACTGTAGGAAAAGATTAACCTTTCGCAGTGATGAGACTTAACCCAATCTCTATATCCATAGGAGGGCAGAAGTAGCAAACCAAATTCCATTCAGTGTCATGGCACCTAAGCACTTCACCCTCTGCTCCTTGGGCTGCTGTGCTTGAAAGTATACAATCCTCTGCTATCACAGGCAACCCAGTCACATGATCCTGTGCGTAAACTTACCAAACTCCATCTTAAAACCATTCATGTTTCTTGCTCCAACTTCTCCTACTGGCAGCCTGTTCCAGAGCCTCACTCCTGCGTCATTAGATACCTTCTTCTCATTTCCAGCCTACATGTATTCCTGGCCAGTTTAGCCCTATTTGTTCTTGTGCCAACATTGTCTTTATCTTAAATAGCTCTTTCCCTCCCTGGTGTTTACCACCCCAGTATATTTATAGAGAGCAATCAGAGCCCCTCTCAGCCTTTGTTGCCCTAGCCTAAACAAGCCCAGCTCTTTCAGACTCCTCTCATAAAATAGGCTCTCCATTCCCCAATCATCCTAGTAGCCCTTCACTATACCTGTGCCAATGTGAATACATCCTATACATCCTAGGATGGCATTTGTCTTTTTGGCAGCTGTATCACATTGGTAGCTCATGGCCATATCCTGTAGTCATATCGACTAAGACACCCAAGTCTTTCTCCTTCTCTGTGATTTCCAACCGATGAGCCCCCAGCCTATAGCAGAATTTCTTATTATTAATCTCTAAATGCATGAACTTGCATTTTGTACTATTCGGTTTTATCCCATTTCTATTATTCCAGTCCTCAAGGTCATCCAATTCTTCCTGTGTGATATTCCAATCCTCCTCTGGGTTGACAGTGCCTACCAACTTTGTGTCATCAGCAAATACAGTTAACACACTCCTGCTTTTTGTCCCAAGGTCATTCATGAAAATATTAAATAAGATTGGTCCCAAGACCAACTCTTGAGAAAATCCATTAGGAACCTCCCTCCAGCCTGATAGTTCACCTTTCAGCACAACCTTTGTTCTCTCTCTTGTTCTGTATCCACATTACAATTTTTGTACTAATCCCCATAATATTCTCCAGCTTGACTAATAATTTTGTGGCACTGTATCAAATGCCTTACTTAAATCCAGATAGATTAGATGCGCATTTCCCTTGTCTAGAGAATTAGTTATCTTATCCAAGAAAGCTATCACTTTAGACTGGCACGATGTATCTCTGGTACACCCGTGTTGTATTTTATCCCATTTTCCATTTACCTCCAGGTCTTCAGAACAAATTTTGAAGGAAAGAATAATTAAAGCCTTGCATACTATTGAGGTCAGAATAATGAGTCTCTAGCTGCTCAGATCATTCTTCCCCCCTTCCTTATATATAGACACTACCTTTGCTATTCTCCAGCCATACAATGCCATCCCTGATTTGATAGATTGATTAAAATCCTTGCAGTCTCATGTGCCAGTTCTTTCAGTGCTCTGGGGTGCGGATTATCCAGTCCCCTCAACTTGAGCGCATTCATCTCTTTGAGTTTTGCCTCCACCTCAGATTTGTCAATTTCCATTTCCAAACACTCGTTTCCATGAGCCATCCTGCCTTTGCCCCCATGTTCTACATCACCATCCTTATTGAAAATTTAGGCAAAGCGTTAATTTAGTTTTTAGGTCATACCTAGATTATATTTAATTTCTTCCTCACTGCCTAATGGCCCACTTCTTTGCTTGTTCTCTTGTTATTTCTATGTCATCTCAGTCCTGGGCCCCCAGGCAGCTCGGTCCATGCATCTTGGTCCCAAGAATTTAAAGAGGATGTGTTTTTAAAGTTAGGGCTATAAAGTGCAAGCAAACTACCCTGCACGGTTCATAGCCACATCTCCATGCATACATGAGTCAGGCTTCAGTTACTTTCCTGTGAAAATATGCAGACTGACTTCCCTATAAATTGGCTTTAAAATGCCTCCTAAAACAGGGTGCCTACCAAAAGGAGGGTTTTTACACGCTGCTAGAGTGATTAGGTCTGTGCGGAAATAATGACTATAATACGTTCCTTTGCGTGGCACTGTCAAAACAATGCACCCAAATCCCCATTGAGTTTGGCCCTGTTCAGACAGTGGTGGCTTCTCACCTTTGCTGTGATCACTACTGCAGCTCAGCTATACTGCCTGGTCAAAAGAAAACACCCAAACACACGCATTGCTCTATCCTTTTCACATGGATATTTCTAAATGGCCCCACTGTATATTATTAAAGCAAGTGTGTCAGTTTAAATAAGTGCCACCAGATTCCTTGTAGTTTAAATAAAGTGCCTGGCATGTATCCAAGCAGAGTTTGGAAGTACCTCTGAGTCCTTGATATCAAGTTACTAGAAAAGAAACTGATGAAGCATCTTTAATGGACCGCAGAGCACTTGGGGATAGGGCTGGGGAGGGTCAGACAGATCAGTGGTGAAATGCACCAGACCTTTCACCTCTGGACTCCTGGGTTCAAACTCTGACTCAAGTGGAAAGTAAAAGGGCATTGTGCTGGTCTCAACCTCACATCACAAGGCAAGTAGGTATGATCAGCAGCTCCAGGCATGAGCTGTTTGGCAGTGGCACAGCGTGCACTGAATGCACTGGGCCTGCCTAGCTATGAGATTGCTACTATTAGTCCCTCAATTCATGAGCACAACATTCACCCCAATAACAAGAGGATCAAAAAATCCTCCTCAGTGAGATCAGAATAAAATATCAAGCTAGCAGCTTCTGAACTCCCCTATAAATAATTAAACTCTATCCAAAATAATCCTCGACTACAGAATCACTTATTGCTCAGCAAAGCAATTTCTATAATCACTTTCTTTCAAATCAGGCTGTTTGAAGAGTGCAAAGCTGTGTTTCTCATTGCTGATTATTAGCTGGCTCCAGATTCCCTTTTGGAGTCTTCTTCCCACTGACACAAATAATTAGCCAATTTCCTTTTACCTGTCTGATCTGTCCTGCAAACAGCATCTCCCCCCTGTTCCTCCGGTACCTGCTTAGAAAGCTCAGGGCAGGAGCAATCTGCTGGGTGAAAATGCCTGATGCGATGTCAAAAAGCAGAAGACATTAATGAAATGCTGCTCAGCTAGCGCCAGCTGCCATGCTTCCCACATGGAGACTATCCAGCCCCCTGCTAGCCTTTGGTAATCACTTACCACAGTGGCCTCCTGAAAGCACAGCACCCCCCAGACTGACTCTGGGTTGTGCTGAATGGCACTTTAGTGATCGCTCTGAACCAGCACACTACATGCCCTGTCATCTGGAGTGAGGAGAGAGAGAAGTTTCAGAGTAGCAGCCGTGTTAGTCTGTATCCGCAAAAATAACAGGAGTACTTGTGGCACCTTAGAGACTAAATTTGTTAGTCTCTAAGGTGCCACAAGTACTCCTGTTATTTTTGAGAGAGAGAAGGGAGCCTCACTTTCCCAACTGCATTTCTTAGCCCCAGTCTGAAGAGGTCTAGATGTTTCTGGGGGCACAAAATCAAGGCAAAGTATCCTGGACAGCACAAAGGAACAGGCTAGACTTTGGCAGAGTGGATGGAAGCGGCAGAAAGCAGAATCTTCTCCTGACCTCTAACTTGCTACTGGAATGGAAAGGCATTGGTTCTTTGACACTCTCTAACTGAGACACGGATTTGAGCTCAAGGTAAACGGGACACCAGGATTAATCACAAAGAGTAGCCTTTGCACTTCTGCAGCACCTCACAAGAGCAGGTTGGAGAGCTCCTCCCGAGGACAGACGGGAGCTGTGAGAGTAAGTGGGGGTACCCCCACTTGGTAAGACAACTCCCATCTTTTCCTGTGTATAATATATATTCGTCTTACTGTATTTTTCACTCCATGCACCTGGTGAAATGGGTTTTAGCCCACGAAAGCTTATGCCCAAATAAATTTGTTAGTCTCTAAGGTGCCATAAGGACTCCTCATTGTTTTTGCTGATACAGACTAACACGGCTACCC
Organism: Emys orbicularis; assembly: GCF_028017835.1. Classification (NCBI taxonomy): domain Eukaryota; kingdom Metazoa; phylum Chordata; order Testudines; family Emydidae; genus Emys; species Emys orbicularis. The sequence goes on from NC_088699.1 coordinate 26,092,262, forward strand.
CTCTGACATCTATTTCAGCGATCCATTTGTGAATGTCCTGGTCATGCCCCTCCTAAAGCCTGAATGTAGCGAACATCCACAGCTCCTCCAGGTCATAATGATGCAGAGGAGCAGAGTTCAATGGGCCTTGGCCTACTGAGACTGAAGCTGGCACTTACCCTTCATGGTTCAGCAGGTTTTTACTAACAACTCACTGTAATTTGCTGCAAGGCTCCTGGCTTCCAGCACCTAATTAACTCCCACTGCAACCCTCCTGACAAGATAGTTCATGCTAAATCACTGCACTGATATGAGAGGAAAAAACACAGGCTCTACTTTTACTGCCCAGTGGGCATGTAGGGCAGGAATTACAAAGTCACTGAGGGGAGCAGGAGCACGTCCCATTGAAAGACAATGGGAGTTGTGCTCAAACTTCTCGGGCATTTTTCAAAATCCTGTCTCCAACTCTGGGATGCGGTAAACTGCCCATGAGCTCCTACCTTCTATCAGCTCTCAGTCTGTTAAATAGATTCACGAACTGTAAGGTCAACGGGAGCCATTCTGAACATCTAGTCTGATCTAATGCACGTCCCGGGCCAGAAAACACCACCTGAGGAGTCCTGCAGCGAGCCCAACACTTTGTGGTGGAAACACAGCCGATCTTTCAGAAAGATGCCCATAAATAATTACTGCAGGACCTCATGGTGCAAACTCAGACAAAGAAGCCAAGGTGGCAGGTGAGAGATGGTTCTAGGAATGTAAAGGCACGGAGGAATTGAATTATCAGGCTGAAGGCTTGGTGAACATTAATTGAGAAGCTGTTTCAGTGTAATTAGGGATTAAGGGCCTGGGTGTCCTAGCACTTGACACTGTAGATGGAAGAGCCAGAAAGGAGGCAAAGAGGAAGATGTGTAGAGGACAGAGCAGGAAGAGAGAGTGTGTAGAGGGAAGGGAAGAGGATGAAAGCAAAAGAAGGAAGAAGGGAGGTTGGGGACTGGAGGGGCAAGCCAATCGATGAACATCTAACCCACACATCCTCTCCCTCATCCTTCCCCTCCCCTGTGTCCCCTCTTGAGATGAGCTCTTTGCAGCAGGGGAGCTGTCCTGTTGCACCCAAAGCATAAGCACAGTATACAAATCAGGAACAATTGCAATCTGGCCTTTAAAGGTTACTCTACTGCCAAAGACAAAGGCTTCCTACCATTTGAAAAGCAGCCTTCTCCCTAGCGGTCACCCCCACTGCAGCCCTCCTGACAAGGGATCTGATGCTAAATTGCTGTCAAAAAGAACCAGTCTCAGTCCTCCAGCATCCCCAGGGCTCTCTTCACAATCCTGGAGGGCAGCAGAGGGAGACCTCCAGGGGCAAGTGTTTGGAAATAGAAACTCTTCACTGGTTTATGTTCCTATTATCAGATACCAAATGAAGGTGGGGGGCAGCACTGTGGGGAGCAACATAGGCTGTAACCGTACAGTTTAAACAGGGTCTTTTTGAAACAGGAGCATTTCTTTCTGTATTGCCTACTATACCTTAGTAGCATATGGAAAGGCCTGTCGGGAGCACATGGCAGCAGGCCCAGTTGAATCCCACCAAGCTGTGCTGAATAACTGCCCCACGCATATTAAACTCACCCAAACTCTCGCTGTGGGAAGACAAAGTCACAGACTGTTTTTTCCAGTTCAGATTTCCTAAATCTTTTCCCCCATGGGGGCAGGTTCCAGAAATCGGGCCAGGAAAAGCTGCCCACTAAAAGCCTGTCCACTGAGCAACAGCACGAACAGGGATGATCAGATAGACATCTGACAGTTCAGATCCTCTGCATTTAACGTGATCTCTTATCTAGTGGTTAGTGCTTGGGACTGGGGAATCCACTAGCTCCTCCTGTGACCTCAGGCAAATCTCAACCTCCCAATGCCTCTATTTCCCCCTCTGTAAAATGGAGATAATAGCTATTAACTACTTTACAAGGAACTGAGCCTTCATTTATACCAAGGATCAGCATGTGACGGGGGAGAGAAAAGACATACTGGAATGTTTGCACTCGGAGACCACAGAGATGGGCACCATAGCCAGATAGAAACAGAACTTCAGGCAACCTTTAAAAGGGCTTAGGTTGCGGTTCAGAATAAGGTTCAGGTCAATTCTTATTTAAACCTGATTGGTTCACCCACCCTTCATGAAAACTGTAGTCTAGCCAGGAGGGGAGCAGAAAGGATGGTATAAAGCGGGGGTCCTTCCATCCATGCATTCTACACTCCAGAGCAGGCATTTCAGAGACCCAGCTCCAGTGGGTGGCCACACACCCAGGCTGCAAATCTGGAGGCACAGAAAGGATTGCATCATTTCTCAGGCTGTGTCCATAGTGCTGGGAACTCACTGAGAATCCTGCCTCATTAGTTTATTCTCCTTTAGCAGCCTGTCTGGCCAGGAGCTATTGCCAGGGAGCGAGCAGGCAGCATATCACCAGTTCTCTCAATCAAACCCTCCTGTTCGTTCTCTTTGCAGAGCCGGAGGACATTACTGTTTCCTAGTCATGACACAGTCTGGAGGTGGCAATGGTGTCTGTAAGTTAGTATATTTGATACCGAAGTGGCACGAGTACAAGCTCCGGGTCTCAGCAGCAATAACCAGACAATTACATTTGTTTTCTAGCTGAGTGGAACAGGAAAATGACTCACCTGGAATAAAAGGGCCATTTGCTCTTTGCAGCCTCGCTGCATCCACCAGCCTTAGGCACAGAATCATTCTGCACCAGCCTTAAGAAGCCCTCAGTGTTCCTCCTCATCTACTTTCCTACCAGCCAAAAGAGCCCCCAGCAAGTCATCTAGTCTCCTTTCCTAGCTGCCCAGCCCATCTCCGGTCTCTCTCTTCCCCAGATGGCTTCTATCAGCTCCATGGTCATCACGCACCTCGTCAGCCTCCTACTTTACACCACCCACTGGTTACATCACAGCCAGCATGACCATTGTCACACTACACCAGCATCTAATTCTTTGCACATGTCCCATCCATCCACTCAAGAAAGCAGATCAAGCCTGATGTGCCACGGGAGCACACCTGTGTTCCCCACGCCCCACAGCCTGCTGGAGCAGAAAGCCGAGAACGCCTCACTCACTCTCATCTGGGTTGGGGGACGCAAGAATAGCACTGTGCTTCCTCTTCACTTCCTCCACATTCTCAGAAATTTTATCGATGAACCCTCGAATTTCTTCCACCTATGGAGACATGGCCCAAAGGAACACAGCTGTTCAGCATATTCATGACAGTCGAGTCTATGGGAAGGGGAGAGGTTGCTAGACTCAAGTGCTCCCCAATCTGAAAGCAGTCATAGGAGACCTGGGCCAGGCTGCTTCCTGCAGGAGCATTTAGCTGGCTACCACCTGATCGGCTTCTTAAGGTGTGGCTGTACCGTGAAAAGAGACTCTCTAAAGTGCAGCAGGGAGGTTTGGGGCAGGGGAATAGTTCTCATGTTTATTACATCAGTGACTCTAGGTCACGTCCGTTCAGTTTACATGTTAGAAAATGTTATTTCAACATGCCAGCCCAGAAAACTCCCTTGGGATCCAGGAGACTCCAAGCTTCCCAGCTCATGCATTAGCATCATGAATAATGGTTCTGCATCTGGGAAACTGAACAATTCTGCTCCAGATGCACAAGTCGAACTGCAGACCAGCTTGCTCCTCCATAACTGCTGGATCCACAGGGTTAACCTTTTAGTCATTAAGGAAAACAAACTTGGCCGATACACTGGGAGAGCAGATGTAGTGAGTGAGAAGGTGCACTTCCCCATCATACTGCACTTTAAGGAAGGTTGCTGATGTCTTGGGAAGTGCAGTCAGGGTTTGTATTATGCTGTTTTTCTGGGCTGCCTATCTAGAATACCTCTACCTTCAATTCACTGAGTGACTTTTCAATGGGGTTTTACATCCTACTTTTGATAGACTGCCTAGAAATGTCTTCACACACCCCAACACACTATGATAAAGGTGTTCTAAAAAGCTGCATGCATCACTCACAGCCACCCACATGCCAGAATAGAACCTCCCATTTGTAAGCTAGATATGTACAGAAAAAGTCAACCAGTCCCATGCAGCGGGACTTTCAGGGTTGTTTTAGTGCCTTTCTGCTTTAATCAAAGCACTGAAGCAAGAAAGGTTGCAGAGTTTGAGGCTTTCTGCTGCCCCAAAAGATAGTGGCTTTCCTCCACACTGGCATAGAGGCATCTGTTCTAATTTACCAACAGTTGCTAAAGTTGTCACTTTGGTTTCGATGGACGCACCTGGAGGATCAAATTGCACATTACATCATAGGCTTTGTAATTGCACATTACAACATTGGTTCTGCTGTGAAGACTGCATGATTCTAATTGATGCCTAAATCTTTATGGCGCATGCTCCAGAGTGTGACCTAGGAGGAGCTAGCAAAGGCTGAAGTCTGAGCATTGGCAGACCTCGTGTCAATGAGAAAAAGACTCTGTTCCCACTGGCAATTCCTACACACATGACTGTGAATCCTAACAGTGGCATCAACTGGCCATGTATTCTGTGGCTAGAGTCCAGTGGGAGGTCAGGGAGAGAGCACCACTTAGTTCTGACCAGCGGCACAGCTCTGAGCTTTGCTGAGAGAACAAACATCTCACCTGTTCAAAGAACTCATCCATGAAGCGATCCCGGTCCACGCTAACGGTGACTTCATCATCATCATCGCTGTCCTTAGCCTGTGCAGACACAAACCCAGACATTAGCAAGCTGCTCTCTACAAACTTCACTGATCCATTCTAAGCACTTAGCCCAATGGTCCTCTCTCAAGTCAGCAGAACGTGGGTTCCCCCTGAACTTTGCCTGGGAACAGGTTACTCCTGTGATGCGAGAGGTAAATGCTGACCCATTAGAAGCTGTGGGGATTAATTAAATTAATGGAACAGGAAAAACCTAGGAAAGAATCAATCCCTGGACACTGTATTTAGTGTGTTACTAAAAGGCTTAAAGAAATATTAAGATCAGGCTCACACACAAAGGCATGGTGAAAATCACCACTGCAACTCATGGTCAAGTCACTTAAGCTTTTTGTGCCTAAGTTTACCCTAGTGTAAAATAAGAATAATGATATTTACATCTTTACACAGTGTGCTGAAAGGAATCATTTGATGTCCTCATTCACACAGCAGAGAACAGCTCAATGAAAACATCTGCTCCACGCACAAAACATGGGATAGAAAATGGATGCTATGTTCACTTTTGGTGGTCCTATTGCAGTAAAACCTTAGCAGAAATAGAGGAGGGCATGGTTCACAGACAGGTGACCAACATTAGGAATCTAGGAGTTGTTATAGCCGTGTTGGTCCCAGCATATTAGAGAGACAAGGTCTCGTGAATATCCTGGGATCAACACAGCTACAACACTGCACACAACAATGGAAGATACCGAATTCACCCACCTCCTCTTTAGTGTAAGGAGACAGTTAAAATATTTCATGCAGAGAGGAGACATGAGAGAGAGAGAGGAAATAATGAATGGATAGGGAAGCTCCTATTTACCTTCGCACTCCATGGAAACAAGGGGAGGTGCAATGAAACTGAAAGGGAACAAATTTACAACTAACAAAAAGAAAGATTCTCTTTTACTCAACACAGAATTAACCCATGAACTCCCTGCCACATGGTATCGGAGCCCAGGAGCTTACCAGGATCCTAGGAAGGGTTTGACATTCATGTGGATAATGAGAATATTCACAAATACTGTAGACAGGATAAAAATAGAAGGGCTCTAAACCCCAGTGCTTCAGTCTACAAGCCAACCATGAATTGTCTGGAGTTAGGAAGACCTTTCCCACGAGCAGGTGATTCCAGAATTGTCTGTTATGGGGGTTTTTACACCTTCTTCTACAGCAGCTGGTGCTGGGCACTGTCAAGCACTACAAAGGGGTGTGTTATACCATGATATAGCGGACATGGTGAAAATCCAAGACAAGGCAAACTGACATTTTACCTCAATATAACTGATTGAGGTAAACTCTAATCTCCCCCTTGGGTGCATCTCAACCAGCTTCACTGTGATAAAACTACAGCTTGCCCTGTCTTCTACACCAGGATTCTCCACCATGTCGGCTATCTCACTGTAAAAATACACCTCTTTGGAGTGAAGACATGACCTTCGAGGCCAGATCCTGGAGTAGCCATTCCCCTGATCTGATTCAGACTGGCTGTTCCTAAATCTCTATTACAGGGGCGAGGTTTCATCAAGCTATATTTGTAAAGCACTTTCAGACCCAACACACATACAGTGTAAGCACAAACTCTCATTGGCTATTATAGGGGCAAAAGCCTCTCCAGCTGTCACTGACAGCACCTGTTTTGTTTCCAAGAGTATTGCTTATGGGCAGGTGTATCAAAATTCAGAACATGCATGTTCATCACACGGAGGAGGAAAAGCCCAGCCCCAGAACAGCCTCTCTCAGGTGCAGACTCTGAGGTCCTTCTCCCGCAGAGCTCTGCATTCAAGGCTACAGCTCCAGAAAGCAACCTGAGAACAATTCAGGCTTAACAGACTCTCACCCTAATCTGCTCAGCTAACAAGATGTGCTGAATCAGCACCACAACTACAGGGCTATTAAATGAAAATGAGATGGTCAAGAGAGCACTATGTGATCATGCACAGGTACAGTAACTCCTCACTTAAAGTCATCCCGGTTAACGTTGTTTCATTGTTACGTTGCTGCCCAATTAGGGAACATGCTCGTTTAAAGTTGTGCAATGCTTCCTTCTAACGTTGTTTGGCAGCCGCCTGCTTTGGCCACTGCTTGCAGGAAGAGCAGCCCGTTCAGCTAGCTGGTGGGGGCTTGGAACCAGGGTGGACCAGCAGCCCCCCATCAGCTCCCCACTCCCCTAAGTTCCCTGTGCTGCAGCCGCCCAGCAGGCTAGCAATCGGCAGTTCAGCTGTCCCTCCCCCAACTGCCATGTGCTGCTCCCGCCCTCTGCCTTGGAGCTGCTCCCAGAGACTCCTGCTTGCTGTGCGGGGGGGAAGGAGGGGGCTAATGTCAAGGTGTCCCCCTCCCCCCTTCACCCCACTTACCCATTCTCCATATAGAGCAGGGAGGGGACACGGATGGAGAGAGACAGAGAGAGCTTGGGGCAGCAGCTGCTGTCTCAACTTCCTGATCCACTTAAAAAGACAATGCACTTAAGAGTGGGTCAGCTTAATTAAAGGGGCAGTGTGCATCTCTCTCTCTCTCCCAAACACAAGGTGTGTGTCTGTCTCTGTCTGCTATGCTGTCTCCCCTCCCTTGTGTTCGTGCTGCCTTGTGTGAGAGGCTACATTAACAACAATGTGTTAACCATTGAGGGCTCAGCTGAGTGCTAGTTCATCATTTAGCAGCAAGGCATTCGCTGGGAAATATCCCTCCCTCTTCCACCCTCTAACTTCACCACCTCAACCAAACTTCACAAACATCATAGCTGTGAACAGTATTAAATTGTTTGTTTAAAACGTATACTGTGTGTATATCTATATAATATATAGTTTTTTGTCTGGTGAAAAAAATTTCCCTGGAACCTACCCTCTTCCCCCCATTTACATTAATTCTTATGGGGAAATTGGATTCACTTAACATCATTTCAATTAAAGTCGCATTTTTCAGGAACATAACTACGTTAAGCGAGGAGTTACTGTACAGTGTACTGCCTGAACACTCCTCACATGCAGCCCAGGGCATTCTGCAGTCACTCAGAGCTGCAGATGCACTGAAGCACACACGATTGCTAAAGGATCATATAAATGATTTCATCAAGCAAAGCAAATAACCCTCACACCTGAATGCCTAGAGATGGGAGGGGATGGACACCCCTTCCCCTCCCCCCGCATGGCACTCCTCCACCTCTGTGCAGGCCAAGTGTCCCACATATTTCTCAGCTCCCAGAACTTTAAACTTTCCTCCTCCCAAATCCAACTCTGCACCCACAAAGCCTGACTCCAAAGACACCCACGGAGCCATTACCACCGCTCCTTCCTCGTCAGATAGGGATTGCTGTTCAGTTACATAAGGACTTCTCTGCCCCAAACACCTGAGAATGCTGCCTCCACAGAGCCACCAGCCCCGGCAACCAAGAGACCTAGAAGGCGCAGTGACTCAAGCCAGTGTGCTCGCATGGTTCTGCAGAGCACTCCAGCTGTGCTGTCAGGCAGCCCAGCCCCTGGGGTTAGATATGTAACAGACTCAGCCCTGTGGGTTTCCAGGACTGCTTAGAAGGGTTAGTCCCCTCCCTGGCAAGAGTAGTATCCTCTGTACTGTCAACCTCAAGCCTTCAAAAATGACAAGTCAGGCTCCAAACAATCATGAGCTTTTAGAAACAAATATTGGGTTCTTTGGTTTTTTTCATTTTCCTTCTGGTTTTCAAACCTTGAGAGGTCACACTTAAAGCTTTTCTCAGCAAGTCTGAGGGCTACAAGCTCTTTTTTGTTTGCTTTTTGTAAAAGTAAGTTGAGATTCTGATGTGTTCACCTGACTCCAGGAGCAGGGGCTTCGAGAAAAACACCAAATATGGAAAGATCTGTGATAAAACCACAAGCGTTGGCAACGCTGTATCAGTCATATCAAGCTAAACAGAAACAGGGCTTCCAGAACATAGGAATGGCCATACTGGGTCAGACCAATGGTCCATTTAGCCCAGTATCCTGTCTTCCGACAGTGGCCAATGCCAGGTGCCCCAGAGGGAATGAACAGAACAAGTAATCATCAAGTGATCCATCTCCTCTCGCCCATTCCTAGCTTCCCCTGCCGTTGGCAATACAGAGGTACAAGCAGGCAACATAGAACACATGTATGTGAGTCTAATTCCCAGGTGCACAAGCACAAGATCGAAAATTCTTAAGTTTGCTTTGGCTGCAGCAGCCAGCATGTTCTATTCAATATGGAGCCACGTGCTTATTTGGCCTATTTGAATTGAATCGTTTGAATTGAGGGGCACTAGTGAGTCACTTCCCACCTCCCTCTGCCTCCTGGCAGCCTTGATTTCTTTACCCCAATTGATCACAGGCACACACACAGACATGAAGTCCAGCCTCACACCTCACAGGCTCTCTCGGCAGTTTGTACAGTTCATGTTTACCCTGATGTTTCATGTACATTTTCCTGGCCCTAGCATCTCTTCAGGGCGTGCAGACATTTTGTGGAAGTTTCTACACATACGCCAACGTGGCACAATTCTGGCCTGCAATGCCCTTGCTATTCTAGTGCACAGACCATCCCTCAGGCCTGTCAAAAGAAATCTGGGTCCCCGGTACATTATGTTCTCTGGGGTCCCTACCCCTTCCCAATTCACCCTGGTTACAGACATTTGGGGGGGGAGCTGAGCTCAGGGCCCCTGTACAATTGTCTCTGCCTTTCTCCCTCTCTCATCAGCCTGCCCTTGGCTCTATCTAATGCAGGGGTCGGCAACCTTTGGCACGCGGCTCACCAGGGTAAGCACCCTGGAGGGCCGGGCTGGTTTGTTTACTTGCCGTGTCCGCAGCTTTGGCCAATCGCTGCTCCCACTGGCCGCGGTTTGCCGCTCCAGGCGGGCCGTGGGCCAAAGGTTGCCGACCCCTGATCTAATGTATCTCAGTTGTGGTCTGCAGCTTTCCTCTCCTGGAAATTCCATTACTGGGCTACAATACAACTTCACCTCTACACCTCACTTCCAGCCCACTGTGCCCCATTAGTCCAGTTCTGACTTCATCCAGAGAGATAGCAGAGTGTCTCCCCTAAGCTCCCCAACTTCAAAATAGATTGCATTGCTCATATTCCTCAGCAAAACAGGAGTCTTCCAATCCACCCACTTCAGTGGCATGATCACTGTTATCCATGACCAAGAAGTTCACTCAGGGGACTTTCAGAAACCGGAGACATTGTGTGTCCCTCTGTAACACTACCTATCATGCCCTGGTACTCCTCCAAATGCAAGCTGGAGGGCATCCCTTGTTGACAATCCTATATTGCCGCCTCCCTCTTTGTTTTTAAATACCAAAAAAAGCAAACCCGAGTCACATTTTCCTTTATAAAATGTCACCTATGTCCAGTTGTATTATTCTGAGTGTGCTTTCACCCACCTGGTGCCCTCCTTCACATGTTCTTCCCTTTCCCTTCTCCTGATGGCCCAAGCCAGATCAGTATGGGGATAAACACTGATCTCCTCCCACTCATTCGCTTATTGATTTGTGGCAACAAACACCCTAGCTACTTTATCCCTATGTTTGCACAGGATCCACAAACAAGCTTTGCACACAAATGAGGCAGTGTCCCATGCACATGCTCCCATGATTATCAATTCCCCTATATGTTTATAAATTCATCATCTCCCAGAACTAGTATAATAGCCTGTTTTAGTCATTTGGCTTTGTTACACCAGATAATCTATTTGTTTTGCACTTTACTTAGGTTTCAGTGCAGACTCTCTACGTTGAATTAAGATAGACTGCATTTTCAAACTGCCAAATGGCTAGGAAGAATCTGAGACTAGTTAGTAAGCCTGTCGCACGGACTCTCAACACCTGTACATGCCAGGGAAGATTTAATCAGAAAATTATCTGCCCAGTATACGCAACTGAATACATTTTATGCCTTTATTTACAGCTAGTGTTATAAGGCCCGGCTTGACAAAGCCCTGGCTGGGATGATTTAGTTGGGAATTGGTCCTGCTTTGAGCAGGGGGTTGGACTAGATGACCTCTTGAGGTCCCTTCCAACCCTGATATTCTATGATTCTATGATTCTATACAAAGGGTAGGTCGACACTGGAACAAAAGACCTGCGACACATCACACATCACTACCTGGCTCAGCTGACTTGGACTCGGGCTCAGGGGCTAAAAATTGCAATATAGACATTCGGGCTCAGGCTGGAGCCCCTCCTCCCTGGCATGGTCCCAGAGCTCGGGCTCCAGGCCGAGTGTCTACATAGCGATTTTACAACCCCGCAGGCCAATCCCTGCGAGCCCAAGTCAGCTGACCCCTGCTAGCCACAGGTGTTCATTTGCTGTGTAGACATACCTTAAATGGCACTGTAAACCAACCCCGAGGTATGGGTGCAGCCTTCTCCCTTTTCTACTCTGGGTTCACCTATGACAACACCTGGTGCCTCCACCAAAGGAAACCCCTCCTAATACGGAGAACACAGGGGGCTTGTCACTTGGGAAAACATTAAACACACAATCTGATACACAATCACATCAGCTCCAAGGGGCTCATATCCACCTTTCCTATCTCTTTTCTGAGATGACATGAACATTTCTCTCAGGTGGCAATATTTCTAAGGCACACAGCACCAAGGTATCTAGGTCCCATGAGACTGAATCAGAGCAGACTGCTGGGTCTGTGTGCGCACCGGCAGGGAGAGAATTCACCTAAAATACCTGTTTCTTTACCAAATGTTTCAACCCTCAGAGCACTCAGTGCTCATTGCTAAAAACATACCCACACAATGGGAAGGCCCCATTATACCAAATACACATGAATACTGGGTCAGGGGAGGGGGCCTCAACATCGTTCTAACTCTGAAGACATCGTCTATAACACCCTGAGGGGTCATGGCACTCCTGTCAAGTGTAATCTACAAAGCCTCATGGGGACAGGCTGACTTGGGATGTTCCTATAGCGATGGGGACAAACTGGCTGAAGAGGAGAACGCATCAGAAATGGGAGTGAGAAAGCACGAGAGACAGGCAGGCTTGTGAATTCCTTTTATTTACCCTTTAGCGATATGACTGTATTTTCTGTTAGCACAAATCTTCCAGGCTGCCACACTGCAGTTAGCAAATGCATTTTGTTTCACTAGAAGAGACAAGCAACTGAATTTTGGGAGATTCACATCAGCAGCTCCTCCTCTCAGTGCTCCGCATTACCCTGTGGCTTGCTGCAGAATTTTGGGATGTGTGGGTCCCCCAGTCAGCTAACCCCTTGCACATCCGACATGTATTCTCAAGGGCAGGTTTCCAGTTTAACCAGCAAACTTCACATGCAGTTTTGGCAAGACAAGGCATGGAAGATGACAAACACCAATGTCTGCCAAAGCCAATCCCCCTGCAATGTCAGAAAGCTGTCTGGATGTGAGGAAAACATGCCCCTTTAATCCTGACAAATGATCCTTGATCACTGCTGTAGAGGAAGGTGAAATAAATCCAAGGTCCCTAACCAATATACCCCAGGGAAAGTTACCTTCCAAGCTCCAAATTAAGGGCCCCATCCAGATGCTCATGAACTTCAACAGAAGCAGGATGCCATCCAGGGCTTGTTTAATCCTGAGCATGGACAACAACTCATCATAATTTGCATCTAATGCCATTTACACACCAAGATACTGAGTAAAATTTTCCAAAATAATTATGTGATTTAGTTGATCGCATTTTCAAAACTCACTGAAGCCTCGTCTACACTGCAAAGTTAGATCAATGGAAGCTGCCTTGTGTCGACCTAGCTGGGCATGTGTCTATGTAACGCCAACAGACCCCGGTCGTCGGCGGGCGGGATCAAACCGGGGACTTCTGGAGCTTAGTGCACGAGCCTCTACAGCATAAGCTAAAAGCCAAATGGCTGTTAGCTAAGGTTGTAGAGCAGACTCATTTTATCTCTCTAAGTGGTCTCGATGCCACTAGATGGGACACACCACCACACCCAGAAGATGTGTGAGTTACAGCTACACTGAAAATTGTCTCTCACCAATGTAAGCTCTCTATTACGCTGACATAGCAACCCCCTCTTCCCGATTGGCGTTGAGCCATGGTCAAGGCACTGGGGTTGACACAGCATGAATGGAGACACTGTGTTACCTATGTCAACCGTAACAGTCCTCTAACAGCTGACCCACAATACCCGACACTGACCACTCTCCCAACTGTGAACTCCATTCCCAGGAGTCACAGAGAGCAGAAACCCCACTTCCCACCCCAAAACCCCATGAATTTTTGAAATGCCTTTTCCTGATTGTCTAGCTTGGTGAGTACATCAAGCAGCTCTCCCTTGTTGTATGCAACTGCCCAGCTGACCATGCCAACTATACGCTCCAGACACACTCCAGCCTGGAGTAGACAGGAGATATTGGATCTCCTGGGCCTGTGGTGAGAAGAGGCTGTGCAGGCAAAGCTACAGACCAGCCATAGAAATACAAACATCTACAAACAGATTGCACAGGGGATGCAAGCAAAACGATATGACACGGAACCAGCAGCAGTGCCACATGAAAGCAAAGGAACTTTTCCAGGGATACCACAAAGACAGGGAGGCCAACAGTTGGTCCGGTGCCTGGGCCCAGAAGCAGCACTTCACCATTGCAGCTGCTCCATGAATGCCACACACCTTGAACTGGTTCTTGCTATGGCCCACAGCAGACTGCCCGCCAGATTCCCGTGGCACTTCTAGTGGCTCTGCAAATATCAGAGGATTGTGCGTCCTGTGTTTGCAATGCTCATGACAACACTGCAGAGCTGTGCAGACTCCATGCTTCTGTCAGAGATGGTGGACAGCAACATGTCCCATGCAGGTTTTGGGGATTTTAAAAATAGGTACAAAAATGATGCGCTAGAGATGGCGTTGTGGGAGAAAGCTCCATGCTGGGAACTTGACCCCGCACTTTCAATCACTCCTGCGGGCCTTGTTTCTGCCCCACCATGCATTGCCAAAACTTCCCAGAAGACACTGCACTGGATGGGGAAAGCTGCACACAGGAATATCTACCCATGGTGCATCACCCTGTGCATCAAACCAAGCACTCCTGGTGAGCACGCGCAGCGCTGACACATGGAGCTATGTATGCACACGCACAAGTGATATACTAACTGCAGCAGCTTTATGCCTATGTAAAGTCTGTAGTGTAGACAGGCCCTTAGGCACTTTAGTCTAAGTGTCACTGAAAGTCAATGGGACTTAGGCTCCTAAATCACAGTGTTTCTGAAAATTTTACCCACTGTATCACTGACATCCAATTAACTGTCCAATTCTTTCCCTTACCATTAATATAACTAACTTCGCCAATGGAAGGTTTTAAATCAAAGTAACGTTGTTTAAGAAATTCCACTGCATTTTTCATGTTAATGTTGGTGTAGTGGTGCATTTTTTTCCTTTCGTTATTCTCTTTTGTATGCTGCACAACTCCCACACCTCCTCCAATGACCTCCTTGAAATACGCCTGTTCTGTGATGCCTTCCCAACTGCAATGATCCCTTTCCGCTCCATAACAGCCTCATTGTTACAGCTCAGAGCAGGCAACCTGTGATGTGACTGGTAAGGCCTTCCCATTGGACGGCGTCACGTATGCGTACAACACTGCATATATTATAAGAAAACTCGGAAATTCAAGAGTCATCTCAAACGGTTTCATTATTTAATTCTGCCACAATGATGCAGCAGCTAGAAGAATCTACTGGTCCCATGATCCTGACAAGTCAGAGTCAGTACTTAGGGAGACCTCCAGGGAACAAGTAGACCCTGCAATAAGTAGTGTTGGGGAGTCACTTGATAGCCCTCTTCCTTTCCAGGTAAGGCAGAATCAGTCTGTGCTCTGTACGCCTGCAGTTCAAAAGTAGCCTTGCTTCTCTGCATGCAGCCTGCCTCCTGAGAGCTTGCTGTATATTACACTAATCCTTCAGTTAGCAGAGATACAATAGCACTGTGTGTAAGAGCTGAGGTGCTAGCCCTCGCATCTTGGCCAAATTCCACGTTGATAATTACATTCTGCTTCCCTAAATTCCACTGGCAGTTTCAGGATTCATCTTCATGTCCATGCCTGCTGCACACTGTTGCACTTTTACAGCTGCCACTTTATCACCAATGAAAGAACATGACTATCAGGAAGAAGTGAGCACACAGGGCTTCCGGGGAGGATAAACGGATATTCTAGTTCCCAGTTTTGATTAGAAACTAGCTGTCATAACTATAAAGGGAAGGGTAACAGCTCTCCTGTGTACAGTGCTAAAATCCCTCCTGGCCAGAGACTCCAAAATCCTTTTACCTGTAAAGGGTTAAGAAGCTCGGGTAACCTGGCTGACACCTGACCCAAAGGACCAATAAGGGGACAAGATACTTTCAAATCTTGGGGGGGGGGGTAGGCTTTTGTGTGTGCTCTTTGTTTTAAGGGGTTGTTTGCTCTTGGGACTGAGAGGGACCAGGCATCAATCCAGGTTCTCCCCATCTTTCTAAACAAGTCTCTCATATTTCAAACTTGTAAGTAAAAAAGCCAGGCAAGGCGTCTTAGTTTTACTTTGTTTTCTCAACTTGTAAATGTACCTTTTACCAGAGTGTTTATCTTTGTTTGCTGTACTTTGAACCTAAGACAGAGGGGGGTCCTCTGAGCTCTTTAAGTTTGATTACCCTGTAAAGTTATTTTCCATACTGATTTTACAGAGATGATTTTTACCTTTTTCTTTAATTAAAAGCCTTCTTTTTAAGAACCTGATTGATTTCTCCTTGTTTTAAGATCCAAGGGGGTTTGGATCTGTATTCACCAGGAGTTGGTGAAAGGAAGGAGGGGGGAAGGGTCAATTTCTCCTTGTTTAAGATCCAAGGAGTTTGAATCTGTATTCACCAGGGAATTGGTGAGAGGTTTCTAAAAGCTTCCCAGGGTAGGGAATGGTGGCAGCGGACCAGAACTAAGCTGGTAGTTAAGCTTAGAAGTCCTCATGCAGGCCCCTACATTTGTACCCTAAAGTTCAAAGTGGGGATACAGCCTTGACATGGTGGCACAGCGGTGGAGATCGTTTTAAACCCAAAAGCCAGTAAGATTTTTTTTTTCCTTCTAGCTGCTTAGAAAGCAGAGCTGAAGGTAGATGCATATCTTATCTCTCCTTGCCTGAAGGCAGAGGTGTTAAGTTTTTTTTAACAAGGTCCTTTGTTAAGAGAAGGGTTCAAAGTGAGCAAACTTTGACTGGTAAAGGCAATTTACAAGCTGAATTGTTTTTTTTTTCTTTTTACATCCTCGTGAATAGCTAGTTAGAAAGTCTCTGTTAACTCAGCAGCAGCCAGAGCTGAGTACATCCCAGTTTCAGTCAACTGCAGAGGGGTGTGACCCAGCACAAGAAAACAGGAAAATGACTACCAAAGAAGAAAAAGCTAAAGAGGAGGCCCACAAAAGAGCTATGGAGCTGAAAGAAAAAGAGATAGAGCTGAGAGACAGATAAGAGAAAGCCAAAGAGTGGGCCCACAAGAGAGAGATAGAGCTGAGAGACAGAGAAGAGAAAGCCAAAGAGGAGGCCCACAAGAGAGAGATGGAGCTGAAAGAAAAAGAGATGGAGCTGAAAAAAAAAGAGATGGAGCTGAAAGAAAAAGAGATGGAGGACAGAGAAAAAGAAAGGAAGCATGAACTGGAAGTAGCAAAGGCTAAGCCGGATACAACAGCCCATCCCAACAACCCCTCTCCAGGTACCACTTCCCATCCCAGAAAATTCCCCACCTACAAGGCAGGCGATGATACTGAGGCCTTCTTAGAAAATTTTGAAAGGGCCTGCCTTGGATACAGCATCACTCCAACCCAGTACATGGTAGAGCTGAGGCCGCAGCTCAGTGGACCCTTAGCAGAGGTGGCGGCTGAAATGCCTAAGGAACACATGAACAGTTATGAACTTTTTAAAAACAAGGCCAGACTCCGAATGGGGCTAACACCCGAGCATGCCCGTCGGCGGTTCAGAGCCCTAAGGTGGAAACCAAATGTGTCATTTACCCGGCATGCCTACCACATTGACAAAAATTGTGATGCCTGGGTATCAGGAGCAAATGTTAAATCTCTGGAAGATCTGCTTTCCCTAGTAAAAATGGAGCAGTTTTTAGAGGGTGTTCCTGAGGAAATAGAAAGGTACATCCTAGATAGGAAGCCCAAAACTGTAACCGAGGCGGGGGAGATTGGAGCCAAATGGGTGGAGGTGACAGAAAAGAAAAAAGCTAGTAGCAGTTGGAGCGAATATCAGAAGGGGCAAGCCGAAACAAAACCTTATCACCGGGGACAACCCAAGGCCCCACCCACATCCCAAGGGAAACCCCAGACGCCTTCTCACCCCACCACACCAGTCTCCATCAACCAACATCGCCCCGGTGATACCTTAGCAGGGCAATGTTTTAAATGTAATGAACTGGGGCACATAAAGGCTCACTGCCCCAAGAACCCCAACCGATTACAGTTCATTACACCCCAATCACACCAAAGATCCCCAGACCCAGATGCCTCTCTCATACCCTCGGAGCGAAGGGAAACATTGAGAGTGGGCGGAAAGAAGGTTATCGCTTGGAGGGACACTGGGGCACAAGTGTCAACTATCCACCAATCCCTAATGGACCCCAAACTCATCAACCCGGAGGCTACAGTGACAATTCAACCCTTCGTGTCACAGTCTGTAACCTTGCCTACAGCCAAGTTGCATGTCCAGTACAAGGGCTGGTCAGGAATGTGGACTTTTGCAGTCTATGACAATTATCCCATTCCCATGCTGCTGGGGGAAGACTTGGCCAACCATGTGAAGCTAGCCAAGAGGGTGGGAATAGTCACCCGCAGCCAGGCTAAGCAAGCTTTCACCCCCATCCCTGTTCCTGAGCCGTCCACCAGGGCCCCGTCTGTGTTACCAGAGACACAAACAAAGGTGGTGGAACCGGATCCCCTGCCAACGACTGCAACAGCCATAGTGGATCCAATCCCAGAGACCCAGCCAAAGCCAGTCCCAGAACCGGAACTGGCAACGCAACCAGCACCAGAACCATTGCCAGCACTGAGTCCAGCGCTTGCAAGCCCGTCTACAACTCCAATGCCAGAGGGCACCAGCGAGTCTGAACTGGTGGAAGCAGCAAATAACCCTACCTAAGAGGCTCAGCCAGAGCCTGAAATACCACATAGTGCACCAGCGGACAGCGGTTCACAGTCAATGGAAACAGCCCCAGCACCTGCATCGCTTCCAGAGGGACCAAGCCCCAGTCCACAGTCCAAGGAGGAACTGATGTCTCCAGCATCAAGGGAACAGTTCCAGGCCGAGCAGGAAGCAGATGACAGCCTTCAGAAAGTTTGGGAGGCGGCACGGAGCACCCCACGGCCTCTCAGCTCTTCTAACCGATCCCGGTTTGTTGTAGAACAAGGACCTTTATACAAGGAGACTCTTTCTGGTGGGCACCAGGAAGACTGGCATCCTCAAAGACAGTTGGTAGTTCCCACTAAGTATCGGGTAAAGCTCTTGAGCTTAGCCCATGATCATCCCAGTGACCATTCTGGGGTGAACAGAACCAAAGACCGGTTGGGGAAGTCCTTCCACTGGGAGGGAACGGGCAAGGACGTTGCTAATTATGTCCGGTCTTGTGAGGTGTGCCAACGAGTGGGAAAGCCCCAAGACCAGGTTAAAGCCCCTCTCCAGCCACTACCCATAATTGAGGTCCCATTTCAGCGAGTAGCTGTGGATATTCTGGGTCCTTTCCCAAAGAAGACACCCAGAGGAAAGCAGTACGTACTGACTTTCATGGATTTTGCTACCCGATGGCCGGACGCTGTACCCTTAAGCAACACAAGGGCTAAAAGTGTGTGCCAGGCATTAGCAGACATTTTTGCCAGGGTAGGGTGGCCCTCCGACATCCTTACAGATTCGGGAACTAATTTCCTGGCAGGGAACATGAAAAACCTGTGGGAAGCTCATGGGGTGAATCACTTGGTTGCCACCCCTCATCACCATCAAACCAATGGTCTGGTGGAGAGGTTTAATGGAACTTTGGGGGCCATGATACGTAAATTCGTAAATGAACACTCCAATGATTGGGACCTAGTGTTGCAGCAGTTGCTTTTTGCCTACAGGGCTGTACCACATCCCAGTTTAGGGTTTTCACCATTTGAACTTGTGTATGGCCGCGAGGTTAAGGGGCCATTACAGTTGGTGAAGCAGCAATGGGAGGGGTTTACGCCTTCTCCAGGAACTAACATTCTAGACTTTGTAAGCAACCTACAAAACACCCTCCGACACTCTTTAGCCCTTGCTAAAGAAAACCTAAAGGATGCTCAGGAAGAGCAAAAGGCCTGGTATGATAAACATTCCAGAGAACGGTCCTTCAAAGTAGGAGACCAAGTCATGGTCTTAAAGGCGCTCCAGGCCCATAAAATGGAAGCGTCGTGGGAAGGACCATTCACGGTCCAGGAGCGCCTAGGAGCTGTTAACTATCTCATAGCCTCCCCCACCTCCAACATAAAGCCTAAGGTATACCATGTTAATTCTCTTAAGCCCTTTTATTCCAGAGAATTAAACGTTTGCCAGTTTACAGCCCAGGAAACAGATGACACGGAGTGGCCTGCAGGTGTCTACTACGAAGGAAAAAGGAATGGTGGCGTGGAAGAGGTGAACCTCTCCACGACCCTGGGACGTCTGCAGCGACAGCAGATCAAGGAGCTGTGCACAAGCTTTGCACCGATTTTCTCAGCCACTCCAGGACGGACCGAACGGGCATACCACTCCATTGACACAGGTAATGCTCACCCAATTAGAACCCCACCCTACCGGGAGTCACCTCATGCCCAAACTGCTATACAAAGGGAGATCCAGGACATGCTACAGATGGGTATAATCCGCCCCTCTACCAGTGCATGGGCATCTCCAGTGGTTCTAGTTCCCAAACCAGATGGGGAAATACGCTTTTGCGTGGACTACCGTAAGCTAAACGCTGTAACTCGTCCTGACAACTATCCAATGCCACGCACAGATGAGCTATTGGAAAAATTGGGACATGCCCAATTCATCTCTACTTTAGACTTAACCAAAGGGTACTGGCAAGTACCACTAGATGAACCCGCTAAGGAAAGGTCCGCCTTCGTCACCCAGGCAGGGGTGTATGAATTCAATGTACTCCCTTTCGGGTTGCGAAATGCACCCACCACCTTTCAAAGACTTGTAGATGGTCTCTTAGCAGGATTGGGAGAATCTGCAGTTGCCTACCTCGATGATGTGGCCATTTTTTCTGATTCATGGACAGAACACCTGGAGCACCTGGAAAAAGTCTTCGAGCGCATCCGGCAGGCAGGACTAACTGTTAAGGCTAAAAAGTGTCAAATAGGCCAAAACAGAGTGACGTACCTGGGGCACCAGGTGGGTCAAGGAACTATAAATCCCCTACAGGCCAAAGTGGATGCTATCCAAAAGTGGCCGGTTCCAAAGTCAAAGAAACAGGTCCAATCCTTCTTAGGCTTGGCCGGATATTATAAGCGATTTGTACCACACTACAGCCAAATCGCCGCCCCGCTGACAGACCTAACCAGAAAGAAACAGCCAAATGCAGTTCAGTGGACTAATAAGTGTCAAAAGGCCTTTAACCAGCTTAAGGCAACACTCATGTCTGACCCTGTGCTAAGGGCCCCAGACTTTGACAAACCGTTCCTAGTAACCACAGATGCTTCCGAGCGAGGCGTAGGAGCAGTTTTAATGCAGGAAGGACCGGATCAAGAATTCCATCCTGTCGTGTTTCTCAGCAAGAAACTGTCTGAGAGGGAAAGCCACTGGTCAATCAGCGAAAAGGAATGCTACGCCATTGTGTACACGCTGGAAAAGCTACGCCCATATGTTTGGGGACGGCGTTTCCAACTACAAACAGACCATGCTGCGCTACAGTGGCTTCATACCGCCAAGGGAAATAACAAAAAACTTCTTCGGTGGAGTTTAGCTCTCCAAGATTTTGATTTTGAAATACAACACATTTCGGGAGCTTCTAACAAAGTGGCTGATGCACTCTCCCGGGAAAGTTTCCCAGAGTTAACTGGTTAACAATTGTTCTTGGAATGAAACATATTGTTAGTTTTTATATAATCAGTAGTATGTCTAAAGGTACATGTGTCTTGTTAACTCTGTTTTCTCCTAGAACTCCAGGAAGAAATCACAGCCAGTGTGGAACCGAACGTCCAACACTATCTGTGATTTGGGGGGCGTGTCATAACTATAAAGGGAAGGGTAACAGCTCTCCTGTGTACAGTACTAAAATCCCTCCTGGCCAGAGACTCCAAAATCCTTTTACCTGTAAAGGGTTAAGAAGCTCGGGTAACCTGGCTGACACCTGACCCAAAGGACCAATAAGGGGACAAGATACTTTCAAATCTTGCGGGGGGGGGGGGGGGAAAGGCTTTTGTGTGTGCTCTTTGTTTTAAGGGGTTGTTCGCTCTTGGGACTGAGAGGGACCAGGCATCAATCCAGGTTCTCCCCATCTTTCTAAACAAGTCTCTCATATTTCAAACTTGTAAGTAAAAAAGCCAGGCAAGGCGTCTTAGTTTTACTTTGTTTTCTCAACTTGCAAATGTACCTTTTACCAGAGTGTTTATCTTTGTTTGCTGTACTTTGAACCTAAGACAGAGGGGGGTCCTCTGAGCTCTTTAAGTTTGATTACCCTGTAAAGTTATTTCCTTTTTCTTTAATTAAAAGCCTTCTTTTTAAGAACCTGATTGATTTCTCCTTGTTTTAAGATCCAAGGGGGTTTGGATCTGTATTCACCAGGAGTTGGTGAAAGGAAGGAGGGGGGAAGGGTCAATTTCTCCTTGTTTAAGATCCAAGGAGTTTGGATCTGTATTCACCAGGGAATTGGTGAGAGGTTTCTAAAAGCTTCCCAGGGTAGGGAATGGTGGCAGCGGACCAGAACTAAGCTGGTAGTTAAGCTTAGAAGTCCTCATGCAGGCCCCTACATTTGTACCCTAAAGTTCAAAGTGGGGATACAGCCTTGACACTAGCATTTATGTTTCACGCTGCAGCTATTTTCTTCTGTATGCTAGCATGCTGCATGTAAAACAACTAAACAGGGGGTTTGCTCTAAATTTCAATTTTAAAATTTACATTATCCTGGCTCAGTCAAATCTCCCTTACTAGTCTGTTTTTCTCTTAGTATTATTTTTGATTGAGTATTTTGCTTATGAGGTCTTTATAAAGGACAATGTTTCAAATAGACAATTTCCCCCATGCACACTATTTATATAAGAGTTTATATTATTTCAAACTAAACACATTAAAGTTTAGTAAGGAATTGCCACATTCCACTGGAGAATGAAATTATTTGTAGTATATTTTATATATACATATATCCCTTATTTACATCGTATGTTGTGAGGCTGAATTAACTAAAGAGCTGTTAGACCCATGGATGAAAGGCCTTTAAGAAGAGCAAAGTACTATCCAGAACCCCAGAAGAAAATTAGGCCTAAGGCTATTTGGGACAGAAACTGTGCCTCTTCCATGTTCTGAAAAATGCCCCATACTTTCCAGGAGCTATGTAAAATAATAAACAAATGGAAGGGCATGCTCTGTCAGCCCTTTATACAGTTTAATTTGGCAGTACTGAAATTTACATTTGTTCCTATGTGGACATTCTTCCACATGTCTACTTAGAGTAACAGCTGAGGGAAACCATGTCAGAGAACTGGTCAGTAATGGTTGGTGTGATCTGTGATGCTGGCAGACCAGGGGCCAGCTAAAGTCAAGGTCCCCATGTCTCAACTGAACACAGACAAATACACAGCTGGAATCAGTCTGACTCATCTGTGTGTTAGTATTGTTAAAATAGGTATTAGAATCATAAGAATGTGTTTAGTCTTTAGTGAATGCTTGTGAGTTGCTGCTGGCATTAATCTCACTTCTAGCATCTGTATCCCATATTGTAAGGCAATGATTCCCAAACTTGTTCCGCTGCTTGTGCGGGCCGGGGCGGTCTGTTTACCTGCCGCGTCCGCAGGTTCAGCCAATCGCGGCTCCCAGTGGCCGCGGTTCGCTGCTCCAGGCCAATGGGAGCTGCTGGAAGCGGTGCGGGCCGAGGGACGTACTGGCCGCCACTTCCAGCAGCTCCCATTGGCCTGGAGCAGCGAACCGCGGCCAGTGGGAGCCGCGATCGGCCGAACTTGCGGACGCAGCAGGTACACAAACCGGCCCGGCCTGCCAGGGGCTTTCCCTGCACAAGTGGCGGAACGAGTTTGGGAACCACTGTGGTAAGGTAATCTTTGAGTGTTACCATTGTAAGCCTCTGTAACTGTGTAAATCACCAAACAGTAGAGAGACATTAACTAGCATCTCCAGCAGAAGGTGTGTTATGTCCTGCCCAACAAAGAAGACCCATAAACACCAGCCAAACAATTATGGAACATTAAAGTGGACAAAGGATTTTGCTGATTGCTCTCCAGCTCCTGCCCCCGTTAAGATAAGTCAAACAAATGAATTTCTTCCAGTTTCCTCTGAGTTTGCTGCTCAGAGCACAAGGGGGGAAGGGAATAAAATGCCCTAACAAGAAAGACCTGTATCTCTATGCTGCTTGGACTCTGAAGGGAAAGATTTTTTAGGCACAAGCAAGAGATCACCAGCTGCTTAGCTCTAAAGGACAGATAGAGTTCATAGAATGTCAGGGACATCAGGAGGTCATCTAGTCCAACCCCCTGCTCAAAGCAGGGCCAATCCCCAGACAGATTTTTGCCCCAGATCCCTAAATGGCCCCTTCAAGGATTGAACTCACAAACCTGGGTTTAGCAGGCCAATGCTCAAACCACTGAGCTATTCCTCCCCCCCTTATTATAGAAGCTTCTATTATCTTTTGACACTTAAGAATGTAACTCATTTGTATGTGTACATTTACCTGCTTTAACCGTGTAAATAATTCTCGTTTCCTTTTCCTGTTAATACAAAAAAGTTAACAGAATGTTGGGAATCATTAAGAAAAGGATTGATAAAAAGACAGAAAATATCATATTGCCACTATATAAATCCATGGTACGCCCACATCTTGAATACTGCATGCAGATGTGGTCACTGCATCTTAAAAAAGATATATTGGAATTGGAAAAGGTATAGAAAAAGGCAACAAAAATGATTAGGGGTATGGAACAGCTAACATATGAGGAGAGATTAATAAGACTAAAAAAAGACTAATAAGCCTGGCTTGAATAGGGACTGGCTGAGCCATTACAAACATTGAATTTATCTCCCCTTGTAAGTATTCTCACACTTCTTACCAAACTGTCTGTACTGTATCAGAGGGGTAGCCGTGTTAGTCTGAATCTGTAAAAAGTAACAGAGGGTCCTGTGGCACCTTTAAGACTAACAGAAGTATTGGGAGCATAAGCTTTCGTGGGTAAGAACCTCACTTCTTCAGATGCAAGAAGTGAGGTTCTTACCCACGAAAGCTTATGCTCCCAATACTTCTGTTAGTCTTAAAGGTGCCACAGGACCCTCTGTTACTTTTGTCTGTACTGGGCTATCTTGATTATCACTTCAATCTTTTTTTCTCTTACTTAATTGGCCTCTCAGATTTGGTAAGACAACTCCCACCTTTTCATGCTCTCTGTATGTGTATATATATCTCCTCAATATATGTTCCATTCGGATATGCATCCGAAGAAGTGGGCTGTAGCCCACGAAAGCTTATGCTCAAATAAATTTGTTAGTCTCTAAGGTGCCACAAGTACTCCTGTTCTTTTTGCGGATACAGACTAACACGGCTGCTACTCTGAAACCTGTCATTAATAAGACTGGGACTTTTCAACTTGGAAAAGAGACAACTAAGGGGGGATATGATAGAGATCTATAAAATCATGACTGGTGTGGAGAAAGTAAATAAGGAAGTGTTATGTACTCCTTCTCTTAACACAAGAACTAGGGGTCACCAAATGAAATTGATAGGCAGCAGGTTTAACACAAACAAAAGGAAGTATTTTTTCACACAATGCACAGTCAGTCTGTGGAACTCCTTGCCAGAGGATGTTGTGAAGGCCAAGACTATAACAGGCTTCAAAAAAGAACTAGATAAATTAATGGAGGATCAGTCCATCAATGGCTGTTAGCCAGGATGGGCTGGGATGATGTCCCTACCTCTGTTTGCCAGAAGCAGGTAATGGGTGACGGGATGAATCACTTGATGATTGTCTGTTCTGTTCATTCCCTCTGAAGCAAGTGGTATTGGTCACTGTTGGAAGACAGGATACTGGGCTAGATGGACCTTTGGTCTGACCCAATATGGCTGTTCTTATGTACATCTGAATATAGTTACCATAGGATTGGCTACAAGCATGGTCTTTGGTGTGAGATCTAAGGTGCAATTGACCTGGGATAAGTGACTGATCCTTTGGGACTGGGCGTAACCTGAATATTTATCACAAAGGTAGGTTCACCTGGGTGGCACAACAGATTGGGGTACCCAAGTGGACTGTCTGTGACTTAAGGCTGTTGTAGTGGTAGTGCCTGAGGAGTTTACATTTGATAAGTGGTTGGTGAAATCTAAGTATAGAACTCTCAGCCAGTTTGGGGTTTGTGCGCTGGTTTGTAACAAGTATCTGAAGTATCTGAAGAAGTGAGGTTCTTACCCACGAAAGCTTATGCTCCCAATACTTCTGTTAGTCTTAAAGGTGCCACAGGACCCTCTGTTGGTTTGTAACAGTCTGCCGTAAGGTTGGTACAACCCCTTTTAAGCCACTGCTGGACAGAAACAGGCTGGGAGCTCTCAGAATAGAGCCACTCAATCTTCATCCACCCAGGGTTTATAATGAGACCTCAGCCAATTACTACAGGCAAGACACCAGTTCCCTCGTTTTAACTAAAACACATTTTGGTGGAGCATTTTTAGAATACAGCGGCCTTGAAAATGGACATTTAAACCCTGCAGCAACAACGCTCTTTGTGAGCTAGGTTATGCAATCAAACCAACTTGCCTCATAAGTATAAATGGCACACGGATCGTATTAGTACTTTTGGCAACCTATCCCTCTTTTTAACGAGTCTCCTTCCTAACGCCTGGATTCCCCCTAGGGTTGTCAGCTTGAAAGTGCCCTTCTCTGGATAAGTGAACTCTGGGCCATGGGTCCCCAATTCTATGTCACTGAAGAATGCAATCTCTCAACCCAGAATGATGCAGGAGAATAAAAGCTCACTGGAGAGCTGCATGTGTAGCAGACACACCACGATGAGAAAGGGAGGGTGCTTATCCAAGCCAGTCTCTGAGTCAGATGCAGATACAGCCATCATCAGTTCCAAGGTCTGGTTAAAATTATCAGCCAGACTGGGCTGAAAAGGAGCTGTGAGACTTTCCCTACTCCCTGTCGCAGACACCTCTTAAGAGAGTTGTGACTACTATTAGCGTCCCACTCACACTGAAGGAGGGACAGCTCCCTATCTTGATACAAAAGCAGAGCTTCCTAATTGGGCAGGAAGTGAAAAATAAGGTGATAAACTAATTCAAGCCATTTCACAGAGAAATCCCCACACCCAATGAGACCAAAGATCCATTATTAGTGCCAATTATCTGCAGTGCAGTAGTGCCCAGAGGCTCCAATCAGAATCAGACTCCGCCAGGCTAGGGACTCTCCAAACACAGAGTGAGACAGAGCGTACAATAGAATGTAATCAATCCAGCGCAGCCCAGTGGGCTGTCTCCAACAGTGGCCAGCAACTGATGCTTCCTAGGAAAGTGTAAAAAAAACAAAAACACCCTTTTGGCCTGTGATTGAATAACTATCCATAGGAAAAGCTCATCCAAACCCAGGCAGCTAGTGGCTGGCTTTTGTCCTGAAGCAGGAGGGTTATACCCACTATACGTTTATCCTCCGAGGATATTTTCATTCAAAGAAGTATCTAGCCCTTTTTGGAATCCTACTAACCCAAATAATACCTTGTAGCAGTGAGTTCCATGGGCTGTTATTTGCTCAAAATATTTCCTTTCAGCAGTTTTAAATACGTGCCTTTTATAGTTCTTGGTGCCCTCTTGTTCTTGTATTGTAAGAGAGTAAACCGGAGCAGCAGATTTACCTTCCCTGCCATGCATTACTGTAGATATCTCTTTCTTGTCACCTCTTACTCCTCTTTTCTCTAGATCAGGGGTCGGCAACCTTTCAGAAGTGGTGTGCTGAGTCTTCATTTATTCACGCTAATTTAAGGTTTCGCGTGCCAGTAATACATTTTAACCTTTTTAGAAGGTCTCTTTCTAGAAGTCTATAATATATAACTAAACTATTGTTGTATGTAAAGTACATAAGGTTTCAAAATGTTTAAGAAGCTTCATTTAAAATTAAATTATAATGCAGAGCCCCCCGGACCGGTGGCCAGGACCCGGGCAGTGTGAGTGCCACTGAAAATCAGCACACGTGCCCATAGGTTGCCTACCCCTGCTCTAGATGGAACAATCTCTCCTCCTCCTAAGGACTTGCCATGCCTCTATCATTTTCATTGCCCTTCTGTGGGCTATTTCCATTTCTGTTATGTCCTTTCTGGGACAGGGTGATCAGAAATGAACATGAGGCTCAAGGGGGGGGATTTCTGACATAGCCCCAGCCAGCATTTTAAAAGGTTTTACCATGTTAAACTCAAACCACTATTTTACAGGCAGCTGGTGTAAAGAATGCAAGGTGTAGATGGCACTATGGTGGTTCTTTAGGCCTATGACTACACATACTGCTGCCTCCTGAATACACTGCAAGTAGTACAGAAGCCCTGCTGGGAGCCCTGCTAAGGGAAAATTACAAGGATGGAGCCTCATGGTTTTGTGGGCTCATGCCACTATTGCAAAGTTATTGCAGGTCAGGTAAGGGCACTGTGACCCCCAAGAGCCCAGTTATGCCAATGGGTAAAGGGCACACTTGTGTAACAGTAAATCCCAGCAGGTCTGACAAACTTACAACACCCAACGTACTGTTGTCAGAATATTTATCCAAACAGTGTCTTGTACAGTATCGTATGAAAACTGGTGACACACTGGTCACGAGTATCATTGTGTGATATATGTACAGGGAGTGTCTACAGAGTTATGTATGTGTGCTGGAAATATGTTCTTAAAATATGTTATGGAGGCAGCTGACAAACAAGCCTGCCCTACACAAAGTGATGTGGCTTTAAATGTCTGCATGGACCAAGCTAACAGGCGGATGAGAAAACAGCAGGGCTTGATCACAAGTCAAGGACAACAAAAGTACATTTGCATTTAAGATAAACGAAGTCATCAAGCCAATTAAAAAAGCCAATTGATCAGAGGATGAAGAAGGGTCTTGGTGCTTGCACCCCAAAGAACAAGCAGCTGGAGAGAGGAACTTTGTCTGGGCTTCCTTTCCAAAGCATACATTTCAAAGGGTTGCTGGACTATTAAAGGGAAGAAAGGGGATGCCTTTGTCATTGTCATTTAAGGGACAAAAGAGACCAGCCCTTTTGGAATCTGTGAAAGGTGGATCCCCCCAGCCATGTGGGATGAGGATTCTGCAGACTGACTGTAGGTGTGAAATTACCTGAGACCAGGAGTGTCATCTTTTAAATTTTAGACTGTAAAAAGCATTTTTATTTGTAACCATTTTCTGTTTCGGTCATCTCTGTGTAGGATCACTTCAATCTCTGTTCTTTATTAAAAACATTTATTCTTATTTTATAAATCATCTCAGGGTATGTCTACACTACGAAATTAAGTCGAATTAATAGAAGCCGGTTTTATAGAAATCGGTTGTATACAGCCGATTGTGTGTGTCCCCACATAAAATGCTCTAAGTGCTCTAGTCGGCGGACCGCGTCCACAGTACCGAGGCTAGCGTCGACTTCCGGAGCATTGCAGTATGGGTAGCTATCCCACAGTTCCAGCAGTCTCCGCCGCCCATTGGAATTCTGGGTTGAGATCCCAATGCCCGAATGATGCAAAACAGTGTCGCGGGGGGTTCTGGGTACATGTCGTCAGGCCCCTCCCCCTCCGTCAGAGCAACGGCAGACAATAGATTCGCGCCTTTTTACCTGGGTTACCTGTGCTGACAACATACCACGGCAAGCATGGAGCCCGCTCAGCTCAGCTCACCGTCACCATATGTCATCTGGGTGCCGGCAGACGTGGGACTGCATTGCTACACAGCAGCAGCAGCTAACTGCCTTTTGGCGGTAGACGGGGCAGCATGACTGGTAGCCTTCATCGGCGATCTGGGTGCTGGCAGCCGTAGGGCTGCATTGCACCAGCCTTTTGCCTTTTGGCAGTAGATGGTGTATTACGACTGGTAACCGTAGTCTTTTCCTGTTACAAGTTGGATCATCGCACATTAGCAGAGTCTTCCCTGAGCAGCAGATCGTGCAATAGGCCTGAAGGCCATCATCATCATACAGGAAAAATGTGGCTATCAGTCTTAGTACACTAACTGCCAAGCGCCCAGTATTTGCTGCCAAGCACCCAGAAGATGCCGAGGGCTATCAGTCATGCTGCACCGTCGTCTTAAGATGTAAAAAATAGATTTGTTCTGTATTCATTTGCTTCCCCCTCCCTCCGTCAAATCAACGGCCTGCTAAACCCAGGCTTTTGAGTTCAATCTTTGGGGGGGGGCCATTCTGTGTGACAGTTGTTTGTGTTTCTCCCTGATGCACAGCCACCTTTGTTGATTTTAATTCCCTGTACCTGTACGCCATGTCGTCACTCGCCCCTCCCTCCCTCCCTCCCCTGGTCCGTCAGATACTAGTTTCGCGCCTTTTTTCAGACCAGACGCCATAGCTAGCACTGGGATCATGGAGCCCGCTCAGATCACCGCGGCAATTATAAGCACTATGAACACCACGCGCATTATCTTGGAGTATATGATGAGCCAGAACATGCCAAAGCAAAACCAGGACCAGCCGAGGAGACGATTGCAGCGCGGCGACGAGAGTGATGAGGAAATGGACATGGACATAGACCTTTCACAAGGTACAGGCCCCAGCAATGTGCAAATCATGGTGTTACTGGGGCAGGTTCATGCCGTGGAACGCCGATTCTGGGCCCGGGAAACAAGCACAGACTGGTGGGACCGCATCGTGCTGCAGATGTGGGACGATTCCCAGTGGCTGCGAAACTTTCGCATGCGTAAGGGCACTTTCATGGAACTTTGTGACTTGCTTTCCCCTGCCCTGAAGCGCCAGAATACCAGGATGAGAGCAGCCCTCACAGTTGAGAAGCGAGTGGCGATAGCCCTGTGGAAGCTTGCAACGCCAGACAGCTACCGGTCAGTCGGGAATCAATTTAGAGTGGGCAAATCTACTGTGGGGGCTGCTGTGATCCAAGTTGCCAGGGCAATGAAAGACCTGGTGATATCAAGGGTAGTGACTCTGGGAAACGTGCAGGCCATAGTGGATGGCTTTGCTGCAATGGGATTCCCAAACTGTGGTGGGGCGATAGACGGAACCCATATCCCTATCTTGTCACCGGAGCACCAAGCCACCGAGTACATAAACCACAAGGGGTACTTTTCAATGCTGCTGCAAGCCCTGGTGGATCACAAGGGACGTTTCACCAACATCAACGTGGGATGGCCGGGAAAGGTACATGATGCTCGCGTTTTCAGGCACTCTGGTCTGTTTCAAAAGCTGGAGGAAGGGACTTTCTTCCCGGACCAGAAAATAACCGTTGGGGATGTTGAAATGCCTATCGTGATCCTTGGGGACCCAGCCTACCCCTTAATGCCATGGCTCATGAAGCCGTACACAGGCAGCCTGGACAGGAGTCAGGACCTGTTCAACTACAGGCTGAGCAAGTGCCGAATGGTGGTGGAATGTGCATTTGGACATTTAAAAGCGCGCTGGCGCAGCTTACTGACTCGCTCAGACCTTAGCGAAAAGAATATCCCCATTGTTATTGCTGCTTGCTGTGCGCTCCACAATATCTGTGAGAGTAAGGGGGAGACATTTATGGCGGGGTGGGAGGTTGAGGCAAATCGCCTGGCCGCTGATTACGCGCAGCCAGACACCAGGGCGGTTAGAGGAGCACAGCATGGCGCGGTGTTCATCAGAGAAGCTTTGAAAACGAGTTTTGTGACTGGCCAGGCTACGGTGTGAAACTTCTGTTTGTTTCTCCTTGATGAACCCTCCGCCCCCCCCCACCCGGTTCACTCTACTTCCCTGTAAGCCAACCACCCCACCCTCCCCTTCCCCCTTCGAGCACCGCTTGCAGAGGCAATAAAGTCATTGTTACTTCACATTCATGCATTCTTTATTAATTCATCACACAACTAGGGGGATAATTGCAAAGGTAGCCCGGGATGGGTGGGGGAGGAGGGAAGGAAAAGGACACACTGCAGTTTAAAACTTTAACTCTTATTGAAGGCCAGCCTTCTGATGCTAGGGCAATCATCTGGGGTGGAGTGACTGGGTGGCCGGAGGCCCCCCCATCGTGTTCTTGGGCGTCTGGGTGAGGAGGCTATGGAACTTGGGGAGGAGGGCTGTTGGTTACACAGGGGCTGTAGCGGCGGTCTCTGCTCCTGCTGCCTTTCCTGCAGCTCAACCATACGCTGGAGCATATCAGTTTTATGCTCCAGCAGCCGGAGCATCGACTCTTGCCTTCTGTCTGCAAGCTGACGCCACCTATCATTTTCAGCCCGCGATTCAGCACGCCACCTCTCCTCTCGTTCATACTGTGCTTTTCTGTAATCAGTCATTGACTGCCTCCACGCATTCTGCTGTGCTCTGTCAGCGTGGGAGGACATCTGTAGCTCTGTGAACATGTCATCACGCGTCCTACGTTTTCTCTTTCTAATCTTCACTAGCCTCTGTGAAGGAGAAACATTTGCAGCTGGTGGAGGAGAAGGGAGAGGTGGTTAAAAAAGACACATTTTAGAGAACAATGGGTACACTCTTTCACGTTAAATTTTGCTGTTCACATTACACAGCACATGTGCTTTCGTTACAAGGTCGCATTTTTCCTCTTATATTGAGGGCCTGCCGGTTTGGTGTGAGAGATCACTCACGCAGTGCCGGGCCACAGATTTCAGCTTGCAGGCAGCCATGGTAAGACACAGTCTTTTGGCTTTTTTAACCTTCTTAACATGTGGGAATGGTTTCAAACAGTAGTGCTCTCATTTCCCATACCAAGCACCCGTTGGGTTGGCCATTTAAAATGGGTTTGCAATGTAAAAGGAGGGGCTGCGGTTTCAGGGTTAACATGCAGCACAAACCCAACTAACTCCCCTCCCCCACACACCCAATTCTCTGGGATGATCACTTCACCCCTCCCCCCCACCGCGTGGCTAACAGCGGGGAATATTTCTGTTCAGCAGAGCAGGAACGGGCACCTCTGAATGTCCCCTTAATAAAATTGCCCCATTTCAACCAGGTGACCGTGAATGATATCACTCTCCTGAGGATAACAAAGAGCGATAAGGAATGGATGTTGTCTGCATGCCAGCAAACACCGGGACCATACGCTGCCATGCTTTGTTATGCAATGATTCCAGACTACGTGCTACTGGCCTGGCGTGGTAAAGTGTCCTACCATGGCGGACGGGATAAGGCAGCCCTCCCCAGAAACCTTTTGCAAAGGCTTTGGGAGTACATCCAGGAGAGTTTTCTGGAGATGTCCCTGGAGGATTTCCGCTCCATCCCCATACACGTTAACAGACTTTTCCAGTAGCTGTACTGGCCGCGATTGCCAGGGCAAATTAATCATTAATCATTAAACACGCTTGCTTTTAAACCATGTGTAATATTTACAAAGGTACACTCACCAGAGGTCCCCTGTGTGCCCTCAGGGTCTGGGAGCACGCCTTGGGTGAGTTCGGGGGTTACTGGTTCCAGGTTCAGGGTGATAAACATATCCTGGCTGTTGGGGAAACCAGTTTCTCCGCTTCCTTGCGGCTGTGAGCTATCTACATTTTCTCCATCCTCATCTTCCTCGTACCCCGAACCCGCTTCCCTGTGTGTTTCTCCAGTGAAGGAGTCATAGCACACGGTTGGGGTAGTGGTGGCTGCACCCCCTAGAATGGCATGCAGCTCCGCGTAGAAGCGGCATGTTTGCGGCTCTGCCCCGGACCTTCCGTTTGCTTCTCTGGCTTTGTGGTAGGCTTGCCTTAGCTCCTTAATTTTCACGCGGCACTGCTGTGCATCCCTGTTATGGCCTCTGTCCTTCATGGCCTTGGAGACCTTTTCTAATATTTTGCCATTTCGTTTACTGCTTCGGAGTTCAGCTAGCACTGATTCGTCTCCCCATATGGCGAGCAGATCCCGTACCTGCCGTTCTGTCCATGCTGGAGCTCTTTTGCGATCCTGGGACTCCATCATGGTTACCTGTGCTGATGAGCTCTGCGTGGTCACCTGTGCTCTCCACGCTGAGCAAACAGGAAATGAAATTCAAATGTTCGCGGGGCTTTTCCTGTCTACCTGGCCAGTGCATCTTAGTTGAGAGTGCTGTCCAGAGCGGTCACAATGAAGCACTGTGGGATAGCTCCCGGAGGCCAATAACGTCGAATTCCGTCCACACTACCCCAATTCCGACCCCCTAAGGCCGATTTTATCGCTAATCCCCTCGTCGGAGGTGGAGTAAAGAAACCGGTTTAAAGGGCCCTTTAAGTCGAAAGAAAGGGCTTCGTCGTGTGAACGTGTCCAGGCTTAATTCGATTTAACACGGCTAAAGTCGACCTAAACTCGTAGTGTAGACCAGGCCTCAGTGCTGTTATACTAAAGAGAGGTGGGCATCCTCAGTTGAGCCAACAGGTTGGGTGTATCCTGCCTCTGGATACAGCACATGTACAGCTCAGCTGGGGCAACAGCTCCAGAGTAACATCCGGCACTTAGCATGGGACACAAACTACAGTAACAGTAAAAACATGACGAGAAATGGCGAAGTTAGCTCATTAGCTCAGATAACGTTCCCTCCAACAACCCATGCAAATGTAGTGTGAGGGCGAGAGAAGATTTGACAACAACGTATATTGGTGTGACTGTTTTCCCAAAAGAGACACTGGGAGCTTTACAACGAGCCAGATGAAAAAATAGAGGCCACTACAGCTCTGTTACCTGTTTTAAATGCCATTAACGTTAATAAGAACAGACCGTGGTCCCATGAGACTTAACCTACCGGCTCCTGTCTTCAGCGTTGACAGTTTATTCTCATTTATCAGACACATCTCCACTGATCTATACAGGCTCCCAAAGCTGCACCCTGCCATTCACTGTGAAATCTCAGCCATTTTCAACCTGATTCTCTTTGTAAAATGTCTGTCTGTTCCTTATCAGCAAAGCAACATACTGTGTGGTACAAACTACATAATACAGCCCGCTGCTCTCAGCAAAGCAGGGAAGGCCCCTTCCTGCAGAGGGAATTTGCCCAAGCAAAGACCGCAGGATTTGGCCTGGCATGTGTATACACAGAGCAGTGTGTTCACTGGCACATACAGAGAATCACGCTATACGGAATCTGTAATTAGCTCACTAATTTTTCTTTTCAAGCCAAGGGAACCCAAACTAATGTACTCCAATCACAAAGCTCTCGCTGTAATTTTGAGTACACAAATGAAGCCAGTTCTCATGACATGCACGGAGCACAGGTTTGCTACTGCACACGCAGTTTAGCAGCTGCAACAGATGCACAAGGCCAAAATAATTCTGCAGAGAGCCACATGGAAGCTTCTCCATAGCCCTCAGAATGCTATGAGGCACATATTAAAGAGACTGGATGCCAGACTCCCTGGAAATGCAGTCTGACCTAGCCAGAGGTGAAAGTGGGCCGGTACGGCGTACCGGTAAGAAGTACTGGCCCATACACAGCTGACGTTAAAGCGCTGCCACGGCAGCACTTTAACGTCGCTGCCCTTTTTGCCCCTCCCGCCCCCCCCAGGGCTGCCGACGGGGTGGGGCAAAAGGGGTAGCTATCCTGGAGCCCAGCGATTTAAAAGGGCCTGGGGCTCCTGGCCACTGCTGCTGCTACTGGAGCGGTGGCTGGAGCCCTGGGCCCTTTAAATCGCTGCCAGAGCTCCGGGCGGCGCAAGCTGGGCAGCTTGGAAGGGCTGGCTGCGGGAGGCTGACCCCCAGCCCTGCCCCTTCCACCCGAGGCCCCGCCCCTTCCACCCAAGGCCCCTCCCCTTCCGGGGGCCCAGAGCCAGGTCCCCATACCAGTAAGTCTTTTATGTTACTTTCACCCCTGGACCTAGCCTTCCTGCTAGGCAGGAAGATGAGAGAAGTTTACTGCATTTTTGCCATTAGAACTTCATGTAAATTAGATTCAAGAACCCAGAGGCTGCTATTTTACTCTGCTACAAATAAAATAAAACACACTATTGCTATGCAGTGTGGCATTTACCACTCACACCTTCTTGTTACATTTAGAGACAGGCCCAAGAGGCAAAGGTCAAATCCTTCCTCAAAGTTCGGGGTGTCCTGAGACAGAAGTTTGCTTCAGGCCCAGCTCCAATTACTTTCTTGTCAGGTAAGTGACAAGAAATTTCCTGAGTTGTTACACACAAAATAGTGATAACAAGAAAACACACAGGGCTCGTTGATGCGTAAAACAGTGCAATGGCATAGTGCGCCATTGTAGCACTTCGGTGAAGACACTACCTACACCGAAGGGAGGGCTTCTCTGGACGACACAGGTACTCCACCTCCCTGAGAGGTGGAAGCTAGGTCACACTGGGGATTAGGTCAGTTTAACCGCGTCGTCCAGGGGTGTGGATTTTTCACACCCCTGAATGACATAGTTATACCGACCTAATTTCCTAGTGTAGCCCGTGCCTTACAGTTCCCTAATAACTTGCACATTGGGAGAACCTCCTCTGGAAAGGGACAACAGTACCAGAGTTTGGAAGTGAATGCTTAAGTCAATAGCCATAGGGTCTCAGTCACACATTTTAATGGGCTGTAAGTCTAGCACGTATATTCGACATAAAAAGTTGTATATTTTACAGTCTGTACAGTGATTCTAGCTCTGAGACATCTGATCTCACCTTTCACTGATACCAGCCCAGATTTCAGAGAAGAAATTTCAGCGAATAAAGTGTCAGAAACCAGCTACAGTAGCAGCTGAAATCCAATCGGAGTGAAGAAATTTTTCAGCACCTGACAGCAATGGTAATGTAATGGATCATAAGGCTTCCAAATGAATTTCATCCTCAGGCGCTAACTTTTATTACTGTGAAAATACTGTTATCAACCCTTGGCATAAAGCCCACTCATTTTAACAGAACCATGGTCAGTTTCTAAATTCAGTCCCAGAAAGTATGTCAAATCTGGTCAATTTAGCTATTTTATCAACATGTATTACAACCTACTTGAAAGGCAGTTGTGCTGCAATCAGCATTTCACAAAGCTGGGATGGGGGATATTTTGGCAGCTAAGGACAAGATGCAGACATCAGACACATGCAACCACAGCCAGGGAATAATTTGGGCTCAAAACAGTATCATCTGACCTAGGGAATCTGAAACTACCCGCTCAAAGACCCAGCTGGTCTATGAAAGGTCTTACTACACAAGGCACTATCAAGCTCCATGGGAATAATTTACAAAGTGACAAAACTGCAGCATGGAGCAGCCATGACTCAGCAACCTTGCATCCTAAAGTACCACCAAAAAAATAAAAGGTGACTAGTAAGAAAGGCTCCAAATGACAACCTGTAGCTCTCAGAACTTTGGAAGAGAAGCTCAGTAATCAGCAATGATAGTGTGACCATATGTCCTGTTTTGGCCGGGACAGTCCCTTTTTTAAGCCCTGTCCCGGCCTTCCCAACTTTTTTTTTTTTTGCAAAAGTGGACATTTGTCCCATTTGCTCTTGCCGACTTGATCAGTTGGCAAGAGCAAACGGGACAAATGCCCACTTTTGTCAAAAAAGTGGGGTGCGGTGTGGAGGAACATGCGGGGAGCGAGAGGAGATGCCAGGCCCAAGCAGGGGGGAAGCGTTGCAGCATGTGGTGGGGGAGAGGCAGGGCTCCAGCAACTGGCAACAGTCTTGCACTGAGGGGTGGGGGAGGGGGCCTCAGGCAAGCAGCTGAGGGTGTCCCATTGGGAAATACAGTCACCCTACGCAGTGAGGAACACTTAAAGGAAATGGAAGAGCTGCAACCAGAGCTTTGCAGACCATTAACCCTGGACTGGAATCCAGCCAGAAACAGTGCATGCTTAAAGTTGGCAACCTTCCCTCATTTTCTTTATCCAAACACTGACCAATTTTCAAAGCGTAATACAGGTGAACAGACTTCAGAGAAAGGAAAACACTGCCTATTGCTTCCTCCCTGTTTAATCTCAGAGGTGCAAGTCTTCAGTACCTTTGTGTTTATTTACTGAGCACCAATTGTGCTCCTGTATCATACACTAGGACAGGGGTCGGCAACCTTTCAGAAGTGGGGTGCCGAGTCTTCATTTATTCACTCTAGTTTAAGGTTTTGTGTGCCAGTAATATATTATAACGTTTTTAGAAGGTCTCTTTCTATAAGTCTATAATATATAACTAAACTATTGTTGTATGTAAAGTAAGTAAGGTTTTTAAAATGTTTAAGAAGCTTCATTTAAAATTAAATTAAAATGCTGAGCCCCCAGGACCGGTGGCCAGGACCCAGGCAGTGTGAGTGCCACTGAAAATCAGCTTGCGTGCTGTCTTCGGCACGCGTGCCATACGTTGCCTACCCCTGCACTAGGAAGAGGGAGATCCAGTCCTTGCCCTGGTAACGTTTGTGTTTCTTTTCTCCATGTCAGCATCACTCCTGCAGTTGCCTTTTTAAACAACAGCAGCACCTCTGACAACAGCAGAAAGACAGACTTGTAGCAGACTTCAGACAGGGACATGCCAGTTCTGAGGTTCCCAATTCCACCGTTTTATTAACAAACATCTGCTGTTTATCCAACTCCCGGCTTACTGCACCCAAAGCAAGAGAAATTGCCAGTTGGAATCAACAAAGGCTACATCCAGGATAAGAAAATAGGTCACATTTAAAAATGATTAGGGGGCTGGGACACATGACTTACGAGGAGAGGCTGGGGGAACTGAGGTTATTTAGAAGAAGAGAAGAGTGAAGGGGGATTTGATAGCAGCCTTCAACTACCTGAAGGGGGGTTCCAAAGAGGACTGAGCTAGGCTGTTCTCAGTGGTGGCAGATGACAGAACAAGAAGCAATGGTCTCAAGTTGCAGTGGGAGAGGTCTAGGTTGGATATTAGGAAACACTATTTCACTAGGTGGTGAAGCACTGGAATGGGTTACCTAGGGAGGTGGTGGACTCTTCATCCTTAGAGGTTTTTAAGGTCCGGCTTGACAAAGCCCTGGCTGGGATGATTTAGTTGGTGTTGGTCCTGCTTTGGGTAGGGGGTTGGACTAGATAACCTCCTGAGGTCTCTTCCAACCCTAATATTCTATGATTCTAGTAAAAAGAACAGGAGTACTTGTGGCACCTTAGAGACTAACAAATTTATTAGAGCATAAGCTTTCGTGGGCTACAGCCCACTTCTTCGGATGCATATAGAGTGAAACATATATTGAGGAGATATATATACACACATACAGAGAGCATGAACAGGTGGGAGTTGTCTTACCAACTCTGAGAGGCCAATTAAGTAAGAGAAAAAAACTTTTGAAGTGATAATCAAGATAGCTCAGTACAGACAGTTTGATAAGAAGTGTGAGAATACTTACAAGGGGAGATAGATTCAATGTTTGTAATGGCTCAGCCATTCCCAGTCCTTATTCAATCCTGAGTTGATTGTGTCTAGTTTGCATATCAATTCCAGCTCAGCAGTCTCTCGTTGGAGTCTGTTTTTGAAGTTTTTCTGTTTTAAGATAGCCACCCGCAGGTCTGTCAAAGAATGGCCAGACAGGTTAAAGTGTTCTCCCACTGGTTTTTGAGTATTATGATTCCTGATGTCAGATTTGTGTCCATTAATTCTTTTGCGTAGAGACTGTCCGGTTTGGCCAATGTACATGGCAGAGGGACATTGCTGGCACATGATGGCATATATCACATTGGTAGATGTGCAGGTGAACGAGCCCCTGATGGTATGGCTGATGTGATTAGGCCCTATGATGATGTCACTTGAATAGATATGTGGACAGAGTTGGTTGTAGATCTTGCGCTACATTGATGACATCTTCATCATCTGGACCCATGGAAAAGAAGCCCTTGAGTATTTCCACCATGATTTCAATAATTTCCATCCCACCATCAACCTCAGCCTAGATCAATCCACACACTGTGCTAATAATATATGTTTCACTCTATATGCATCCGAAGAAGTGGGCTGTAGCCCACGAAAGCTTATGCTCTAATAAATTTGTTAGTCTCTAAGGTGCCACAAGTACTCCTGTTCTTTTTGCGGATACAGACTAACACGGCTGCTACTCTGAAACCTGTCATTATGCAAGGCACTGCATTTAGCCGTATGGAGTGGAAATCCATCAACTTCATGAAAAAACTCGTACAGATACAGACAGACATCATCTTCCTTTCCAAATGCAAGCAGATGGACATCATACCAAAAGGACTAAAGGTAAAAAATCCATTACAATCTACATATCATACAGACTATGCTGAGAGACTGTCACACACTCTCAAAGAAACTGCGAAACCACCTGATCAGCATCCTATACAGCAAACAGGGAAAGATTAAAAATGAGCTCTCAAAACTGTATACTCTCATAAAAAACCAACCTTCCACACAAACTTCCTCATGGATAGACTTTACAAAAACTAGACAAGCCATTTACAAGACAAACTTTGCCTCTCTACAAAGGAAAAAGGACACTAAACTATCTAAACTGCTACATGCCACAAGGAGCCACAACAGTAGTTTCCTTAACCCACCCAGCAATATTGTTAATCTTTCCAGCTATACTCTTAGCCCAGCAGAAGAGTCTGTCCTATCTCGGGGCCTCTCCTTTTGTCCCTCCAGACCCACGAACATGATACAGTTCTGCGGTGACCTAGAATCCTACTTTCGACGTCTCCGACTCAAAGAATATTTCCAACAGATCTCTGAACAGCATACTAACCCACAGAATCCCCCCTACCAGCACTGCAAAAAAAAGGATTCTGCGTGGACTCCTCCGGACGGTCGAAACAACAGATTGGATTTCTACATAGATTGCTTCCGTCAACGTGCAAAGGCTGAAATTGTGGAAAAGCAACATCACTTGCCCCATAATCTCAGCCATGCTGAACACAACACCATCTACAGCCTCAGAAACAACCCTGACATCATAATCAAAAAGGCTGACAAAGGAGGTGCTGTCCTCATCATGAATAAATTGGAATATGACCAAGAGGCTGCTAGACAGCTCTCTAACACCACATTCTACAGGCCATTATCCTCTGATCCCACTGAGGATTACCTAAAGAAACTACACCATCTGCTAAAAAAACTCCCTGACAAAGCACAGGAACAAATCTGTACAGACACATGCCTAGAACCCCGACCAGGGGTATTCTATTTGCTACCCAAGATCCATAAACCTGGAAATCCTGGACGCCCCATCATCTCAGGCATTGGCACCCTAACATCAGGCTTGTCTGGTTATGTGGACTCTCTCCTCAGACCCTACGCTACCAGCACTCCTAGCTATCTTCGAGACACCACTGACTTCCTGAGGAAACTACAATCCATCGGTGATCTTCCAGAAAACACCATCCTGGCCACTATGGACGTAGAAGCCCTCTACACCAATATTCCACACAAAGATGGACTACAAGCTATCAGGAACAGTATCCCCGATAATGTCACAGCTAACCTGGTGGCTGAACTTTGTGACTTTGTCCTCACCCACAACTATTTCACATTTGGGGACAATATATACCTTCAAGTCAGCGGCACTGCTATGGGTACCCGCATAGCCCCACAGTATGCCAACATTTTTATGGCTGACTTAGAACGCTTCCTTAGCTCTCGTCCCCTAACGCCCCTACTCTACTTGCGCTACATTGATGACATCTTCATCATCTGGACTCATGGAAAAGAAGCCCTTGAGGAATTCCACCATGATTTCAATAATTTCCATCCCACCATCAACCTCAGCCTAGATCAATCCACACACTGTGCTAATAAGCGATGGTCACATAAATACCACCCTATACCGGAAACCTACTGACCGCTACACTTACCTACATGCCTCCAGCTTCCATCCAGGACACACCACACGATCCATTGTCTACAGCCAAGCTCTAAGATATAACCGCATTTGCTCCAATCCCTCAGATAGAGACAAGCACCTCCAGTGCATCATCAGAGATCTACAATAAATTTGCTCTAATAAATTTGTTAGTCTCTAAGGTGCCACAAGTACTCCTGTTCTTTTTGCGGATACAGACTAACACAGCTGCTACTCTGAAACCTATGATTCTAGTGTAGACAAGACTTAGCGCCTCTTGAAATGGTTTAGCTGGTTGTGACCGACTACAGGCTGCCCACCAGTGTTGTTATATGATTGAATAGACTTTTTCAAAAGTCCAAACTTTTGCCCCCATCCCATTCAGCCTCCATTGAACATGATTCTTTCCCCTTTCCAGAGAAAGGATGCCCATGCGTCATCACCAGTAATAAAGAGTCCGCTATCGGAATTTAGCTAACAACTCTGTTGATTAAGTGTAAATCAGAATGGACTCCATCTCATTCCCCGATAGCTGTGTTGGCTCTTCATGGCTAAGGAGTAAAAACACATCTACTGACTATTATAAGATCCAGACACATACAGGGAGCAAAGCGGTTGTATAAAAAAGTGCCATTTTTACATAGCTCCATACCGTATTTTAACTGTGGTGGCCCTAGCAATGCCATGATCATTAGTTTTGTCTTCTATATCCAACATGTCTCTCAGGTTATCCAACATTCTATTGAGACATAACAGGACCAGTGCACAACTAAGAGATCTCTCTACCAATCTCACATACCTTGCGCCGCACACAAGACCAACATCCCTGTGCGTTCATGACCCAGCTCCTTGGTGCCAGGCTGCCCTTGCTGTTTTGCCAATCTGAATGATTATGGAACGAGTTTTGTATTCACAAGCTTCAATATGAAACAAGGAAAAAGGAAAGCAAACACCATGACTTAAAGAGAGAGCCCTGCAGGCATCAACACCCATTACTCATTCCACAGGGAGCAGATATACAGGTGAAAATCAGGACAGTTTATATAATGGTCATCCCTCAAATAAGATTATACTGGCTACAATCCAACAAGTTAATGAAATCTCCTTTGTGATCAGATACCACATAGATCATAAACAAAACCTAGCAACATTCAAGAGACACATTAATCCCTATAGAAGACAAGGCTGAAATGTATTCTGGGAAAATAAAATGAACAATCTTTTCACCTACAGCCAATTGCAAGACTGACAGGATTTAGTGGTAGGTTTGAAAACAACAGTAGGTATATAGAGATCTAATATCAGATACTCTGCCAGAAAGGTCACAGCAAGAAAGTACTTTGTGATGGGAAAGATGCCAAAGCTAGTTCTGCATCTGACTAAGAAGTCATACAGCAACATGAACAAAGGCAACTATCTTCCAAGATGTTTTTAAAGAGACCACCTGTGAGAATAGACCATATTTCTGCAGCTGTCCCCTGAATCTTTGACAATCGAGGTAGTGTGTTATTAATTTAGCTATGCAGAGAGAGGTAGTTCCAATATTTTAAAATCAGCTTTGTTCTGACTAGAACAGAAAATTAAAAATTTCAAAGTTTTCAATGAAAGAGACTGGATTTGCGGGGATGTCAGATTTTTAAAAAAAATTAAATACAAGTTTTTAAAAAAAAATAGATGTGTTTAAAATTAAATTTGAAGGCCTAAAT
Source organism: Emys orbicularis (assembly GCF_028017835.1). Classification (NCBI taxonomy): domain Eukaryota; kingdom Metazoa; phylum Chordata; order Testudines; family Emydidae; genus Emys; species Emys orbicularis. The sequence goes on from NC_088699.1 coordinate 26,134,676, forward strand.
TTACTGTAATCTATTAAAATCGTTTACATTGAAAACAAATAATATTAAATAGTCTATGTGCTGCCAAGTTTTTAAAGAAAGTCAGCCACTGAACTGGTCAAAGTCACTGACTCAGCACCTGGAACCAGGGTTTGCTGAAGTGCTAAACCAGCCTTTCACAGCAGCAGCCTCTTCTGCATGTACAGAGAATATTTTCTTTGTTTCAGTTTATTCAACTAGTCCAGTTCCATGATTAGTTCATTCAACATTGAGAAACCAACTGGGAATAAAACAGCAGAAAAGCCTGTTTCCCTCCTCCAATCTATGAATAAAAAAGAGGTGTGAGAGGATGAGATCTACTAGTTCTAAAAGCTTGAAAGACAAGGTGACCAGAAACAATCAGTTCAATTCACTGTCTACAGATAATACTTCCTTTATTTAATAAAGCAATTTTAAATGAAAAACATGTGGTAATAGTCATTTTGTATGTGTCCAGCACATCTAAGGTACTTTTATTTAACTAATAAAAAAATTCAAAATGCTGTTTTGTGCATTTTTAACTGAATTACAATTTCCATCCAAATTAAGCTTGACACAAACCACAAGGATGCTGTTCCTGATAGCCTGTAGTCCTTCTTTGTGTAGAATGTTGGTGTAGAGGGCTTCTGCTGAACTGGAATTAATTTGCAAACTAGATACCATTAACTTGGGCTTGAATAGAGACTGGGAGTGGCTGGGTCATTACACAAATTGAATCTATTTCCCATGTTACATATCCTCACACCTTCTTGTCAACTGTCTGAAATCGGACATCTTAATTATCACTACAAAAGTTTTTTTACTCCCTGCTGATAATAGCTCATCTTAATTAATTAGCCTCTTAGAGTTGGTATGGCAACTTCCACCTTTTCATGTTCTCTGTATGTATATATATCTTCTTACTATACGTTCCAGACTATGCATCTGATGATCTTTTTGCGGATACAGACTAACACGGCTGCTACTCTGAAACCTGTCTTCCAACAGTGGCCAATGCCAGGTACCCCAGATGGAATGAACAGAACAGGTTACTATCAAGTGATCCATCCCCTGTCATCAAATCCCAGGTTCTGACAAACAGAGGCTAGGGACACCGAGAACATCGTGTTGCATCCCTGCCCATCCTAGCTAACAACCATTGATGGACCTATCCTCCAGGAACTTCTCTAGTTCTTTTTTGAACCCTGTTATAGTTTTGGCTTTCAAAACATCCCCTGGCAAAGAGTTCCATGGGTTGACTGCGTTGGGTGAAGAAGTGCCTGAGACTTGATCAAACCCCACCCACCCTAGCCCATATTAAACAAGGCTTGCGGGGAATTCGGGAGTTCAGCACTAAAATTGAAAAAAGGAATGTTCTGCTGCTGATAAAGCACCCCCACCTCAGGAGTGTCCCGAACAAGAGTTATTACCACCAAGGTTGTAAAGACGCTGGGAAATTAGGGAGGATACAGAAAGAGACTCAATAAATGGTAAGATAAGCTCTGACCAGTGTTTTATGCTGAGAAGGTCACGATTAAGTTACAATTTGGGAATGAAAGATAAAATGTAAAGAACATAGGTGCAGTGCGTAATTGGTTAACATTTTTGTTATTTAGGAGTGTGGTAATGTGATAGGTTTAGTAAATTTGAAGGAGGGAGCTAGTTTTACCTATATAATGTAAATGAAAAACAATGCTCTTTGGGAACCATTTCTGGACTGCTGTTCAACATCAAGCTGCCGGAACTCTGACCCCTCTGCATGACCGTGATATGCAGAGGCAGCACCGAGAACCCCCAGACCAGTGAATCCTGACTGGCCATCGGGTGAAATTTGTCTGTATATTGGGAGTGGTGAGCATAAGAGATTTGCTTGGTATATTTATTCTCTGTGTGTTGCTAATAAATATATGTTTAGAGCACAACTGTGTAAGGCTCTTTCACTGGGAAAATGTTCCGCAGACCCATAGAGCCCTGAGGGAAAGGGCGGGTTCTTAAATTGACCAGGTTTCTTCCTGAGCCCTGTGGGTAAGGATAGGTGCCTTACACCCTGAGCCCTCGGAAGGGAAAGGGTGTGGGTGCCTAAATTGATGGGGTCACGCCTTGAGCCCTCGGTAGGGTATAGGCGTGGTGTACTAAATTGATGGGGTCACGCCTTAAGCCCTCAGTAGGGTATAGGCGGGGTGCCCTAAATTGAATGGGTAACAGTACAGTCTGCACCCAACTCCCTGTGGAGAGGAGTTCTGATTCTGCAGACCTTCTAGGATCAACAGAAAATAAGTCCCACTCCAGCAAATCTCTAAGTCATCAGGATCAAGGTTCTTCTCCTGCAGAGCCTAGGAGGTGCATAGGAGTGCAATTCCCCCTTCTATCAATTTTCTAGTATCAGTAGGACAGGGATTCTCTTCCTAAGGTCTGTAAGAAATGGGCAAATGTTTCTGAGAGGAAGACTTGGGGATCAGTGAAAATGAATAGAGAAGAACCTTCCCACTCTTCTTGCTGCTCCCCCAGTCCCTCTTTCAGGGGGATGACAGGAAATGATGAACATCACATATCCTGGTTTCTCCTGCTGCTCCCCCAGCCCTACTTACGGATTCCAAGGAATGGAGTCTTGTGCATCTTGGTAGACTCTCATCCCTGAGATAAGCCTCATTGAAATAGCTTCAGAGATAGGCTATCTGGCTCACTGGGTCTCACAAACACCACTTCCTGCAAGCTTTAGGAGCCTAATCCTAAAAGGTCCTCCTTCTCATGATCCTTAGGAGGCTCATGGCTCCCCCGTATCCCCATAAGCCAGACCCTCCAACCCCTACTGGTGGCCTTACGAGGCTCCTTCCTCACCAGGCCATCAATGACCAAAACAGGCTCACTAGGAACTAACAAGCCAACTGAGTCTCACAGACGGGTCAGGGTGGTCCTGCTGAGCCATGTGACGTTGGCCAGCCTACTGCGCCCTCTTGCATTTCCAATAGCTCTGACTTCCATCATGGGTATGCCTCCCTGACCAGGTGTCCAAGATGCCAAACAGTCTTGCCTGGGCTCCCACAAGACCCAACATTAAACCACTGTAACAGGATCAGCTGTCTCCCAAGTGCCCCTGGTGGCCGGGGTGGCTCTGCAGCCTCCTCCCTCAATCTCCCTTCTTGGACTCTTCAAATACTCACGAGAGACTTTCACAAGTCCAACAACAGCCCTTCTTGGGGTCTGGTTTATTGAGATGAACTTCAAAATTAACACAAAAGACTTCTACCCCAGCCTTAGGTTGAGCCCAGCCCTTCCTCCCTGAGGTACTATCTCTTCTGGCTCTCTGAGCCTGCCTTCTTTACCTTCCCTCAACAGGGACAAACCTTCCAGCTACAGCTTTCTAGCCTGACTCCCTTCCTCACGGAGCACTGCAGGAGATACTCTCTTCCCTCAGTGTCACCCTGCACTCCTCTCTTAGCTGCCCACAGACCTCTGTTTTCCCCTCCCCTCAGAAAAGGACTTGGTTTAGTCACATGACTATCTGTCACATAACTTAATTCACTCCCTCAACCTGGGTAAACAAATCCGCTGTGCCACAGGTGGGCTCAGACCTATCTCCCTTTAAAAGGGCCAGCCACTCTGTAACAACGACAAACATTCTTTTTATTAGGTTTATTTCTCCTACTCTTACCCTGAAGTTCTTGCTCTACATGGGACTATTTAATGCAACCAGCTCCAGTTAGTATTAATGAAAATGTGCGGGGAGCTTACTGCACATCACATTGAATACTGACCCAAACTTTCCCATTCACTGAGGGTACGTCTACACTTACCTCCGGGTCCGACGGCAGGCAATCGATGTTCTGGGATCGATTTATCGCGTCTTGTCTAGACGCGATAAATCGATCCCGGATCGATCCCGGAAGTGCTCGCCCTCGACGCCGGTACTCCAGCTCGGCGAGAGGAGTACGCGGCATCGACGGGGGAGCCTGCCTGCAGCGTCTGGACCCGCGGTAAGTTCGGACTAAGGTACTTCGAATTCAGCTACGTTATTAACGTAGCTGAATTTGCGTACCTTAGTCTGAAGTGGGGGGGTAGTGTGGACCAGGCCTGAGTCTTAATCATTTGTGCTTCCAGACTTCCCCAGTCTCTGTCCCCTACTGATTGATTTGTTCCATAACCTCCTTTAAACCTCTGATTTTTCTGCTATCCCCCCATTTGGTTCTTATCTCTCTATCATTTGGCCTTTTCAGACTCTATTTAAGGTGTATCACCTCTTCTACTTTAAAATTTTGCTCCCTGGCCTGATGCCTCTTTATGCTTGGCTTGATATTTGCACATTATCACTCGGTTTCCTTTTCCTCAGCCATATTTCCCTGCTTTCTTCTCCTCCATTGTGCATTTGCTTTACATATCATCCCTGAAGCAAAGGGACATTCTAACGTCTCTTGCCATTTGTGTTTGCTTAACGTAAGCTTCTGGCTCCAGCTGGAGTCCATACACTATTGCATATTCCGCCTTTCCTAGTCTCACAGTTCTGCTAACTTTCCTCTTTATTAATATCCATACATGTTCTGGAAGTAACAGTTTATCACAGTACTTAGCTTAATAAGCCTTAATGTACATGTTCTGCCTGTAGTGATAATTTTGTATATTTCCTTAGAAACTGCAAGGCCCCTGTTAACTAAGGGGATCTGTAGTAAAACAAACATTTGTGTAGCATCTGTGTGACTCATACAAAGACAAAGCCATTCTCACAATTAAAGCAATGGGAACTCATGCTAAAACCCCTTTGGCTTTAATGTCTTCAGATAATCAGCACCTACTCAGCAAATAAGCCATGGTTTGTAACCACAGTGTCTCATCATTCTTCTAAACTCAAATCATACGGGACCCAATTCTGTGAGGTGAAGAGTACCTTCAATTCCAATTGACTTTAATGGAAATACAAGGAACTCAGCTCCCCATCAGATCAGGCTCAGAGTCCCCTAGTAAAAGCAACAGTCTTCAGTAGGAGAGACTCCATCTGTCACATTAGAGTACATGCACTACCCGTTACTGTTTCAGTCTTCGTACAGCTTCTTGCTCCTCTTTTTAATATTAAGTCTTTACCAAGGATAACAGCATACAACCAAGAGATAGCGACACACTCCTTTCACAGATCAACCAAGCCCTTAAACCCACCCAAACAACAAAACCTCACCTAACAAAGCAAACCCAGTCACCTGTTACTTGAAGGTAGAAAGCACATGTAAAGATGAAACTTTCCTAGTGTAGCAATCCTTCCAGCCAACATAGTATCATACATTTACAAACATTAGTCCTAAACCCATCTGTGTAATACCCATCTCGATCCAGCAGAGTTCCAATTTGTTGACCTTCAGGACACCATGGAAAGCCCATTTTCCTTTGCTTTTTAATGGGGGGAGGGGGGCATACTTTAGCATTCACAGCTTGTGGCGTTGTTAGCGGCCTATTTCAGCTCAGATGTGACCGAACGTTTTTATTGTAAATGGTACATGCACCTAGAGCTGTTTTGATAAGTGTGTTATATGAATCGGAATCCATAAATTGGCTGGCTATGTTTACAAATACATCTCCCTGGCTCCATCTGGGTAAGGCTGGCCATCCACTCCCTCTCTCAGGGGTGGGGGTGGAGAGCAGTGTGTTTGCAATGCCTTCAAATTCTTATTGAACACCATTAATCCAGTTGGCACCAACGCTGCCCTCTTTGCTTCAGAAGAATCCTTTAGGACAGTGGTTTTCAACCTTTGGTCCACAGACTATGTCTAAGATTTCCAAAGGGGTCTGCGCTTCCATTTGAAATTTATGGGGGGTCCCCAAATGAAATAAGGTTGACAACCACTGCTCTAGGACACATACACTACGACTATCCATCAAGCTCATGCCCACAATGACGGTCATTGTGCCTGTCACCCTTTCCCTGTGTGCACAGATGAACAGAATCCCAAGGGGATAGATAAGGTCTCCCCCATTGTTCTGACAGTTCTAACATAAACGTGTAGCTCTCAGACCCAACCTGTAAAGACTGGGTTACATTTTATATTCATGTTCGTTTCCATTTTATAACTAAAGAAGAGCTTTTCCCAGCTCATCTCCTATGTCGATTTTAGCCATGTAGTACAGGTCCATTGCAGAGCCTAATCATCCATGTCTCCATCTCCCCTCTGGTTCTCAGAAGAATTCTCTCACACACACACGTTTTGAACATCATCTCCCCTGCCAGGGGCTGGTTTATTAAGACATGACACAGCAAACACAGACAGCTCCCTTGTCTCCCAGGCACAAGCAGTTCCTTCTTGCGAAACAGGGTTTCATAATTAGTCTGTTGCTTCTACCCCTCTAGGCATAGCTCTTTCTGCCCCATGATGCAGGGCTCTCCATCCCGTTCTCTTCCCCTTGGCACAGCATTGTTCATTCACCCCTCCAGGAGGTACAGCCAAAGATGTGAGGGAGCTCATCCCCCCCTTCTACCCTGTGCTCCAGCCCTGAAGCCCTATCTAAGTAGGCTGACCAGATAGCAAGTGTGAAAAATCGGGACAGGGAGTGGAGGGTAATAGGAGCCTATAGAAGAAAAAGCCCCAAATATCGAGACTGTCCCTATAAAATCGGGACATCTGGTCACTATATCTAGGTCACCTGCTTCAGTCTCATTCATCAGCATCACTATTCCCACAGGGCTACTTCATGTTTTAGTTGGCTGCCTTTCCTCTTAAATCCTTTACTCCAGCCCTTCCTCAGGTTTCTTCCATTCCTCCCTTCTTCGTGCTAAAACCCTGGGGCTCTGTTTCCAGGCATTTTGTGTGGTGGCTGTATAAAATCTTACCCTCAGGTCTTGCCTCAGCCCTGATCTCACCTACTGTGAGCAGCTGGCTCTTTTCTAGTACGCCTTGTTTCCATCCTGTGGTCATATGACCCCACTATCATGTGTCCCATCTGCAAATTACCATTCCCCAAAACCCAGCCTTAAAGGAACTACCTCCTCATACAAGGCATTCTGGGCTGCCCCAAAGGATCAGCAGCCGGTTAAACTGTACTAAGGCAGCACTATTAACACACATCAAACTCATGCTCACCACTTCCATATTATTAAAGCTACTAAGAACATACCAAAATATTGCACATGGGAATTTAGGGCCCAGATGCTTCAGACATCGTTATCTGGCTTGCATTCCATTTTCACTGGCTCACAGGATGTACATCTTTAACGTGAGAAGCAATCCATTTAGAAGCTGGAATCGCTCTCTCAACGCTTGCCTTGACATTCTTAAATGGCAGAGAACTATTCTTTAACTCTGTAGTGCATTTCAGGTGCCATTTGAATGAGACACTTCAGGGGACCTGTTTCTAATGGGAATTGAAATTCTCCCAATACCAACACAGTTTCCAACCCCGATCATTATGGGGATGCCTGTGCAGCCTTAAACATTACAAATATCCTTTTTAAAACCTGCTAATATCCCAAAGATTGCAGGGATCTATCATGGGTTCTGCATGAGGCCTTTTAGCCAAAAAAACCCAACATTGCTACCATTGGCTCAAATGGTGGGAACCCTTGGGTGAACAGGGCTCAAGGTAGTTGCTGTTGTTTTTACACTAATCATGCTCAGACATGGCTTAGGGCCTAGGCAATGCAGTTCTTGAAATACCAGCAGCTTGTCTACACTAGCATTCCCACTGTCGCTAACACAAGCAGAGCTGAACTGGTGATAGCAACAGTAGCTTGTGTGTTCTACAGCAGGCAGAAGCATCAGTTAAAGCACAAACGGCACAGAGAGCAGCATGCTTTTCCCTGGACTGGGTGCTAGAGACATCAGCATTACCAGGGGCGACACCACGCCTTGAACTCAGGACCAGGCAGGTACACAGCAGAAGAAATGATGTTCCTGATTGGTTTAAAGTGTATTTATTTGATATTTTAAAGTCTTCATAGGTGCTAGCTTAATGAAGGGGGGGTAGTACAATTTGTAGTTGTTACAGGGCAGAAGGGTGGTCTGAGTGGATAGAAGACAGGGTCAGGAGACATGGAGCTAGTCACTTACTTTTTCTCTGCCTCTGTTTGCTCAGCCCTGACACCACACTTGGTGCCCTTCAGACAGGAACCTGAGATGCTTCACGCTCTCTCTCGGGTCATGTATGATCAGCTTTTAGGGATTTTTGATGGTTTTAATTATCTATTTGAATGTCACATATATAATCCTCCTGCCCATCAGAGTTGGCAGCAACAAGGGCCAGATTCAGTATCTAGGGGTCCCTTTTCAATAACACAATGCAAAACCGGCTTGAGCCCCCACCCAGTGACCTGGGACAATTACATACCACCCCCCTGGGCGCCTCTACAAGGCAATACTTCCCCTCTCGCAAGCACGGAGTCTGAGTGTAGCAAAAGCCTTTTAATAAAGGATGGAAACAATGCGGCATTATGTTGGGGAAACACCACAAACAGGATTCATAACACAAACCATGAGCAAAAGACCCACCCACAAGTAAGTTTGGCAGTGTCCTTTTCCCCTCAGGGTCTTAAATCCAGCAGTCACCCCACCCACAGTTTCTGACCTTGGTCAGTGCAGCCCCCAGAGTTCAGAAGTTCCTCTGCAGAGTTTACCTCCCAGCCTGGGTGGAAGTGGGGGGCGGCATGGGGGGGGGGGCATCTTACATGCTCCACTGCTCGGGTTGACAGCTGATTGTCACGCCTCTCCATGGGGGTCTGCTGCAGTCTTCACTGCCAGCCGCGCCTCTCCGCCAGCCGTCCTGCTATCCGCTCCGCTCTGCCAGCCGCCCTGCTATCCACTCAGCTCCGCTCGCCACGCCTCTCCGCTATCCGCTCACTACGCCTCTCCGCCAGCCACCCTGCTATCCACTCCGCTCCGCCAGCCACCCTGCTATCCACTCCGCTCCGCCAGCCACCCTGCTATCCACTCCACTTGCCACGCCTCTCCGCTATCTGCTCCACTCGCCACGCCTCTCCGCTATCCGCTCCTCTCCGCCAGCCGCCCTGCTATCCACTCCGCTCGCCACGCCTCTCCGCTATCCGCTCACTACGCCTCTCCGCCAGCCACCCTGCTATCCACTCCGCTCCGCCAGCCACCCTGCTATCCACTCCGCTCCGCCAGCCACCCTGCTATCCACTCCACTTGCCACGCCTCTCCGCTATCTGCTCCACTCGCCACGCCTCTCCGCTATCCGCTCCTCTCCGCCAGCCGCCCTGCTATCCACTCCGCTCCGCTCGCCACGCCTCTCCGCTATCCGCTCACTACGCCTCTCCGCTATCCGCTCCGCTCCGCCAGTCACCCTGCTATCCGCTCCGCTCCGCCAGCCACCCTGCTATCCACTCCGCTCCGCCAGCCACCCTGCTATCCACTCCGCTCCGCCAGCCACCCTGCTATCTGCTCCACTCGCCACGCCTCTCCGCTATCCGCTCCTCTCCGCCAGCCGCCCTGCTATCCACTCCGCTCGCTACGCCTCTTCACTATCCGCTCCTCTCCGCCAGCCGCCCTGCTATCCACTCCGCTCGCTACGCCTCTCCGCTATCCGCTCCGCTCGCCACGCCTCTCCGCTATCCGCTCCTCTCGCCACGCCTCTCCGCTATCCGCTCCTCTCTGCTAGCCGCTCCTCTCCGGCAGCCGCCCTGCTATCCACTCCGCTCCGCTCGCCATGCCTCTCCGCTATCTGCTCCTCTCGGCTAGCCATCCTGCAAGCCGCTCGCCAACTTGTCTTCATGTGGGGGGAGGGGGGGCCCTTAACACAGCTCTCAGCAATCTCAGCTCTTTAGTGACTTCAGCTGTCAGTGATTGTAGCTGGTAGTAAGGGAGCCTCAGTGCTAGTGCACCACTAGCCCAAAGTAGGTCTAACACTTAGACCTAGGTATCAGTGATTTCAGCTCTGTAGCATGTAACAAGACTCCTAAGGGAGTCAAAATTAGCTCTGTTATCACACACTGGAGAGAAGAGGAGTAAAAGTGGTGTTTATGCCCCTCAGAAAGAGCCCACACTACCAGGTACACATACCTGTCCCCAGCCTCTCTCAATTCACTGGGGTTTGGAACCCATATCCCTTGCCTAGCGAGTGCTACTTAGTTGAGGGCAAGTCCCTCCGTCATAAAATGCCAAGTACAATTCTACTGTCCTTGAGTCACATAACCAGGATAACAACCCTTTATACTCCTGCCCCAATAACAAAGACTGGGGATCCCACAGCAGCCAAAGTGACCATTTGGGCAAGCAGTCCCTTCATGCTAGGCAGGGTGGGTGTGCCCATGCAAACAACATCAGCCCCTGAAGTCCTTTTCCATAGCTCACCACCAGATGTCAGGGGAGAACTGATTCTGACTCTGCCTACACATACTTGAAAGTAAGGAGCTAACAACATTGGCATTGTGTGGGCAGCAGCAGTGCAGGCTTCCTCCCCACACAGCTCTGCCAATTCACCTCACCCACAGAACCCTCACAGCCATCTGAAGGAGCCGCGAGCTACAGGCTCTGCTCCGCTCACTTGTTACCTCAGGAACACTGGGGAACATTTGACACTTAGCTGGCAGTCGCAGCCTGTGCACGCTGCCAAGGTCTGTCAGGTGAATCCCCAGGGAGGGGCCCTGAGGGGGTCTCACATGCAAGGAAGCAGAACAACCACCTTTGCTCCAAAATATGTACATGTTCTCTTAAAAAAGCAGCAAAACCAAGAAGAAAAGGATTCCACAACAATCATCTGAGGGTCTCTTGTTTTCCTGTTTAAAAGATTCAGTCTGAGAAGCAGGAGTTCAATCTGCTGAGAATAAAGTCCATGCACTTCAACCCTGACTTGAAACATCTGCTGTTTAATCCTTCCAGTGCACCTCAATCTTAACCTCCAGCCCTGGGTTTTACCTGATCACGTTACACTCAAGCCAAAATGGGAAGTTACCCTGTGAAGTGAACCAATTGTCCACTAAAGATTATGAAACCAAGCAACACAGTTGCACTTGTGACGCAGGACAGCACTTCAGTTCTCTAGAGGGGTAAAGACCTGTTCTTCGGCCCACCATATCCCCTGCACAATAGTTTTAAAATAAAAAATGCCTAGTGAAAGTTTCAGTGTTGCCAATTCTTGTGATTTTATTGTGAGCCTCATGATATTTGGTGTTTTTCTTAAAGCCCCAGCTGCTGGAATCAACAGATGGCATGAAAAACTCAGCTTTCTTGTTTTAAAAAAGCAAGTTTCTAATGCTCACGGTTGCAGAGAAAAGCTTGGAAGCATGAAGCGAGTGTGCCCGACAGGCTCAGAAAACAAGTAGGCAAAAAAAATAAAATAATAATCCAAATGATCCAAAAATCCAATCAAAAAAAAATCTCATGATTGTTAAGCCAGTTCAGGATTCTGAAGGCTTGGGGTTGGCAATAGTATGTTACTAAAATTCTTGTTACCCAGATGAAGAACAAAGGCACACTACTCCTGCTAAAAAGAAAAACATGTTTCACGACTGTGCCTGGAACAGAGCAGTCATTTCCAAAAGCAGCAATGTATTATTAATGACAATAGATGGAGCAAGGGATGGCTACGAGTTTTAATTTACAACTTAAACCCCCCTGACATTTCACTGGGGCCGTGGGAGAAGGGAGGCGGTGTAACTACACAGCTATCCTTGGAGCTGGATTCTGAATGTCACATCTTTTTTAAAAACACACCCATCCACTCCCAAAGGCAAAAAGCAAGACTTGCCAACTGGATGCAAACCAGATAGGCAGAGAGAACATGAGCATTCGTGGCCTGCTGCAGTTGAATTATACAGTGTGGTAGAAATACATGGACAGCTCTAGGGAGGGGCATGTTAAAGTAATGGTAAGGGTTTACCAAAAAATAACTGTTTCACAAGGAAAGGATGATGCACAGCCATTTCAGCTACTGTTCTGAAGCAGGGACTATTAAAAGGAGACTCCTTATTCCACTCCCAGGATCCTTCCCTCCCATTAGCGCAAAGAGAAGGCAAATATGCTACATAGCCCTAAACGGTGGGCTGTAGTTCATGCACGTCTCAGTTAAGAACCTCTGTGCTATTGCTGTGGTACTCTCAGACCCTTCCCTCAAAAAATAAAAACAATGGGCCCAGTTCTCATCTCACTAACACCAGTGCAACACAGATGACTTCAGTAAAGTTGTTCCTGATTTACACTGGTTTGAGCTAGATGAGAATTGGACCCAATGAGCAGACGGGATCCACAAGCTACTCTTTAAGTATGTTCTATAACACTGTCAATGAAAAAGAAATAATACACAACAGTTTGGGCCCTGATCCTGATCATGTGAGCAGTCCCACTGAGTATATAATATTACTCAGGTGTGAGCGTTCGCAGGACTAAAGCCCTGGTCAACTCTAAAAACCCTTTCCTGCTTTAGAGGAAAATGGCAATTCCTGTTGCAGCTCATTCACTTTCACACAGTAAGGTAGTCAGATATGCCCATTATGTGGATAACATACTAGCCAGCTAAAGAGCTCAGGTTTGTAAAAGACACCTATCACCATGGTATCAAAGCACAGACAGAATTAAGAGAAGAAAGCTCCAACCAAAAAGAGGTGTGCTCCTTTCCCCCTTCCAATAGGTGGGTGACTTGCATGTATTGTCTGGGCGTGAATTGCTTTTCTCCTCTCTCTGGCACCATTCCCAGTGGAAGCCTCCATCAAACTGGAGAGACTTCCATCTAGATCTGAATGCCATCAGACCTGGGCACAATCTGCTCTCTTCCAGCAGCATCCCACAATCCTCGTCCCATTGTTGAAAACACTCTGTCTGCAGCACCTGTCACTATCTGCATTGATCCAGCTGCATAGTTAACTTGGGGAAAGTGATCAAGTAAGAACATAAGAATGGCCATACTGGGTCAGACCAATGATCCATCTAGCCCAGTATCCTGACTCCTGACAGCGGCCAATGCCAGGTGCTTCAGGGGGGATGAACAGAACAGGGCAATTATCGAATGATACTTTCTTATATTTGTTTTAACCTGCTGCCTATCAATTTCATTGGGTGACCCCGGCTCTTGAGGTATGTGAAGGGGTAAATAACACTTCTTTATTCACTTTCTCCACACCAGTAATGATTTTATAGACTTATATCATACCCGCTCTTAGTCATCTCTTTTCTAAGATGAACAGCCCCCGTCTTTTTAATCTCTCCTCAAATGGAAGCTGTTCCATACTCCTAATAATTTTTGTTGCCCTTTTAGGTACTTTTTCCAATTCTAGTATATCTTTTTAAGATGGGGCGACCGGAACTGCATGCAATATTCAAGGTGTGGGTGTACCATGGATATTGATAGTGGCATTATAATATTTTCTGTCTTATCTATCCCTTTCCTAATGGTTCATAACATTGTTAGCTTTTTTGACTGCCGCTGCACATTGTCCAGATGTTTTCAGAGAATTATCCACAATGACTCCACGATCTCTTTCTTGAGTGGTAACAGCAAATCTAGAACCCATCATTTTGTATATATAGTTGGGAGCAAGGCCGATGAGAGGGGGGGGGAAGCCGGTACAAATTGGAAGCCGGGGCCCGGCAGTCTGGAAGGGGGCCCAGGGCCTGGCTTCCCCGGCTTCCCCCCCCCCTCTCGTCGGCCCTGTTTAGCCGGTCCGCCCTTGCAGGGGGGCCCGAAAAAATTCCAGGCCCAGCTTCCCCCTATTTAAAGGATCCGGGGCTGCGGCAGCCGCTACCGCCCCAGCCCTTAAAATAGCCGCCGGAGACCCACCGCCGCCTCCCCAGAGCTCCGGCAGCAGGGCTCCAGGGACGATTTAAAGGGTCCGGGACTCCAGTAGCCGCTACCGCCCCGGGCCCTTTAAATCGTCCCCGGAGCCTGACGGAGCCCTGGGGTAGCGGCGGCGGGGGTCCAGCGGCGATTTAAAGGGCATGGGGCTCGGCCACCGCTACAGCCCCGGGCCCTTTAACTTCCCGCCAGAGCACCGCCGCCACTACCCCAGAGCTCCGGGGACGATTTAAAGGGCCCGGGGTGGTAGCAGCAGCCGGAGCCCCGGGCCCTTTAAATCACCGCCCGAGCCCCCGGCTGCCACTGCTACCCCGAGGCTCCGGCAGCATGGTTCGGGTGGCGATTTAAAGGGCTCAGGGCTCCCACTGCTTCTACCCTCTGGGGCCCTTTAAATCGCCACCGGAGCCCCTCTGCTGGAGCCGTGGGGTAGCGGCGGCGGGGCTCTGGCGGTGATTTAAAGGACCAGGGGCTCCCGGCTGCCGCTACTGTAGTGGCGCCCCAGGCCCTTTAAAGCTCTGCCAGAGGCCAGGGCCCCCTCCAATGGTGATTTAAAGTGCCTGGGGCACCGCTGCGGTAGCAGCAGCTGGAGCCCTGGACCCTTTAAATCACCCTCGGGGCTCCCAGCCGCCTCTGCACCTGGTAGCTCCGGGGTGATTTAAAGGGCCCGGGGCTCCCAGCTGCTGCTACCACAGCCCCAGCCCCGGGCCCTTTAAATCCTGATTTAAAGCGCTGGGTATTTAAAGGCCCTGCCTCTTCCGGTTGAGGCCCTGCCCCTCCTAAGGACTCCGGAGTACCGGTAAGTCCTTTAAGTTACTTTCACCCCTGCCTATAATTGCCAGGATTGCCTCTGGAGCCTTCTTAAAAAACTGGTGTTACATTAGCTATCCTCCAGTCATCTGGTACTGAGGCTGATTTAAGCAATAGGTTATATACCACAGTTAGTACTTCTACAATTTCATATTTGAGTGGTGAATACCATCTGCTGCTGGTGATTTATTACCGTTAAATTTATCAATTTGTTCCAAAACCTCCTCTATTGACACCTCAGTCTAGGACAATTCCTCAGATTTGTCACCTAAAAAGAATGGCTCAGGTGTAGGAAACTGCCTCACATCCTCTGCAGTGAAAACTGAGGCAAAGAATTCATTTAGCTTCTCCAGAACGGCCTTGTCTGCCTTGAGTGCTCCTTTAGCTCCTTGATCATTCAGTGGCCCCACTGATTGTTTGGCAGGCTTCCTGCTTCTGATGTACTTAAGTTTTTTTGCTGTTATTTTTTGCGTCTTTTGCTAATTGCTCTTCAAATTCTTTTTTTGGCTTGCCTAGTTGTATTTTTACACTTGATGTGCCAAAGTTTATGCTCCTTTCGATTTTCATCATTAGGTTTTACTTCCAATTTTTAAAGGATGTCTTTTTGTCTCTAACCGCCCCTTTTAATCTGTTGTTGAGCCTGGTGGTATTTTTTTGGCCCTCTTACTGTTTCTTGGGGAGGATGGGGTAGGGTATATATTTAGTTTGAGGCTCTATTATGGTGTTTTTAAAAAGCTTCCATGCAGCTTGCAGGCATTTCACTCTTGTGAAAATCCATTTAACTAGCTTCTTCATTTTTGTGTAGTTCCCTTTTTTTTTTTTTTTTTAAGTTACATGATACGGTTGTGGGTTTCTTTGATATTTTCCCCCAGACAAGATGTTAAATTTAATTACATTATAGTCGTTATTACCAAGCAGTTCAGCTATATTCACCTCTTGGACAAGATCCTGCGTGCCACTTAGGACTATGTCAAGAATAGCCTCTCCCCTTGTGGGTTCCAGGACTAGCTGCTGGCGTCATTAATGGCATCTAGAAATTTTATCTCTGCATCCCATCCTGACGTAGCAAATACCCAGTCAATACAGAGATAGCTGAAATCCCCAGTTATCACTAAGTTTTTTGTTTTGGTAGCCTCTCTAATCTTCCTGAGCATTTCACAGTCACCATCACCATCCTGGTCAGCTGTATATTCCTACTGCTATATTCTTATTATTCAAGCATGACATTTCTATCCATAGATACTCCATGGTACCGTTTGATTCAGTGAAGATTTTTACTATATTTGACTCTATGCTTTCTTTCATATATAGTGCCACTTCCCCAACAGCATGACCTACTCTGTCATTCCTATGTATTTTGTTCCCTGGTATTACTGTGTCCCATTGATTATCATCATTCCACCAAGTTTCTGTGAGGCCTATTACATTAATATCCTCATTTAATGCCAGACACTCAAGTTCACCCATCTTAATATTTATCTTCTATCATTTGTGAACAAGCACTAATAAAATTTGTGAATATTTAGTTGTCTGCTTTCATGTGGTTTAACTGAATGGGACTCTTTCCTACCTGTACTTTATCAACTTCTATTCTCTCCTTTTTACAAGGATATAGAGAATTCTGTTTAATAAATCCTCCCCTAAGGGATGTCTCTATCAGAACCATGTGCTCCTCTGCAACTGTCGGCTTTCCCCCAACCCTTAGTTTAATAACTCATCTACAAACTTTTTATACATGCCAGCAATCTGGTTCCATTTGGTGTAGATGGAGGCCATCTTCCCTTTACAGCTCCTTCCTTTCCCAAAAGGTTTCCTAGTTCCTAATAAACCTACATCCCTCCTCCCAACACCATTGTCTCATCCACCATTGAAACCCTGCAGGGATAGTCTCAGTGCCAAGAAGACACAATGACATCATCTGGAAGGAGGGTCCCAACTATGGGATCGTTTCCCTCCACTCCGGCTTGATGTTCTCCTTCCCTGAGACTTTCATCCTCCACAACAGCACAGAGGCTGTCAGACTGGGAGTAGGACCCGCTTCTACTGAAAAGTCTCATGTATGTAACTGTCTCCTTTTGCTCCTCCAATTCAACCACTCTAGTCTCAACAGTGCATACTCGGTCTCTGAGGTCCATGAGCTGCATGCAGTGAATGCACACATATGTAATGTGCCCACGAGGCAGGTAATCACACATGCTGCATTCAGTGTAATAAACTGGATAGCCCCACTCTGCTATCCAGGTCCCTGAAACATTAGCAAACGTGACTGAGGGGTGGGGCTTTGCACAGCCATGAACCCACCTTCTCCCTACACCAGCTGCCTTCTCAGACCCTCCAACCTCTGATCCATGAAGTCTCGTTGGAGTGGCACAGTGGCCTCCAACTCCACAGTTCCAATCCATGTTTTCAGATGGGGAAACTGATGCAGACTGTTTTAAAAAACATATGCATAAAGCCCCAAGTGCCAGAGCTGGGACTGGGAGCCAGGAGTTCCTGCTTCCTTGTCCCATGCTGTAACAGGGCTGGCTGCCTCCTGGGCACTTCCTTGTGGCCAGAGGTCACTCTGTGGTATCCTGCCACCAGTTTCTCCCCTCTTTGGGGCCCCTTAACTCACAGTCCACAGGTAATTAAACTTTTCCCTCCTGGGGTCCCATTTATTGAGTCCTTACATACTGGGATTCCAGGCCCCAAACCCAGTTCATCTGCTTTCTCCCTTTATGTAGTCCCCAGTCCTCCTTCCCAGAGCTAGGTCCCAATTCAAACTCTCTCAGGCTTCACCTGGCTAGAGCTCAACCCTCCTCAGCCCCCTAGCTTCCAGGCCCCATCCTCCCAGTCAGGGTCTCTAGCAAGAGCTGGGCCCAATACCACCAGACTCAGCCTTCCCTCAGCACTCTGGGTCTGGTTTCCAGCCCCAAACCTTTCCCTCAGTCAGGAGCCCTAGCAGGAGCCTCCTGCTCACTGCAGCTCCCCTGGGCTTAGGGTCTTCCCTGCAGGAGCCTTTCGCACTCTGCAGTCTCTCTACCACTTTCTGAGCTTCTCCCCTTCACTGCAGCTTTTTATAGGACAAGGTGGGGCTCATTCTGTAATCAGGGTTGGCTAGCCCCAGCCCTTCAGCAGCCAGCCACCCTGTTACACATACTCAACCACCAGAACACATACACCCCCTCCTGAATCCATCTTAACGTGTTTGTGAATTTTCTTATTTTTTTAACTCTTTTATATCCTGGGTGAGCAAATGAATCCTGTACAGAGAGTTTCTACTGTATGGAGCAAAGAAGAAGAATGATTCAAGACTCTTCTGGAGTCAATATTCTCCACAGACATTTTAGCCCACTCTTGCTCTCTCTGGTCTTGCACAGTTTAACAGCTACTGAGGCATTTCACACCATCTCTCACTTTGCTCCTGTTGAGATGTGGGAGACTCTTCACAAAGAGCAAAGTATTTGCAGAGATTTCGCATAGAACCAAGGCTTCCCTACCCCCCGCCCCACCACCACCCAATGAATAGCGTTTATTATCTACACAGTGAGTTCAATATACCCTCACGCATATAGCTCTCCTTGAGGTATAGAGAGCACAGCACATTTGAAGCTCCTCAACTAAGGTATTCATAACATCATAGAATATCAGGGTTGGACGGGACCTCAGGAGGTCATCTAAACCAACCCCCTGCTCAAAGCAGGACCAATTCCCAACTAAATCATCCCAGCCAGGGCTTTGTCAAGCCTGACCTTAAAAACCTCTAAGGAAGGAGATTTCACCATCTCCCTAGGTAACCCATTCCAGTGCTTCACCACCCTCCTAGTGAAAAAGTTTTTCCTAATAGCCAACCTAAACCTCCCCCACTGCAACTTGAGACCATTACTCCTTGTTCTGTCATCTGGTACCACTGAGAACAGTCTCGATCCATCCTCTTTGGAACCCCCTTTCAGGTAGTTGAAAGCAGGTATCAAATCCCCCCTCATTCTTCTCTTCTGCAGACTAAACAATCCCAGTTCCCTCTGCCTCTCCTCATAAGTCATGTGCTCCAGCCCCCTAATCATTTTTATTGCCCTCCGCTGGACTCTTTCCAATTTTTCCACATCCTTCTTGTAGTGTGGGGCCCAAAACTGGACACAGTACTCCAGATGAGGCCTCACCAATGTCGAATAGAGGGGAATGATCACGTCCCTCGATCTGCTGGCAATGCCCCTACTTATACAGCCCCAAATGCCGTTAGCCTTCTTGGCAACAAGGGCACACTGTCGACTCATATCCAGCTTCTTGTCCGCTGTAACCCCTAGGTCCTTTTCTGCAGAACTGCTTCCTAGCCATTCGGTCCCTAGTCTGTAGCAGTGCATGGGATTCTTTTCCGTCCTAAAAAGCAACAGAGGGTCCTGTGGCACCTTTAAGACTAACAGAAGTATTGGGAGCATAAGCTTTCGTGGGTAAGAACCTCACTTCTTCAGATGCAAGTAATGGCATACGGCTAAATGCAGTGCCTTGCATGGTGTCAAGTATCAGAGGGGTAGCCGTGTTAGTCTGAATCTGTAAAAAGCAACAGAGGGTCCTGTGGCACCTTTAAGACTAACAGAAGTATTGGGAGCATAAGCTTTCGTGGGTAAGAACCTCACTTCTTCAGATGCAAGTAATGGCATACGGCTAAATGCACAGTTTCTCTGTCAGACACCATGAGAAGAAACGACTGACAGGAAAGACAGACTTGCCCAGGCCTACAGAGGCTAGGCAGAGACTCTCGGGGCCGGCCTCCAGCTACAAAATATTACCATGTTTGAATATAGATGTGAAGAATCAAATTAGCTGACATGACACTAAGCATGATTTTGCAATGAACACAGACCAGGTTTAATCAGCATTAGCTGACACGATGCTGGTCTACACTGACTCCAAACCCATGGTCAACATGTCAGCTAACCTGACTCTGCACATTCAAACAGTGTGTGTTGTGTAGCGTAGACTAGCACTCATTGCCTTAGGGTCTGGGTATACTGCAGTCACGGGGTGTGACTGCAGATTGAGTAAACATATCTGAGCTAGCTTGAGCACCAGAGCAGTGAAGCTATGACAGTATGCACTTCAGCAGAGGTTAGCCCACAAGGAAGCGCATGTTGCCATGGGGTCACTGCTCCTGTACCCAAGCTAGCTAGACAGAATCTAGTTCAGGTGTGTCTACACAAGATGCAGTCACGCCCTTGGATTGCAGTATAGACATACTGTGATGGAATACACCCCTGTATTCACACTCTACACACTATTGCAATAATCTTTGTACGAAGTATGCCTTGTAAGGTATCATTTGAAAACTCATAATTTGCTGGTCAGTATTGTCCTGATAAAATATGTGTGGCAACATGTATGTGAAGTTATAAAATTCCCCTGGACGATGTTATTAACCCGTGTTCCAAACCCAACAGCCCCGCCCAAGCAGAAGTCAGCAGACAGGTCTGTCCTAAACAAAGGAATGTGTGCTTGCTTTAATTTGCATTTAAGCAGTCAACAGAGTCATCAAGCACAAAGGGAAACAAAGGACGTTCAAACAGATGAAAAAATCCAGCAGGGAATATCCTTCCGCATAGACTCTGTGTCTCCTGGTTCTCAACTGGAAATGTTTTTTGAGAGGGTGACAAAGTATAATAAGGAAGGTCAAACACCCCAAGAAACCCCTCGCTCTCCCTCTGCCCACCTCATTCTCTGCACCCGAGAAGATAAAAGGAAACAGCTGTTGGCCTCGGGGGAAGGGTCCTGACCTGAAAGTTTGGTCAGTAATCTGCTGGAGCATGTGGTGAGAAAGTGTGCTTTGCAACGAAGATAATTCCCTAAGTAGATACTAGGAAGAGTTTTTAATCTTTATTTTTCTTATAACCATTTCTGACTTTTATACCTCATTATTTGTACCCACTTAAAATCTCTCTCTTTGTAGTTAATAAACTTGTTTTACTGTTTTATCTAATTCAGGGTGTTTAAATTAAACTGTCTGGGTAAATAGTTCTGGGTAACTATTTAAGGTAATAAACTGCCATATTTTTCCCTTAAAGGAATAATGGACTTTATATATTTGTACTGTCCAGGAAAGGGCTGGGCAGTAAAGGACATACATTTCTGGGGGAAGATCCAGGACTGGGGATGGTTGGGGTCACCCTGCAGAGTAACCCAGGCTCGTGAGAGCTAGGGTACAGCTGGCAGGCTGCAGTTACACACAGTCACTGAGGGTGTAACTTGCATGCTGAAAGTCTGTTTGTGAGTGACACAGGTGGGAGCTACTACAGCCTCCAGCTAGTCTGGATTGTGCCCGGTACGTCACACAAAGGAATACTAGCTAGTTTCCCCACCACAGGCCTGGGTCTGAATAAACACCAGCAGAAAGTGTTATAGCCTTTGTCTACACTAGCGTGTATCTGAAAATCTCCAATCATCTAAGTGGCAGCACCAGCATAGACATTTTCTTACTCTGGCATCTAGCCTCCCTCAGGCCCATCTAGATGACACAATGCTATGAATGCCAGTGGCTGGTCTACACTAGCACTCCCACCAGTGATGGCAGTACAACTGTGCAATGGTGGGAAATGTTAAGAAAAACAGCAGTTTAAAGAAGATACAGCTCTTTGAAGAGGAACGGGCCTAGCTGTTCCAAGGGTCGTACTGCCCAAATCAGTCGCTGTGACAGAGGTAAAAGAAGTTACTTGGATGCTGCTCTGAAACAATGAGTCACCTAGTTCAGAGGAGGCTGCGCTCCTTTCCTCAGTTATGCCTCCCCGGGAGTATTTGGAGAAATCTCAAAGACGGTGGGATGCAACAGGTAAGAGGCGATATCAGGAGAGCGCAGCAGCTTGTGCCATGGTTTTTAAAGCAACCAATCAAATTCAGCAGGCCTGGGACTCTCAGATCTTGGATTTCTGGCTCCCAAGCAAGCTCAGAACTTGGCAATTGCTCAAATTACACTTCCCCGAGGATGTCTGCCAGAGGAAGAATCAGACTGTGTCAGCAGCTGCCCCTTTCACTGGAGACGCCCGTGCACATCTGAATTTAACCCTAGAAATAAGGGAACAGATGGGGTTGAGAGGCAACACATTACTCTTTAGTCAAAGGGCCAAATTCAGCCCTAGTGTAAACAGGCTCACCTCCTACTGATTTCAATAGGATTTGCAATCTGCTTACACCAGGGCTGATGTCAGTACAAAAATCTTTCAAGATCAGGTCTCCAATTGACTCTTTCTTCACATGAGAGTAAATTTCTTAGCTCTGAGGGGATACATGAATCTCCCATTCCCTGATTGTTTTGAATGCCCATTCTTCTGTGAGCAGTGCCCTTCCCTTCCTAGGGCGTTAGATGGGCTTAAAAGCCACTGTACCCAGAACATTGCAGGGAAGCCCTAGGATTCGCACTTTAAATTTTAAAATTCAAGTATAATTTTAAGAATCCCATTAAAATGCAAAGCTTCAGCCTATGGGGCAGCAGAACCCTTGTGCTGGTCTCCTTTTGCTTTGATTAAAGCCATTTTTTCATCTTCTTACTAGCTGAATTTACGAGATCTATGAAAATGAGAAGAAATTGGCCCAGCTTATTAATGAGGCTGGCTAGAGAGACCTGCATCTCAAGTACAGACAAAGCAAAACCAAGCCTCCTCCTAACCTTAGTTCAGTAGAGGAACCACTAGCAAATGAGTAGATCTCCCCAGATAGAGCCCCCTTTATCATTTCTTTAAATAAACATTACTTTCATGCTTTGCCTTTCTGGCGTGCTGTTTGCACCTACTGCAGAAATTTCACCTCTCGCTTCTCTAGCCCTAGGGTTTTCATCTCTAACCATGACACACATTCCCAGCCCACGGGACCTTAACGCTGTCTTCTAGGGACACACAGGTGCTTAAAGGAGACCTGCTCCCGTTTGGCTCAGACGTTCACAGGGTGTGAAGCCCTTCCTGCCATTCAGAGAACAGAAAGGATCTTCAACTGAAGGCTTTAATTAAAAATGTTTTTTCCAAGCATACACCTGGTGGCAGCCATCTTGCTGAAGACACACACAGCATGATACTGGCAGAGAAGGGGTCCCGGTGAGACACAGTCCTGCTGGAATGCTGTTGTCAGGAGCAGAAGGACACTCATGTTTACAATCTTTAAAAACGTTCAACATTAAGCTATGGTTATTTCATTCAGTTGCTGAACACAGCAGGATAGAAACTGAATGGCCCGTTCTCTCTTTTTTTTTAATATTTAAAAATGAATATTTTAAATACTCTGCCAGTGTCACTCCTCAGCCAGCTAGTGGCTGCCAACAGGGCACTCACGTGACTTTATTTCTTTATTTAAAACTCTATTTTCAAATCTATTTCACAGTCAGCACTGTACATAGAGGAAGAGTTCCTTGCCTTGGGAGCTTTCCAACTGCTTCTGTTGAACAGAATGGCTGCAATTTTCCTTCATTCATCCCCCTCAAAACACACACACACCTTTCTGTTTCAGAATCACCGAAAAGAGAGAGACTTCCCTATTGTACGTTTTCTAGTTTTCCATCCAGCCCAGTTTTAGGAGTCCGAAGTAGCAGGGCATCTACCCCTTCCCTTGGGAGACAATTGCACAGTCTACAGAGCTCACCATTACAACTTTCTCCTGGCACTCAGCCTACATTTTCCTTTTCTTCATTTTCCTCTATTCATCCTAGGTTTAACCCCATTGTATCATGAGTTTTCAAATGATTCCTCTCTCTGTCTGGGATTAACACATTTCAAATAGCATTCATGAAACTGAGGAACAGCACTGCCTGCAGTAGAGACTCTACACACAGGCACTGAGCAAGTTCATCAATCACAGCTCTGACAGTGGACTTCAACCCTGACACACACACACACTCTAGTCCTTGGACTTCCTAGAGCAGAAACTGCTAATTGCACCAGTTTGCTAATTTCAAAATATGAGTGAGAGGGGAGTAGCAGGAATGTCGCTCTATACTAGTGTCTATCACTGTAAAACTATGATTAACCTACTTCATTCTTATTTCTGACCTAGCTGCGCATTTGAACTCAGAACTCCAGAAGAGGCAGGCCTGTGCACAAGCATCACCACTATTTTTGCAGGACAAACAAAAACAATATTTTTTGGCTCAGCAGCAGGGATTGACCCATTTGTACAGCACCCAGCACAATGGGGCTCCAGTCCCAACTGGGACCTTTGGGGGGTTTCCAGGATATAAATGTTCGCTACTATGACAGTGGCCCTTGCGTTATTTATTTTGATAGACAAAGTGCATTTACTCTGTCTCCACATGCAGGGCTTTGGAGCGGAGCCCGGAGCTGGAGCGCGGAGCAGCTCCGGAGCAGTGGAGCTGCAGGTTTTTGCCTGGAGCTGGAGCGGAGACGGAGCACGGCTCCACAGTCCTGCCACATGTTCAGTTTTTCATGTGCCACAGTGGGGGGGGGGGGGGTTGGTGACCATGAGTAACTGCATCATAGATGTTATCAAGGGGAATCTAGAGGTTTTAGCTGCTGTGCTTGTGGCAACTGGTGAGGAACGGGAAGTGGTTGGCAGCTTAACTGAGTGTTTCTTTTAACATGATCAACAATGCCAAAGCTAATGCCTACATTTAAAGTAGCATTGTTAGGTTTCAGAGTCAACTCTCTGTTTGACCCGAATGTGCCAGTTCACGTGTCTCAGAGCAGACAACTTGACATTGGTTACACTGGTCTCGCATTTTCAGTTACCTTCACAACCATGAAGGCAAGAAGCACCATTTCCCCTCTCCCCCCACCTTCAGGAAAAGCTGAGATTCTGCAGCACAATTCCATGTTCACAGAATACACGGGATGCTGGCAATAGTGAACAGAAAATTAAATGTGTGATATGGTGGCAATGGACTGTCAGTTGCAACTATCAGGTCAGAAACAAGAAAGCAAAAGTGTCTCAGTGGCACTAATGAGACTGCACCTACAATACTATGTAGCTCTTGGTTCCTCATTATCTGAGCAATATCTGCAAACCAAAGAGAATGAAAAAATAACAGAAATGAGTAAGGGTCAGAGGAACTGATTTATGAAGAGTTAAACAGCTAAATATGTACACCTGGGTTAAACAGCAACTAAAAAGCTACGATATCAAACTACAATTACCTGAAAAGCAAAAATACCAACAGATCTCAAAAAGGACAATTAAACTAGGAGAAATGGTATGAAATTCCACAAAGGAAAACAGTCTGGATATCTGGAATCATTTGCGAGATCTCTTGTATAGACTCCCAATCTCTAATTTCTCTGTCACTGGGGATCTGCTGCGGCTTCTTAGAAGAACTTTCCTGCAAGTAGCCCCCAGGCAGCGTTATGAAGGCAAAACCTCAGCAACTCTGTTCAGTTTCATTCTGAAGCCAATGCCTTTGCTAGGAAGCGTAACTAAGCATAAATACTCTCCAGACTGTAGACAAAAGATGCCTGCTGAGATGCAGAGAGTCAGGTAAAATCTGGGTTAATGGTGTTACTATTTATAACGTGATAGTGCCCAGACCCTCCAATGAAGATCTGGGCCACATTATGCTCGGTTCTGCATAAACTCACAGAAAGATACGGTTCCTGCCCCAGAGAGCTTACAATTAAGGGCCCCAATCCTACAACTGGATTCACATGGATGGACCCTTAACTTCAAGGGGGTTCTGTGTGGGCACAAGGGTCTGTCTGCATTGATTCAACCGCAGCAGTGCGGGAGTACAAGTTGCAACACATGGCTGTAGCAAAAACCAGAGGGGAAAGAGGGAGGATGACAAGAACAGGTGAATCATAGAATCATAGGTGGCGAGTTATATTCTCACATGGTGCCTGGGCACCAGCAATATTCAGAGCCCAGGAGCCCAGCTCCACCAATATTTGGGGCCGGGTGTTCCCCCCTGGCCCCACCTGCCACCGGCCCCACCTGCCACCGCCCCCCCCCCCCCCCCGAGTGTCCCCTGGCCCCAGGAGCTCCGCCAGCTTTTCTGCCGCCCTAGGCGGAGGAAGGTCCCGCCGCCGAAATACCGCCGCGGTCGCCGCCCCCCAAATTGTAGTGCCCTAGGCGACCACCTAGGTCGCCTAATGGGTTGCGCCGGCCCTGCCCGGCCCCGACTTGGAGGCCCACGCACAGCCCCCAGAGCAGAGTGTCCCTGCCTCTTCCGTGCAGCTCCATGCTGCCTCCCTGCAGCAACTGCTGCTGCAGGGTCCTAGTGCCCCCCATCTCAACTGCCAGAGCAGACGGACTCTGAGCCTGGCCTTCCCCCTCAGACCCTTCCCTTTTCCGGCAGGACCCTCCACCAGCACAGGGGGGCCCCCCGCCCACAGTCACCGCTCCTGCCCCATGCTGGGCAAGGGGCAGCCCCATCCCTCACCCCCAGTGAGGCTACAGTCAGGGGCAACAGCAGGGGAGGAGGCGCACGCAGCACCTCCCGGCACCCACCACGGGGGAGGCGAGGGAGATTCCTGGACCTGAGAGAGGCCCTAGGAGCACATGCAGTGACAGTGGTGGGGGTGAATGTGCTGCTGGGGGCGTGGGAAAAGGGGGCTCCTCCCCCAGAGCTCGCTGCTGCCAATGCTCAAATCACTAAGCTATCCCCCCTCCCCCAAAGGTGCTTACACAGGCTAGTGATACATACACTTTGATGGTTCCAGGATATTATGAACACCCACACCAGCAAACTCACTGACTTCCAAGACCAGCTGCTGAATGTAAACCCTGGTCCATTGATTAAGGACATCCAGAAATAAAACCTGGCCCAACTGATTCAAACAGTCACACAGCAGCCATGGAAAGCTCTCTGGAAGTCAGGGTGAAGCAGCCTCACAGGCCTGATCAGGGACAAAGACACTGTTTGATGCACACATCCCCTTCAAGGTTGAAGGGTGTATCAGATCCATTCTTACAACTTCCTGCTGATCTGCCACTCTCCAGAACATCCATTCAGCCAGCCTCTGCCACAGCTCCTGGGAAGATTTTTGGACCCACACACATAACCTCCTCACCCCCAGCAAGTGGGTCAAGTCCACTTACACAACCTCCCCCAAGGTCTTCCCCTTCCTCAACCCCTCACATTCTCACACAGGTTCACATCTCTTCTCCCCACCCTGAGTATGCTGCCCCTACACTAGAGGGTGTCAAAACCTACACAGCGGTCCTGCCCTCCTTTGCCATATGGGGTGTGAGGAGACTTTTTATTCTAGTCAAGACAACCCACTCACACAAGCGCGCCCTCCCTCCGCACCCGCGAATGTGTCAGAACCACTCACACAATCGGCTGCCCGGGCCCTGCAGCATGCGTGTCACATTCAATAATACTTCATTACCATGTCAAGCTCTATGTTGTCAGAGCACACAAAACAGAAACCTCAGATCACCTCTGTACGCAGACACAACACATCAAGCCCCCCAGTGCAGGCCCCCTCTCGCCCCAACACATCCAGCCCCCCCCACACATACACACCAAGGCCCAAGCCAGCAAGGGCAGGGTTTGACATAACCCCCACACACCCATACCCCAAACCTCGCCCTGGGATGGAGCATCACAGTGTGTTTAGGGTATAATCACTTGTTTGTCACATTCACTCACACAACCTCCCTGGCCACCCCACCCCACCCCTGCCACTGCAGAAGTACAGCTACTTCCCCTCACACCACTTCCGTCTTTCCAGGAATGCAAGACCCACCCCACCCAGACACACACAGTCCCTCACCACCCTATGCGGCAGAGCTGTCAGAGTTGGGGTGCTGGGGGTCTGCCACCCCCTGTCTACAGGAGTGCTTGGGGGGGTCACCTGCATCCGGGTGTGACATCTGCAACACACACACACACCTCCCTAGAGGGGTACGACTCTTGCACTCCTGGATCCAGGGGGTGAGAGACAGGGCCGACGCTTCCATTTAGGCGACCTAGGCAGTTGCCTAAGGCACCAGGATTTTGGGGGGGGGCGGCATTTTGCCGCCCTCGGCAGCAATTCGACGGCAGGGGGTCCTTCCGCGCTCCGGGTCTTCGGCGGCAATTCTGCGGCGGGTCCTTCACTCGCTCCGGGACCCGCCACCGAAGTGCCCCGAAGACCGGGAGCTCGGAAGGACCCCCGCCTAGGGCGCCAAAAACCCTGGTGCCGCTCCTGGTGAGAGAGCCACATACACCACCCTCCATCTCCCATCCCAGGATAGGCCAGTCCCCCATCTCACTCCCAGGAGGAGCCAGCTTCCCCCACACAGCCCCCACCTCACCCCCAGGAGAGGCCAGCTCCCCACACACACACACCCCATCTTCCCCACACACACCCCATCTCACCCCCAGGAGAGGCCAGCTCCCCCCACACACACCCCATCTCCCCCACACACAGCCCCCCATCTCACCCCCAGGAGGGACCAGCTCCCCCCCACACACACCCCATCTCACCCCCAGGAGAGGCCAGCTCCCCCCCCACACACATACCCACACACACACCCCATCTCACCCCCCAGAGGGACCAGCTCCCCCGCCCCACCTCACCCCCAGGAGGGACCAGCTCCCCACACACACCCCATCTTCCCCACACACACCCCATCTCACCCCCAGGAAAGGCCAGCTCCCCCACACATACACCCCATCTCACCCCCAGGAGAGGCCAGCTCCCCCCCACACACCCCCCATCTCCCCCACACACAGCCCCCCCACACACACCCCATCTCACCCCCAGGAGGGACCAGCTCCCCCACCCCCATCTCACCCCCAGGAGAGGCCAGCTCCCCCCCCACACCCACCCACACACACACACACACCCCATCTCACCCCCAGGAGAGGCCAGCTCCCCCACACACACACACACCCACACACACACCCCATCTCACCCCCAGGAGAGGCCAGCTCCCCCCACACACACACCCCATCTCACCCCCCAGAGGGACCAGCTCCCCCGCCCCATCTCACCCCCAGGAGAGGCCAGCTCCCCGCCCCCCATCACTCCAGGGGGACTAGCCCCCGGGCGAGCCCCGCGCTGGCCCCCGCACCCCGGGCCCAGCCGGCGCTCACCGCGCGGAGCTCCCCCGTTCGGTCCTTCATGCTCGCTCCGCCCGGCACCCGCTCGGCTCGGCGCTGCCTCCCCGGCTCCGGCCGCGATCGGGGGGCGGGGAAGGAGGCGCGGCACATGCGCCTCAGCCGGAGCCGGGCCGGGCCGCCGGGCGCAGCGAGGGACCCGGGGGCACCGGCCTGGGGCTGCGGAGACTCGGGGGCAGCTGGGAGGTGTGAGTGCGAGTGGGGGTCCCGCTGGGGTCACACCTGGTGGTGTGCAGGGGCGGGGGGCTACACTGGGGTGGGGAGTTACACTTCGGGGGAGGTGGTTACACCTGGGGGGGATTTACCCTTGGGTGAGGGTGTGCCCGTGGGTGGGTTGCATCTAGGGATGGGGGGGGGGGGGTTACCCTTGGGTGGAGGGTGCAGGGGCGGGTTGCACCGAGGGGTGCAGGGAGATTTACCCTTGGGTGAGGGTGTGCCCGTGTTACACGGGGGGAAGCCAAATAGGGGTTTACTTCAGGGGCACCAGTTCCAGGGGTGGCGGGGCTAAGCAAGGAGAGCGGGGGCATGGGCACAGTGTTGCTGGGGCGTGACCCCGGGGGAGAGGGAAGCACCCCTGAGAGCAGTGCGTGCGCTGAGGGTAGCAACCCTAGTCAGCGTGGGCTTACAACAGACACAAAGTGCTGGGCAGAGGTAGTAGGGGAAGCAGTGGTGAGGGGGCTCCAGCTAGTGAGGCAATCCCAGGGGGAGAGCTGCAGGGCTGACCCTTCAGGGAGCATTCCCAGGGTTGCAATGAGGGGAACCATCTCTGGGGGGACAGTCTTGGGGGCATTTCAAGTGGGAGTCAGCAACTCCGTGGGGGTTACAGTGGAGGAGCAATCCCAGGGGTTTGCAATGAATTGAGCAAGACCCCCCGGGGGGCGGGGGTGTTACACTGGGGGTGATCCTGGGGAAGGTAAACTGCGAGGCACTGATTCTGGGGGGTTGTGATGTTATATGGACAGGATGAACCAACCCCAGGGTAGCAATCTTCCCACAAAGACAAGCAGAGATACAGAGACACACATGGTAAAAGGAAAACTGCCAGGAAAAGCGTCTGTATAGTTCCATTGTGTCTCTGGTCCCACCCAACCGAGCTCTCCTGTTCACTGGTAGAGCAGCCTCAGAAGCTGAAGAGCTGGAAAGAGAAAAGTCTGCTGACTTGTAGCGACCTGACTGCAAGGAACTTATCACGTGAAAGAGAAAAGTTACTGCCCATAGTCTCTGTAGTTTGGTGAATGGCTGCTATTGTTCAAGGTGATAAACTGTTCTAGCTGAGAAGGTGGATTAATTATTACTGAACAGCCACAGATGTCAAGGGCACCAATTTGGATGATGAGCCAAATGAGTTAATGCTTTTCAGAATGACTTTTCTTAGAGAGCTACAGGACTTCTCTGCATTGCGTGCAGAAATATTAACAGTCAAACTGATTCTACTTTCTTGGTTGTGACATATTCCGTGTCAGGCCTGTACAAACCTGTCATTGGGTTGTCAATGTTAATTGCCGGGATGTTTCACCAGCATGTATTCCTACACTTAGTTATTTGTTGTGTAAATATATATATTTTCTGAGGTAACTGACAGTTTATGTAGGATGCTTTCATGTATTACCAACATCTACAGCCTCTCCAGTCCATCTAGCAGTTTAGGTTTACAAAAAGTCCCAACTCTGGGGCATCGTTTGAAATCTAAAATGATTTTCTTCAAAACCAAAGTCACAGTCAAGTTGTCCCAATCCAATAAAGGTGTATTTTGTGTGGGTCTGTATTAGTGGCTGTGATAAGTTGACAGTTTACTGTGTAAAAATCAGACATTTCTAAGATACTGTACTGTGAGTGGGCAAGGAGTTAATTCTACGGTGTTTAGGGAGTGGTTACTGTTCTGAAATCTAAATGGCTCTGGAAGGGATTGCATTGTGTTTTGGCGCTTGGGAAGGATCCTTAATTATTTAGCAAGCCACTTTTGTTCATATTTGTTTTGCAGTGAGGACATTTGTTGATTAGATGGTACTCATTCTCACAAAGCTAACCTAGAAAAGTGAAGACAGCCTATTTATGTGGGAATAGTTTCAGAAACTCCATGGTCTATGGCATGACTCTAGTATGCCACCCTGTGGTTAAATTATTCATAGATTTTTTTTAGTCCAGAAAGGACCATTATGGTCATCTAATTTCTAGTCTGACCTTCTGCACGGCACCAGGCCTTAGAATTTCATCCAGTCATTCCTGCATCTAGTCCAGCAATCTGTGATTAAATTAAAGCATATGTTTTAGAAAAACAGCCAAACTCATTCACTGGAAGACTCTGAATTCAGAATTCACCACATCCCTTGATAATGTGTTTGAGTAGTTAAATACTCTCACTGTCAGACATGTCTGTCATATAGCCAGTTTGATTGTTGTTCACTGCACTAGATTAAATAGCCCTCTACTATGAGGAATCTTAGAATCATAGAAGATTAGGGTTCGAAGAGACCTCAGGAGTTTATCTAGTCCAACCCCCTGTCAAGCCGGGCTTTAAAAACCTCTAAGGATGGAGGTTCCACCACCTGCCTAGGTAACCCACTCCAGTGCTTCACCACCCTCCTAGTGAAAAAGTTTTTCCGCATATCCAACCTAGACCTTCCCCACTGCAACTTGAGACCATTGCTCCTTGTGCCGTCATCTGCCACCACTGAGAACAGCCAAGCTCCATCCTCTTTAGAACCCTCCTTCAGGTAATTGAAGGCTGCTATCAAATCCCGCCCTCACTCTTCTCTTCTGCAGACTAAACAAGCCCAGTTCCCTCAGCCTCTCCTGATAAGTCATGTGCCCCAGCCCCCTGATCGTTTTTATTGCCCTCCGCTGGACTCTCTCGCTCCAATTTGTCCACATACTTTCTGTAGTGGGGGGCCCAAAATTGGATGCAGTACTCCAGATGTGGCCTCACCAGTGCCGAATAGAGGGGAATAATCACTTCCCTTGGTCTGCTGGCAATGCTCCTACTAATTCAGCCCAATATGCCGTTAGCCTTTTTGGCAACAAGGGCACACTGTTGACTCTTATCCAGCTTCTTGTCCACTGTAATCCCCAGGTCCTTTTCTACAGAACTGCCACTGTAGCAGTGCATGGGATTCTTCCGTCCTAAGGGCAGGACTTGACTTTAGCAAAGCTTTTGATACAGTCTCCCACAGTATTCTTGCCAGCAAGTTAAAGAAGTATGGGCTGGATGAATGGACTATAAGGTAGATAGAAAGCTGGCTAGATCATCGGGCTCAACGGGTAGTGATCAATGGCTCGATGTCTAGTTGGCAGCTGGTATCAAGCGGAGTGCCCCAAGGGTCGGTCCTGGGGCCGGTTTTGTTCAATATCTTCATTAATGATCTGGAGGAAGGCGTGGACTGCACCCTCAGCAAGTTTGCAGATGACACTAAATTGGGAGGAGTGGTAGATACGCTGGAGGGTAGGGATAGGATACAGAGGGACCTAGACAAATTAGAGGATTGGGCGAAAAGAAACCTGATGAGGTTCAACAAGGACAAGTGCAGAGTCCTGCACTTAGGACGGAAGAATCCCATTCACTGTTACAGACTAGGGACCGAATGGCTAGGAAGCAGATCTGCAGAAAAGGACCTAGGGGTTACAGTTGACGAGAAGCTGGATATGAGTTGACAGTGTGCCCTTGTTGCCAAGAAGGCTAACGGCATTTTGGGCTGTATAAGTAGGATCATTGCCAGCAGATCGAGGGACGTGATGATTCCCCTCTATTCGACATTGGTGAGGCCTCATCTGGAGTACTGTGTCCAGTTTTGGGCCCCACACTACAAGATTGTGGAAAGTGAAATGTGAACTTGTGGAACTTGCTAGGATGCAGCCCCACACAGAAGGATGGTTGGGGGCTGAGTCCTCCCTCCTTTGGGACAGACCTTGCCCCTCCTAAGGACAGGGACTGAAGATGCGAGAGGTCCACCCTGGTCCAGGAGGAATGGTGATGGGGCCACCCAGATGCCTCTAGGGGAGGGCCCTGGTGGGTGTGGTCACATCACAGGGTTGGGACCAACATGGGCCCCATATGTGGGTGCCAAGCGCCCTGGCAAACCTGTTCTGCAACTCTCTGCTGGACAGGGAAACACAAGACAGAAGCCAAGGTGTCAGACAGCTTTGATTTTTGACTGAGCAACTCAAGAAAAGAGCAAACCTCACCCCATCTTCTCCCAGCAAGAGAAAAACCCAGCTCTCCCATGGGACACAGCAAGGGAAGGGTTAAACTTCCTATTGGCCCCCAAATGTAACCCTGAGAACACCTATCCCATCTTGGAGCCTTTGCCAGGGATCACAGCTGGGAAGGAAGAGGAGAGAAAAAATCATAGAATCATAGAATATCAGGATTGGAAGGGACCTCAGGAGGTCATCTAGTCCAACCCCCTGCTCAAAGCAGGACCAATCCCCAACTAAATCATCCCAGCCAGAGCTTTGTCAAGCCGGGCCTTAAAAACCTCTAAGGAAGGAGATTCCACCACCTCCCTAGGTAACGCATTCCAGTGCTTCACCACCCTCCTAGTGAAAAAGTTTTTCCTAATATCCAACCTAAACCTCCCCCACTGCAACTTGAGACCATTGCTCCTTGTTCTGTCATCTGGTACCACTGAGAACAGTCTAGATCCATCCTCTTTGGAACCCCCTTTCAGGTAGTTGAAAGCAGCTATCAAATCCCCCCTCATTCTTCTCTTCTGCAGACTAAACAATCCCAGTTCCCTCAGCCTCTCCTCATAAGTCATGTGCTCCAGCCCCCTAATTATTTTTGTTGCCCTCCGCTGGACTCTTTCCAATTTTTCCACATCCTTCTTGTAGTTTGGGGCCCAAAACTGGACACAGTACTCCAGAATGCAAAGATGCATTCTGTATTTGCTTCACCAGAGAGCACCTTAGCCATAGAAACTCATTTGCTGCTGGTGAGACTCTCTGAGCAAACTAAACCCCGGGTTATTCCCGAACTGCAGTGTAGGGAGGGGGCATGGTCTCCTGCCCTGATGGAGAGACCCACAGCCGGCCACACTGCCAGAAGCAGAGGGGCAGGACAGGAACTGGAAATATAAAAGACAGGCCCTCCAGCTCAGTTGGAGAAGAGCTGCCTGTGACCAGTTGGCCTATGTCAACGGTGTTGCTACAGACCCATGGTGCGCAACCCAGTGGCCGTGCTTCAGACTTGATGGTGAATGCCTCTACCGGGTTTCCCAGGACCCTCGCACTCACAAGCCCCAATCCCAGCTGGTTGTACCCTGTTGTCATCAACGGGCAGGGTTGAGGATGGCCCATGATGTCCCAGCCACTGGCCATTTGGGCCAAGAGAAGACCTTAGCCTGAATACTGGCCCAGTTCTTCTGTCTAGGGGTGCACCAGGATGTTAAGAACTTTTGCGCATCCTGCCCCAAACACCAGTGGGTGGCACCTGCGGGAACCCCTAAGGCCCCCTGATGCCCTTGCTGGTGGTGGGGACATCCTTCGAACGGATCGCCATCAGTGTTCTCTCTAATTTTTTACGTCCATGTGCAGAATTTTGTTATGTACACCAATATGGTGGGGGTGGGGGGTGGGATCGTGTGGGCTCTGGCTGGGGGTGAGGGGCTCAGGGTGCAGGCGGGGGCAGAGGGTTGGAGTGCGGGGGAATGTGGGCTCTGGGATGGGGCCAGGGATGAGGGCTTTGGGGTAAAGGTTGCCCCAAGGCTGCAGCTGGGATAGAGGATTCCCCCGAGCACTCTCTCGCTGCAGCAGCTCGGGGCTGGGGGAGAGGCGCCTCTCCCCAGCTGTAGCAGCTCTGGCAGGCCTGGGATGCAGGTTGAGAACCACAGTGGGCCCCCCCAATCACCCCCACAGACCCCAGACCCTCTCCCCATGCCCAGTGCCTCCCACCCAGAGACCCCTCTACGGTGGGGCCAGGAGCAGAGTCACAGGTGGGGGGCCTGGCAGCAGTGACCCCGGACCCCACCGCATGGGGCTGGGTGGCAGCGTGGCAGCCCCAGACCTGACCCCAGACTCCCTCTGCGCAGGGCCGGCTGGCAGCCCCGACCCTGGACCCCTGTTGCGTGGGGCTGGCTGTCCTGCAGGCAGCCCCGGACCCGGACCCGACCCCGCCGCGTGGCCCAATGGCCTTTAGCACACAGCTATATGTTACTTGGGCCACATGCGGCCCGCAGGTTGAGAACTGCTGGACTAGATGATCCAACTCTTGTGGTTATTGTACAGGAGGGAAAGAGAGAGGTGACTGGTACCTTTATTGGGAGAGGATGTTGGTTCCATTCTGGCCCAGAGTAAGTCCCCAGAGTAAGTCCCAGGGCCTGTAGCTGAATCCAGGTGACGGTGGAGGTTTTATAGGAAAGGAGATTTGGATGGCCAGTATAAGAAGGTATTTAAGAGCCATATTCTGTCCCACGCTGGAGCCATCCTCTCTTATCTATAGGCTATGAATGGTACAAGGTGACACTGGCTGGTCTTTCCCCTTTATCCAGAGGATGACGCTTCCTGTTCAATTTCCCTCTGTTGCTGCATGCTGTGAGCAAGAGATGGTGATGCCCTCGCAAGAATCCCGTTCAAGTTTCACAGAAGGGTCCGTAGGTGAGCATGGTGAATATTGTCCAATATGTCTGTGATGCCGGGCCAGCTGCCTCTAATGGGGCCAGGTGACTAGCTCAATGAGAAGAACTCATGCTCCAACTAGGACCCCAAACCAAAGGCAAAAGCAAATCATGTTTGTAAGGAACAGGAGGGAATCAGGTGATAGATGAGGCAAGAACTAAATCTTGATCCATACAGCAGTATTATGGACAGCTGTGGTCTCACAGCATGGTAAAGAGCCACTGAGCTCTTGCAACCCAGTAGTGAGGACATGCTGCCATCTGCAGGGCTTAAACAGTATCGTAGGTAGCCCACCTAAGCTATCAGAAGAGCCAAGACAGCTGAAGCTACAAGAGTATAAAAATCCTGATTTAAAACAAAAAAATATTTTAATACATTTAAATCATGATTGTTAAACAAATACATTTTTATCTAAATCGGCTTTTTTACTTGCTAGTTCTTCATTTTCTTCCCAGTCTTAATATATGGAGATATCCTATCTCCTAGAACTGGAAGGGACCCTGAAAGGTCATTGAGTCCCACCCCCTGCCTTCACTAGCAGGACCAGGTACTGATTTTTCCCCAGATCCCTAAGTGGCCCCCTCAAGGATTGAACTCATAACCCTGGGTTTAGCAGGCCAATGCTCAAACCACTGAGCTATCCCTCCCAGTCTTATAGTTGGGCTTGGGGGGATTACATTTTTATCAGTAAATGTCAATAAACGTTGATTTCACTGTACACATACAAACTGATGAAAAAATATTTCCATCAGTAATAATCAAAATTTACAGATAGGCAAAGTAAGAGCAATGCTGCTTGAGAAACTTATTAGAGTTTAACGATATTTACTTTGTCAGCGTCACATGTCAAAATATACAGTTTATGTTTTAACAGTTATTAAAGCTTTAACTTTTTGAATCTGTGTCTTCTTGTAATTACATAATTATTATCTGAGCCCCTCAAATGTCTGAGCCCCCACAATGTCCTGCAACTGTGAACATTTAAATCAATGAAAAGCTAAAAATAGCTTTTAAATAAATATTGTCAAAATTATCAAAAACTAAAAATCAAATTCTGCCAAGCCTATTGATAATCTTAAATTGCTACATGGATATTTTGTGCTTGTTTCTTTAATCAGTTTCCAGATTGTTAAAAGAATTTCAGAATAAAGACTTTTTTTCTACTAAGAAGTTTCACACAATGTTCATCTCTGCTGAAAAAGGACATTAATAATAAGTGTATCACCTAGGAACCACTGTGCCAGGACCTGTACAAAAAGATGGTCCCTACCCAGAGAACTTACAATCTAAGACAAGAGACAACAGTTGGAGACAGACAGGGAGCCCAAGGAAACAATGAGACAATACTGATCAGCATGGCAGACAGTGGTCTCAGCACACCAGCTGCCTGGCTGTGAAGGTTTTGTTGGCATCACAGCACTGGAGGGATTTGAAGGAGGGAGATCACGTGGTTTCATGGATGTTCACGGGGAGCTCCTCCCAAGTGAGGGGCGGAGTGGGAGGAAGCACAAAGGTGCTTGTTTGAAAATGTCACAAGTAGGCAGTGAAGACTGGCATGGTTGGCAGAGGGGATGGGAGTCAGCATCACAATACTGTGAATGTCTTTACTGTGTGAACACCACTAACTAAATGCTAAATGAAAAAGCAAATACCCTGTGCTTTATTTACACCTGACACTGCCTTTCCATGCCTTGAGCCGCCACAAGCCAAGAAAGCTGGCACGCTTCCATCAAGCTACACTTCTCCATCACGGCTTGCAGCTGGAAGGCAATGGGACTTGTGCTCCTAAGCCATCCCAATACCACCCTTTGGCCTCTCAATATGAGCTCTGGACTGGAGTCTAACTTCAGCTTCTGTTTCTGAAAATGTTGGCGTGGGGCATAAAACAGCTCCCAGTGACTTAGTGAATGTATTGAAAATCTCGATCGCTTTCACTGCTACCACTGAAGCAATTTTGTTTTGAAGGGACAAAGATGTTATGCCACTAAAAGAAAACCTTTAAATACAAATAAAATTGCAGCCCCTGATGCCACGAATGCTTATGCACATGCTTACCTTCCCCATCCAAGTTGTGCCATTGGTGTCAATCATCATCATCGTCATGGTAAATCCCCCAAAGGGATGTGGCCTCCTTGAGACTGAACGCCACCCGGATCGATCTCTGGCTGGGTGTCAGGGACCAGGATGACAGACGGCGTGCCTTGTGACTGGAGTAGGAGTCAGGCCTAGTGGTTGGAGCAGGAGTTGAACGTCCTGAATCGGAGCCGAGGGGCAGAGGCCAGAGCCAGAAGTCAGGGATCGGAGCCGAGGGGCAGAGCCAGCTTACCTGAAATGAGGCAACGGTGGGACCAGAGCAGGGGCAGGACTTGAAGAAGGCCAGAGCAAAGTGGGGAACAAGCAGGCACAGGAGCTTCCACAGCCATGGACAAATACTTTGAGCAGCCAGAGCCCTGCTGCTGGCCTTAAGAAGAGGTGTGCTGGTCCCCTCAGGCTAAACTGGGGCCATCTGTGCTCGTTAGACTCTCTGGCACAGAGCCAGGTCTAAATATTGGGGGTTTTCTCACCCCATTTCACCCCCAACCCCAAATGGAACAGGAATAACTGAGTCTTTGTGGCATTTCACCCTGTCAAGCAATATCTCTTTCCATTGTGGTTGATGGACTCAAACAGGATTTATGCAGGAGGCTGAGACACTACCGCCATCCAACAGGCCCTGCGCTGATGTACTGAAACCCCACGCAGCAGGGAAGAGGCATGGGGGAGTCATCAAACCATAGGCCTAGAGGGGCCCACAAGGGTTATCTGGTCATTCTTTTGGGAACCAAGTGAACAGCAAGGGAACCATGGGGTAGTCTGATCTCAGGTGGGGCAAAGGGAAAGGGGAATTTCGAACAAACACAGAATACTATGAAACGCTCTCGGTGCCTCGGACTTAGGTGTTTAACTTGAGGCCCCCTTATTGTTTGAAAATGTTGGGCAGTGTTTGCAAGGCCTGAGCAGAGCATGGTCTGGAAAGAGCTGTGCCACTCTGAACCCACAGGCCCTGTTCCTGGCTCTGCCGCTGGCTCCCTGTCTGGCCATGGGCAATCCGTGGACGTTTCAGAAGTCAATGGGAGCTGCAGGTGTTCAGCACTTCTGCAAACGAGGCCCTTAAGGTTTCAATTTCCCTACCTTCAAAGCAGAGAATAATGTGCCCTTTCCAGGAGCTTTAGGAAAATTAGTGACCCTTGTTATTTAGTATCCCTGTGCACTGGTGGTAGCACCTAGAGGCCCTAATCAGGACCCTGTGCTACTCTGTGCTCAGCCCGAATTAATGTTTGCGTGTGAAGAGTATCACAGAAATGCTGATTGTTATTTAAAATAAATCTCACCAAGATATGTAACAAAGGCACTGACAAGCCACAGGCCCACGATGCACTCAAGTGGGTTCAGGGCACTCAGCACCTCCCAGGAAGCATTAAGCAGGATCAAACAGTTAGAGTGGCTGGAAATACAGTTGTGTGGTTAAGGAGCCATCCACTAGGCCTCCTGTGCTCTCTCTTAATGGGCTTGAGGCACAGTCCCTGTTTCATAGAGTAATACCCATGCAAGTCCAGTTGTGAGTCCATTTCAACCCCCAGCTGCTCTTTGTACATGTGCAATGTGCACCGTAGTTAAGCCAGGTAGGATGCTGTATTATACAGTGAAAGGTGTCCAAGTGGCCCCCTTACTAGGCTGCCCCAACTACAGTAGAACTTCAGAGTTATGAACTGACTGGTCAACCATACGCCTCATTTGGAACTGGAAGTACACAAGCAGGAGCAGCAGAGGCCAAAAAAAGCAAATACAGTACAGTACTGAGTTAAACATAAACTGCTAAAAAAATAAAGGGAAAGTAAAAAAAAATGTTGACAAGGAAACTGTTTCTGTGCTTATTTCGTTTAAATTAAGATGGTTTTTTTCTTCTGCATAGTAAAGTCTTAAAGCTGTATTCAGTCTATGGTTCTTTCAAAAGTTTGCAACTGAACATTAAGTTTTGTTCAGAGTTACGCACAACCTCCATTCCCGAGGTGTTTGTAACCATGAGGTTCTTCTGTATCCGTAATGCACTGGGAACAGGCCTGCTCTTCCATTAGAAGAGGCATCTCCTTTCTGCACAGTGTCTTTTGATGGACACTCAGGTCATCACTTATGGAATAAAAGCTTCTATAATGTGTCATGCCAGATATTCGCTGTAACATTCTCTGTGCCAGGTGACCCGCTGCACCTGTCAAGGAGCCTACTAGGCCCAGAAATGCAGCCTCAGTCTCTGGAGAACAAGGCAGATTAGACGGTTCCAGGACTTATTTTTAGGTCTGATCTTTGTCCAAATCAGCCCCCTGGTGTCCTGGTGACGCACCCTACTGCCTCTCTTGGGGTCTGTTTAAGCCAGCTGCCACAGGAACTGAAGTCCTAATGGTAGCTCAGGGGCCCATGCTGTGACCTGACCAGCCTGAAGAATAATAAATGAGGGGACCTGGGGCAAGTTTCTCTTCAGCACTAACAGTTTAAATCAGCTGCATGACAAGAGCATGGTGAGTTTCCAGAGGAGACGCTGCTCCCTTTGTAATCACACCCACGATGCCTCCCACCAGGCTGGCTTATGAAGTCAACCTTCTTCCAGTGCTTTTGTGTTTCTCCAGCCTTCTCTGCCTCCCCTCAGCTGTACTCCAGAAAAGGGGCGGAGGGGGGATGGGAAGGCATGCCAAGAGCGATGCCTCTCCCTCCCCTCTGCTCTGAACTAAGAACAACAGCGCTAATTTGAGCCTTGTGCTGTGGCTTCCTGAGCAAAAGCAAAGGAGGGTGGCTGTGGAGAAAGGAAGAAGACAACAGAGCAAACCTGCCAGTACGTACCTGGCTGCTGAGTTTGGGGCTCCAGCAGACTCCCACATAAATAGGACATAGCAGCTGCAGGCTAGCAACAAACTATTATGTAGCTCTGCCAGTTTGGGGCTTCCTCAGCCCAGCTCACAGAGGCAAAGACTGTAATTACCACTGAGAATGCCAGCTGGTACTAGAGGCCCCCACCTCCAGACTGGCATTGAGTGGCATGCCAAGGTGACCACAAACAGGCCCAGAAGAGCCTGCACTGGGCAGGCTCCTATGTAGGGTTGCCAACTTTCTAATCGCACAAAACTCCTGCCCTGCCCCTGCCCCTGCCCACTCAGTTTCACTGGGCTGCGTAGGGTGACCAGATGTCCCGATTTTATAGGGACAGTCCTGATTTTTGGGTCTTTTTCTTATATAGGCTCCTATTACCCCTCACCCCCTGTCCCGATTTTTCACATTTGCTGACTGGTCACCCTAGGGCTGGGGGTTGGGGTGTGGGAGGGCTCCAGCTGGGGGTGTGGGCTCTGAGGTGGGGCCTGGGATGAGGGGTGTGGGAGAGGGCTTCGGGCTAGGGCAAGGAGTTGGATGCGGGGGGGGATATGGGCTCTGGACTGTGGTGTGGGCTGCTCCCCGCTAGCAGTGCCACTGCCTTTGCAGGGCTCCTGCCCCACTGTGCCGCGCCGGCTCCTCCATGGCTGGGGCTCACCGCCCCCGCAAGCCCTATGCAGTATTATTAAACTGGTGCCCCTATGCCCGACGGCAGCCTGAGCTTGCAGCCCGGCGGGGGTGGGGGCGGAGGGACAGGGCAGAAAGAACAACAAGTATCCGAGGGGTAGCCGTGTTAGTCTGAATCTGTAAAAAGCAACAGAGGGTCCTGTGGCACCTTTAAGACTAACAGAAGTATTGGGAGCATAAGCTTTCGTGGGTAAGAACCTCACTTCTTCAGATGCAAGACTTGCATCTGAAGAAGTGAGGTTCTTACCCACGAAAGCTTCAGATGCAAGACTTGCATCTGAAGAAGTGAGGTTCTTACCCACGAAAGCTTATGCTCCCAATACTTCTGTTAGTCTTAAAGGTGCCACAGGACCCTCTGTTGCTTTTTAAAGAACAACAAGACGCCCGGCCTGCCTCACAGTTCCCCGCAGAGACCTCTGTACCCTCTCCCTCACGCAGAATGGACATGCAGAAGGTACCTAATTAAAAGCACTAAATTTGGGAATAAAAAATGTCAGTCACAGATTTTTTGATATGCCCTGACATTTGTCAGACATTTATTTGCAAAAACTTTGTAGTAAGGGTGAGTCAGCTGTTTTGCTGAATACAACATTAAATATTATGGAATACATGATGCAGCTCTTCTCTGTTTTACATTTTCTTAATCAGTATTTCTAAGCTGATTTTATATTTTAAATGTACTCTTAAACCTTCATAAAGTAATCATTCCAGATTACTACATATTTAACTCACTGAAACAGACATTATTTTAAATTAATCAGTCACAGAGGTTTAGTGTGTTCATAACAATGTTCATTGCTTTTAGAAAAAGGGAACACTAATTTACTGTGTGTGATCTCCAGAACAATACACATGTTTATGAAATTTCACCAACTTTAAAAAATATGTTTCCAAAGATTTTAGGCATAACAAAGGATTTTATATCTTACTAAGGTACTGATTTTGCTTAAAACTAGTTCATCAGATAGTCAGAAGTAAAGAAAGGGAAATTCTGTCCAGCTATCTGGAAGCAAAGGGCTGTTGCTTCCTTCAATGGGGGTGGGGGGAGAGGGGGTGTCAAGGCTGTATCCCTACTTTGAACTTTAGGGTACAAATGTAGGGGCCTGCATGAAAACTGCTAAGCTTATTTACCAGCTTAGCTCTGGTCCCGCTGCCACCATTTTTGATGGATTCCCTCCCTGGGAAGCCTTGAGAAACCTTTCACCAATTCCCTGGTGAATACAGATCCAAACTGCTTGGATCTTAAACAAGGAGAGATTGACCCTTCCCCCCTCCTTCCTTTCACCAACTCCTGGTGAATACAGATCCAAACCCCCTTTGGATCTTAAAACAAGGAGAAATTAATTAGGTTCTTAAAAAGAAGGCTTTTAATTAAAGCAAAAGGTAAAAATCATCTCTGCAAAATCAGTATGGAAAATAACTTTACAGGGTAATCAAACTTAAAGAGCTCAGAGGAATCCCCTCTGTCTTAGGTTCAAAGTATAGCAAACAAGATAAGCACTCTGGTAAAAGGTACATTTACAAGTTGAGAAAACAAAGTAAATTTAAGACGCCTTGCCTGG
The DNA here is from genome assembly GCF_028017835.1 of Emys orbicularis. Classification (NCBI taxonomy): domain Eukaryota; kingdom Metazoa; phylum Chordata; order Testudines; family Emydidae; genus Emys; species Emys orbicularis. The sequence continues at coordinate 26,176,958 of NC_088699.1, forward strand.
CTTTTACTTACAATTTTGAAATAAGAGAGACTTGTTTAGAAAGATGGGGAGAACCTGGATTGATGTCTGGTCCCTCTCAGTCCCAAGAGCGAACAACCCCTTAAACAAAGGACACACACAAAAGCCTTTCCCCCCCCCAAGATTTGAAAGTATCTTGTCCCCTTATTGGTCCTCTGGGTCAGGTGTCAGCCAGGTTACCTGAGCTTCTTAACCCTTTACAGGTAAAAGGATTTTAGAGTCTCTGACCAGGAGGGACTTTAGTACTGTTCACAGGAGAGCTGTCACCCTTCCCTTTATAGTTATGACAGGGGGTGAAGGGAGAAATGGATGGACAGAAAGGACAGGAAGACTTTGGAAGTAAGTTTTTTTACTATAGTAATTAAAATGTGTATTTTAGATAAGGGTGGTCTTTTGAAGAATGTATTTAAAAAAACATATGTCTGAAGATCCGAGCATTTAAGGCTAAAGATGATTGTGCATCTAAAAATCTATGCAAGGATTTTTTAGAAATGTGATTTTATAATCTTCACCAACTCACTAATGAAATATTTTTAAAGCAAATTTTAAACTAAGGTCCTGTAGACTGACATGTTCTGAGTAAATATTACAGTCATGCACACAGGGCCTGCTCTGGCTTTTTTGCCACCCCAGGCAAAAAAGCCTCCCGCCGCCGCCCCCCCCCCACCCGGCGGGGAGCGCGGGGGGGGAGGGCACCGAGCCCGGCCGCGGCCCCGCTCTCCCCAGCAGGCCAGAGCGCCGGGAGGAGGGCGCCGAGCCCGGCCGCGACCCCGCTCTCCCCGGCCAGCCGGAGCGCCGGGAGGAGGGCGCCGAGCCCGGCCGTGACCCGCTCTCCCCGGTCGGCCGGAGCGCCGGGAGGAGGGCGGCGAGCCCGGCCGCGACCCCGCTCTCCCCGGCCGGCCGGAGCGCCGGGAGGAGGGCGGCGAGCCCGGCCACGGCCCCGCTCTCCCCGACCGGCCGGAGCGCCAGGAGGAGGGCGGAGAGCCCTGCCGGGGCCCCGCTCTCCCCGGCCAGCCAGAGCACCGGGAGAGGGCGGCCCCGCTCTCCCCGGCCGGCCGGAGCGCCGGGAGGAGGGCGCCGAGCCCGGCCGCGACCCCGCTCTCCCCGGCCGGCCGGAGCGCCGGGAGGAGGGCGGCGAGCCCGGCCGCGACCCCGCTCTCCCCAGGTGAGCGCCGCCCCCCTCCAGGTGCTGCCCCAAGCACATATTTGGAGGGCTGGTGCCTGGAGCCGGCCCTGCATGCACAACTGTTTTTCATCTTGGCTACACTCGGGACTTCCCAGTGCTGTCGCGGCAATGCTGTGAAGCGCAAGTGTAGTCGTGCCGCCAGCACTGCGAGAGCTCTCTCGCAGTGCTGTATGTACTCCACCTCTCCGAGGGGAATAGCTTGCAGCGCTGCGAGCGAGCGTGCAGCGCTGCAGGCTCTGATTACACTGGCGCTTTACAGCGCTGTACTCGCTGCGCTCGGGTGGGCGTTTTCACACCCCTGAGCGCAGCAAGTTGCAGCGCTGTACAGCGCCAGTGTAGCCAAGGCCTTTGTCAGTACATTCAGAAACTGACAGTAGCTACCGGGGGTTGGCAAATGCCTGTTAAATGTCTTTATTACCTCTTGACTGGCTCTTTAACAGTTTCAGTGTTGTGCTAATAGGTCTGGCAGGCTGGAGACTGTTTCTCTTTTAACTACTAGATCCCCTTCCCAGGAAAACTCAGAGAACAGGGATAGGAAAACCAGTAGGGTGGACACTAAGACCCAGCGGTGCCCCAAATTTTCAGGTACCCTACCCAGCTGCCTATGCCTGAGGACAGCCCCAGATGCCCCCAACCACTTGCCGCCCTAGGCCACTGGCAGGGCCAGCTCCAGGCACCAGCTAAAGAAGCAGGTGCTTGGGGCGGCCAGTACCAAGGGGCAGCACTCCGGCTGCTATTGGAGCGGCACGTCCGGGGTCTTCGGCGGCAATTCGACGGTGAGTCCCTCTCGGAGCGAAGGACCTGCTGCTGAATTGCCGCCGAAGAGTGGAGCGGCGCGATTGCACTGCCGCGGCTTTTTTTTTTTTTTTGTCACTTGGGGCGGCAGAAAACCTGGAGCCGGCCCTGGCCACTGCCTAGTTCACCTAGTGATTGCACCGGCCCTGCGTGCACTTCCCGTAGCAAGTCCGCCCGGGCGGGGCTCCTGGGGAAGCCAGAGGACCCTGCACCCCAACTCCGCAGTCAGATGTGACTCTCAGCCAGCCAGTAAACAGAAGGTTTATTAGTTGACAGGAACACAACATAGGGCAGAACTTGTTAGTACAGAAATCAGTGACTTTCAGCCAATTCCATCTTGGGGGGAGGGGAGCCCAGAGCCAGGGCTCTGGTCCTCCCCCTGAGCCCCAAGCCAGCCAAGCATCCAGCTGCCTGGCCCCTGCCTTGCCCATTGCTCCTCCTCCGGCCTTTGTCTCGCTTCCTGGGCCAGAGTCACATTCCTCCTCTGGGTCTCAGGTTACAAAGAGGCGGCCATAGCATCCATGCCAGCAGCTGGAGCGGCCTCCACAAAAGTCACACACAGCATCCATGCAAAACAGCAGGACACACACAACATAACAAGGGAAAATCCCTACTTCATCACATCTCTCCCCCCTTCGAGACCGAACTGAGTGGGGTCACTTTAGCCAGTGACCTGAGGAAGTTCAGGCCTCCCTCTCCGGGACAAAGCATCAGCTATAACATTTGCATGGACCACCTCCATTTCATAATCTTGGAAGGACAGACTCCACCTCAGGAGCTTGGCATTGGCCCCTCTTATCTGGTGCAGCCACGGCAGGGCGAGTGGTCAGTGTACACAGTGACGCGCCACCCAAATAGATCCAGCTGCAGCCTTTTAAGAGCCCACTCCATGGTCAGGCACTACTTCTCTATGGCCGCATAGCCCTGCTCCCGGGGCAGCAGCTTCCTGCTCAGGTACATGATGTGGTGTTTCTCCCCCTTTACATTGGCCTGCCTTGGCACTGCGCCCAGCCCTGTGTGTGGGGTAGGGTGTGGGCTCTGGGGTGGGGCTGGGGATGAGGGGTTTGAGGTGCAGAAGGGGGCTCTGGGTTGGGGCAGGGGGTTGGGGTGTGGGAGGGGGCTCGGGGTGTGGGGTCCTGGCAGCGCTTACTGTGGCTCCCAGGAAGTGGCTGCCAGGTCCTTGCAGCCCCTAGGCGCATGGGCAGCCAGGGAGTCTCCGCGCACTGCCCTCACGCCCACAGGCGCCGCCCCTGCAGCTCCCATTGGTCATGGTTCCCAGCCAATGGGAGCTGCAGAGCCGGCACTCGGGGCAGGGGCAGCACACGGAGCCTTCCTGGCTGCCCCAGCACCTAGGGTGACACAGGGACATGCTGGCCGCTTCCAGGAGCCACATGGAGCCAGGGAACCTACCCTAACCCCAGGCCCCTACTGCGCCGCTGACCAGACTTTTAACGGCCCAGTCGGCAGTGCCGACTGGAGCCACCAGAGTCCCTTTTCGACCAGGTGTTCAGGTCGAAACTGGATGCCTGGCAACCCTACTCCTATGAGGCTCAGTCTGAGGGGCTGTGTGATGAGGTAGAAAGCACTGGAGGGGAGACAGACATTCTGACTCTCCCTGTCATGGAGCTTGAGGCCAACCCAGAGGTCCCTGCTCCACAATCCAGAGTCCAAGCCCCAAGATACTGCTGCACCCACAGCCCTCTGCACCAGGAACCAGCGACTGGCCGGGGCTTCATCCTGCCCGGGACACCATCCAGCTGGTGTGAGAGCCATAGGCTGCCCGAGGGGATCCCAGCCCTCCATTTCGAGCTCCAGCCCCACTGCCAGATCAGCCCTGAGGGGTTCGTTGGGGGTGAGTGGGGTTTTTCCTCATCACATTGATTTCATTGTGGGCTTTCAGTTGTTGCTCTGGGATGGATTGAGACCTTGTATAGTTATCTTCTGTTTACCCCTATGCTGACCAGAGAATAAATTGTCAGCTGCCTTTATGGGGTCCTGGGTTTACCCTATTTGTGAAATCAGATCCTAGAGCCTGCTATTGGTTTGGGTGCCTGACCTCTAGGGGCAGGCACCAGTTGCTAAGATCCCAGCACTCACTAGCCCTAGGAGAGTTGGGGTGTCAGAGTCCCTGAGGAGGGAGGAATAGGGGTTCCATCATCCTCGGGGTTAGGGGCTACAATTATGTTTTAGAGGTTCCTGTCAGCCCATCAGTTTTAAGGTGGATTGTTAAAGTGGCTCTTCATTCTATGAATAACACAATATGTTTATATATATATATATATATATGGAGATATACCTATCTCATAGAGCTGAAAGGGACCCTGAAAGGTCATCGAGTCCAGCCCCCTGCCTTCGCTAGCAGGACCAAATACTGATTTTGCCCCAGATACCTAAGTGGCCCCCTCAAAGATTGAACTCACAACCCTGGGTTTAGCAGGCCAATGCTCAAACCACTGAGCTATCCCTTTCCCAGCAGGGCTGGCTCTAGGTTTTTTGCCGCCACAAGCAAAACAATTTTTGGCTGCCCCCCTCCAGCCCTGGGCTCTCACCCCCCCCCCTCTGCCGCCCCAGCCCTGGGCTCTCTCTTCTCCCCCCCCCGGACCCGCACCCCCTGCCGCCCCAGCCCTGGGCTCCCCCCCACCAGTGCTGACTCCGCCCACTCCCCCCTCACCTCCAGCCGGTCCGGCGCTGGCAGGGTCGGGGTAAGCAGCGGGGCTCCCGGGCCGCGCCTCAGCCCAGGGTCCCTCCAGCCAGGGCTCCCACTTCCAGGACTGGCCAAGACCCGGGAGGGCAGAGCCGGGGGACCGCCCCGGCAGGGGGCTGAGGAGCCGGGTAGCCCCAGAGGAAGTGGAGCCCCGGAGAGCGGGACGTGGGCCTCGCACGGCAGCGCTCCGCCCTCTATGGCCCCACTGCTGCTGCTTCTGGCCGCCCTGCTGTAGCCCCGGGCGGCTCAGGCCGCTTCGCCCAGCCCCGGCTGCGGCGCTGGGGGACGGCCGCCCTGCGGCACCTGCAGGCGGCTCCATGTGCCCCGCGGGGCGGCCCCCAGCCCGAGTGTCCCCTGTTCGGAGCGTGCCCGGCCCAGCCACAAGGTGCGGTGCTGCTCCGCCGCGGCACGAACTGCAGCGGTCCCAGCGCGCCCCCCGCGCACGACACGCTGTTGCCAGGGCCCCAGCTCTAAGCTTTTGCTGCCAGAAACAAACAAAAAACAAAAGGCCAGAATGCCGCCTTTGAAAATGTGCCGCCCCAAGCACGTGCTTGGTTTGCTGGTGCCTAGAGCCGGCCCTGTTTCCCAGTGCCCTCCCCCTGGTCCCGCCACCATCAAAACAGTTCGAGGCACTGCCCAACACAGTGCAAACAAATACAATACAAGCAGGATGTGTTCTACCCTCGTAAATAACAGACAGAGAAAATCACAGTGCCAAAGGAAAGGGAAGGTGTTAAATAAAGAGCTCTAGGGCTTTTTTAAACCTCTGTGAGGGGGGAGCTTGGAGCTGTTTTAGGGTTGCAAACCCTCCAGGATCGGGCTGGAGTCTCCTGGAATCGGCATCGGTCTCCTGGCGACTATTGAAAACAATCCAGGAGATTTTAATAGGATATTTTAAGAAAATGACATTATGTCATGTTGGGGGGGGGGGGGAGAGAATCTCCCAGAATAGCTTCAGTCAGAGTTGGCAACCCTAAGCTGTCTCTGAGCTGGGGAGGATGAAATGAGATGAATTTAAGGGAGGAGCAAGATCCCCACTGGCAGGCGCACTGCAGCAGAAGTGCGATTACTTGTCAGGTACAAAGGTGAAATCGTATCCTGCTGGGGCTATGTGAGCACAGCCGTGTCAGCACAAGGCTGGGGGAGTGGGACCCACATGGATGGGGTCTCACCATGGAGTTTATAGTGTTGGGTTTAACTATAGAATTCTCCATGGCAAGGGAGCTGGTTATCTATGTGAAAAGCAACAAAGAGTCCTGTGGCACCTTATAGACTAACAGATGTATTGGAGCATAAGCTTTCGTGGGTGAATATCCACTTTGTCAGACGCATGTCTATAAGGTGCCACAGGACTCTGTTGCTTTTTACAGATCCAGACTAACACAGCTACCCCTCTGATACTTGGTTATCTATATGACGCTCTCCTCCCATGTGATCAGCAGAGACGCTCATGCTGGACTCTCCTTGGCTCAAACAGGAGAGCGCTTCTGGCAGGCTGTTGTCCATGGATGGGTCTTTGATTCTGGAACTTGTCACCTGTTGTGACCCAGGGGCCTCTTCATGCCAACTGGCAGAGGGATGCTTAAGAGTTACAGGGATCCCCTGGGTCTAGTATCTATATACTAGTTCACCAAAATACGTCATGTAAGGTCTCTTCTGAAAGCCTGTGTGTCTGTCATCATAATCATGTGAAACATGTGTGGCTAATAGGGAGAGATGTCTATATATTGGAAATTACATTCTTAAAGCCTTGTCGTTAAAGGCAGATCACCCAGAGGTACATGCCTTAAGACAAAAGTGGGGGCCCGCAAGGATTTTAAAAATTAATACAAGCCTGGAGTGGCCAGTATTACACTCCCAAGGTTACAGCTTTTCTCTGACCTTGGCTTGGTAAACGCTGCCACCACCCAAAGGAAAAAAAAAACACCCTTGGACCCAGGAAGGAGCACTTGGGAATTCCTCTGTGTGGGGTACCCTCAAGCCCTTTCACCCCACTCTGGGGAAGAGCTGAGAAAGAAAACAATTAAACAACATGTGCACAAACCTCTTAGGACACCAAAAATCCAATCCTGTTCTTAAAAAAGGTAAATTTTATTAAAAATAAAAAGGAAGAAAATACATCTGGAACTTAGGCTTTTACTAGATGTTAAAAGAGCAATTCCAAAAATTAAGCACCCAAACTAGCTTTCTTGGAGGATTCAGCTTAAAGGTTACAAGCAAAAAAAGCATCTGAGGTTAGCACAGAGGAGAGTCACAAGCCAAAATAAAAAATAAACCTGATTGTGTCTAAACATTCCCTATCCAAATCATTTCTTCTAGGTATGGAAGATATGGGGGAGGTTTAGGTTGGATATTAGGAAAAACTTTTTTACTAGGAGGGTGGTGAAGCACTGGAATGGGTTACCTAGGGAGGTGGTGGAATCTCCTTCCTTGGAGGTTTTTAAGGTCAGGCTTGACAAAGCCCTGGCTGGGATGATTTAGTTGGGGGTTGGTCCTCCTTTGAGCAGGGGGTTGGACTAGATGACCTCCTGAGGTCCCTTCCAACCCTGATATTCTATGATTGTGATTCTAAGATGAATTTTCATACCTGGTTCAAGCCTTACACAGCATTGCTGCTCCGTCCCTGCAGCCCAGAGAACAACAGACAAAAGGAAAGTTTCCCCCCCGCCATTTTAAAAAGTTCTACCTTCCCATTGGCTCTTTTGGTCAGGTGCCCATTCCTTTTCTTTTACCTGTGGGCTTGTTAACCCTTTACAGGTAAAGCAAGCAGAGAACAGACCAAGAGGGATTTTACAACTAACTGGCTGGCTGGGTGTCCACAATTCATTGGGAAAGAAAGAATCACAGAGCAGCTCAGCCTACTGCAGCACAAAGGACTATGGGATGCACCCCCAGAAGTCCTAGCATCACACATAGGTGAGCTCAACACCAGCAAGGACGCAGTAACTTGGGTCAGGCTTCTCACACCAGACGTAGGCCAACCTGGGTGCTCAAACCTGGTTGAGTCACCTGAGTTAACTCTGCAGTGAAGATATCTCCTGGGAGAGAGAGAGAGAGAGAGAGAGAATGAGAATCATAGAAGATTAGGGTTGGAAGAGACCTCAGGAGGTCATCTAGTCCAACCCCCTGCTCAAAGCAGGACCAATCCCCAACTAAATCATCTCAGCCAGAGCTTTGTCAAGCCTGACCTTAAAAACCTCTAAGGAAGGAGATTCCATCACCTCCCCAGGTAACCCATTCCAGTGCTTCACCACCCTCCTAGAGAAATAGTTTTTCCTATCATGGACTCTCCAGTGGGGTTCAAGCCCCTGCTGGAGGATCAGCAGATCCGTTTAACAAGAATGAGGGTAGAGCGGCAGTCTCCAGCCACACAGACTCCACTCCATGAAGCATTCTTGCCTTTCCCATTGAACATGACATAATAACATTTGCTGTGCTACCAGCCTCCCTGATAATGTTCTGCACAATGCATGGTACTGGATAGGTCCTGATCATTGTCATAGGTAGAAAACTTCATGTTGTCATGCATTCTGTCTTCCTTAGTGACTAAATCCTTTCCAGCTCCCGTGGACCTGCCCAGCCGCAAGGCATAGCCATGTGACTCGGTATCAACACTGAAGGTGTCATATTCAGCATAGTGAGTATTGTTGGATGCATCCTGTACTACAAAGCGGACTTTGTAGGCTCCCTGGATTGTGAGCAGAGAGATGTATTCATTCCCAAGCCAATAATCACTTTGCACATCACCAAATCCATACTTGTAGTTTGCCCAGGAATCATTCCACTCAAGTTCTGTGTTGTAAGAATTTCTCTGTACAACCGTCCAGACTTGTCCTTCGGTGTCCATGTTGCACCACACCACCAGCGGGGGAGAGCCTTCTGCAGGGGTGAAAGTAACTTAGGGTATGTCTACACTACGAGAGTATTTTGATTTTACTTAAATTGAATTTGTGGAACCGATATTACAAAGTCAAACGTGTGTATCCACACTAAGGACAGTAATTCAATTTTGTGATGGGACAAGCGTCGACATTGGAAGCGGTGCACTGTGGGCAGCTATCCCACAGTTCCTGTAGTCCCCGCTGCCCATTGGAATTCTGGGTTGAGCCCCCAATGCCTGCTGGGGCAAAAAATGTGTCGAGGGTGGTTTTGGGTAACTGTCGTCATTCAACCGTCACTCCTGCCCTCCCTCCCTGAAAGCGCCGGCGGGCAATCAGTTCGCGCACTTTTCTGGTGAGTGACAGTGCGGACGCCACAGCACTGCGAGCATGGAGCCCGCTGCGATCATCGCTGCAGTTATGGCCGTTGTCAACACCTCGCACCTTATCGTCCACCTTTTTCAGAGTCAGATGCTGAGAAATCGGGTGAGGAGGCTACGGCAGCACGGTGAGGACATTAAGTCTGAGAGGGGCACAGACCTCTCACAAAGCACGGGACCCCGTGCCATGAACATCATGGTGGCAATGGGTCATGTTGATGCTGTGGAACGGTGATTCTGGGCCCGGGAAATAAGCATGGACTGGTGGGACCGCATAGTGCTGCAGGTCTGGGATGAATCACAGTGGCTGCGAAACTTTAGGATGCGTAAGGGAACTTTCCTGGAACTTTGTGAGTTGCTGTCCCCTGCCCTGAAGCGCAAGGACACCCGGATGTGAGCAGCCCTGACTGTCCAGAAGCGAGTGGCCATAGCCCTCTGGAAGCTTGCAATGCCAGACAGCTACCGGTCAGTCGCAAACCACTTTGGAGTGGGCAAATCTACCGTGGGGGTTGCTGTGATGCAAATAGCCAATGCAATCGTTGAGGTACTGCTGTCAAAGGTAGTGACCCTGGGAAACGTGCAGGTCATCATAGATGGCTTCACTGCAATGGGATTCCCAAACTGCAGTGGGGCTACAGATGGAACTCACATCCCTATCCTGGGACCCGACCACCAGGCCAGCCAGTACATCAACCGAAAGGGCTACTTTTCAATGGTGCTGCAAGCACTGGTGGACCATAGGGGACGTTTTACAAACATCAACGTCAAATGGCCGGGCAAGGTTCATGACGCTCGTGTTTTCAGGAACTCAGGTCTGTTTAGATGCCTACAGTCATCCTCGGGGACCCAGCCTACCCGCTAATGCCCTGGCTCATGAAGCCCTATACAGGCGCCCTGGACACTGAAAAAGAACTCTTCAACTACCGGCTGAGCAAGTGCAGAATGGTGGTGGAGTGTGCTTTTGGCCGTCTCAAGGGGAGATGGAGAACCTTACTGACTCGCTGTGATCTCAGCGAAACCAATATCCCCATTATTATTGCAGCTTGCTGTGTGCTCCACAATCTCTATGAGAGCAAGGGGGAGACCTTTATGGCGGGGTGGGAGGTTGAGGCAAATAGCCTGGCTGCTGATTACGCCCAGCCAGACAGCCGTGCGATTAGAAGAGCCCAGCAGGACGCGCTGTGCATCCGGGAGGCTTTGAAAGCTAGGTTCCTGAGTGAGCAGGGTAACCTGTGACTATTAAGTTTGTTTAAAGAGAAGAAGATGAACCTTCCCCCGTTTCTTTACCCACTTAATGTTGACTATCCTCTCCAGTTACATACCCCCTTCACCCCATTGCCCTCCTTCCAACACACGTTTAAAAATAAAATAATTGGAACTTTGTTCATTAACACAGTTTTCTTTATTAAGGGTTTCGTGGTAAAGGGTTGAAACTGGGATGCAGACTGTGGTAGGGAGCGGGTGTAGTGATGGAAAGGACGCTTCTAAACTTGAGGAATGACAGGCTCCTGCTCCTAGAGCGGTCCACAGTGGTGGACTGGTTGTTTCAATGGAGCCTGCCACCCCTCCTTTTCAGGACTCTGTGTGGGGGCTATGTGACTTTGTGGCGGGGGAGGACAGTTACAGATCCCCTGCTGCGTGGCTCTGTGATCCAGGCTAAGGACCGCTGCATAAGATCTCTAACCGCCCTTTCCCCCCCCCCCCAAAGTCACATAGCCGCCGCCGCCCCCCCCCCCCCCCGCCACTGCCCACACAGAACATGAAAACCACCTCCCAGACTGACCAGGGTGCCTAGTGACTGCAATGTGTGTGTGACCTTCTGCTGAACCTGCCCCCGTGTCTGTACCCTGGTAAAGGTGACTGTCCTCTCCAATTACAAACCCCCTTCAAACACACTCTTCCCTAAAAGAACATGACGGAAAGGTAATTAACAGAAATGTATTTTTTATTCGCAACTACACAGTTAGGGGATGAAACTGGGACGGGGGCTTGGGTGAGGCGGGAAGGAAAGGACTTATCAAATTTTGGGGAATGACAGCCTTCTGGTACTTGAGCAGTCTGCAGGGGTGGAGTGACAGTTTTCACGGCCCCTGCCGCCCCTCCTTCTTGGGACTTTGGGTGAGGGGGGTATGGGACTTTGTGGCGGGGGAGGGCGGTTAGAGATAGACTGCAGCAGGGCTCTGTCCTCCTGCCTCCGGTCCTGTAGAACATCCACAAGGTGCCGGAGCGTGTCCATTTGCTCCCTCATTAGTCCAAGCAGCGTTTGAGTCGCCTGCTGGTCTTCCTGCCGCCACCTGTCCTCCCGTTCGCTGTGTGATCGCTGGTATTGCGACATGTTCTCCCTCCACTGGGTCTGCTGGGCCGCCTCGGCTCGGGAGCAGCCCATAAATTCTGAGAACATGTTGTCCCGTGTCCTTTTCTTTCTCCGCCTAATCTGTGCCAGCCTCGGGGAGGGGGATGCTGGGAGACAGTTGCAGCTGTGGGATGGGAAAAAGGGAGTGAATTCCTCACAAAGATACATTTTTGTGAACAATGAACATAGTCTCTCTCTGTGAACAAGACCATGCACAGCACCTATCACATGCGCACTCAGGACAAGGTCGAATTTTCGGCCTTTGCATTCAGTGCCTGGGGTCTTGCAGTGCAGATCAGACAAGCGGGGCAGGACAGCGGAATTCGGGTAGCAGGCTGACATGGTAAGCCGTAGACTTTTGGCTGCTTAAAAAAAAAAAAAAAAAATTATAGCAGTGCCCTCCTTTCACGTTCAAAGCAGCAATGCTCCTAGCGTTGGCCAGTTCCTGCTGCTGGCAATCCGGCAAGCATGAACTCTGTCCCTGTCCCACCCCCTCGCGGCTGTCCCCGGGAAAGATCCCTGTATGCTGCCCCTCTCCTGCCTCCACTGTGTGGCTGTAAACTGCCGGTTACAGTTATGTAAAGGAACAGGCAAGCAGTCCCAATACTAACATTCCCCTAATTCAAAGCAGGTCACCATGAGCGACATCACTCTGATGAGGATTTCTGACACAGAGAAAGACCGCATGCTGCGTGAAAGCCAGCAAAAACCAGGGCCGTATGCCGCCATGCTCTGCGAGGCAATGATCCCAGAGTACTTGATGATAGCCTTGCGCGGAAAAGTTTCCTACCACGGAGGACGCAATAAGGCCGCTCTCCCCAGGAACCTCATGCAAAGGCTTTCCAATTACCTCCAGGAGAGCTTCATGGAGATGTCCCATGAGGATTTCAGCTCTATCCCCGGACATATTGACCTTATTTTCCAGTAGCTGCACTGCCAAGGACTAAAATGTTAAGCGCCTAGGGCAAACTAATCATGAAAAACCCATTGTTAATATTCCTGTTCTGTTCAAAATAAATGTTTACATGTTTAAGACACTTACCAACTGATCCTTCCCGATTCAGGGTCCGGGTTAACACCTGGGGAGGGTTGGTAGGGGATCTCTGTGAGGGTGATGGAGATCCTGGCTGTCGGGGAAATCAGCGTTGTAAGTGCTGTTGACTGCCTCGTCCTCCTCCTCATCTCCTTCCTCATCTTCCCCATCCGCTAACCTCTCCGAGGAAGCGGCCGTTGACAATATCCCATCCTCAGAGTCCACGGTCAGTGGTGGGGTAGTGGTGGCGGCTGCACCTAGAATGGAATGCAGTGCCTCGTAGAAACGGCATGTCTTGGGATGGGATCTGGAGCGTCCGTTTGCCGCTTTGGTCTTCTGGTAGCCTTGTCTCAGGTCCTTGATTTTCACGCGGCACTGCATTGCATCCCGGCTGTATCCTCTCTCTGCCATGGCTTTAGAGATCTTCTTGTAGATCTTTGCATTCCATTTCTTGGAGCGCAGCTCCGAAAGCATGGACTCATCGCCCCACACAGCGATCAGATCCAAGACTTCCCGATCAATCTCAGAATAGAAAGAGGGCCCCAGCACGGCCATCTCTGCTGGAGAGCTCTGCATCGTTGCCAGTGCTGCTGAGCTCGCCACGATGTCCAAACAGGAAATGAGATTCAAACTGGCCAGACAGGAAAAGGAATTCAAATATTCCCAGGGCTTTTCCTGTGTGGCTGGTCAGAGCATCCGAGCTCAGACTGCTGTCCAGAGCGTCAACAGAGTGGTGCACTGTGGGATAGCTCCTGGAGCTATTACCGTCGATTTCCATCCACACCTAGCCTAATTTGACATGGCCATGTTGAATTTAGCGCTACTTCCCTCGTCGGGGAGGAGTACAGAAATTGAATTAAAGAGACCTCTATGTCAAACTAAATAGCTTTGTTGTGTGGACAGGTGCAGGGTTAATTCGATTTAACGCTGCTAAATTCGACATAACCTCCTAGTGTAGACCAGGCCTTAGAGGACTTACCGGTATGCTGGAGTCCTGAGTGGTGGTGTGGCCTCAACTGGAAGAGGCGGGGCCTTTCAAGATTTAAAGGCCCTGGGGCTCAGGCTCTGGCTGCCACAGAGCTCCGGGCCCTTTAAATCACCATGGGAGCCCAGCTGCCGGAGCTCCGGCAGGGATTTAAAGGGCCCAGGGCTCCCCGCAGTGGCTGGAGCCCTGGGCCCTTGAAATCACCACTGCAGAAGCCAGTCCGGCACGGTGTACTGGCTCTTGCCAGTACGCTGGACCGGACCAACTTACTTTCACCTCTGGCCTTCTGGCTGGATGACAGACTCTGCTGCTGCTGTTCTTGGAGATTCAGGGTTCCCCAGAGACTGACTGTAATACAGTGCACAGCAGAGTCAGAGGTCACTGTGATATCAATAGGCTCTTTCCCTGCAGAACAGCTTGTAGTGTTTCATCCAGTCCATTTTTAAATGTCTCAGCTGCTGGGGTTTCTACCTCATACAGGAATTTGGGAGATTATTTCACAGCCTCATTTATTCCACCTTTAGGGAGACATTCCTCATATTCTTCTTACATTTTCATTTCCTTAACTTGCCCCCTCCCCCCCATTACTCCTGGGTTCATGCAACCCTCATTTCTTCCTAGATAGTCTTTCCCCTTTGTCAAAGCTGAATCCCCACTCTGGCACTCCGAGTGCAGAAGGTGAGGGCCCGCAAGGATTCTGAAAATTAATACTTGCCAATCCAGACTTGTATTACACTCCCAAGGTACAGCTTCTCTCTGACCTTGGCTTGGTAAACGCTGCCACCACCCAAATGCAAAAAAAAAAAAAAAAAAAAAAAAAAAAAAAAGCCACCCCTTTGAACCCAGGAAGGAGCACTTGGGAATTCATCCCTGTGGGGTACCCTCAAGCCCTTTTACCCCCCTCCCCCAGGAAGAGCTGAGAAAGAAAACAAAGGAAATTAGCTGTGGTTACCAGCTAAATCAAACATGCACAAACCTTTTAGGACACCAAAAATCCAATCCTGTTCTTAAGAAAAGTAAATTTAATTAAAAACAAAAAGGAAAAAATACATCTTAAAAGAAACAATTAGAAAAATTAAGCACCCAAAATAGCTTTCTTGGGGGTTCAGCTTAAAGGTTACAAGCAAACAAAAAGCATCTGGGGTTAGCACAGAGGAGATCTACAAGCCTTAAAAAACAAACAGAAATAAACCTGATTGCATCTAAACATTCTGATCTACTTACACATTTGGAGTTTCAGGTAAGTAGTTCTAGGTATGATATGATGATTTATGATCATACCTGGCTTAAAGCTGCTTACAGCATTGCTGCTCTGTCCCTGCAGCCTAGAGAGAACAAGGGAGAGACAAAGGGAAAGCTTTTCCCCCCTCCCCCCATTTTAAAAAGTTCTAGCCTTCCCATTGGCTCTTTTGGTCAGGTGCCCACTCCCTTTTCTTTACCTGCAGACTTTTTAACCCTTTACAGATAAACCAAGCAGCCACCAAGAGGGACTTTATAGCTAACTGATTGTCTGGGTGTCCATAAAAGGGAGTTCTTCCCCCCTCCACTTTATTTAATCACACCCCTCCTTTGTGTTTAGACTCCTCCAATCCTTGTAGATACCCCCACCTTAGTCATACTATCCACATTTTGATAGTTTGACCATCTATAAATCAGTTCCCACAACTCCCTAATCATTGCAGTCCTCTTTCCTAGTTTCATAGTTGCATAGAGTTTAAGGCCAGAAGGAACCATGAGATCATGTAGTGTGACCTCCTGTGTATCACAGGCTATTACAGTTCACCTGATCCCTCTAGGTTAAGCCCAAAGACTTCAGTTAGACTAAAGCATTTCAGTCCCCAGGAGATTAAACTGTGTGCCACAGACAGAACAGGAGATACTGAGGTGCCACTAATGCCCAAGGTGTCTGCAATGGCAGGGACTTGATTAAGAGAGATGTGCCCAGATGATGATCCAAACCCCATGAACACAAGAACAGCCATATTGGGTCAGACCAAAGGTCCATCTAGCCCAGTATCCTGTATTCTGACAGTGGCCAATGCCAGGTGCCCCAGAGGGAAGGAACAGAACAGGTAATCATCAAGTGATCCATCCCGTCACCCATTCCCAGCTTCTGGCAAACAGAGACTAGGGACACCATCCCTGCCCATGCTGCAGTGGAAGGAGAACCCCCACCCCCAAGGTCCCAGCCAATCTGATCTGGGGAAAATGCCTTCCTGACACCACACCCGGCAATCAGTTAGACCCCAAGCATGTGAGCAAGACACTAGTCAGGCATCTTGGAAAAGGATTCTTTGTACCACCTCCAAGCACTACGCCACCCCGTCTGGCATGCTGTCCCCAGCTGCAGACAGTGTCTGGTGCTTCAGAGGAAGCCAAAACAAACAAACACCCAAATCCCAGAACACATCTAGCCAGTTGTGCTAAAACTTCCTTCCTGACACCTGCGGCTGACCAGCTGAAGCCCGGAAAGTATGAGATTGGATTATAGTCTCTAAATTCCGGACAGTTGCTCTCTGCCTTTTTGATATTGAAATGGAACAAAATTCCAGGTTCAGTTTCATCAGAATCAGTTAGAGAGGAACCGTCACATGTTGTGCTCCAGGCAGTAGTGCTGCTTCTGTCTAGAAGGTTGAGTGGCCAGCTGAGTGACCACACACACACACACTTCCGGGAAGTGCGGATCCAGAGCAACTTGTTGCCTCCCCCACTGAAGGCCAGCAAGGCAGGGGCACAATGTAGCCCTTAGATGCTAATGGCTGAAGGGGTCAGCCAGTTGAGTAACAGGGCACTCTGTGGTGCCCACTGAGGTTTTCGGGGGGATTTGCAGACCTCGTTTTGGTTTGCTATTCGAGAGGACAGATGACCTTGAGGTTGAGGCTCTGGAGGCTAAAGATCTTGGGAGATCTGGATCCAATTTCTGGCTCGGACCCCAGCGTCCCGCAAGACCTTGGGCAGGTCACTTAATCGCTGCACCTCAGTTCTGCGTCTGTCAAGTGGGGATAATCTCTCCCCTTTGCCTCACCATCTGTCTGTCCTGTCTAAAACTCTTCAGGGCAGGGACGTGTGTGCGCAGCACCCAGCACATTGGGGTCCCTATCTCAGGAGATGGTGGTAAGAATGTCATTGTTTGGGGCAGAGCAGTTCCTTCCTAAATACACTTGCCAGGTGCCTATGTTGGCTGCCTGTCTCGGGCTGCTGGTCTCAGGCTACTGGATAGAAACATGGCCACAGAGATGGCGCTATTGCAATGGCAAGGCGAGTGAGAAGCCCACTAAGGGACAAAAGAAGGGTAAACACACTGAGGGTGAGATTGAGCCAAATAGGGGCCAGGATCCTAAACAGGCCAAATGCTATGGGGGGGTGCACTCGGTCAGGCTGAGTGGGGACCTGAAAGAGAGAGGGGGGATACAGGTCAAAAGAAAAGTTGTGGCAAGGGGGAAATCTGTAAACACTGCAGCTCACCACAGAGCTGGAGATGGTATGGACCTGGATCCACTGGGCAGACACCCCTGGACCCCTTCATGTTGCCCTGTACCTTTCCCCAGCTCCCTTTCTCACTCTTCTTCCAAGGGTGCTCCCGAGGGCTATGTGGCTCTGCAGGAACGAGTGGTGGGATCAGATGGTTGCTGCAGAAGTATGGGGTGTCAGTATTTCCTTGGGGATGATTAGGAAGGAGGGATGGGCAAAGGAGTGGGGACTATGCTGAGTGTTTCCTCACAAACAGTAGATAAGGAATACAGATTCCACCATTCAAGGCAGCAGTTGTTTTGATTTGGGGCTGGTAAAAAAAAAAAAAAAAAAAAATCAATGTCCACCAAACTTGATATCATGAGAAAAATTTTTTTCCTGGTATTCAAAAGTGGCTGAGCTTTTTTATTCAAACATTCTGAAAAAAATTCACCTTTAGGCAGAGAACAAGCCTGGAAAATTTCAGGTGGAAAAAGTGAAGGTTTCAGAGTTATGAATGACTGAATGAAAACTCCAGGGGCTAGGATGGACACCTTCAGGAACCATCACTCTAGCGTGTCATGGCCACATTCCATTACGTTGTAACCCTAACACTCTTTGTGGAGAAGCTGGGGCATTGTATATTAAAACGGCTCCATTGCTAGCTACTCTATAGCCTCCCTGACAGCAGTGTTCCTTCACTTCTTGGAACCCATTAGCACCCAAAGCTCAGCAGCCTCACCACCTCTCTCTCTGTACCCTTCCTGTCACTCCCATGCATTTGTCTTCACTCCCCATATGGGCCACCACTTCTAAAAAACCAAGCCCATGGAGGGGTTGTTGGCAGCGGAGATCACATCTGGGATCTTAACTCATGAGCAAGAATACGATTTAGTCATGAAGGTCACAGATTTGGTTACTTTAACAGACTTCCGTGACTTCTTCGGCTACAGCCGGGGCTGGAGCTGTCAGCGTTGGGGGCTGCCAGCAGCCACAGCCAGGGCTATCCCCACCTGCTCTAGTGCCAGATCTGTGCCCCTTCCCCACCCAGTTAGACAAACAGACTGGAAATAAAATGTGCCTTTTTAACAATGAGGGTGATTAACCATTGGTACAAGCTAATGAGAGATGTGGCAGGTCTCAATCCATCACTTGAAGTCTTGAAAATGAGATTGATGTCCAAGAGATTTACACTAGTGCAACCAGAAATGATTGGCCGGATTCTTACAATCACTGGGTGACACTGTCTGGTCGTCCCTTCTGGCCTTAAGATCTATTGGGGGGGGGGGGGGAGGAGGAGGAAGAGAGAATCTTTAACCAAACCTCTCCAAACCCCTGTTCTGTTCATTTCCAGCCCAGCATAAATTTCATTCCATCTAAGATATCAACCAGCCTTTTGATTGTTTCATGGCTCACCACTCTTTGTTCTGATATCTTCCAGGTTCAGGATATCACCTTCAGAGCCATGAAAGAGCTACATGTTGCCAGTAGGAAGTTTAACAGCAAAGGAAAGACAGCAGGTACAGAACGGCAAGCTGTGCCCAGGATGGGAATCCTGTAGAGGAGCAGACAGGAGATAGGAGTTAGATACTAAAACCTTCCCACAACGCAGAGCTTCTGACTGAACTCTCAGTACTGAGCCCATCCATATAGTCACTGGATCAACCTGGGTTCCACTGAAGACCAGAACTCTCTATAGCAGAGAAAGGAAAGTTGCTTTTTCCACCTGCCTTAGGCCCAGACTCCCTCCAAATCCTCAGTGTGGCTCCGATTCAGCAAAGAGCTTAAGGATGGGCTTAGTTCTCAGGCCTGTGGTATACAGGAATTCAGACTTGATGGTCCAAGTTGTCCTTCTGGGCTTAAAATCTATTATTCTATGAAAAATGTTAGAGAAAGGGTGATGGGGTGTCACCAGAGACTTAGACAAAGGCCTTATCTTGACTGGGGAAAAGATTGAGTTTAGGTTGAGCTTAGTTAAGATGAGCCAGCTAGGCCAGACATAAACAACCATTTTTACCACTTTTCCTCATCAATATACACCCCAGAATGTTACTCCATTTTCTTCTTTCCCTCACAGCCTAAAATGAGGACATGAAGAAAGCCTCCTACAATTCATGACAGCCATAGCAGAATCCCAAGTTGCTGGGTCTCTTTGACAGGTTGCAACCTTCTTCATCCTGGCAAAGACCTTCAGTTCATTCTGTGATGCTGTCAGAGGTTTACAATGCAGTATAAGTAAGTGATGAAACTGATGCTTTGTTTTCTTTTTATTTCACCTTTATGTTTCTAAGAGCCCTGTTTGCAGAATTCTGTAGCCATTTTGCTCTGAGAGTTGCTTCTGCCTGTCCTAGATAAAACACACACACTATGCTCCTTCATGGTGACTTCACTATTCTTTCTGACCAATATTTTTCTTAATCTAACTAAAGTCATTTTAGACTGAAAGTACATGCTGTATATGGAAACAAACATATCTCTGCACATTGACAGGAGCTTCTGTTTGACGCTGTTAGATTTTAACTGCACATTCAAGTTAATGGCAACAAGTTCACAGCACAATAGCATGGAGTAAACTAGGAAAGACTAACAGATGCTTCCACCCACACATTCAGTTATGCAGCCATGACACAAAGATCAGCTCAACTCACCCATTCTGAGATGGTGTTACTGAGCAGCTGATATGGTGTTAGAAACCTTGAAAGTCCTCTTCGGCTTTCAAACTCAGGGCTGAGGATTCATCCATTTATACAAGAAACTCTACAACCAATTTATCATTGTTTAATCAACCAACAATTTAACTCCATGTTATGAAATTTTATCACACGGCCCTGAATCCTGCTTCAGGGTAACATTAGGTATTTTTCCTGATTCCCTCAGCAGAAATGATAAATCTAAAGAGGGCATCTCAAGGCCATTCATAAAAACCACAAGTGGCAGCTCTCTCACACTCTGTTTGCCCCTGACAATTATTTGTCAACACAATGACTAGAAATTGAAGAGGACCAGCAGCAACTCCTGTTACCTAGCAGCTCTGTGTTTTTGGGGAACCAGGGCGCAGTACCCAGCCTGTCTGACTCACGAAAGATGTTCTCCCCCACAGCCTCTGCTTGAACCAAAACCGATCAGAAGAAAGACTTACAAAAAGCAATGAAAAGGCCGTGGGAGACACAACTAAACCCCTGGGATAAGGGTGACAGGATTAAGGAAACCCCCCAGCCTCATTTGCATCAAGGATGGGACAGGGAGGCATCTCCATTAGCATACAGAATGGAGAACAGAGATTCCAAGGCAAGAACCACACAGAATTCTGGGACCAGAAAGGCAGGGAAGCACTGCATGCTGGGGGATCTCTGCTCCAGATGTTAATGAACCCACCTGCACACACCCAGCTCAGTAATTATCAGACCAATTCTAGTAATAAACCCTTTATTGGTATCCAAAATAGTGAAGCTGCCTAATTGCATTGTGAGCTCCCTGGAAGGAACACTGCCCATAGCCAGGAATGAGCAGTTCCCATTGTCTAGCCTGAACAAAACACCACAACTCTGGTATACTCCCTTGAGCCATCAGTTTACCCATACACAAATCTAGTATTCTCCCTTGATTTAGATTTCCAGAAAGCCTTTGACAAGGTCCCTCACCAAAGGCTCTTATGCAAAGTAAGCGGTCATGGGATAAGAGGGAAGATCCTTTCATGGATTGAGAACTGGTTAAAAGACAGGGAACAAGGGGTAGGAATAAATGGTAAATTTTCAGAATGGAGAGGGGTAACTAGTGGTGTTCCCCAAGGGTCAGTCCTAGGATCAATCCTATTCAACTTATTCATAAATGATCTGGAGAAAGGGGTAAACACTGAGGTGGCAAAGTTTGCAGATGATACTAAACTGCTCAAGATAGTTAAGACCAAAGCAGACGGTGGAGAACTTAAAAAAAAAAAAAAATCACAAAACTAAGTGATTGGGCAACAAAATGGCAAATGAAATTAATGTGGATAAATGTCAAGTAATGCACATTGGAAAAAATAACCCCAACTATACATACAATATGATGGGGGCTAATTTAGCTACAACTAATCAGGAAAGATCTTGGAGCCATCGTGGCTAGTTCTCTGAAGACATCCATGCAGTGTGCAGCAGCAGTCAAAAAAGCCAACAGGATGTTAGGAATCATTCAAAAAGGGATAGAAAATAAGACGGAGAATACTTTATTGCCCTTATATGAATCCATGGTATGCCCACATCTTGAATACTGTGTACAGATGTGGTCTCATCTCACAAGAGATATACTGGCATTAGAAAAGGTTCAGAGAAGGGCAACAAAAGTGATTAGGGGTTTGGAATGGGTCCCATATGAGGAGAGATTAAAGAGACTAGGACTTTTCAGCTTGGAAAAGAGGAGACTAAGGGGGGATATGATAGAGGTATATAAAATCATGAGTGGTGTGGAGAAAGTGAATAAGGAAAAGTTATTTACTTGTTCCCATAATATAAGAACTAGGGGCCACCCAATGAAATTAATGGGCAGCAAGTTTAAAACAAATAAAAGGAAGTTCTTCTTCACACAGCAGTCAACCTGTGGAACTCCTTGCCTGAGGAGGTTGTGAAGGCTAGGACTATAACAGGGTTTAAAAGAGAACTAGATAAATTCATAGAGGCTAAGTCCATTAATGGCTATTCGCCAGGATGGGTAAGGAATGGTGTCCCTAGCCTAGTTTGTCAGAGGGTAGATATGGACAGCAGGAGAGAGATCACTTGATCATTACTTGTGAGGTTCATTCCCTCTGGGGCACCTGGCATTGGTCACTGTCGGTAGACAAGATACTGGGCTGGATGGACCTTTGGTCTGACCCAGTATGGCCATTCTTATGTTCTTGAACCACTGTTTCTCTACAAAAAACCCTACCCATGCTCAAGCAAGTGTTCTGATGCCTGGATGCAAAATCTGCATCAGTTCCATTGGGACTTCATCTTCCCCTGACTGATCGTGGGGGCTCCGCCTGTCTCCAGCACTCCGGACCCTCAGCTACCCCAGATCGATTCAAGCTTCACAGAGTGGTGTGGTGAGAACCCAGCTCTCTCACTGTCTCTCTCAAGTCTCAACTGACCCTGACTTGTGGGATCACTTATAGTTTTTTAAGCCTGAGTTTTGGAGTCAAATTTAAGTTAGATTTAATATTCTAACTGTTTTGTTTGTCCAGCTCCCCTATGGTTATTACCTGGTGTGACAAAGCTCCAAGCCTGTATTGGTGGGTCCCGCGCTTCCTGGCAGATATAGTGGCCTCAGAAGCTCACTGAGGCCCTCAATAGGGCCTCCCTTTCCCAGTAAGGCAGCAAAGGTTACAGATTATTGAGCTACTTTCATCACAGGCCTGTATGGGAGGTGGGAAGGTGGAATACCCACAGTCTCTGTTGCTCCTTAGGCACAGTTTGGTCTCCTGCCTGGATCCAAGTCTGTTTCCCCTTTCATAGAATATCAGGGTTGGAAGGGACCTCAGGAGGTTATTTAGTCCAACCGCCTGCTCAAAGCAGGGCCAATTCCCAACTAAATCATCCCAGCCAGGGCTTTGTCAAGCCTGACCTTAAAAACCTCTAAGGAAGGAGATTCCACCACCTCCCTAGGTAACCCATTCCAGTGCTTCACCACCCTCCTAGTGAAAAAGTTTTTCCTAATAGCCAACCTAAACCTCCCCCACTGCAACTTGAGACCATTGCTCCTTGTTCTGTCATCTGGTACCACTGAGAACAGTCTAGATCCATCCTCTTTGGAACCCCCTTTCAGGTAGTTGAAGGCTGCTATCAAATCCCCCTCATTCTTCTCTTCTGCAGACTGAACAATCCCAATTCCCTCAGCCTCTCCTCATAAGTCATGTGCTCCAGACCCCTAATCAGTTTTGTTGCCCTCTGCTGGACTCTTTCCAATTTTTCCACATCTTTCTTGTAGGGGGGGGGAGGGATAGCTCAGTGGTTTGAGCATTGGCCTGCTAAACCCAGGATTGTGAGTTCAATCCTTGAGGGGGCCATTTAGGGAACTGGGGTAAAAATCTGTCTGGGGATTGGTCCTGCTTTGAGCAGGGGGTTGGATTAGATGACCTCCTGAGGTCCCTTTCAACCCTGATATTCTATGATTCTATGTAGTGTGGGACCCAAAACTGGACACACTACTCCAGATGAGGCCTCACCAATGTTAAATAGAGGGGAACGATCATGTCCCTTGATCTGCTGGCAATACCCCTACTTTTACAGGGCAAAGGGATCTCTGTAGATCATGGGGGGAGAAAGAGGGGAACCTGGGCCCACCCTCTACTCCAGGTTCCAACCCAGGGACCCTAATGATAGCAGCTTCCCGCCTCCACTGACACTGCTTTGATTCCCTGAGCCACTTCCCCATACTCCCCTTTTCCAAGCTTCACCCTTACCTCAGGGTACAGTAATTCCTCTCCTCCAGCTCCTTTCACCTGGGCTCATCCAAGAGAGCTGGAAAGGAGAGCTTTAAAAGCAGTATAAGTGGGACCTTAATTGATTCCAGCTGTCTCATTAGCCTAACAGTCTTACCTGACCCTCTGTCAGTTAATTGAGGTCAGGTGCCTGCATTAGCCTAACGACCTTAACCGGCTAAATTGGCGTCAAGTGTCTTGATTAGCCTGGAGTAGCCCTTGTTTGGCTATCCAGGGAACAGGGACTTGCTCATTCTGAGGCTGATCTACCTGCCTTCCACTCTTTTGAGGTTGTCCTGCTGGCCGGTTGCCCCTCTGGCTGCTGCTGCTGCTGTGGGGAGGACCCTGCTGGTGTGACCCTCAGAGGGGAGTGCAAGGCCCCACTTTTGCCATCATTTTTGGGGCCTCCCCTGGCTGGGTTGCTGCTGCCCTTGCTGCTACTGCTGGGGAGAGCCTGTTACTGCTGCTAGAGCTGAGGAGGGAGTAGAGGGGGGTTTGTTTTGTGGAGGGGGTTTGTTACATCCTTGCTTCTGTGGTGGTAGGTGCCTTTGCTGTGGGGAGCTGGGGGAGTGGCCTGGGGCCCTCCCCCTAGTCCACCTGCTCCACCACTGCCACCACCACTGCCCCCTCCACCTTTCCACCTGCCTTCTGGCTCTGTTCCCCGGCCCAGCAGTTTGCTCTGCCCGT
The DNA here is from genome assembly GCF_028017835.1 of Emys orbicularis. Taxonomy (NCBI): domain Eukaryota; kingdom Metazoa; phylum Chordata; order Testudines; family Emydidae; genus Emys; species Emys orbicularis. The sequence continues at coordinate 26,200,860 of NC_088699.1, forward strand.
CTAACCATCCAGAGAACGTAGCGGCAGCGAACGGGCATTTGTATATCAGATGCCTGTGGGTGCTCGTTTCCTTTCCCCTCCCTTGGCTTTGTCCTCCCTCCCCTGCTGCATTTGGCCAGTGGGCCCCCTTTTCCTCTGCCTCGTCCACTGCCCTGTTCTTGCAGCTGCTTGCCACCTTTCCCTTTGCTGCCTGCCCCACCCGTCCCCCTTCTAGCCACCCTGTTTGCTCTGGTTTGCCCTGTTTTGTTTTTTGGTCCTTGATTAGTTTGTTTGCCCCACCCTTGTCCCATGGTGCAGGCGTGGTTGCCAGTCCCATTTTCCCCTCTTCTAGTTTGGTTGTTTTTTGAACCCACCCTGTTCTTTTTTCCATGCCTGAGGCACCCCTGATTTAGCCGTCCTCTGCATTCTGCCCATGGCCGGCTCCAGCATTTCTGCCGCCCCAAGCAAAAAAAAAAGCCGCGATCGCAATTGCGATCGGCGGCGGCAATTGGGGGGGGGGGGGGAAGGCCACGATCGGCAGCGGCAGTCCTAGAGGGAGTGAGGGACCTGCCGCCCCCGAATTGCCACAGGTGCCGCCCCTCTCCCTTGGCCGCCCCAAGCACCTGCTTGTTAAGCTGGTGCCTGGAGCCGGCCCTGATTCTGCCCCCAAGCTTCTTGCCCCCCTCCAGTTCAGCCCTTATTGCCTGCGTGCCCACGTTCCACTGTTGGTGTTTGAGATTCTTCCCCCCCCCCCTTTTTTTTTTTTCATTGATTCCTTCACTGATGCACACTTTCCCATGATGTTTCAGGTTTTCCCTTCCTTTCCTTAGTGAAGCCGGGGGAGATGGTTTCTTTTTCATCTTGTGCTGGAATTGTGTTCCTTGTCTTCTTTTGTCCCTTTCTGTTGGCGCCCCTCCACCCTGCTTTCAGCCTAGCAGGTGGGGTGTGGTAGCTGTTTTCCCCCCCTCTCCCTCTCCTCCCACGCCTTCCTTCCATTTCCCTGCCCTAGTGGCTGTCCCCTTCCCTCCCTTTCTGTGGTGGGTGATTCAGGGGGCTGGACTTCCCTGGACGCCCCTGCAGTTCCCTTCCAGTCCTCCTCCCCATACCCTCCCTTGCGATGGCCGCCTCGACTGCCATTGAGGCACCGGCAGGCACGGATAGGGGCTCCCGAGACTCCGCCGCTGCTGTTGCCGTGACCTCGGCCGCCTCCATTTCTGGGACCGCTCCCTCGGCCGGTGGGAAGGGCCGGGGGTCGAAAAAGGGCAAGGGCCCTGCCCGGAAGGTGAAACCCCCGGTGACAGTGGTTCCTTCTCCCGCTGCGGCCCCGTCAACGGCCACAGCTCCCCTTTCTCCCTTGCCTGTTGTTCCCTCCACCAGCTCTGGGGGTGCCGCTCCCTCGGCCCCCAGGGTGTACGCCCAGGTGGCTGCGACCCCTCCGCTTGCCGCCTTGCCGTCTGCTCCAGCCACCTCCCGGAATACCATTCCCAGCAGCCGGGGCCCCTTTCCCACCCTTCACCAGGGAGCACGGGGTGCGTTGCCTCCTGGTGCCAGCCTTGCCCCACGTAGTAACCTACGTGCGGGCGTTGGTGGGGGTGGTGGGGCCCACGGCCATGGTGGCGGCCTCAAAGATGTTTGGGAAGGTGGTGTTCTTCCTGGCGTCGGAGGCCGCTGGCCAGGAGGCGGTGGAGAGGGGCTTGGCGGTGGGGGGCATTCACGTCCCCCTCGAGCCTTTGGAGGACCTGGGCGTATGGGTGGTTTTCTCCTCTGTTCCTCCCTTCCTCCCCAATGCCGCCCTTTTGCCATTCCTCTCCACCCTGGGGAGGCCCCTGTCCGTCCTCAGCCCCCTTTCGTTGGGCTGTAAGGACTCCGCCACGTTTTGTCATTCCGCCAGCAGGTGCAGGTTCAAGTTCCGCCGGCGGCACGTGACGGGGAGCCTTTGGAGGGATCCTTTCTGGTGCCCCATCGAGGGGCCCAGTACCGGGTTTATTATTCTTCGGGGGTGGCCTGGTGCTTTCTCCGCCGGGCGTCGGGGCACGTCCGGAGGGACTGCCCCCTGGCCTGGCTTGGAGGGGCATCTGGGACCCCCGATACCTGGAAGGGCGACGGCTCTATCATCGCCGGCGGCCCTGATCGCCCGGTCCCTGGGGTCGCCCCTCCTCCATCAGTGACCGTTGTCAACTCTGCTCGGGTCTCGGGGGAGGCCCCCCCCGACATGCCCAGATGAGCGTGCGGGCTCCGCCGCTGAGGTGGGTAGTAGACCGGGGCCCACGGAGGAGAGGGTGGCAGGGCTGGTAGCAGGACTCGAGTGGGGCTTGCCTCAGGGGGAGTCTGTCCCTTTCCCTGTCGTCCTGCCCTTGTCTTCCCCTACCCTCCCGTCATTGCCCTCGCTCCCAGGCCCTGACCCAGCTGGCCAGCCCCCCTCTTCGGGGAGCTGGGAGCTTGTGCGGGGAAGACGCCGCAAGCGGGGAGCTCGGGCCCAGCACCCCCCCTGTTGTTGGTGAGGGGGAAGGGACCCCCTGTAAAACTATGAAGGGGGTTGCTGGTGCTGGGCCTTCCGTTGGCTCCCCTGCTGCCGTTCATTATTTGGAGTTGGCCGAGGTCGCCGCAGCCGCGGAGGCGGGTAGTACCACCTCTCCTATGGAGTCCCTCCCTGAGGGGGTTATGGATGGCGCCCCCGCTGCTCCGTTGCCATCTGTGCCCCCTGTAGGCGCCGCAATGGCTACTGCCCTGGCTGCTGTCGAGGGGGAACCAGTAGAGACGGGTGGGGACTTTGCCTCTATTTTTGCTGAGATTGAGGCCCTGGGCTTGACCCCAACCACTGAGGGAGTGGATGTCCCCCTGTTAGAAGGCCTTGGTAAGGGTGATTGCTCTCTGGTGCCCCCCCCCTTCCCCTTCCCTCCACCTCAGATGGTTGCCCCCGTTTTGGCCTCTGCAACGCCCCGGGCCATGTCCACTTGCCCGGCCGCGAATGGTAATCTGGCTGACGACGCCGTGCCCATTGTGGCGACGGCCGACGCCGAGCGGCCGGGCTCTGAGCCCACAGGCACCTTACCCCATGAGGCAGTGCCGATGCTCTCATCTCCCCCCAGCACTGTAATCGTGGGTGCCTCGTTTAGTGGGGCCCCTGAGCCTAGCGCTGTGGAGCTGTCCCACTCCCTTGCTGCCCCTTTAACTACCGTGTCGGGTCATGAGGCTCCGTGCCCCGGAGGCTCTGCCACTCGGGTCCTAGATTTTGTCCCCGCTCCCTGCCCCGACCCTGCTCCGGTCCTAGATCTGTGTCCTGTCCCTGTCTCTGACCCTGTTCCAGCCCTTGTTCCTGTCCTTAACCTCTTTTCCCCTCCCCTCTCCTGTTGCTGCCGCCCCCGGGGTTACCTCATTTTCTTTTTATGGAGGCCCCCGGGAGGCGGTTTTTGTTTTTCCCTCTTCTGGCCCATCAGGGGCTGCAGTTCTCCCTCCGCCACTGTCCCAAGGGCCGAGTGTTGTGTCGGGTGGCGCGGTGCTGGAGGGACGGGCGCTACGGCGGGGCTCTGATCCCTGCGTGCCTGTCTCGCTGGGCCACGGGGCTGGCAGGGGGGTCCAATCAGGGGACGCCCCGGGGTCTGTGACCCCGGTCCCTGCCGCGCAGAGGAGCGAGATGCACTCTTCCTTGGAGGACACTCGTGGCTCCACGAATAGAGTGCATCTCGTTCTTCAGCGCTGGGGCGATTTCCATCTTGTTCTCCAGACCATGAGGGCCATTATGGGGGAGGGCAAAGGGACTGGGAAGCGAGATGCTGCGGCTTACCAGCGGGCCCGCGGCTTCCGTGATGCCCTGCTGGCTTTCGGGGTTGGTCACGGTTTGCTGCGGGGTCCGACGGGAGCCACTAGCGCCCCAGACCGCGAGGATCATCCCCAGCCCTCCTTATGTCGCCGTCCATCTTTGCCACTTTGAACATCCGCGGCTGTAGGTCGGGTCTCCGCAGTGCCAGGTGCTCCCCTTCCTTCGGGAGGGGGGGTACTCGGTTACTTTCCTGCAGGAGACCCATGCAGATCCAGCCGCCGAAGCGAGCTGGCGGCTGGAGTGGGGGGGACAGGGTCTACTTTAGCCACCTTTTGGCCCGTCAGAGCGGGGTGGTGACCCTGTTCTCCCTGCACCTACAGCCCGAGGTGCTGGGGATTACCGAGGTCATGCCGGGTCACCTGCTGCACCTCTGGGTTCGGATGGAGGGGCTAACATTGCATCTTGTCAATGTCTAAGCCCCAGCATCCGGCCCGGTGAGAGCGTGCTTCTTTCAGCAGGCGTCCACCTTCCTCGGTACTTTGGATCCTCGGGAGTGCCTGGTCCTGGGCAGAGACTTCAACTGCACCCTCGAGGAGCGGGACCGCATGGAGATCGAGCCGAGCCTGGCCGCTGCAGACGTCCTCAGGGAGATCGTAGTCCATCACTCCCTGGTGGACGTCTGGCGCGACCACCACCGGACGATGACGCTACGTTCACTTTTTTCTGGGTGGAGGAACAACGGTCGAGCCACTCCCGGTTGGATCGCATCTATTTCTCTCGCTGTCCTCTTTCACAGGCCCACTCCTCCAGCGTACAGCCGGCCCCATTCTCAGACCACCATTTGGTGGCCGTGATGGCCTCTCTTTCTTCGGAGAGGCCGGGGCCGGCCTATTGGCATTTCAATAACAGCCTGCTGGAGGATGTGGGATTTGTGGCATCCTTCCGGGAGTTTTGGCTGGCCTGGTGGGAACAGAGGCGTGCCTTTCCCTCAGTGCGGCGGTTGTGGTGGGATGAGGGGAAGGTGCGCGCCCGGCTCTTCTGCCATAGCAACACCCGGGGCGCCAGCCGGCGGAGGGATGTGGTGATAGAGCAGCTGGAGCGGGAGGTATTGGAGGTGGAGAGGCGTCTGGCCGCCAGCCCCAGAGATCATCCCCTCTGTGGAGCGTACCGGGAGAAGCGGGAGGAGCTCCGGACCCTTGACAATCTTCGGGCCCGGGGTGCTTTCGTACGATCCCACATCCGTCTCCTGCGGGAGATGGATCGCGGCTCCCGCTTCTTCTACGCCCTGGAGAAAAAGGCAGAGGACGGGCCCCCCCCTCACGGATCCGGTGGAGATGTGCGAGAGGGCCAGGGCCTTCTACGCTGGCCTTTTCTCCCCGGATCCAACCGACGCCGATGCCCGCGGAGTTCTTTGGGACGGACTCCCGACGGTCAGCACGGGTGACCGGGACCGGCTGGAGCTGCCTCTCACTCTGGCCGAGTTCTCGGAAGCCCTCCATCTCATGCCCACCAATAAATCTCCGGGCATGGACGGGCTGACCGTGGAGTTCTACCACGTGTTCTGGGACATCCTCAGCCCGGACCTTGCCACCGTCTGGGCCAAGTCTTTGGAGAGCGGGGTCCTCCCTCTTTCGTGCAGGCAAGCGGTGCTCGCCTTATTGCCGAAGGAGGGGGACCTCTGCGATCTTCGGAATTGGCGTCCCGTCTCGCTCCTCAGCACGGACTATAAGTTCATGGCGAAGGCCATCTCACTGCGGCTACGGTCCGTGCTGGCGGACGTGGTCCATCCAGACCAGACCTACACCGTCCCGGGTCGTACCATCTTTGACAACCTTTATCTGGTCTGGGATCTCTTGGAGCTGGGTGTAGGGATGGTCTGTCGTTCGCCCTCCTGTCCCTGGATCAGGAGAAGGCGTTCGACCGGATGGACCACGGGTATCTCCTGGTCACTCTGCGGGCATTTGTCTTCGGACTCCGGTGTGTGGGGTTTCTCCAGGTGCTGTACGCCTCCGCAGAATGCTTGGTCAAGCTCAACTGGACCCTGACCGCGCCTGTCAGCTTCGGGCGAGGGGTGCATCAAGGCTGCCCGCTGTTGGGTCAGCTGTACACTCTGGCCATTGAGCCCTTCCTTCGTCTCCTTCGCATGAGGTTGACAGGGTTGGTGCTCCGTGAGCCGGAGGTGCGGCTGGTCCTGGCAGCATACACCAAGGACGGGCTCCTCGTGGTCCAGGACCCGGACGACCTGGTGCGGGTGGAGGCTTGTCAAGCTATTTATTCAGTGGCCTCCTCCACCCAGGTCAACTGGGTCAAGAGCTCTGGCCTGGTGGCCGGGGCTGGGTGGCAGGCGAGCCCCCTCCCACCCGCGCTTCAATTCATCCAGTGGAGCGTGGGTCTGCTGCTCTATCTTGGCATTTATTTTTCTGCCATGCGTCCGTCTCCGCTGGAGAACTGGCACAGTTTAGAGGCAGGGTGACTGGGCGCTTGCGGAGCTGGACAGGACTGCTCTGGTGCCTCTCCCTTCAGGGGAGAGCACTGGTGCTCAACTAACTGGTCCTGTCCATGCTCTGGCACCGACTCAACACCCTGTGCCCACCCCCGGGGTTCCTGGCCAATCTCCAGAGGTTGGTTCTGGGTTTTTTTTGGCTGGGACTGCACTGGGTCTCTGCAGGGGTTCTCCATCTCCCCCTGGAGGAGGGCGGACAGGGCCTGACGTGCATGCGCACGCAGGTCCATGTCTTCCGCCTCCAGGCTCTGCAGAGACTCCTTTATAGTGCAGGTGGCTCAGCGTGGAGCATGTTGGCGCACACCTTCCTCCGCCACCTGCGAGGGCTCCGATATGTCCGGCAGCTCTTTTTTCTCCATCCGAGAAGTCTTCCGCAAGACCTCTCTGAGCTGCTGGTCTTCTACCAGGACCTCCTCCAGACGTGGAGGCTGGTTTCAGCAACCAGGTCCTTTGTGGCCACCGAGGGGGTGGATCTCCTCGCGGAGCCCCTGTTACACAATCCCCATCTTCGTGTGCAGGTGGCAGTCCTCCTTAGTGCGCCGGAGGTTGGTCCTGGCGGGAGTCACCAAGATCGGAGACCTCCTGGACTATGACCTGGGGGGCTGGATGGATCCGCGGGCGCTCAGTCAGCGCATGGGGCTCTCCACCCTTATGACACACACACCCCCGGCGCGTACTCCAGGAGGTGGAGGCAGCCCTGTCTCCCGTGGCTCGGTTTTTCCTCGAGCGGGTCCTGCAAGAGGATGCGCCCCGCCCACCCCTCACTCCAGGCCCTCCGGATCTTTCCATTGGCCTCCTGCCCCGTGAGCCTTCCCGGCCTCTGTCACGGAGTGTGGGGGGACACAAGGCCCGGCACCCCCGGCTTTCTGCGATTCACCATGACTCTCAGCCAGCCAGTAAAGCAGAAGGTTTATTTAGGCAACAGGGACACAGTCCGGGACAGGTCTTGCAGGCACAGACAACAGGACCCCCTCAGTTAGGTCCAACTTGGGGTCCCAGGGCACCACAGCCCCCTTGGGAGGTCAGAGCCCCGTCTGCCTCCCAGCCATTCCACCAGCCAGCTCTGAAAACTCTCTCTCCCCTTTGTTCAGTTTCCCGGGCAAAGGTGTCACCTGGCCTCTAACCCCTTCCTGGGTTCTCACGTTACATGCTCAGGTATTCTCCATCGGTCAGTCTCCCATCCCCCAATGCAGACCATCCTAGCCACACTACCTTCTCAGCATTCACAGACCACATTAAGAACAGTCCCAGTTCGTCACATCTCTCCCCCCTTTGAGACCGAACTGAGCGGGGTTACTTCAGCCAGTGACCTGGGGAAGTTCGAACCTACCCACATTCCCATGTATGCCCCAGCATCCCTCCCATTCCTTGGTGAGAATTATACCAGGCCCTTCCAGTTTCACGCCCCCCCCCTTAGGTCAGGGTTGCTCAATGACACTCGTAGCTCGCATGTGGGAGCGTTTATGCTGCCCGTGCCCTTTTCCCACCCCAATACCCCTGGGGTTCCAACTGGGCTGGGGTCTTCTCCCAGCGTTCCAGTCTGGAGGTCGGTGATTCGGGCTCTCTTGGTTCAGAGCCCCCCTTTTTACCCTGGCCGCCCTCTGGAAAGGCTCCTCTATGCTGGGCAAGGGTCCTAAAGCCGTTTTCCCCTTGTCCCGGGCCTTCCTCACCCTCTGACAGGGGTCACAGGATCGGCAGTACTGTCGGACAGTAACAAAGACCCCAGGCCAGTAAAAGTTTCATAGCAGCCTCTGCTGGGTACGCCAGGTTCCCTGGTGCCCTGAGAGGGGAATGTCGTGGGCCCGGTACAGCAGCTGGCGGCGATACTTCTCGGGTACCACCAGCTGCCTCCTGATCCCCCCTGACTCCATTTTCCCTGGGGGAGCCCATTCTCGGTACAGGAACCCTTTCTCCCACAGGAACCTTTTCCGGCCACCTCTCCCCATGGTCTGTACCGCAGTGGGGTCGGCCAGGTCCCTTATCTTCTGCAAGGAGGGATCTTTCTGCAACTCGGCCTGGAACTCAGCAGCTGGGACAGGGATGGGCACCTGCTCTCTCTCGCCGGCTGGGCCTGAAGCCGCAGCCTCCCTGAGCCGTGTCCCTGGGTGTTCCCTCCCCACCAGGTTAGGGTCCTGCGCCTCGGGCAAGGCACCCTCCCCAAGGCCAGGGCGCAGTGCCCCTCGCCGGCTCTGACTACGGGTCACGACCAGGGCGCCCTGGGGGTTGCTTGGCCAGTCCTCCAGGTCCCCCCTATCAACACCTCAGTGGACAAATACGGGTGTACCCCCACGTCCTTGGGGCCCTCCTTGGCCCCCCCACTTCAGGTGTACCCTTGCCATGGGCACTTTGACTGGGGTCCCGCCCACCCCCCTCGGGGTCAGGTAGGTGTTGGGCACCACCCGATCTGGGGCCACCACCTCTGGCCAGCGTCACCTCTGCGCCCGTATCCCAGTATCCATTGACCTTCCTCCCATCCACCTCCAGGGGAACAAGGTACTCGCCACCCTGTAAACCCAAAACCCTGAGTCTGGAGCATCCGGCTCCCCAGAGGAGCTGGCCTGGAGCTCTCCTCCCTCCTTAGCAGGTGGTACGCTGCCAACCCCCCTTTCCTGGGAACGCTGCCCCTCGTCCGTCTGGATTTTTACCCAGTCAACCTTTTGTGGGTTGGGTCTCCTCAGTCTGTCCCTGAGCCTGAGGCCCTGGGCCCGTATGTGGCCTCTTTGGCCACAGTGATAGCAGCCCATGTCCCGTGGGTCCCCTCGAGCCGGTCGGATGGACCTGACGCTGGATGTTTCCCTTTGGTGGGGGTTCTCCATATTTCCCTGTGGGGAGGTCCCAGGGTCACTCTCTCTCTGCGTTGTGGCGGGCCTGTTTCTTTGGGACTCCTCCCGGTTATCCCCTGCCCGACTGTTCACAAACTCGTCAGCCAGCTGGCCTGCATGCTGCGGGTTCTCTGGCTTTTGGTCCATCAACCATCGCCTCAGGTCGGATGGGCACTGCTCATACACGTGCTCCAGTATGAATAGGTCAAGCAGGTCTTCTTTAGTTTGGCCCCAGCTGTCCACTTGCGGGCATACCTACAACTGGCCAACCGGGCGCAGGGGTATGTGACCTCACGGGTTTTACGCTGACTCCAGACCCTTTTCCGGTACATCTCAGGGGTCAGCCCAAACTCGTGGAGCAGGGCCTTTTTGAACAGTTTGTAGTCCCCTGTCTCCGCCCCTTTCAGTTGGCTGTACACCTCCCTGGCTGTGGAGTCCAGTGAGGTGATGAGAAACTGGAGCCTGTCTGCAGGGTCAACCTGGAGCAGCTCGCAGGTATTCTCAAAGGCTGTCAGGAAGGGATCCATGTCCTCCCCCTCCTTACGCTGGGCCAGGAAGCACTTATCAAAGCTCTTCGCAGTCTTGGGTCCCACCTCGCTCACCGCAGCCGGGGCCCCACTGCTCCTCAGCCTGGCCCGTTCCAGCTCATGCTGACGTTAGTTCTCCTTCTCTTCCCGCTCATGCTGACGCTGGTTCTCCTCATGCTGATGTTGTTTCTCTTTCTTTTCCCATTCCTGCTTCAGTTCTTGCTTCCTTAACTCAAGCTCTTCCCATCTTATCTCCCATTCACATTCCAGCCACATCTGTTACAGGGACGGGACGATCCCCTGCTTGCCACCGGGGTCAGGGTGCCCTCGGTATTCGCTGGGCTTCCCCCAACCCTTCCCCTAGGCACAGGTAGGCAGGGTCTCGGGATGTCCTCGACAGCAGTCTGCTCCCTCCCAGCCAGGTTGGGTCCCGAGGCCCACGCTGCATCTGCCGGGTGGCTTCCCTCAGGGACAGGGCTCGGTTCATCCAAGCGATCCCTCTCCTCCAGCTGGGCAATTAGCTGTTCTTTGGTGGACCTCCCAATGCGCAGCCCCCTCTGCTTGCACAGCTCCACCAGGTCGCTCTTAAGGCGTTTAGCATACATCCTCTTGCTGGCCACTCGCTGGCCTGTGCTCTCCGCTTTCCACCGTTCCAGGGAGACCCCTAGTGTGCCAGCCCTTCTTCAGGTCACCACCTCTCTGCCAGGGTCGAGCTGCAGACTTCTCCGGCCCGGGACCGCTCGCTGCACCCCCCCCCCCGGGGGGACCCTGTTACTGCAAAAGTCCTTCTCGCTGGTCACACGCTCCCAGGGGTTAATAATCCCCTGAAACAGTCTCTCTCTGACTCTTCAGCCCTCCTGGTCCCCGTCGATCCCCCTTCGTTTTACTGCTCCCCAGTTACTTACTGCAGGAAGCGCCATCCGCGGGGTGCAGTAGATCCCACCGCTGCCACCAGTTGTCACGGAGTGTGGGGGGACACAAGGCCCGGCACCCTCGGCTTCCTGCGATTCACTATGACTCTCAGCCAGCCAGTAAAGCAGAAGGTTTATTTAGACAACAGGGACACAGTCCGAGACAGGTCTTGCAGGCACAGACCACAGAACCCCCTCAGTTAGGTCCATCTTGGGGTCCCAGGGCACCACAGCCCCCTTGGGAGGTCAGAGCCCCGTCTGCCTCCCAGCCATTCCACCAGCCAGCTCTGAAAACTCTCTCTTTCTCCCCTTTGTTCAGTTTCCCGGGCAAAGGTGTCACCTGGCCTCTAGCCCCTTCCTGGGTTCTCACGTTACATGCTCAGGTATTCTCCCTCGGCCAGTCTCCCATCCCCCAATGCAGACCATCCTAGCCACACTCCCTTCTCAGCATTCACAGACCACATTAAGAACAGTCCCAGTTCATCACAGCCTCCCCCCCCACATACCTCCCCCATACCTTGGCGCGGTTCATTTTCAAACCGCGCCAAGGGACCATCTGTACACGCTCGTGCTGCACACGCTTCATTACCCCACCCTCGTGTCCCGCCCAGACACTAAGTGGCGGGAACTTCTACCAGCAGTGGAGGGTGGGGAACCCCGGTGGGCCAGTTTCTATTCCACCTTAGTCCCGCGGCCCGCCGGGGATATCAGCTGGCGGCTACTGCATGGAGCTGTGAGCACGGGCATGTACTTGGCACAGTTTACCACTGTCCCTGAAGCCTGTCCCTTCTGTGGCATGAGGGAGACCCTGGCGCACGCGTACCTTCAGTGCGCCAGGCTGCAGCCCCTCTTTCAGCTCCTCCAGAACCTCTTATTGAGGTTCTGGCTGCTCTTTTCTCTGCACTTATTTCTTTACGCACACCCGATCCGAGGCCTCACGAAGTCGCGGGACCACCTCGTCAACCTCCTCCTAGCCAGGGCCAGGGTGGCCATTCGTAACATCAGGGAGAGGAGGTTGGCAGGGGTGGGGCCTGTGACTGTGGGGCCGTTTTTCGTTCTTTCATCTGTTCACGTATCCGGGCAGAGTTCCTCTGGGCAGCGTCTGCTGGCTCTCTCCATGTTTTCGAGGAGCAGTGGGTGCTGTCCAGGGTTCTCTGCTTGGTGTCCCCTTCAGGTTCCTTAGTTTTGGCCCTTTGACCTCCACGCCTGTTCCTGTTGTTGCCTTTGTTGTCCCCTGAACTCAGTTGGGTTCCAGGTTTAGTAGCCCCTCCCTAGGCTGGAGGAGGGGCTTTCAGCAGCTAGCGCTTGCCCACGTCCCGGTACTCAAAAGGATCACTCTCCTGTAGCCATCTGGCCCGACCCTGTCACAGACATATGAGGGTGGCAGCTTGGAAGTGCTGCTCGACCCAGTCTGCTGAGTTCAGGGACATATAAGGGGTCAGCTTGGGAGTGCTGATTAACCCGGTCCTCTGAGAGAGAGAGAGAGAGAGAGAGAGAGAGAGAGAGAGTGTGTGTGCGCATCTGATACTGGGGCTGGAAGAACCCAGCCCTGGAGAACCTAGGTCCTGCAGGACAGCTCCATTGGGAGGGAACTTGCAGCAGTGAGAAATAGAGCTCCATATGAGAACACAAGTGACACAAGCAGTACATTGATAGAAGTACAGAACCCCCCCCCGAAGAGTAACCCTAATAAATGAGCATACCCCAAAGTAACGGGCAAAGCTGGTAACACCCCAACAAAGGGTGACCAATGACCAGGGCTCTAACAGGAAATTTGGAAGCCCCCTGTAAGAGAACCTAGGAGGGCCTCTTCCCAGTAATAACAGATAGTAGATAATGTTTTCACCCCTCCTATTGCATTACCAATTTAATCAAAATATACAAATAATAACGTACAGAAATCTACAACTAGTTATTGGCTGCAAATACCTTCAAAGCCAAACAAATAAATATATAAATTGCCTGTCATATTTTACTCTCGTCAGTGGATATTTTCTGGAAAGCAGGCCCCCTGCGGTGTTCCACTCCCGCGTCCTACCCTGCCACGTTCCTCCAGAACCACCCTCCTGCTCTTGGGTGTGTCCTCTCCTTAGCTGAGCTGGTTCCTCCCCTCTACCTGAAGATCCTTCAACCCAGCAGGGTATCCCAGCTATGTCACAACCCTCTCTGCACCGTCTTGCAGGAATTCATCAAGGAGCAGTTTTAGGTACAGTAGCAGCAGCTCCTGCAGAGGTTGGTGAGTTCCAGTGAGAGAACTGGAAGTCAGGCAGCCTGGGACTATGTAGGACAGCCCCAGGGATGACCCTGATGCCTTTTTGCTAACTTTTGTGGGGGTGGCTACTTGCGCCAGATGGTACAAGGGTGCCTGGGCACTACAACTAGCCCCTTACCCGACCAGTGAGGCTCAGGCGACTGAGATGGCCCTGAGAGAACACCAAGCTGAAGACTATGATATGCTGAAGGCTGCTATTCTGGACAGGGTGGGCCTGTCAGTGGAGAAATACCACCAGCAATTTAGAGCAGTCAGATGGAACGGCACGATACATCCCTGGACTTTTGTGCAAAAATGATCTGACTGGGCCAATCGATGGGTGAGGTCAGATAGGCAGGACACAGAGGTCATAAGGGACTCAGGCCTGGTCTACACTACGAGTTTAGGTCGAATTTAGCAGCGTTAAATCGAATTAAGCCTGGACATGTCCACACAATGAAGCCCTTTTTTTCGACTTAAAGGGCCCTTTAAACCGGTTTCTTTACTCCATCTCCGACGAGGGGATTAGTGCTAAAATCGGCCTTTGCAGGTCGGATTTGGGGTAGTGTGGACAGAATTCGACGTTATTGGCCTCCGGGAGCTATCCCACAGTGCTTCATTGTGACCGCTCTGGACAGCACTCTCAACTCAGATGCACTGACCAGGTAGACAGGAAAAGCCCCGCAAACTTTTGAATTTCATTTCCTGTTTGCCCAGCGTGGAGAGCACAGGTGACCACGCAGAGCTCATCAGCACAGGTAACCATGATGGAGTCCCAGGATCGCAAAAGAGCTCCAGCATGGACAGAACGGGAGGTACGGGATCTGCTCGCCATATGGGGAGACGAATCAGTGCTAGCTGAACTCCGTAACAGTAAACGAAATGGCAAAATATTAGAAAAAGTCTCAAAGGCCATGAAGGACAGAGGCCATAACAGGGACGCACAGCAGTGCCGCATGAAAATTAAGGAGCTAAGGCAAGCCTACCACAAAGCCAGAGAGGCAAACGGAAGGTCCGGGGCAGAGCCGCAAACATGCTGCTTCTACGCGGAGCTGCATGCCATGCTAGGGGGGTGCAGCCACCACTACCCCAACCGTGTGCTTTGACTCCATCAATGGAGAATCACGCAACAGGGAAGCGGGTTCGGGGTACGAGGAAGATGATGATGAAGACAATGAAGATAGCTCACAGCAAGGAAGCGGAGAAACCGGTTTCCCCAATAGCCAGGATATGTTTATCACCCTGGACCTGGAACCAGTAACCCCCGAACTCACCCAAGGCGTGCTCCCAGACCCTGAGGGCACACAAGGGACCTCTGGTGAGTGTACCTTTGTAAATATTACACATGGTTTAAAAGCAAGCATGTTTAATGATTAATGATTAATTTGCCCTGGCAATCGCGGCTAGTACAGCTACTGGAAAAGTCTGTTAACATGTATGGGGATGGAGCAGAAATTCTCCAGGGACATCTCCAGAAAGCTCTCCTTCATGTACTCCCAAAGCCTTTGCAAAAGGTTTCTGGGGAGGGCTGCCTTATCCCGTCCGCCATGGTAGGACACTTTACCACGCCAGGCCAGTAGCACGTAGTCTGGAATCATTGCATAACAAAACATGGCAGTGTATGGTCCCGGTGTTTGCTGGCATGCAGACAACATCCATTCCTTATCTCTCTTTGTTATCCTCAGGAGAGTGATATCATTCACGGTCACCTGGTTGAAATGGGGTGATTTTATTAAGGGGACATTCAGAGGTGCCCGTTCCTGCTCGGCTGAACAGAAATGTTCCCTGCTGTTAGCCACGCGGTGGGGGGGAGGGGTGAAGTGATCATCCCAGAGAATTGGGTGTGGGAGGGGGGGTAGTTGGGTTTGTGCTGCATGTTAACCCGGAAACCGCAGCCCCTCCTTTTACATTGCAAACCCTTTTTAAATGGCCAACACAATGGGTGCTTGGTATGGGAAATGAGGGCGCTACTGTTTGAAACCATTCCCACATGTTAAGAAGGTTAAAAAAGCCAAAAGACTGTGGCTTACCATGGCTGCCTGCAAGCTGAAATCTGTTGCCTGGCACTGCGTGAGTGATCTCTCACAAACCGGCAGGCCCTCAATATAAAAGGAAAAATGCGACCTTGTAACGAAAGCACATGTGCTGTGTAATGTGAACAGCAAAATTTAACGTGAAAGAGTGTACCCATTGTTCTCTAAAATGTGTCTTTTTTAACCACCTCTCCCTTCTCCTCCACCTGCTGCAAATGTTTCTCCTTCACAGAGGCTAGTGAAGATTAGAAGGAGAAAACGGTGGACTCGGGATGATATGTTCTCGGAGCTTCAGATGTCCTCCCACGCTGACAGAGCACAGCAGAATGCGTGGAGGCAGTCAATGTCAGAGTGCAAAAAAGCACAATATGAACAAGAGGAGAGGTGGCGGGAATCGCGGGCTGAAGAGAGCAAGTGGCGGGCTGAAGAGGATAGGTGGCGTCAGCTTGCTGACAGAAGGCAAGAGTCGATGCTCCGGCTGCTGGAGCATCAAACTGATATGCTCCAGCGTATGGTTGAGCTGCAGGAAAGGCAGCAGGAGCAGAGACCGCCGCTGCAGCCCCTGTGTAACCAACATCCCTCCTCCCCAAGTTCCATAGCCTCCTCACCCAGACGCCCAAGAATGCGGTGGGGGGGCCTCCGGCCACCCAGTCACTCCACCCCAGATGATTGCCTGAGCATCAGAAGGCTGGCCTTCAATAAGTGTTAAAGTTTTAAAGTTTTAAACTGCAGTGTGTCCTTTTCCTTCCCTCCTCCCCCACCCCTCCCGGGCTACCTTGGCAGTTATCCCCCTAGTTGTGTGATGAATTAATAAAGAATGCATGAATGTGAAGTAACAAAGACTTTATTGCCTCTGCAAGCGGTGCTCGAAGGGGGGAGGGGAGGGTGGTTAGTTTACAGGGAAGTAGAGTGAACTGGGGGGGGTGGAGGGTTCATCAAGGAGAAACATACAGAAGTTTCACACCGTAGCCTGGCCAGTCACAAAACTCGTTTTCAAAGCTTCTCTGATGCACACCGCGCCCTGCTGTACTCTTCTAACCGCCCTGGTGTCTGGCTGTGCGTAATCAGCGGCCAGGCGATTTGCCTCAACCTCCCACCCCGCCATAAATGTCTCCCCTTTACTCTCACAGATATTGTGGAGCGCACAGCAAGCAGCAATAACAATGGGGATATTGGTTTCGCTGAGGTCTATCCGAGTCAGTAAACTGCGCCAGCGCGCTTTTAAACGTCCAAATGCACATTCTACCACCATTCGGCACTTGCTCAGCCTATAGTTGAACAGGTCCTGACTCCTGTCCAGGCTGCCTGTGTACAGCTTCATGAGCCATGGCATTAAGGGGTAGGCTGGGTCCCCAAGGATAACTATAGGCATTTCAACATCCCCAATGGTTATTTTCTGGTCCGGGAAGAAAGTCCCTTCCTCCAGCTTTTGAAACAGACCAGAGTTCCTGAAGACGCGAGCATCATGTACCTTTCCCGGCCATCCCACGTTGATGTTAGTGAAACGTCCCTTGTGATCCACCAGGG
This sequence comes from Emys orbicularis, assembly GCF_028017835.1. Classification (NCBI taxonomy): domain Eukaryota; kingdom Metazoa; phylum Chordata; order Testudines; family Emydidae; genus Emys; species Emys orbicularis. The sequence continues at coordinate 26,217,173 of NC_088699.1, forward strand.
CTTGCAGCAGCATTGAAAAGTAGCCCTTGCGGTTTATGTACTCGGTGGCTTGGTGCCCCGGTGCCAAGATAGGGATATGGGTTCCGTCTATCGCCCCACCACAGTTTGGGAATCCCATTGCAGCAAAGCCATCCACTATGACCTGTACGTTTCCCAGAGTCACTACCCTTGATATCAGCAGGTCTTTGATTGTGTTGGCTACTTGGATCACAGCAGCCCCCACAGTAGATTTGCCCACTCCAAATTGATTCCCGACTGACCGGTAGCTGTCTGGCATTGCAAGCTTCCACAGGGCTATCGCCACTCGCTTCTCAACTATGAGGGCTGCTCTCATCCTGGTATTCTGGCGCTTCAGGGCAGGGGAAAGCAAGTCACAAAGTTCCATGAAAGTGCCCTTACGCATGCGAAAGTTTCGCAGCCACTGGGAATCGTCCCACACCTACAACACGATGCGGTCCCACCAGTCTGTGCTTGTTTCCCGGGCCCAGAATCGGCGTTCCACGCCATGAACCTGCCCCAGTAACACCATGATTTGCACATTGCTGGGGCCCGTACTTTGTGAGAGGTCTATGTCCATGTCAATTTCCTCATCACTCTCGTCGCTGCGCTGCAATCGCCTCCTCGCCTGGTTTTGATTTGGCATGTTCTGGCTCTGCATATACTCCAGGACAATGCGCATGGTGTTCATAGTGCTCATAATTGCCGCAGTGATCTGAGCGGGCTCCATGATCCCAGTGCTATGGCGTCTGGGCTGAAAAAAGGCACGAAACTACTGTCTGATGAAGGGAGGGAGGGGCAAGTAACGACATGGCTTACAGGTACAGGGAATTAAAATCAACAAAGGTGGCTGTGCATCAGGGAGAAACACAAACAACTGTCACACAGAATGGCCCCCCCAAAGATTGAACTCAAAACCCTGGGTTTAGCAGGCTGTTGATTTCACGGAGAAAGGGGGAAGCAAATGAATACAGAACAAATCTGGTCCATCTATTTTTTACAACTTAAGCTGGCAGCAGACGGTGCAGCATGACTGATAGCCATCGGCATCTTCTGGGTGCTTGGCAGAAGATGCTGTACTACGACTGCTAGCCATCATCGTCAAGACGGTTCAATAGGACTGCCGGCAGGACTGAGTCTCCAGGAGACAAAACATATCTGCCCAGGTGCCTCTGACCGAACTCATTGAGGAATACGACGACGATGGATACCAGTCGTAATACACCATCTACTGCCAAAAGGCAAAGAGCTGCTGCTGTGTAGCAATGCAGCCCCACGTCTGCCAGCACCCAGATAGCCGATGACGGCTACCAGTCATACTGCAACGTCTACTGCCAAAAGGCAATTAGCTGCTGCTGTGTAGCAATGCAGTACCACGTCTGCCGGCACCCAGATGACATATGGTGACGGTGAGCTGAGCTGAGCTGAGCGGGCTCCATGCTTGCCGTGGTATGCTGTCTGCACAGGTAACCCAGGTAAAAAAGGCGCGAATCGATTGTCTGCCATTGCTCTGACGGAGGGGGAGGGGCCTAACGACATGTACCCAGAACCCCCCGCGACACTGTTTTTGCATCATCAGGCATTGGGATCTCAACCCAGAATTACAATGGGCGGCGGAGACTGCGGGAACTGTGGGATAGCTACCCACAGTGCAACGCTCCGGAAGTCGACGCTAGCCTCGGTACTGTGGACGCGGTCCGCCGACTTAATGCACTTAGAGCATTTTATGTGGGGACACACACAATCGACTGTATAAAACCGATTTCTATAAAACCGGCTTCTATAAATTTGACCTAATTTCGTAGTGTAGACATACCCTCAGTTGTTCTTGAGCAGTTTACCCAGAGCCTCCCCAAGGCTGAGAGAGTTTGGGTCTGAAGGCATCAGTCATAATCACTGGAGTCCACTGTAAAACTAACGGAGGAATATGTGGAAGAGGGAAAGAAGGTTGAGGCACCTCAGTCTTCAAAGCACTGGAAGGGAAAGCAAGGGGCAAACAAGGGGGCCCCTAGGGCCCACTCAGTGGTTTGTTACCAATTTGGTAGCAAAGGACATTTAAGAGAGGCTGCCTACACATGGACTGTGGGTTTGCAGAGTTCTGTGGGTGGACAGGCATAAAAGGCGAACCAGGGATAAATCCCCATCAATGTAGGCTGGAGAACCACAAGGGGCATGGTGGATTCAACAGCCACATGTTCCCTTGTATGGAGAACCCTGGTTAGACTGTAGTGGCAGCAGAAGGGGGTGATTATAACAATCCACTATGTACACGGGGAAAAGAATAATTACCCCCTGGCAGTCATTCCACTGGAAGTGGGGGGAAAGTTTAAATGGCAGAGTGGGTATTGTAAAGTCTTTGCCCTATGCAGTGATGATAGGAATGGACCAGAATCCATTTCCCTTATGTAAAAAGAGCAAAGGACAGACAGAGAGACCCCAATGGTGCTGTCTGTGTAAAGAAATCTCAATGATAGGCCCTCCAGCTAACCCTCCAGGTGCAAGGTTTAGGGACCCTAGACATATCACAACAAGCTCAGAGGTAGGGGGGAGAAGTACTTGAGAAGGGGGCAATGGATCCAGGAGTGAAAAAGCTGGGACACCTATTGGAAGAGGAGGGCAGAATCTTGTTGCAAGGCCTGGGATGAAAGATATACCAAGAAGGGGGGAAAGGGTGTAGTCTGGAGCGTGGGGCAAGAGAAGTGGATCCCGATATTGAGTCTCTGGAGGGACAACTTACTAGAGTAGTTACAAAGCAGGGGCAAAGGAAACTAGAGGAAAGGTCCATGGGATGTGTGGGTGGAAGGCAGGAGACCCTCACTGGTGGCCCTCGGAAGGCCAGTCTGAGAGGGCCCAGGGAGCCCCAATAGAACCCCATAAAGAGGGCAGAGCTCAGAGGATGAAGAAGGCCTCCCCTGGAGACAAGAAAAGGTCTAAATTGAAATAAGGGGTGGGTGTGTGATAGAGGCCATTTGTAGCATCCAGGTTGCTGCAGCACAGTGAAGGTTGCAGGCTTAGTTGGAATCAACCAACCTACCACTGAGGGGGATCACTGACACTTGGTAGCAATCACTGGGCTAATGAGATAAATGGTACAGAAACTGGGAAGATATCCATTTGGGAGGAACAGGACATCAGGAAAGGTCAGTGAGTGAGCTTGGTGGAGGAAAGAGAGCTTTGGAAGGCTCCTCCTGCTGTATACCTGTGCTCTCTCCTGCCATATTTGGACACTGAGGATTAAAGGGGCACGTGGTGAACGAGAAACAGACTATGTGTGTTTGTGACTAGTAGACCATGAAAACAGGCTAGGCAGTGCTGCTCACTGGGTAGCTGAAGAAGCATCTTGTGACAGTGCTGAACAGTCCTTCACCTTCAAAGGGGAGGTCCTCAATATTTGTTAAATATCAGCAGAGAGACTGGCAAAGCACAATCATGAATACCTCTGCAGAGAGCTGCTGGAGACCACAGCCCTACAGCTGTGTCAGATATGTCCTAAGCTGCTTGCACATTGTGTGTGGAGACCAGCTTGCCCTCTTGTATCAGCTCCCTAGTTGTCTTCTACTGTGCATCTGGGAACAGATCCAAATATGGGGTGATTTCATCCCAAAAGACAAAAAGATCTCAGAACATTGTGGCTGCATAATTCACTACCCTCCTGCACAGAATAGCACATGCGTAGATTTTCTTGACCACAAAGTCTGGTTTCCTGGCTTCTCTGTTAGGAAGAGCAGAGGTGAGTTGGTTCTCTCTTGTACCACCCGATAAAGGCAATCAGCCTGTTTCTCTACTGTAGCTGTAGACACAGGTGAAAGCAAGATGTCCTTGGCAGACTGCAGCAGTCCACCGCAGAGAGGTAACATCAACTTTCCCCTTTTCACTGGATTGGAGTATAGCAATGATTCCCTATTCCTCCTGCTGGTCAGATAGAGATTGGAGTCCAAGGGTTTCTGCCACTTTCCCCACCAGGTCATGGACTGCTTCAGATCATCAGGTGGAAATGCAGATTGACATCACTCTCCTTGATGACAACATGGGCTGTTCGTGTCCCCTGGGTCATCCTGTGACGAAATATCTCCTTGGGCATCATGTTCATCCTCCTCCATGTAACTGGGTGGGCTGGCCTTTTGGGGTCCTGGGTCCCGCCAGCCCTGTTTGATTATCAGACCCAGCTGGGAAAAGGTCAGGTGATCACTTTAAAGGGCTGAGAGAGCTCAGTTAGAAATAGGTTCTTGCAGTAGGCTTGGGAGCAGAGGGTTTGAAGGGAAGGTGTGTCCTCTTTTCAGCGTGTGATACTCTCCTCAGGGCGCCCAGAACCATAAGCCACTGTTACCCCTCTGCCTTAGCAAAGGAGAGTTTTGCTGGAGCTTAGACTGTGTGTCAGCTCCCTGCCACGTCAGTCCGCCCGCCTCCCCAGCAAGCTCCTTGAGACTCTGCCAGTCTTAACCTTGCCTTGCAGGTGACATTCAGGGAACCCCAGTGCCTAAGATCTCCAGAGACATCTTTCTGCAGAGTCCAACCCCTATCACTGGACACACCCAGAAATTACCACCTTGCCCAAAGTCCCAGTCATCAAATGGGCACACATTTAATATGTGTCCCACCATTTCACACACAAAGCACACTTCAGAGTAGTCCTTCCTCCATGACTGGGACCACAACCAATTTTTCATGGTTTAAACATTAATCAATCATCAACAATTTAACTCCATGCTATGAAATTTTATCACAAGACCTTGAATCCTGCTTTGGGTATTTTTCCGGATTCTCTCAGCAGAAATGATAAATCTAAAGAAGACATTTCAAGGCCATCCATAAGAACCACAAGTGACAGCTCTCTCACACTCTGTTTGCCCCAACAATGATTTACAAACACAATGACCAGAAACTGAAGAGGACCAGCATCAACCCCAACGAAGTAGAGCTAAGTGGACCATGCAGACCATACAAAGAGAGATCACTAATTCAATGTTTCCCAAGCAGTCGGTCAGGAGCAGGGCCGTAACCAGAAATTTGGAAGCCCCCTGCGAGAGAATCTAGAAGGGCCCCTTTCCATTAATAATAATGAATTACCAATTTAATCAAAGTATGCAAATAATAACCTACAGAAATCCACAATTAGTTATTGGCTGCAAATACCTTCAAAGCTAGACAAATAAATATATAAATTACATGTCACATTTTACTCTAGTCAGTGGATATCTATTGGGAAAATAGGTTTTTCTGGCCTTATTTATACTGAGAAATGGAGTGCACTCTTGATGAATTCATGTCCTTGGAGTCTAGCATCTTGCAAATGTCACTTTCTGTGGACAATGTAGCCACTCCTACCAAACGGTCTGGAGACATAGTACAAATAAGCTTCAACTGTGTGTCAGCTTGTGTAATCTGTGAGGTTCGTTCAGTGTTGAAGGAGACACAATTGTTAACACCAGTTAGTAAAAGAAGTGAGTCTGGTGCTCGGTGAAGTGCATGTTCCCATAGGTACAGACTCCAAAAAGAGGGAGCGTGAGGGAACCAGTCGGGCTAGTTGAGCTGAAAGCTGGGTCTTGATTTCTACAGAGGAGCTTTCTTCCCCTCCTCCTGAAAGCCCTCCCAGCAGCACCACACCCTAAAGTGTACCATAAGGGTTTCTCTGCCCTGGAAACATGAGTGGTATTTTGAAACTTGTTAACTGAAATGTTAGTTAATATGTTTTTCACCACTTAGAACTTACACAAAGGGGTCTGGACATGTGCGCTTGCTGCAGTTAACCCTCAGGTCCCACGCTGTGTTCTCCCCACATGTTCCTTGATCTCCTGTGCTGTGTCCTGCCAAGTGTTCTGTGCCTTCTGTAACATTCTTTGTGCTCTGGGATCCCCATTCCCCCACCATGGTCTCTGTCTTGTCCTGTGCTCTGCAGAAGTGGATCTATGTGGATCAGAGTCAGAGAGGAGAGCAGATTGTCCCCCTACAGCCTCTTTCACTCTTGGTAAGGCTGAGGACAGAAATAGGACTTTGCTGGGTGTTCATAGATTCTAGGGCCAGAAGGGACCATTGTGATCATGCAGTCTGACCTCCTGTATAGCACAGGCCATAGACCTACCCCAAAATAATTCCTAGAGCAGAGCTTTAGAAAAACATCCAATCTTGATTTAAAATTTGTCAGTGATGGAGACTCCACCATGATCCCTGGTAAATGGTTCTAAGGGTTAATTACTTTCAACCTTAAAAATTTACATCTTATTTCCAGTCTGAATTTGTCTAGCTTCAACTTCCAGCCATTGGATCGTGTTACATCTTTCTCTACTAGACTGACATACCCATTGTTATACATTTGTTCCCCATGTAGGTGCTTACAGACTGTGATCAAGTCACCCCTTAACCTTCTTTTTCTTAATCTAAATAGATTGAACTCCTTGAGATAATCACTGTAAGGCAGGTTTTCTAATCCTTTAATCATTCTCATGGCTCTTTTCTGAGCCCTCTCCAGTTTATCAACATCCTTCTTGAACTGTGGCCCCCAGCACTGGACACAGGATTCCAGCAGCGGTCGCACCAGTGCCAAATACAGAGGTAAAATAACCTCTCTGCTGCTACTTGAGATTCCCCTGTTATGCATCCCAGTATCGCATTCATTCTTTTGGCCACAGCATTACGCTTGGAGCTCACATTCAACTGATTATCCACCATGACTTCCAAAGCTTTTTCAGAGTCACTGCTTTCCTGGATAGAGTCCCTCATTCTGTAAGTATGGCTGACATTCTTTGTTCCTAGATGCGTACATTTACATTTACTTGTATTAAAATTCATATTGTTTACTTGTGCCCAGTTTACCAAACAATCCAGGTCGCTCTGTATCAGTGACCTAGCCTTGTCATTATTTACTGCACCCCCAGTCTTTGTGTCATCTGCAAACTTTATCAGTGATGATTTTATGTTTTCTTCCAGTTCATTGATAAAAATGTTAAATAGTCTAGTGCCAAGAACTGATTCCTGCAGAACCCCACTGGAAACAAACCCACTCCACGACAGTTCTCCATTTACAGTTACAACCCCAGCTCCACTGGGATCCCAAGGGCATAAATCAGCATGTGTTACTGACAGCAGGTTTGTTCTCTCTCCATGGCTTACACTTTCTATCCCCCTTTCCTGTCTCTAGCTCTAGCCTGTTCTACACTTAAAAGTTTTGCCAGCAGAGCTATGTTGGTTAGGAATGTGAAAAAAAATCACCTAACTGCGAAAATTATGCCAGCAGAAAGCCCTAGCATAGCTATGGTGACACAGGCAAAAAAAAGTCCATTTACATTATTTCTTTTGGGGAACTGGTATAAGCTATACTGGCAAAAGACCTCTTTTCCCCTGTCTATGCTTCATCTCCACTAGGAGGGTTTGCCAGTATGGCTATGCCAGCAAACCCCCTTCTTCTGTGTCTCTCTCTTTCCCCAGGGCTCTATCATATCTCCTCTCCCCTTTTCACTTAGTTATTTCTCCTCAGAAAGGCATGAAAATGTCACTAGTCTTTATTCTCCTTGTTATAAACAAATACCTATATTGCCCATCACTGTGGCATCTGGACACTTCTTGTGTAGCAGCAAACCACACAAATGGTTCAGGTTCTCCTCCCTTTTCACATCCCTTCCCATCTAAGCTTGAGGAGCCAGTGACCCTGCGTAATGTTGTATAAATTGCCTGTCCTGAAGAGATGAATCTTGCATCAAGTTCTGGAGTTCTCAAACCTTTGAAGGTCAAGAAGAGCAAAGTATAATGAACCAGACACTAGATACTTGTCTCTCCCCACTGCAAAAGTGGGCGTCTCCCTCAGGGACCGCATCTCCAAACAGACTGTGAACTACCCATTGTCCTCCTAGCCCAGATTGCTTGGGCCTGAGCTTTGAGGTTTAGTCCAATCAGAATGGAGCCAGGAGAAAAATTTCCACTCAAAATGGTCTTCTGATGGAGAGTGGCTTTTCCACTAAGGGAAATTTGTGAAGGAAAAAAAAATCCATTTTCCTCAGAATTTAAGGAGTTTTCATCTGAAAACTGAAAAAAATTCTATATTTTAACCAAAAATGGGAAGTTTTTGATTTTCTGACAAACCTGCCCCCCAAAATTTTGGGGAAAAAAATGAAAAAAAAGTTCATCAACATTTTAATGGGAAGAAACCTCTTCCCCCATCAGTCTGGCTCCCAGCCCAGCCCAGGGGCTGGTGCCGAGCACAAATAATTCCAGTGGGAGTTAATGGGAGCTGCAAGTGCTCAGCACTGCCCTAAGAGTGTTGATGAGCTGGAGTCAACTAGATTTTCACCCGGAGAAGGGGGGAGTGAGGGACACTGGGGGAAATGCCTCCTCCAGGAGTTAAAATTGAGCTAACGTAGATCAGCCAGTACATCTGTAAAGCCCACAGCAATGACTCGCAGAGCCTGAGTTGACAGACATGGGCTCACAATATGGTGCTACAAATAGCAGTGTAGACATTCCGGCCCAGGCTGGAACGTAGGACACTTCAGAGCCGGAGTCACCAAATCTACACTGCTATTTTTAACACCGTAGTGTGAGCCCTATGAGCCTGTGTCCCTTGCCCCAGGCTCTGAGACTCACTGCCTTGGGCTGCTGCTCGCTGTGTAACGCTGTGTAGGGCCAGAATGCCGTGCATGATGGCCTTTTCCTGTTCCTCCAGTCACTTGTGCTCTGGCCCTTAGTGGGTTCTGAGCTAGAGGAGAGTATGAGAGTTGTACATGCAGTGCTGTGAAAATATCCATGAGTGTCCTTGAAAAACTTAGTCATGTGGCCTGCACTGTGCACAACCCATAGCAATTATTTACTAGATGCCCTTGTGCCTTGTGCCAGATGAGTCAACCCAGTCTTTCCACCTCCATCTGTCCACTACCATGTTTCTTGCTGTTATAGTCTGTTTCCATGACAGCAGCACCTTTCTCAATGGTTTTCTTACATTTCTGATACATATAGCAATCTGCAATCCCACTGGGTAAACAGGTAAATAAAAATCCTGTGTTATGGGACAGAAAAGACATTGGCACACTCACCTCTGCTCTGAACCAACTGGGAACAGCAATTGAGCCAAGACAGAAGCTTTCAGGACTAAGCCGATTCCTTAAAAGGCTAGTGCTCCCAAAACCTTCAGTCCTCTGTCACAGGGTGTACCTGCCCTATAGTGCCCTCCTCCTGGCCAAGTATGGCACTGTAGGTGCTCCCTGCCTCAGTTTCCTCTAATGTCATCAGTAAGTTCAGTGAGGTTGTATATAGGGAATGGTGCCCCTTCTGAGGAGTGTAGTTTATTAACCAAAACTCAATGAAAATCTGTTGTTCTCTCACCCTGGGGGTCCCGTTGGTAAGAACTGATTTCACAGTTGTCACACACAGGGATTTCCGGCTGGCCATTCCCAGAACTGGAAGAGACAAAGACACACAGAGTCGCTAAACCAGAGCCACAGACTAGTTCCTCATGGCCTGGGGCAGGATCACAGAGTCCCCCCGCCACACTGGAACAATGTACCTGTGTGTCACCAACTTGGCTGCCCAGTGAGAGCTCCCCCACTTGTCCTTACTCCCCTCCTCCGCACCTCTGAGTGCCCCCTGCAGGCTGGGCCTAGGCAGGGGCACCACACCCACACCTGTTCCCAGCCATGGCTGGTGCAGGCAGGTTCACCCTCAGTGGCCAAGTGTGCAGAGCTTTGGGGTGTGTCTGCCCAGCACAGCATGGGAGCACGGGTTGACTGTCCATTGCTACAGGGAGCAGGTCACACCCAGGGCCCTGCAGCCAGACCCACGGTCCCTGAAGCTGCATAGTGGGCCCTGTGCTGCAGCAGGCTCTCATACTGATGGGATATAAGGGGAAATCTCTGAGCTCTCACTCACCTGCTCCTTATCTTCAACACCGATGATTTCTCCCATCAAGGCCAATCCCAATGTGAGTGTTTCCCCTGCCCATCTCCACTTTGGTCTGGACGATCCATGTCAGGTCCAATGGGTGGGAATGGGCTGCCTGGAGCAGAAAGCAGAACAGCGGGCAGTGAGGAGTGAGCTCTCCTCGCCTGTGCTGAATCGGGGATCCTGACCCAGCAGCAAGAGCCAGAGGCAACTCCTTGCTCCATTCAGCCAGGCTGCAGCATCCATGTTTTCTGCCGCCCAAGCACGGCAGTCAGGCGGCCTTCGGCGGCATGCCTGCGGGCGGTCTGCGGTCACGTGGATTTGGCGGCATTTCTGCGGGTGATCTTCTGGTCCCACGGCTTCAGCATACCCGCCGCCGAATTGCCGCCAAAACCGCAGGACCGGCGGACCTCCCACAGGCACGCCACCAAAGGCCGCCTGACTGCCGCCCTCACAGCGACCGGCAGGCCATCCCCTGCAGCTTGCCGCCCCAGGCACGCACTTGCTGCGCTGGTGCCTGGAGCCGCCCCTGGCAGCATCTCACCTCACCTTACCGAGTCGCTGGAAGATGCGGAACTCAGTGTGATTATCCCTGTATCATGGCATGATTACAAGCTTGCTGCATCTCTGGACCTTTCTCTGGTCTCTCTGAGTACATCCCAGGCATCGTCAGGCCTTTATCTTTACTGGAGTGGAATTCCACAATTCTCCCACTCTTAGCACAAGCCCTGGGCTACAGCACCCTGTGTATCCATTGTTCTTACCCTGCAGGTCCAACTCTGCTCACACACCTGTAGTTCTTCCCTTCGAGACCCGTGGTGTACATACAATCATAGGACTGTAAGGGAGCTCGAGAGGTCATCTAGTCCAGTCCCCTGCACTCATGGCAGGACTAAGTATTATCTAGAATGATTATAGTGATCGGACAGCCTGCGTAAAGCAAAAGTGTTGTTATTTTAGCAGTAGGATCACAGACTTTAAAACAATGAACAGTTTACACACGCTTATCTTATCTAAAGGCTAACCTCCGATGATGTTACCTAGACAGGCCTGGCTTCGTCAGTACTCCAGCGGATGCCTGTTTCTCAGCCTGGTTCCCCAGACAGCTTCTCCAGGGCCAGGAGAGTGCTCCTTTTCAGATCTTAAGATAGTTAAAGAAACTTCATGGAACTTTGTGACTTGCTTTCCCCTGCCCTGAAGCGCCAGAATACCAGGATGAAAGCAGCCCTCACAGTTGAGAAGCGAGTGGCGATAGCCCTGTGGAAGCTTGCAACGCCAGACAGCTACCGGTCAGTCGGGAATCAATTTGGAGTGGGCAAATCTACTGTGGGGGCTGCTGTGATCCAAGTTGCCAGGGAAATGAGAGACCTGGTGATATCAAGGGTAGTGACTCTGGGAAACGTGCAGGCCATAGTGGATGGCTTTGCTGCAATGGGATTCCCAAACTGTGGTGGGGCGATAGACGGAACCCATATCCCTATCTTGGCACCGGAGCACCAAGCCACCGAGTACATAAACCGCAAGGGGTACTTTTCAATGCTGCTGCAAGCCCTGGTGGATCACAAGGGACGTTTCACCGACATCAACGTGGGCTGGCCGGGAAGGGTACATGATGCTCGCGTCTTCAGGCACTCTGTTCTGTTTCGAAAGCTGGAGGAAGGGACTTTCTTCCCGGACCAGAAAATAACAGTTGGGGATGTTGAAATGCCTATCGTGATCCTTGGGGACCCAGCCTACCCCTTAATGCCATGGCTCATGAAGCCGTACACAGGCAGCCTGGACAGGAGTCAGGACCTGTTCAACTACAGGCTGAGCAAGTGCTGAATGGTGGTGGAATGTGCATTTGGGTGTTTAAAAGCGCGCTGGCGCAGCTTACTGACTTGCTCAGACCTTAGCAAAAAGAATATCCCCATTGTTATTGCTGCTTGCTGTGCGCTCCACAATATCTGTGAGAGTAAGGGGGAGACATTTATGGCGGGGTGGGAGGTAGAGGCAAATCGCCTGGCCGCTGATTACGCGCAGCCAGACACCAGGTCGGTTAGAGCAGCACAGCAGGGCGCGGTGCGCATCAGAGAAACTTTGAAAACTAGTTTTGTGACTGGCCAGGCTACGGTGTGAAACTTCTGTTTGTTTCTCCTTGATGAACCCTCCACCCCCCCCGACCCGGTTCACTCTACTTCCCTGTAAACCAACCACCCCACCCTTCCCTCCCCCCTTCGAGCACCGCTTGCAGAGGCAATAAAGTCATTGTTACTTCACATTCATGCATTCTTTATTAATTCATCACACAACTAGGGGGATAATTGCAAAGGTAGCCCAGGATGGGTGGGGGAGGAGGGAAGGAAAAGGACACACTGCAGTTTAAAACTTTAAAACTTTAACACTTATTGCTCGGGAAATCATCTAGGGTGGAGTGACTGGGTGGCCGGAGGCCCCCCCACCGTGTTCTTGGGCGTCTGGGTGAGGAGGCAATGGGACTTGGGGAGGAGGGCTGTTGGTTACACAGGGGCTGTAGCGGCGGTCTCTGCTCCTGCTGCCTTTCCTGCAGCTCAACCATACGCAGGAGCATATCAGTTTGATGCTCCAGCAGCCGGAGCATCGACTCTTGCCTTCTGTGTGCAAGCTGACGCCACCTCTCCTCTTCAGCCCGCGATTCAGCACGCAACCTCTCCTCTTCAGCCCGCAATTCAGCACGCCACCTCTCCTCTCGCTCATATTGGGCTTTTCTAAAATCAGTAATTGACTGCCTCCACGCATTCTGCTGTGCTCTGTCAGCGTGGGAGGCAGTCTGTAGTTCAGTAAACATTTCATCACGCGTCCTTCGCTTCCGCTTTCGAATATTCACTAGCCTCTGTGAAGGAGAAACATTTGCAGCAGGTGGAGGAGAAGGGAGAGGTGGTTAAAAAGATACATTTTAGAGAACAATGGGTACACTCTTTCACGTTAAATTTTGCTGTTCACATCACACAGCACATGTGCTTTCGTTACAAGGTCGCATTTTTCCTCTTATATTGAGGGCCTGCCGGTTTGGTGTGAGAGATCACTCACGCAGTGCCAGGCCACAGATTTCAGCTTGCAGGCAGCCATGGTAAGACACAGCCTTTTGGCTTTTTTAACCTTGTTAACATGTGGGGATGGTTTAAAACAGTACTGCTCTCATTAACCATACCAAGCACCCGTTGGGTTGGCCATTTAAAATGGGTTTGCAATGTAAAAGGAGGGACTGCGGTTTCAGGGTTAACGTGCAGCACAAACCCAACTAATTCCCCTCCCCCACACACCCAATTCTCTGGGATGATCACTTCACCCCTCCCCCCCACCGCATGGCTAACAGCGGGGAATATTTCTGTTCAGCAGAGCAGGAAGGGGCACCTCTGAATGTCCCCTTAATAAAATCACCCCATTTCAACCAGGTGACCGTGAATGAGATCACTCTCCTGAGGATAACAAAGAGCGATAAGGAATGGATGTTGTCTGCATGCCAGCAAACACCGGGACCATACGCTGCCATGCTTTGTTATGCAATGATTCCAGACTACGTGCTACTGGCCTGGCGTGGTAAAGTGTCCTACCATGGCGGACGGGATAAGGCAGCCCTCCCCAGAAACCTTTTGCAAAGGCTTTGGGAGTACATGAAGGAGAGCTTTCTGGAGATGTCCCTGGAGGATTTCCGCTCCATCCCCATACACGTTAACAGACTTTTCCAGTAGCTGTACTGGCCGCGATTGCCAGGGCAAATTAATCATTAATCATTAAACACGCTTGCTTTTAAACCATGTGTAATATTTACAAAGGTACACTCACCAGAGCTCCCCTGTGTGCCCACGGGGTCTTGGGTGAGTTCGGGGGTTACTCGTTCCAGGTCCAGGGTGATAAACATATCCTGGCTGTTGGGGAAACCGGTTTCTCCGCTTCCTTGCTGCTGTGAGCTATTTACATTATCTTCATCCTCATCTTCCTCGTACCCCGAACCCGCTTCCCTGTGTGTTTCTCCAGTGAGGGACTCATAGCACACGGTTGGGGTAGTGGTGGCTGCACCCCCTAGAATGGCATGCAGCTCCGCGTAGAAGCGGCATGTTTGCGGCTCAGCCCCGGACCTTCCGTTTGCTTCTCTGGCTTTGTGGTAGGCTTGCCTTAGCTCCTTAATTTTCATGCGGCACTGCTGTGCGTCCCTGTTATGGCCTCTGTCCTTCATGGCCTTGGAGACCTTTTCTAATATTTTGCCATTTTGTTTACTGCTTCGGAGTTCGGCCAGCACTGATTCATCTCCCCATATGGCGAGCAGATCCCGTACCTCCCGTTCTGTCCATGCTGGAGCTCTTTTGCGATCCTGGGACTCCATCATGGTTACCTGTGCTGATGAGCTGCGTGGTCACCTGTGCTCTCCACGCTGAGCAAACAGGAAATGAAATTCAAACGTTCGCGGGGCTTTTCCTGTCTACCTGGCCAGTGCATCTGAGTTGAGAGTGCTGTCCAGAGCGGTCACAATGAAGCACTGTGGGATAGCTCCCGGAGGCCAATAACGTCGAATTCCGTCCACACTAACCCAATTCCGACCCCCTAAGGCCGATTTTATCGCTAATCCCCTCGTCGGAGATGGAGTAAAGAAACCGGTTTAAAGGGCCCTTTAAGTCGAAAGAAAGGGCTTCGTCGTGTGAACGTGTCCAGGCTAAATTCGAATTAACGCGGCTAAAGTCGACCTAAACTCGTAGTGTAGACCAGGCCTTAGTTTGATAGCATCCTGTCTGGCAAGAAATCACTTAGCAATGGTTGTGGTTGTGAAACCCTCATTTCTGTATGTTTTATCTTTATGGCCCCCACTTTTCTATTGTTAATCTGTCTGATTCTCCAATTGAAAAGAGATGGGCTGATTCCCTGGGGTCCTCTGGTTTATCTAGGAAGGAGACAGTGATTTTTCTGTGAGGATCATCTCCTGGATCTCACGACAGGGGGAAGGGGGGAAGTTGAGGCTCTCACTCCCCAAGGCAGCCGAGAGCCCTGTGGTTACTGCTCAATAGAACCAGACAGAGCCCTGGCTTGAAGTCCCAGCTCCTTTCCCTGAAGGAGGAAGGGCCCAACATTACATTGCACTGACTGCCCTGACCAAGGATGGCCCAGTGGGATCCCAGATAGGAGGACAGACTAGAAAATGGATCTTCCACTCTCTCTTTTCCAGTCCTCCCCAGCCACAAGTGCAGGGGACTGGACTAGATGACCTCTCAAGGTCCCTTCTAGTCCTATGATTAAGGTAAAATTGCCCCCTACAATTCCTTATTGGATGTACTAGAGCCTGTCTGTGTCTGGGGACTCTGTCAGCAGGTTCCCTGGCATGGCATCCAGGAGCTCTGCCAAGACCTTGTGCAGAGTCTGCAAAGGAAGGGAGAGCCATGGGTCAGTGTTAGGGAAACTGGGGCTACACCTGCCACAGGATAGGAAGAGGGTTCTCTGTGAAGCACTGATGAGACCCCAAACACATGTTCTGGACTCTCTCATTCATGTCCCACTGCAGGCAATTAGCAAGGACTCATGGAAGGATGACAGCTGGCTCTTTAATGCCCTTAGCAGGTCTCTGAGAGGGCCTCATAGGCAGCAAAGTATGGAACAGCCAAGTTGATATGGATGGAAGCTGGGCAAAACACAGCATGTGGAAGGAAGGAAGGAATCCTCCTTGGATGGGTAATGTAATCACCCCAGAGGGAAGGAGCCAACCCTGCAGCCTGTTCCAACTCTGCCCACCCCAACCCTCTCTCTGTAGCTCCAGCTAATCAAGGGAGCAGGGGCCAGAGGCCACTCCTGCTCCTGGCAGGGAGGAGTAGAAGAATGATCTTCCTGGATATGGGTGGTATCCTTCTCCGTGTCCATGGTGAAGACACCATGCAGGACAGCTCGCAGGAGGTGGGTCTCCAGCTCTGGCTCCAGGGCAGGTTTCATTGTGCTGGCAAGAGAGAGGAGCCAGGTTTAGACTGTGCAGTGCAGGGGTGCGACTGGCATCAACACAGATGTGAAATCACAGAGAAATAGGCACAGGCTGGCAAGAATGGAAACTGAGGCACTGAGCCAGGGAATGACAAGGCCAAGGCCTCACAGAGAGACAGTGGCAGGGCAGGAATAGCGCCTGTTCCCTGCTGCCCATCCTGTATCTGACCCCGGGAGTGAGCCTCTCCCCAAGGCCATTGTAACGTTACTGAAGTGAAAAGAACAGCCCAGCCAGGAGAGGGTGAACGTTCCTGCCACCTCTGGCAGAGAAGCTACACCTGGGGGTGACCTGGGAGAGGGAGGGGCAGTGACTCCCAGTCCTGGGCCTGAGCAGCACCAGGATTAGGGGAGCCGGGCGGGAGGGTCTCAGTACCTGAGGTTGCCCACAGCGATCAGGAAGTGGGCGAGGACGGCACTGGGTGCAGAGTCACTGGGCAACTCCTCAGTGAGCTCCTGTGAGACCCAAAGGAGCATGTGAGATTCAGGCCCCACTGATGCTTCCCAGTGAGATTACACAGCCAGTGCCCCACACCACCAGCATGATCCCCCCAACTGCATCCCCTGATCTGATTCCTTCCTGCCAATCAAAATTGGCCCCTCATCCCCTTCCCCTTATTCCCTCCTACCTGTCAAAATTGCCCCCTTCTAACTCCATCCTGACTAGTGAGCTGGAATTATCTGATTCCTTGTTCTCCACCAGCCTCAGCTGCCACTCCACTCCAGCCCCACTAATGACTATTCTCTTCTCCCCAACTGTCATCCCAGCAATCCCTGCCCTCCGCTGCCTCCTCCAGCACCACCCATTGGCCATGGGGAGACCCCTGCCCGTCCCATGTCTCGCCTCCCTCCAGCTGCTGGGTGCCGTGTCTCATTCACCACAATCCTCTCCACCACAGCTGCTTTGGAGCAGTGCGACTCCAGCGTGTCCTGCCCTCTCTGCTGTGCAGCGATGCACAAGCGGGGGATGGTGTGCAGGAATCTGAGCTGCTCAGCCTCATCCTGCACCCCCCAGGAGTGGGGCTGGGTGAGAGACAGCCTGTTAGCCAGGGACCGCCCTGCCCCACGCACACCAGCTCCAGGGCACAGTCCTCGAGGGGGGATAGTGAGGATCCCCTCATTCTCAAAATCACCCATGACTCCTGCACAGGCAGGGTCAGAAACTGGGGAGGGGACCCCAGATTGTGTGAGACAAACACCCCTATCTTGGGGGTCCCGGATCAGGTGGGACAAAAATCCCCATTGGGGTGGTGGATTGGCTGAGACAAGACCCCCATGTAGGGGGTCGGGATGCTGGCAAGGTGCAGGACAATGTCGGTTCCAGCCCAGCTGGAGAACGTTTGTACCTGTTCTCTGCCCTGGAGCTGCTCCATCAGGACCTGGAGGGCAGTTTCCTCTGTGGCCATGTCCACCCCTTTCTCCACCTCCTCTAATGAGTCCCTGGGGGTCCCTGCACCAGGGAGAGAAGGGGACAGGGTGACGCCTGCTGGCACTCAGGGCAAGGATGGGGTGTGGTGGGGATAGCAGGGTTAATGTCCCCCCTTCCCACCTCAGGGACTCAGGGCAGAGCAGGCCCCACACTCCCCACTCTGAGGGATGCCTTCAGCCCCCAGCAGCTTCAGAGAGCCCCTCCCGCTGTCCTGGACTCCCTGGGAGGTGCCTGCCCCCCTGGGGAATTGGGGACCCAAGTGGCAGCAGCTCCCACTGCTCCTCAACCCCCCAGATCCCCTTCCTGCCGGGGACAGCTGTGTGACCCCTGCTGGTGTCAGTGCAGTTCATGTGGCTCAGGCCAGACACCTGGGCTGGGAGACCCCCCCACCCCATATCACTACAGCCCCTTCCTTTTCCCTCCCTGAGTTCAGCCTGGCTCCTCACCTGGAACAAAACAAGGGCAGCCATCAGCCTTGCTGCTCCCGACTCCCCTGACCTGCTGCTGTCCCATGGGAAGCGGGCTGAACTGGTGGTGTTGGGACAAGAATCCTCCACCTCCTGCCCTGGGGAGGCTGGAAGGTCCTCACTGACCAGGCAGGGTGATGTCTCCTGCTGGGAATCAGGGCTGGGCTCCTGGGGCCAGTGCTTCCCACACAAGAAGCCCCAGAGCCACCCTGCCTGGCTCCCCTCCTGTGCTGGGTCCCGTCTGCCCAGCTGCATCCTGGGCCAGCTCCATTTGGGCCTGGCCAGTGCCTCTCTCCCTCGGCACCTGGTTGGTTTCCTCCTCCAGAAGGCCAGACACTTCCTCCTCCTGGCCTGGCTGGGAGCTGCTTCCCCACCAGCGGGGACTGAGGGGCCACTCTACTCCTGAGGAAGATGGTGGCTGCCTCCCTCAGGCTCTGGGGCCACCTGCAGAGCCTTCTTCCTGAACATCCGCAGGAGCCTGGCCATCCTGGAACTGAGCAGGGAGCAGACATGAGTCTGGGGTCAGTGCAGCATCTCACTAATAGGCCTTTTTGGTCCCTCCCGCCCCAGCCTGAGCAACTACTCCTCCCCCCCACAGGGGGCGCACACACCCCATTGGGCAGGAGCTCATTGCATGATCTGCGCCCAAAGGTCCCCCGGCCACTCCTGGTGCTGCAATACCAGGGGAGTCTCATACTCTTAGAGCAGTGGGGTCAGACACAAAGACCACTGATTAGTGTGGACAAGCAGCCCCCTTGTCCCATCCCAGGCCACACTCCCGCCCAGGTGAGAGAAGGAACAGAACCCAAGAGTCCGGACTTCTCCTGGGAAACCATTCCCCATGTCAAATTCACAACCTCCCTAATCATATGAAGCTCAGGGCCCCTGTTTCCCGTTGATTTCCACAGCAGCTCACAGGGCCTGGCCCAACTCAGAGACTCTCAGCCTGGGGAACAGTCTCCCACAAGGGAAGGGCTGGGAGTCTCATTGCTGGGACATTTCCAAAGAAACTGTAGATGGCTCTGGAGAAGCCTCTGCAGGAAATCTGTGGCCCAGTCTGAAAGCGAGGGGCTCCTGGGGACTGTTTGCAAAGATTCTCTCCCCCTATTTCTGCTTCTCCCCAGACAGACAGGGGAAGCCACTTAATGCCACTTACTTGCTCTAGGTGATGGAGCGATGGATGTTGGATGTCCAGTGTCACCAGCTGTCCCTCGCCCTTTTCCTCACTTTCCAACCCAATGCAGGCTGGAGGGGATGGTCCCCAGAGGCATTACCCTGCTCAGTCAGCAGGGAGGGTGTGGACACTGGGCAACTGACTGGCTGTGAAAAGAAGAGTCTGTCTTATTGCCAAGTGACAGAGAAACTCAGCCAGCAGCAGGGGGTCCAGAACCCTGCCCTAGTGCAGGGGTGATGACACCTCCCAGCACCTGACATACCAGCACTTTACACACATTCATGAAGGCTGTAGGTACCCCAATACTCCTGACGGGAAACAGGCCTGGGGAGGGAAGCTACTGGCTCAGGGTCACACCAAGTGTCAGAGTCATGGATGGGAACCAGCAGTCCTTATTTCCAAGCCCCTTCACTAACCACTGCTGCACACTCCCTCCCAGAGCTGGCAATTACAGCCAGGCCCTTCGGTCCAGTCCCCCTGCCCTTGAGAGGCAGTGTGATCCGCTGTAGTCACTGGACCAGGAGATTGGGAGTCCAGACATCTGGGTCCATTGTTGGTTTTCCTGTGGGACTTTGAGCAAGTCGCTCCCCCTCTCTGTGGCTCAGTGCCCAGCAGTCAAATGGGGATTTAATACTCACCCTCTATTGTAAAGTGCTGGGAGAGCCACCAGGAAAAGCTGCTCTGTCAGTGCTAAGCAGCATCTGACCATTAGAGGTCGGAGCACACTGCCCAGAACGAGGAATGTTCGGCTCTGGGGTTTCAGTTGTTTGTTTTTGGCAGGGAATCAGTATAATATCCCCAAACAGCAACAATCCTCCATTGGCCTTCTCAACATAAAGGGGTAGGGGACAAACCTCTCTACAGATACAGAAATGGTTAGTCATGCAATTAGTATAATTTATTTGGATAATGTGAGGTCATTACAAACTTGCCTGAGCCTTTACTAAATCATAGAAAAATACTTAAGTATTTTTCTATATGTGAAATACTTAAATACTTAAGTATTTTTCTATATGTGGCGCTCGGAGACTAATAGCTTATAGATTGATGGGTTGAGTTGCTTTTTTTCATAAATGAACTGATCCAGCCAGTTAAATAAACTCCTAGGAACTCTTTGCTTTCTCCCAATAAGTGACAGTCACAGAAATCTTTGAGGAGACACCTCCTCCTGCCCATCAATCTGTAATTATCACCTATAGGAGCAATGGCAGACTCCAAAATGGTGCTTTTTCAATGTTATAATTTCTATGTTGTTGCAATATTCTTTATAGTTTATGTGCTGCAATGTTAGAAAGAGATAGTTCAATATTAGTTGATTGTGATTTGTTTGTGTAGATGATGTTTGGTAGGAGCTTTTCATTGTGAATTGAGGGTTAAGTTATTGTTGAGTGTGATCTTAGGAACTGTTTGGTTAAAAGCAAACACCCAACATCAACAAGAGTGTCCTCTCAAAAAGGAAGACAACATTCCACCCCCAGCTCTCTTATAGAATCTTTGAAATATCAGGCTCAAAGGGACCTCAAGAGGTCATCAAGTCCAGCTCCCTGCACTGAGGCAGGACCAAGTGAACCTAGACTAGCCCTTAAAAATCTCCAGTGATGGGGATTCCACAACCTCCCTTGAAGCCTATTCCTGTACTTAACTGTCCTTATACTTAAACAGTTTTTCCTAATATGTAACCTAAGTTTTCTTTGCTGCAGATTTAGCCTATTGCTTCTTGTCCTACCTTCAGTGGACATGGAGAACTGTCCTCTTTATAACAGTCCTTACCATATTTGAAGACTGTTACGAGATTGTCCCTCAGTAGTACGAGATGATTACCTCCCATGGCTTACAAAGAACACTTCTGTTAATGCAACCCAGAAGGATATTAGCCTGTTTTGCAACTGCATCCCATTGCTGACCCATATTCAATTTGTCATCCACTATAACCTCCAGATCCTTTTCAGCATTACCACCACGTAGCCAGTTATTCCCCAGTTGGTAGTTGTGCATTTGACTTTTCCTTCCTAAATTAAGTACTTTGCACTTGTCTTTACTGAATTCCATTTTGTTGATTTCAAATCAATTCTCCAATTGCTGTCATCTGCAACTTTTATAAGCATATTCTCCATTCCATTATCCAAATTATTAGTGAAATATTTGAATAGTACCAGACCCAGGACTAACCCGTGCGGAACCCCACTAGATACACTCTGACTGGCAGCAAAACATTGATCATATTCAAAGAATAATTGTCTTTCAACCAGTTGTGTACCCACATTATACTGATTGCATCTAGGCCTCATTTCCCTAGTTTGCTAATGAGAATGTCATGTGGGACTGTGTCAAAAGCCTTATTGACACCAAGATATAGGACATCTACTTCTTCCCCCCCCCCCCCATCCACTAGGCCAGTAATCCTGTCAAAGAAGGAAATAGGATTGGTTTGGAATGATCTGTTCTTGACAATTCCACGCTTACTCTTCCTTATAACCCTACAATCCTGTAGGTGCTTACAAAACTGATTGTTTAATAATTTGTTCCAGTATCTTTCCAGGTATCCAAGTGACACTGACTAATCTTTAAGTCCCCAAGTACTGTCTTGTTAATGGATGGGAAGATACTTTTTTTCCTAGCAGCTCAGAAGAGAACTGGTGTACAGCACCTGGTTTGTTAAGGCCACAAAAGCTGAGCCAGGAACCTCTTCTCTCCCCTGGCAAAGAACCCCAGGTGACTAAAATAGTGGGAGTCACAGCCCTGAATGGGCTTTAATAGAGACAAAATTTAGCCCTGACCATTTCTTGTTCTTGTAGCAAATTTTAGAATTCCTTGGCGCTCAACACCTTGACACACCCCTTTCTCCTTCACAAAGGGCTTTAAAGCCCATTATCTCACCAAGGGTATATCTACACTACGTGATTACTCCGATTTTACAGAATTCGATTTTTGGCAACAGATTGTATAAAGTCGAGTGCATGCGGCCACACTAAGCACATTAATTCGGCGGTGTGCGTCCATGTACCGAGGCTAGTGTCGACTTCCGGAGTGTTGCTCTGTGGGTAGCTATCCCATAGCTATCCCATAATTCCCGCAGTCTCCCCCGCCCATTGGAATTCTAGGTTGAGATCCCAATGCCTGATGGGGCAAAAAACATTGTCGCAGGTGGTTCTGGGTATATGTCGTCAGGCCCCCCTCTCCCTCCCTCCCTCCGTGAAAGCAACGGCAGACAACCGTTTCGCGCCTTTTTTCCTGGATGAACTGTGCAGATGCTACCGGTCAGTCGGGAATCAATTTGGAGTGGGCAAATCTACTATAGGGGCTGCTGTGATGCAAGTAGCCAAAGCAATCACTGAGCTGCTGCTACCACCAAAGGTAGTGACTCTGGGAAATGTGCAGGTCATAGTAGATGGCTTTGCTGCAATGGGATTTCCTAACTGTGGTGGGGCGATAGATGGAAGCCATATCCCTATCTTGGCACTGGAGCACCAGGGCAGCCAGTACATAAACTGCAAGGGGTACTTTTCAATGGTGCTGCAAGCATTGGTGGATCACAAGGGACGTTTCACCAACATCAATGTGGGATGGCTGGGAAGGGTTCATGATGCTCGCGTCTTCAGGAACACTAGTCTGTTTAAACAGCTGCAGCAAGGGATTTACTTCCCAGACCAGAAAATAACCGTTGGGGATATTGAGATGCCTATAGTTATCCTTGGGGACCCAGCCTACCCCTTGCTCCCATGGCTCATGAAGCCATACACAGGCACCCTGGACAGTAGTCAGGAGCTGTTCAACTACAGGCTGAGCAAGTGCAGAATGGTGGTAGAATGTGCATTTGGACATTTAAAGGGTCGCTGGCGCACTTTACTGACTTGCTCAGACCTCAGCCAAACCAATATTCCCATTGTTATTGCTGCTTGCTGTGTGCTCCACAATCTCTGTGAGAGTAAGGGGGAGACCTTTATGGTGGGGTGGGAGGCTGAGGCAAATCACCTGGCCGCTGATTACGTGCAGCCAGACACCAGGGCGATTAGAAGAGCACACCAGGAAGCGCTGCGCATCAGAGAAGCTTTGAAAACCAGTTTTATGACTGGCCAGGCTACGGTGTGAAAGTTCTGTTTGTTTCTCCTTGATGAAAACCCACCCCCTTGATTGACTCATTCCCTGTAAGCAACCCACCCTCCCCCCTTCGATCACAGCTTGCTTTCAAAGGGAATAAAGTCACTATCATTTAAAAATCATGTATTTTTTATTAATTGATTATAAACATAGGGAGAGAACTGGGGTTTGGGAGGAGGGGAGGAGGGAAGGAAAAGGCCACTTCAAAAGCTGTTGAAAGACAGCCTTTTGCTTGGGCTGTCCACTGGGGTGGAGTGGCAGGGTGCACGGAGCCTCCCTCCCCCCCCGCGTTCTTGGGCATCTGGGTGAGGAGCTTATGGAACTTGGGGAGGGGGGAGGGCGGTTATACAGGGGCTGCAGCGGCACTCTGTGATCCTGCTGCCGTTCCTGAAGCTCCACCAGACACCGGAGCATGTCCGTTTGATCACGCAGCAGCCCCAGCGTTGCATCCTGCCTCCTCTGATCTTCCTGCCGCCACCTCTGATCTTCCTGCCGCCACCTCTCATCTCGAGCGTCCCTCCTCTCCTCACGTTCGTCCCTCCTGTTCTCACGTTTGTTCCTCCTGTCCTCACATTCATTGGCAGCTTTCCTGTACTTTGATACTGTGTCCTTCCACTCATTCAGATGAGCTCTTTCATTGCGGGTTGACTGCATGATCTCAGAGAACATTTCGTCTCGCATGCGTTTTTTTCGCCGCCTTATCTGAGATAGCCTTCGGGACGAAGGAGGGAGGCTTGAAATATTTGCAGCTGCGGGAGGGAAAAAAGGGAGAGAAGTATTTAAAAAGATACATTTTACAGAACAATGCTTATACTCTTTCACGGTGAACAACACTATTCACATTACATAGCACATGTGATTTCGGTACAAGGTCGCATTTTGCATCTTGAGTGCCTGCAGCTTTGGTGTTAGAGATCATAGATGCAGGGCCGGGCAACAGAATTCGGCTTGCATGCGGCCATGGTAAGCCATTGTCTTTCGGCTTCTGCAACCTTCATAAAAGCAGCACCCTCCTTTCCCATACCAAGCAAAGCCCGTTGAGTGCTGCGTTTTTCGTGTTAACATGCAGCAGCAGCAGCAGAAAAAGACGGTTACTCACCGTTGTAACTGTTGTTCTTCGAGATGTGTTGCTCATATCCATTCCAGTTAGGTGTGCGCGCGCCGCGTACACGATCGTCGGAAAACTTTTACCCTAGCAACACCCGGTGGGTCGGCTGTGGAGCCCCCTGGAGTGGCGCCTTCATGGCGCTGGATATATACCCCAGCCGACCCAGCGCCCCCTCAGTTCCTTCTTGCCGGCTACTCCGACAGTGGGGAAGGGGGGCGGGTTTGGAATGGATATGAGCAACACATCTCGAAGAACAACAGTTACAACGGTGAGTAACCGTCTTTTCTTCTTCGAGTGCTTGCTCATATCCATTCCAGTTAGGTGACTCCCAAGCCCCACCTAGGTGGCGGGGTCGGAGTGAGACATTGCTGCGTGAAGAACCGCTGACCCAAAAGCAGCATCGTCTCTGGATTGTTGCACCAGCGCATAGTGAGCAGCGAATGTGTGTACGGAAGACCAAACTGCAGCCCTACAAATGTCCTGGATCGGGACTTGAGCCAGGAAGGCAGTCGAGGAGGCCTGGGCCCTCGTGGAGTGAGCGGTGAGGCGTGGCGTCGGGACACCGGCCAGGTCGTAGCAAGCACGAATGCAGGACGTGATCCAAGAGGACAGGCACTGTGAAGAGACCGGTGAGCCTTTCATCCGGTCGGCCACCGCAACGAAGAGTTGCGTCGTCTTCCTAAATGGCTTTGTACGGTCGATGTAGAAAGCCAGGGCCCTGCGTACGTCCAAAGAATGCAAACGCTGGTCATGGTGAGTAGCATGCGGCTTTGGATGGAAGACCGGGAGAAAGATATCCTGGTTTACATGGAAAGGTGAAACCACCTTGGGAAGAAAGGCAGGGTGGGGGCGAAGCTGCACCTTGTCCTTGTGGAACACCGTGTATGGGGGTTCGGACGTCAGCGCTCTGAGTTCAGAAACACGCCGAGCTGAGGTGATGGCTACGAGGAAGGCCGTCTTCCAGGATAAGTACAGGAGCGAACAGGTCGCCAATGGTTCAAACGGAGGCCCTGTGAGCCTGGAGAGAACGAGGTTGAGGTCCCACGTCGGAACCGGCTGGCGTTGCTGTGGGTACAGCCGGTCTAGGCCCTTGAGGAATCTAACGACCATCGGGTTAGAAAAGACCGAGGACGCGAGTTCTCCTGGGTGGAAAGCCGAAATAGCGGCGAGGTGAACCCTGATTGAAGATATCGCCAAGCCCTGCTGTCTTAGGGACAGGAGATATTCCAGTATGAGAGGGATAGGAGCCTGCAAGGGGGACGTAGCTCGTTGCTCACACCAACAGGAGAACCGCTTCCACTTGGCTAAGTAAGTGGACCGCGTCGAGGGCTTTCTACTTCCCATCAGGATCTGCTGGACGGACTGCGAGCATTGCCGCTCTGTCTGACTCAGCCATGGAGCATCCACGCTGTGAGGTGGAGCGATTGCAGGTCGGGGTGACACAGTCGGCCGTGGTCCTGAGAGACGAGATCCGGAGTCAAGGGGAGCGTGATCGGCGCTTGAACCGACAGCTCCAACAGTGTGGTGTACCAGTGCTGCCTCGGCCAAGCGGGAGCTACTAGAATTACTCGTGCATGGTCTGTGCGGATCTTGAGTAGTACCCTGTGGACCAGCGGAAACGGGGGAAAGGCGTAGAACAGGTGGTCCTTCCACGTTAGAAGGAAGGCGTCCGACAGAGAGCCTGGGGCTCGCCCATATAGGGAGCAGAACGCCTAGCACTTCCTGTTGGCTCGAGAAGCGAACAGGTCGACCTGGGGAAATCCCCACCTCTGGAAGACGGAATAGATGATGTCCGGGTGAATTGACCACTCGTGCGTCTGGAAGGACCTGCTGAGACGGTCCGCCAGCGTATTCTGGACTCCAGGAAGGAACGATGCCGTGAGATGGATCGAGTGGGCGATACAGAGGTCCCACAGGCGAATGGCTTCTTTGCAGAGGAGCAATGAGTGGGCTCCGCCTTGCTTGTTGATGTAAAACATGGCCGTGGTGTTGTCGGTGAGGACCAACACAGAACGGCCCTGTAGGAAATTGAGGAATGCCTGGCAGGCTAGTCGCACCGCCATCAGTTCTCGGACGTTGATGTGCAGGGCTAGTTCGGACGCGGACCACAGGCCCTGGGTATGGTGCTCCCCGAGGTGAGCGCCCCATCCTAGAGATGAAGCGTCCGTGACTAGGTGGAGGGAGGGTTGTGGGGCGTGAAAAGGTACTCCTGCACAGACCGCCGCGCGGTCCAACCACCAGGTGAGGGAGGCCAAGACCGAGGACGGAACCGTGACCAGCATGTTCAGGTCGTCCCAGTGAGGACGGTACACCGATGACACCCAAGCCTGTAGTGGGCGAAGCCGTAGTCTGGCATGCCTTGTTACGTAGGTGCACGAGGCCATGTGACCCAACAGGGCAAGGCATGTTCTTATGATGGTAATCGGAGATGCCCGGAGTCCTTGAATGACGCGTGCGATGGTCTGAAATCGGCTGTCTGGCAGAATGGCTCGTGCACGTCTGGAGTCCAGGATTGCTCCAATGAACTCTATTCTCTGGGTTGGCACTAGAGTGGACTTCTCTCTGTTGAGTAGAATGCCCAGCTTGTGGAAAGTGTGTGTCACTATGAGGACGTGAGCCTGAACTTGGTCCCTGGTGCGGCCGCGCACCAGCCAGTCGTCCAAATACGGGAACACCTGTACCCCTTGTCGACGAAGGTATGCCGCGACGACTGCCAGACACTTTGTGAACACTCTGGGAGCCGAGGACAAGCCGAAGGGAAGGACTGCAAATTGGTAGTGCACCTTGTTTACTACAAATCGCAGGAAGCGCCTGTGAGGCGGATAAATTGCTATATGGAAATATGCATCCTTCATGTCGAGGGCGGCGAACCAGTCTCCAGGATCCAGTGAAGGAATAATGGTCCCCAATGATACCATGCGGAACTTCAACTTTACTATGAATTTGTTGAGTCCGCGCAAGTCTAAGATGGGCCGTAGACCCCCTTTCGACTTGGGGATCAGGAAGTAGCGGGAATAAAACCCCCTGCCCCTTAACTCTGGTGGAACCTCCTCTATAGCCCCCATAGCAAGGAGCCCAAAAACCTCCTGTGTAAGGAGTTGCTCGTGAGAAGGGTCCCTGAAGAGGGACGGGGAGGGGGAGTGGGGGGGGGCGAGGAAAACTGGAGGGCGTATCCCCTCTCCACAGTGCGAAGGACCCAACGGTCCGAGGTTATAAGGGACCAAGCACGGTGGAAACGGGAGAGGCGATCCCGGAAGGGGGGAGTTGAATCCTGGGTACTGGTTATGGTGCCGTCCTCGACCGCACCTTCAAAAGGTTTGCCTAGGCCCTGAAGGTGGCCTAGGCTGGCCCTGGTTCTGACCGGGTTGAGGGCCGGTCGACCTTCGCCTACCGCCTCGACCCCGCCTCCTGGCAAAGTCCTGTCTCGGATGAGGCGGGGGAGGGTAGAACCTCTGAGGCTGGGGCCTGAAGGGTCTGCGCTGTGGCCCTGGGACATGCATCCCCAGGGAGCGCATCATTGTCCGAGAGTCTTTGAGGTTTTGGAGCCTAGAGTCCGTCTTCTCAGAAAACAGGCCCTGGCCCTCAAAGGGTAAGTCCTGGAGGGTCTGCTGCAGTTCTGGCGGCAAGCCTGACACCTGGAGCCAGGAGATTCGCCTCATGGCTATACCCGACGCCAGGGTTCTAGCGGCCGAGTCAGCTATATCCAGGGAGGCCTGTAGGGAGGTGCGTGCCACCCGCTTACCCTCGTCTACCAAAGTCCCGAACTCTTCCCTAGATTCCTGGGGAACCAGTTCTTTAAACTTCCCCATTGAGGACCAGGTGTTAAAGTTATACCGGCTTAAGAGCGCCTGTTGGTTGGCCGCTCTAAGTTGAAGCCCCCCCGCCGAATAGACCTTGCGCCCGAACAAATCGAAGCGCTTAGCGTCCTTCGATTTTGGCGCTGCCGCCTGCTGGCCATGGCGCTCCCGTGCATTCACTGATGACACCACCAGTGAGCACGGTTGGGGATGGGTATACAAATACTCGTGGTCCTTGGAGGGAACAAAGTACTTCCTCTCCACGCCTCTGGCTGTGGGTGGAATAGAGGCCGGGGTTTGCCAGATCGAGGTGGCATTAGCCTGTATGGTGCGAATAAGCGGTAACGCCACTCTGGATGGGGCATCCGCTGAGAGGATGTTCACTATCGGGTCGTGAACCTCCACGATCTCCTCCATCTGGAGGTCCATATTGCGCGCCACCCGGCGCAACAGGTCCTGATGGGCCCGAAGGTCTATAGGGGGCGGGCCCATGGCGGATGTCCCCGCTACCGCCTCATCGGGGGAGGAGGAGGAGGATGCCCCCGGTGGCAAGGGGTCCAATGGCAGATCCTGCTCTAGGTGCTCCTGGAGCTGGGCCTCGCTCGCCCCAGGGTCCAGGGCCTCCGCAGGCGTGGGCACTGGAGCCTCCATGCCCCCTGGGGGGGGGCGGGAGATGGTGGCCTCCGGGGCTCTGGGCTCAGAACGTGCCGAGCGGGAGGCAGACGGCTGAGCCCCTTGGGCTTGGTGGTAGGCCCATGGGGTCCAAAAGGACCAGTGCGCAGGTCCCTGTCCTCTGCCGTGTCCTGTGAATGGCCGAAGTCTGCCGAAGCCGCCTGCCCCTGGGGAGGGTAGGCCGATCTAGAGGCCCCCTCAGAGGAGCGGGATGCAGATCTCGACGGCCACGGCGGTGCCGAGCGCGATGCATCCGGCCCCGGCTGGTGCGGTGCCGATCGGTGCCGGTCGTAGGGCGATCTGTCCCAGCGCGGTGCCGGAGAGTGGTGCCGGGATCGGGATCGGTGCCGGTAGCCCTGCCGGTGCCGCGATCCGGATCTGGAGCGGGACGACGACCGTGACGAGACCCGGTACCGGGAGTGGTCCCTCGAGCGGCGCTCATACCGGTGCCGGGAGGTACGCCTCGTGTCCGATCGGCGCCGGTGGTCGCGACGGTGCCGAGATGTAGAGCGGTGTCGCGAAGAGGATCTCGACCGCGAGTACGACCGGTGCCGAGGTGATAGTCGGCGCCGGGACTCCGAGCGGCGTCGGGACCTGCTCCGAGACCTGGAGCGGTGCCGAGAGTCTACAGCTGGAGACGGTGGGCGCACCAGTGCAGGCTTGCCTCTGGACTGCACTATGCGTGGAGCCACCGGTGCCGGAAGTTGCGACGGTGCCGGCTCCGTGAGGGCAATAAGGTCCCTCGCGGTCGCAAATGTCTCCGGGGTTGAAGGGAGACAAGGTTCCACCACCAGCCTAGGTGGTGAAACAGTCCGCACCGGACTCAACGGCCTCGGTGCCGGAGTCGACGGTGTGGCTGCCTGCTTCTGGCGGTCCAAAGGCGGACGCGGCTCTACCCCCGGCACCGGGGGAGCCGGCGTCTTCAGGGCAGCAATGTCCTGTGCCTTGCGGGCCTTCTTATGGCCCGGAGATAGGGATCGGCGCCGAGTCCCCTGAGGCGGGCGCGGTGCCGAAGTCGGCCGGTGCCGAGAGGACTTGTCCGCGGCACCGGTCGGAGCCGCTGGGGCGCTGCGCACCGAGGCGCTCGGTGCCGGGGCTGGGCGCGCCGAGGGAGGATCCGGGCTGAGTGCCGCCTCCATTAGGAGCTGCCGAAGCCTAAAGTCCCGCTCCTTTCTTGTTCGAGGCTTGAAGGCCTTGCAGATCTGGCACTTATCTGCTTGATGGGATTCCCCGAGGCACTTCAAGCAGGAGGTGTGCGGGTCGCTCGTTGGCATAGGCTTCGCGCAGGACGCGCACGGCTTAAAGCCAGGAGCCTTGGGCATGAGCCCGGTATGCTCCGGGGGAAAAAAGGGGGGAGAACAACCCCCTTAACCCCCGCTAACAATTTACAACAACTACAAAACTAAATAAACGACTATCTAAAGAACTTTAACTACTATACACAACTATCTACAGAAATGAGAACGATAAGCTAGGGAGTGTGGAGACCAGCTATGCCGTGCTCCACAGTTCCAACGACCGTCAGGGGCGGTAAGAAGGAACTGAGGGGGCGCTGGGTCGGCTGGGGTATATATCCAGCGCCATGAAGGCGCCACTCCAGGGGGCTCCACAGCCGACCCACCGGGTGTTGCTAGGGTAAAAGTTTTCCCACGATCGTGCACACGGCGCGCGCACACCTAACTGGAATGGATATGAGCAAGCACTCGAAGAAGAACCAAACTAACCCCCCCCCATCCAATTCTCTGGGATGATCGCTTTACCCCTCCCCCCACCGTGTGGCTAGCATCAGGGAAGATCCCTGCTAGCCAAACAGCTCAGTGCCAATGCCCCCCCTCCCACCCCCCGTTTGGCTAACTGCAGGGAAGGATTTCTTTTCAGCCACAGGCAAACAGCCCAGTAGGAACGGCCACCTCTGTCCCCTTAATTAAATTCCCATATTTCAACCAGGTTACCATGAACGATATCACTCTCCTGAGGATAACACAGCGAGATAAAGAACGGATGTTGCTTGAATGCCAGCAAACACCGGGACCATACGCTGCCAGGCTTTGGCATGCAATGATACCAGATTACTTGCTACTAGCATGGCGTGGTCAAGTATCCTACCATGGAGGACGGAATAAGGCTGCCCTGCCCAGAAACCTTCTGCAAAGGCTTTTGGAGTACCTCCAGGAGAGTTTCATGGAGATGTCCCTGGAGGATTTCCGCTCCATCCCCAGACACGTTAACAGACTTTTCCAGTAGCTGTACTGGCCGCGAATGCATCCCAAGTCCTCAGGGCAAATTAATCATTAAAAAACGCTTGCTTTTAAACCATGTTTTATATTTACAAAGGTACACTCACCAGAGGTCCCTTTTTTGGCTTCCTGGTCTGGGATACTGCCTTGGGAGGGTTGGGAGGCTACTTCAGTCAGGCTGAGAAAAAGATCCTGGCTGTTGGGGAGAACGGTGTGCTGTGTGCTCTCCGCAAGCTCGTCCGCCTCCTCCTCTTCATCTTCCTCCGCAAAATCCTCAGGCATGGCTGAAAGTAACCCCTCATCGGAATCCACGGTCAGGGGTGGGGTAGTGGTGGCGGCCCCCCCTAGAACTGCATGCAGCTCAGTGTAGAAGCGGCATGTCTGCGGCTCTGCCCCGGACCTTCTGTTTGCTTCTTTAGTTTTCTGGTACGCTTGTCTGAGCTCCTTAACTTTCACGCGGCACTAATATGAGTCCCTATTGTGGCCTCTCTCCATCATGCCCTTGGAGATTTTTTCAAATGTTTTGACATTTCATCTTTTGGAACGTAGTTCTGCTAGCACGGAATCGTCTCCCCATACAGTGATCAGATCCAGTGCCTCCCGTACGGTCCATGCTGGAGCTCTTTTTCAATTCTCAGACTGCATGGTTACCTGTGCTGATGAGCTTTGCATGGTCACCTGTGCTCTCCACGCTGGGCAAACAGGAAATGAAATTCAAAAGTTTGTGGGGCTTTTCCTGTCTACCTGGCCAGTGCATCCGAGTTCAGATTGCTGTCCAGAGCGGTCACAATGGTGCACTGTGGGATAGCTCCCGGAGGCCAATACCGTCAAATTGCGTCCACACTAACCCTAATTCGAACCGGCAATGTTGATTTTGGTGCTACTCCCCTCGTCGGGGAGGAGTACAGAAATCGATTTTAAGAGCCCTTTATGTTGAAGTAAATGGCTTCGTTGTGTGGACGGGTGCAGGGTTAATTTGATTTAATGCTGCTAAATTCGACCTAAACTCGTAGTTTAGACCAGGCTCACTACTCCCCTGAGTTAGAGAAGTATCCCTATTCCCATTGGACAGATGGGGATACTGAGGTATAGAGATGGGAAGTGACCTGCCAATGGTCACACAGCAAGGCAAGGGCAGAGGCAGAAGAGAAGCAAAGAGTCCTGACTCTAATTGATGGACAGCAAACCCCACAGAGGCAGGAATAGAGCCCAGGAATTGAGATCGTGGGAAAATGTTTATTGAAACAGTTTTGTGTCAGAAAATCCCATTAAGACTATACCAGTTTGTTTCTTGAAATCATATTGATTTGGATAAAAATTCCTTGCAAAAACATTTTTTGCACAACAAAAGCATGTCCTGGTTGTCAAAGTGTTAAACTATCTCATTGCATACAAAGAGTAGATACTTTGAACTAGAAAATTAGATAAGCTGCTTCAGTCTGTGCTAAGTAGTTGCTGCTCTTAACTATTTAACAATAATAAAACACAAATAAAATAGAATATTTCAGCTATAATGTCATAATCTGACATGACTCGGCATGATAGGGCACCTCATATTATGCACTGCTACTAGGGACACCCTCAAACTGATCCCCACAACTCCCCATCCTCCACCTGCTGTGAGGTAGGTAGAAGATTGTTATCCTTAACTGACAGAGGGAGAAACTAAGGCTGAGAAAGGTGAAGTGACTTGTCTGAGGTCACACAGCCAGTCAGTGGCAGAGTTGGGAACAGGACCCAGGAGTCCTGACTTTCAAACTAGCCATCAGATCTTGAATTTCATACATTCACTGATCAGAATAAAGTGTTCTCAGATGAGCTACAGACCAACAACTGTTCAGAGTAATTATTCAGTAAGTATTTTAGAAGAACTAGAACGTTAGAGAGAATCATGATCTGAACATAGACAATTAACGGGGAGAAGCAACAAGATTAATTGAATACATGATTGGTTGTGACTCATTTGCTTGGTCTTAAAGAGAACAACAAGGACCCGAGTCTACTCCCTGTCAATAGCACTGTGCTCAACCAATAAACATTGAGACTCTGAGGGGCAGGAGGCAGAGGGTTCTCACCAGATATCCCAAAGGATGGCCCAGGTCACCATCAGAGGTGATCATTCTTGGAACACTTTTCCAGCCCCACCTCTTTGTGGGAGGGGAGCAGGGAAAAACTCAACGATAAAAGAAGCAAGAGAAGAAGAAAAAGGAGGGATGGATGGAGGAAAAGGG
The DNA here is from genome assembly GCF_028017835.1 of Emys orbicularis. Lineage (NCBI taxonomy): Eukaryota > Metazoa > Chordata > Testudines > Emydidae > Emys > Emys orbicularis. The sequence continues at coordinate 26,250,220 of NC_088699.1, forward strand.
AAACCAAAAAGGACAAACCCCAGTGATTCTAAGGGACAAAGTCCTAGATGGGAAATAAAATTCTGCCACCTTAGCCTAGTGTTTTCTGTGCCTCGAATTTAGCCAGCAACAGATAGATCAGACTGAACAGGTTCCAAAGCTCTCTGAGGCTCTTCCCTTCTAAACCAGGGATGTCCATTTTCTAGCAAAATCAGTAGTAGGAAAGGAGAAAACTCTGAAGAGGGTCCTCCTCACACTCATGTATGTGAACCTGAATTCTCTCTCAGTCCTCAAGGAGAGATCTCAAGGAGGAGGCTTGCTGCAGCAAAGCCACAGGGGTCTCCAAGGTTGCCCCAGCCCTGCACCCCTGTCCTGCCTGGCTGGTATCATGGGGCTCTCTGTGAGGTCATCGCCTCCCCACCACCTTTGGCTGAGGATGTGAGGTTGAGGTCCTGAAAAAGGCTCTAGTGATGTCACTGTCACACCCACCCCTCCCATGCAAGGCTTATGTCCTGCCCCTGGCCAGCCTCTTTGGATGTTTGAACTGCTCCCTGTGGATCATGCTGCTCACTCACTGTTGAGTGTGGGGAGCAAGCCAGCTACTCAGTAAAACATCAGAGGCTGCTCCCCCTGCCACACTCTGTTTTTCATAATTTGTAGACTTTAAGGCCAGAAGAGACCATTAGAGCAGGGGTTCTCAAACTGGGGGTCGGGAGGTTATTACATGGGAGGTTGCAAGCTGTCAGCCTCCATCCCAAACCCTGATTCACCTCCAGCATTTATAATGGTGTTAAATATATTTTAAAGTGTTTTTAATTTATAAGGGGGGGGGGGGGTCGCACTCAAAGGCTTGCTATGTGAAAGGGGTCACCAGTACAAAGCTTTGAGAACTACTGCATTAGAGCATCTTATCTTAACTCCTACATATCACAGGCCTCCTGTAGAGCACAATAACTGTTTTTTGACCAAAGCACCTCCCAGAAAGGCATCTAGTCTTCATTAGAAGACATCAAGAGATGGAGAATCCACTACTTCCCTTGGTAGTTTGTTCTGGTGGTGAATCATCCCCACTATTAAATATCTGTGCCTTATTTCTAATACGAATTGGTCTGTTTTCACCTTCCAGCCATTGGGTTTTTTTATGCCTTTCTCAGCTAGATTAAAGGGGCCTTTAATACCTGATATTTTCTCTCCATGAAGGCACTTCATGCAATCAATTCACCTCTCAATCTTTTCTATAAACTAAACAGATCGAGCTCTTTCAATAGCTCACTAGAAGACATTTTTCTCCAACCCTCAAAACATTTGATGGCTCTTTGCTGCCCCAGCTCCAATTTTTCAACATCTTTTTAAATACGTGGACACCCAAACTGGCTGCAATATTCCAATAGCAGCCTCACCAATGCTGTGTCACCTCCCCACCCAATCAGTACTCTGTGCATATGTCTAATGGTGGCTTCCACCCCGTACTCCACAGCATCACACTGGGAGCTCATGTTGAGTGGCTTGCCCAGTATGACCCCTAAATCCTTTTCAGAGTCACTGCTTGCCTGGATACAGTTCCCCCATTCGTGTGGCCGGCATGCTTTGTTGCTAGGTATATCACCTTGCAGTTCGTGCTGTTAACACTTGTTCTGTTTGAATGGGTCCAGCTTACAAAGTGATCCACTTCACTCTGTATGACTGCCCTGTCATCATTATATACCACTCTGCCATCCACCAATGGTATCAGCAGTTATTTTATATTTTCTTCCAGTTCACTGATAAAAATCATTTAAAAAATTAGTTCTTGAGAGACTCTTCAGACCCCTAGTACCAAGTGCCTGCTCCCCACAGCACAGTGGGAAAAGGCCATCCAGCCCTGCTGCTACATAGGAGCTAACCATAGAACAAACAGATGCTTAGGAGCTGTCTTACCCATAGGCTCTGAACAACATGTCGGGGTCAGCAGCTTATAAATGCACTACAGAGCTGTAGTGTAGACAGGTCCCAACTGTGTGTGTAAAATAGGAATAATAAAACCTTGATTTTCTCTATTTTATAGTTGGGGAAACTGAGGCACACAGAGGTGAAGAGACCTGTCATGGCCACAAAGCCAGGAATAGAAAATGGCATGTTTTCTGATTGCCAGTCCTGGGCCCTAGCTCTGGTTATCCTGGCCTCTCTGCTCTAACTTTAGTCACAGCCCAACTAAATGTTTTCTTCTCCATGTCCCTTAACTCCACATCACAGCAGAAGATACTCTGTTAGCCAGCGGGCTCTAATGCATGTGGGTGTCTTTCCAAAAGACGTGCTCTGGCTCAGTGACATGTTATGGGTTTAATGGAGGAACCTGGTGACATTCTATGACCAGTGTTGTGCAGGAGGTCAGACTAGATGGGCATAATGATCCTTTCTGACCTTAAAGTCGATGAATCGATACATTTCACTGCTGCTAGGAAGAGAACTCTGGACATATTTTCTCATTCAATTTTAGTTGGAATAATTTAAATCCAGTCAAAAGCATTTCCTTTTCAATTGTGTCTGCAGCCCCTTTGATAGCAAACAGTTACTGTAGACTGAAGCTTTCCAGTTTCAGCCTGTCCCAGGGTGAGATGGCCATTAAAGGGGTTGGAGCTCAACTGCCCTATCCCAGGTTATGCAACTCCCCAGGTGAAGGGAATAAGTGTAGGGGTCACGTGACACGGAGCAAAATGTGACTAGGACCCAGGGCCGGCTCCAGGCACCAGCGGAGGAAGCACGTGCCTGGGGTGGCTCATGCTAAGGGGCGGCATTCCGGCCATTCTTGGGGCGGCACAGTCCGGGCGGCTTCTTTTTTTTTCTTGCTTCAGCAGTTCAGGCGGCTTTTTTTTTTTGCTTGGGGCGGCCCTGCTAGGACCCAGGCCTGCTGGAGATATAAGGGCAGCCTGTGCTCAGCCAGGAGAGAGACCCCAACAGGACCAGTCTTGGGAGGGACTTGGATAGTCCTTTAAAGGTCAGGGGAAAGGCAGGAAGGGGCCAGGCTGAGCACATCGGACAAGGACCTAAGGGGGGAAGACAGGATACTTTAGGTGATGGGGCAGAAAGTCCAATTGCTTTAGGCTCTGAGGGCCAGACACCTACAGGTGAAGGTGATTGTCGGGACATATGTCCTTCTTCCCTAGGGTAGATTTTATAGTGGAGAAAACAGATACACCAAGGGGAAGTGAGTTAACCGCCAAGGTCACCCAGTGAGTTTGTATTACAGTGCATGTTCACAAGGGGGCTGAATTAAGACTTTACGGCCAACCTTAAATCTGGCATTTCCTAACTTCTGAGTCCTCAAACCTGCAACCTTAATGAAGTTCTTTTAATGCAGTTTTTGTGTAATTTCCTAGGTTTGCAAAAAACACAAACAAATAGAAATTCCATCACGTGGCATCATATTGCCACACACATGGATCATCAGCAGTGCTGGAGCCTTTTGATCTGTTCCACAGACCGCTGTCATTCGACCTAATGGACAAAAGGATAGCAATAGTAGGTTGTCATCTCTGTGGACCAGCACTTACAAGGGATGAGACACTTTGCCACTGGGTTTCACAGATACTTGCTGACAGCAGAGGAATGGTGAGCCTCAGGGACCTCAGGTCCCATTCCAGGCTCTGGAGGGGAGGGTGCTCCAGTGGGCACAGACACTTCTGCCTGTTTCCCCACAAACTTGATGCATTCTGACTTACCCTAGTCCTGTCTCCTCCCCGTCCCTAGCTCCTTGTCTACCCAGTTCCAGTACCCACTCCCCAGGCTTTTCATCCCAGTCCCAGTCTCCTGGCTCACTGTTTGAATCCCAATTCTCCCCCATTCACCATCTTTTTGCCCAGTCAGTCAGTCTCAGTCGTCCCTCTCCCTGCTCTGCACCCAATCTGTCTCTCTACCCCGATCTCCCTCCATGCGCTCCTCATCCACTCTCAGGCTTCCTTCCCTGGCTTGCCACTTCTCAGGCTTTTCATCCCAGTCCCCTTGCTCAGCCAGTCCCTGTCCCTCCAGCTTTTCTCTTCATACGATTGGTCTCTCTCTCCCATCCTGGCCTCCAATCCCAAACTTCTTCCCCAGTCGCTTTTGTCCAATTGGTGTTGTTTCCCTCTCCCTTGTCCTGGGCTCCGCATCCCAGTCTCCACCCCAACTCCCAATCCTAGTTCTCCCAGCCTCTAGTTCCAGTTTCTGTCCTCCCTGGTCCCACCCAGGCTCCTTGTCCCATTTTACAGCCTCTTGTATCACAGCCTCCACAGGTCCAGCTCGTCTCCTTGGAGTTCAGATCTGACACCTTCCTCCTCCATGCTTCCTGGGCCCAGCAAGGGGATGGGAGTCATTGAGCACACAGGAAAGACAATCTCTGCTCTCATTTCAGATGTCTGGACCTGGCATGGCTCGCAGCAGCCCAGAACTGAAATTGCAAGGAGAGTCCAGCTCTTGCCCAGGCTGGGGCATGCTCAGTACAGATGGAATCTTTGGAGACTGTAGTTTCTGAAATCTAAGAAATCTTTACTAAGCATGTGCAAAAGGTGTTTTTTTCTTCATTGGTTTATGAATGGGCCAAATCTGGGCAGATTTTCACAGGGACATCAAAGGCTACCCCCTGCCTAATTTCAAGTCCCTGCTCCAAAACATGGGGGTGCCAGACCTACTTAAAGAAAAGGTCACCAGAAATTTTTAACATGGGTAAAACCATGGTTTGTTCCTCAGCCTCTCTCTGAAGCATCTGAACATTTGTGTGTGTAATTTTCCAGAATGACTCAGGTGTGGGAATCTTCCTCACATCTTCTGCAGTGAAGAGCAATGCAAAACATTCATTTAGCTTCTCCGCAACAGCCTTGTCTTCCTTGAGTGCTTGTTTAGGACCTCAATTGACCAGTGACCTCGCTGACTCTTTGGCAGGCTTCTGATGTACTTAAAAAAAATGTTGTTAATTTTTGTGTCTTTTGCTAGTTGCTCTTCAAATTCTTTTTTGGCTTGCCTAATTACACTTTTACACTTGACTTGCTAGAATTTAGGTTCCATTATATTTTCCTCAGTAGGATTTGACTTCTAATTTTAAAGGATATTTTTTTGCCTCTAACGGCCTCTTTTACTCTGTTGTTTAGCCATGGTGGCATTCTTTGGTCCTCTTAATTTTTGGGGGGGCGGGGGGGGGAGGATACACATTTGAGCCTCTATTATGGTGTTTTTAAATAGTTTCCATGCAGCTTGCAGGCATTTCACTCTTAGAATATCAGGGTTAGAAGGAACCTCAGGAGGTCATCTAGTCCAACCCCCTGCTCAAAGTAGAACTCATACCCCAATAGATTTTTGCCCCAGATTCCTAAATGGCCCCCTCAAGGATTGAACTCACAATCCTGGGTTTAGCAGGCCAATGCTCAAACCACTGAGCTATCCCTCCCCCCAGTCTTGTAACTGTTCCTTTTAATTTCCATTTAGCTAGCTTCCTCATTTTTATATAGTTCCCCTTTTTGAAGTTAAATGCTACTGCAGTGGGTTTCTTTGGTATTTTCCCCCCTCCCCCCACCAAAGGCGGTGAGTTTAATTACATTATTGTAATTACTATTACTGAGTGGTTCAGTTACATTCACCTCCTGTGCTCCACTTAGGACTAAATCAAGAATCGCTTCTCCCCTTGTGGGTCCAGGACTAGCTGCTCCAGGTTTGAGGTTCTCATTTGTAGTGAGATCTATGTTTGTTTATATTTTAATTTTAAGTATTTTTTACCTTTCCTACTATGAAACAGTATACTTTCATGTGAAAGGAGTATGCTTTCTGTTTACAAGGTAACCACAAACAAGAGAAATAAATTAAAAAGCACCAGTCAGTTAGTATTATAATACTATTATTTTCATTAATAGACCAAATCCTTCTGTCTTTACCCAAACCATAGGCAAAACTTCCACTGAATATCATAAAATATGTAAAGATATTAGCAATAGTTAAGCTCTAATTAGTTTTGAATTACAAGCCAAGTTCTGCCTTCAAATGTATAGTCCATTTCTACTGATTATGTTCGCAGCACATATATGTAAATGAGGGCAGAAGTTGGCTCCAAGTTTATTTTGAAAGGGAAGTAAAGCTAAAATAATAGCTAGATGAAACAAAAAGTTGAGGTGCCCATATTTATTTTGGGCATATGGATAGTGAGTTCTGAGGACAGGATTGAATCAGAGTGCAGGGCTTTGGTTACTAGAACCACCTGTTTATTGGTGGGCACTAACAGCAATCTGCAATTAAATAGTCAATCAGACTTCTGAGTTTTACTGAGGCCCAATTTTCAAAGGTACGGACCTAAATGAAATGTCCAAATCCCACACTTGGATGCTGAAATAGGTGCTAAGGTGCATAAAGTGAGCATTATAGTCAGTGGGACAGAAGTAGAGCTGCTGTGTAGCTATTTATTAATACTGTATATTGACTGGGTTATCAGGATGGTTACTCCATGGATATGCTGGGTCAGTTTAATAGTGGGATGTGACGCTGTATGGAATATGTGGGACACTTTATAATATAATTGATACCAATATTATAAAATTGCAAGGAATCTGACCAGATATGCCATGCGAGGTATTTGTGAAATTGTTATAATTTGCCAAATATGATAATCTTGTGTATATGTTTGTGTCATCTTTGTATTGAGTTACAGATGAGTAGAAAGTGGAAAGTGTAGGGGACAATTTCCTGGTGCAAGTGCTGGAGGAACCAACTAGGGGCAGAGCTTTTCTTGACCTGCTGCTCACAAACAGGGAAGAATTAGTAGGGGAAGCAAAAGTGGATGGGAACCTGGGAGGCAGTGACCATGAGATGGTCGAGTTCAGGATCCTGACACAAGGAAGAAAGGAGAGCAGCAGAATACGGACCCTGGACTTCAGAAAAGCAGACTTTGACTCCCTCAGGGAACAGATGGGCAGGATCCCCTGGGAGAATAACAATGAAGGGCAAAGGGGTCCAGGAGAGCTGGCTGTATTTTAAAGAATCCTTATTGTGGTTGCAGGAACAAACCATCCCGATGTGTAGAAAGAATAGTAAATATGGAAGGCGACCAGCTTGGCTTAACAGTGAAATCCTTGCTGACCTTAAACGCAAAAAAGAAGCTTACAAGAAGTGGAAGATTGGACAAATGACCAGGGAGGAGTATAAAAATATTGCTCAGGCATGCAAGAGTGAAATCAGGAAGGCCAAATCGCACTTGGAGTTGCAGCTAGCAAGAGATGTTAAGAGTAACAAGAAGGGTTTCTTCAGGTATGTTAGCAACAAGAAGAAAGTCAAGGAAAGTGTGGGCCCCTTACTGAATGAGGGAGGCAACCTAGTGACAGAGGATGTGGAAAAAGCTAATGTACTCAATGCTTTTTTTGCCTCTGTCTTCACAAACAAGGTCAGCTCCCAGGCTGCTGGACTGGGCAGCACAGTATGGGGAGGAAGTGACCAGCCCTCCATGGAGAAAGAAGTGGTTCGGGACTATTTAGAAAAAAAGGATGAGCACAAATCCATGGGGCCGGATGCGCTGCATCCGAGGGTGCTAAAGGAGTTGGCGGATGTGATTGCGGAGCCATTGGCCATCATCTTTGAAAACTCATGGCGATCGGGGGAGGTCCCGGATGACTGGAAAAAGGCTAATGTAGTGCCCATCTTTAAAAAAGGGAAGGAGGAGGATCCGGGGAACTACGGTCAGCCAGTCAGCCTCACCTCAGTCCCTGGAAAAATCATGGAGCAGGTCCTCAAGGAATCAATTATGAAACACTTAGAGGACAGGAAAGTGATCAGGAACAGTCAGCATGGATTCACCAAGGGGAAGTCGTGCCTGACTAACCTAATTGCCTTCTATGAGGAGATAACTGGCTCTGTGGATGAGGGGAAAGCAGTAGATGTGTTATTCCTTGACTTTAGCAGAGCTTTTGATACGGTCTCCCACAGTATTCTTGCCGCCAAGTTAAAGAAGTATGGGCTGGATGAATGGACTGTAAGGTGGATAGAAAGCTGGCTAGATCGTCAGGCTCAACGGGTAGTGATCAATGGCTTCATGTCTAGTTGGCAGCCGGTTTCAAGCGGAGTGCCCCAAGGGTCGGTCCTGGGGCCGGTTTTGTTTAATATCTTTATTAATGATCTGGAGGATGGTGTGGACTGCACTCTCAGCAAGTTTGCAGATGACACTAAACTGGGAGGCGTGGTAGATACACTGGAGGGTAGGGATCGGATACAGAGGGACCTAGACAAATTAGAGGATTGGGCCAAAAAAAACCTGATGAGGTTCAACAACGACAAGTGCAGAGTCCTGCACTTAGGACTGAAGAATCCTATGCACTGCTACAGACTAGGGACCAAATGGCTAGGTAGCAGTTCTGCAGAAAAGGACCTAAGGGTCACAGTGGACGAGAACAGTGTGCTCTTGTTGCCAAGAAGGCTAACGGCATTTTGGGCTGTATAAGTAGGGGCATTGCCAGCAGATCAAGGAATGTGATCGTTCCCCTTTATTTGACATTGGTGAGGCCTCATCTGGAGTAGTGTGTCCAGTTTTGGGCCCCACACTACAAGGAGGATGTGGAAAAATTGGAAAGAGTCCAGCGGAGGGCAACAAAAATGATTAGGGGTCTAGAGCACATGACTTATGAGGAGAGGCTGAGGGAACCTGGATTGTTTAGTCTCCAGAAGAGAAGAATGAGGGGGGATTTGATAGCTGCTTTCAACTACCTGAAGGGGGGTTCCAAAGAGGATGGAGCTCGGCTGTTCTCAGTGGTGGCAGATGACAGAACAAGGAGCAATGGTCTCAAGTTGCAGTGGGGGAGGTCTAGGTTGGATATTAGGGAAAACTTTTTCACTATGTGGGTGGTGAAGCACTGGAATGCGTTACCTAGGGAGGTGGTGGAATCTCCTCCCTTGGAGGTTTTTAAGGCCCGGCTTGACAAAGCCCTGGCTGGGATGATTTAGTTGGGAATTGGTCCTGCTCTGAGCAGGGGATTGGACTAGATGACCTCCTGAGGTCCCTTCCAACCTTGATATTCTATGATTCTAGGGTGTCACGGAGTGTGGGGGGACACAAAGCCCTGCACCCCCGGCTTCCTGCAATTCACCATGACTCTCAGCCAGCCAGTAAAGCAGGTCGTTTATTTAGACGAGAGGAACACAGTCCAGGATAGGTCTTGCAGTTACAGACAACAGGACCCCCCCAATTAGGTGCATCTTGGGGTCCCAGGGGCACCACAGCCCCCTTGGGACGTCAGAGTCCCGTCTGCCTCCCAGCCATTCCCCCAGCCAGCTCTGAAACTCTCTCCCCCCTTTGTTCAGTTTCCCGGGCAAAGGTGTCACCTGGCCTCTAACCCCTTCCTGGGTTCTCACGTTACATGTTCAGGTATCCTCCCTCGGCCAGTCTCCCATCCCCCAATGCAGACCATCCTAGCCACACTCTCCTGCAACCTTCCCAGGCCAACACTCCCCACCCAGCATTCAAAGACCACATTAAGAACAGTCCCAGTTCTTCACATCTCTCCTCCCTTCGAGACCGAACTGAGCGGGGTCACTTCAGCCAGTGACCCGGGGAAGTTCGAACCTACCCACATTCCTGTGGATGCTCTAACAACCCTCCCATTCCTTGGTGAGAGTTACACCAGGCCCTTCCAGTTTCACCCTAAGGGGTCGGGTGTGCTCGATGGCACTCGTAGTTTGCCTGTGAGAAGGTTTATGCGGCCCGTGCCCTTTTCCCACCCCAATACCCCTGGGGTTCTAACTGGGCTGGGGTCTTCTCCCAGCATTCCAGTCTGGAGGTCTGTGATTCGGGCTCTCTTGGTTCAGAGCCCCCCTTTTGACCCTGGCCACCCTCTGGAAAGGCTCCTCTATGCTGGGCAAGGGTCCTAAAGCCGTTTTCCCCTTGTCCCGGGCCTTCCTCACCCTCTGACAGGAGTCACAGGATCGGCAGTACTGTCGGACAGTAATAAAGACCCCAGGCCAGTAAAAGTTTTGTAGCAGCTGTTGCTGGGTACGCCAGGTTCCCTGATGCCCTGAGAGGGGAATGTCATGGGCCCGGTACAGCAGCTGGCGGCGATACTTCTGGGGTACCACCAGCTGCCTCTTGATCCCCCGACTCCATTTTCCCTGGGGGAGCCCATTCTCGGTACAGGAACCCCTTCTCCCACAGGAACCTTTTCCGGCAACCTCTCCCCATGGTCTGTACCGCACTGAGGTTGGCCAGGTCCCTTATCTTCTGCAAGGAGGGATCTTTCTGCAACTCAGCCTGGAACTCAGCAGCTGGGACAGGGATGGGCACCTGCTCTCTCTCGCCGGCTGGGTCTGAAGCCGCAGCCTCCCTGCGCCATGTCCCTGGGCGTTCCCTCCCCACCAGATTAGAGTCCTGCGCCTCGGGCAAGGCACCCTCCCCAAGGTCAGGGCACAGTGCCCCTCGCCGGCTCTGGCTACGGGTCACAACCAGGGCACCCTGGGTGTTGCTTGGCCAGTCCTCCAGGTCCCCCCCCCCAATCAACACCTCAGTGGGCAAATAAGGGTGTACCCCCACATCCTTGGGGCCCTCCTTGGCCCCCCACTTCAGGTGTACCCTCGCCACGGGCACCTTGAAGGGGGTTCCACCCACCCCCGTCAGGGTCAGGTAGGCGTTGGGCACCACCCGATCTGGGGCCATCACCTCGGGCCAGGCCAGCGTCACCTCTGCGCCCGTATCCCATTATCCATTGACCTTCCTCCCATCCACCTCCAGGGGAACAAGGTAATCTCTCCAGAGGGACAGCCCCGCGCTTACCCTGTAAACCAAAAACCCTGAGTCTGGAGCTCTCCACCCTCCTTAGCAGGTGGGGTACGCTGTCAGCCCCCCTTGCCTGGGAATGCTGCCCCTTGTCTGGCTGGGTCTCTACCCAGTCAACCCTCTGTGGGTTGGGTCCACTCAGTCTGTCCCTGAGCCTGAGGCACTGGGCCCTTATGTGGCCTCTTTGGCCACAGTGATAGCAGCCCATGTCCCATGGGTCCTCTCGAGCGGGTCGGATGGACCTGACGCTGGATGTTCCCCTTTGGTGGGGGTTCTCCGTATTTCCCCGCTGGGAGGTCCCATGGTGACTCTCTCTCTGCGTTGTGGTGGGACTGTTCCTTTGGGACTCCTCCCTGTTATCCCCTGTCCGACTGTTCACAAACTCGTCGGCCAGCTGGCCTGCATGCTGCGGGTTCTCTGGTTTTTGGTCCATCAACCAACCCCAACAGGTCAGATGGGCACTGCTCATACACGTGCTCCAGTACAACTAGGTCAAGCAGGTCTTCTTTAGTTTGGGCCCCAGCTGTCCACTTGCGGGCATACCCCTGCGCCCGGTTGGCCAGTTGTAGGTATGTGACCTCACGGGTTTTACACTGACTCCGGAACCTTTTCCGGTACATCTCAGGAGTCAGCCCAAAGTCGCGGAGCAGGGCCTTTTTGAACAGTTTGTAGTTCCCTGTCTCCGCCCCTTTCAGTCGGCTGTACACCTCCCTGGCTGTGGAGTCCAGTGAGGGGATGAGAAACTGGAGCCTCTCTGCAGGGTCAACCTGGAGCAGCTCGCAGGTATTCTCAAAGGCCATCAGGAAGGTATCCATGTCTTCCCCCTTCTTACGCTGGGCCAGGAAGCACTTATCAAAGCTCTTTGCAGTCTTGGGTTCCCCCTCACTCACCGCAGCTGGGGGCTCGCTGCTCCTCAGCCTGGCCAGTTCCAGCTCATGCTGACGCTGGTTCTCCTCATGCTGACGTTGTTTCTCCTTCTCCTCCCACTCCTGCTTCAGTTCTTGCTTCCTTAACTCAAGCTCTTCCCATCTCATCTCCCATTCATATTCCAGCCACATCCACTCTAGGGATGGGGAGCTCTGCCGGGACGATCCCCTGCTGGCTGTCGGGGTCAGGTTGCCCTTGGTATTCGTTGGGCTTCCCCCAACCCCTCCCCTAGGTATAGGTAGGCAGGGTCTCAGGATGTCCTCGGCAGCAGTCTGACCCCTCCCAGCCAGGTTGGGTCCTGGGGCCTATGCTGCATCCGCCGGGCGGCTTCCCTCAGGGACAGGGCTCGGTTCATCCACGCGATCCTGCTCCTCCAGCTGGGCAATTATCTGTTCTTTGGTGGACCTCCCAGTGCACAACCCCCTCTGCCTGCACAGTTCCACCAGGTCGCTCTTAAGGCGTTTAGAATCATAGAATCATAGAATATTAGGGTTGGAAGGGACCTCAGAAGGTCATCTAGTCCAACCCCCTGCTCAAAGCAGGACCAATCCCTAGACAGATTTTTACCCCAGTTCTCTAAATGGCCCCCTCAAGGATTGAACTCACAACCCTGGGTTTAGCAGGCCAATGCTCAAACCATTAAGCTATCCCTCCCCCCTCCTGCTGGCCACTCGCCGGCCTGTGCTCTCCACTTTCCACCATTCCGGGGACACCCCTAGTGTGCCAGCCCTTCTTCAGGTCACCACCTCTCTGCCAGGGTCGAGCTGCAGACTCCTCTGCCCCGGGCCCGCTCGCTGCGACCCCCCGGGAGACCCTATTACTGCAACAGTCCTTCTCTCTGGTCACACACTCCCAGGGGTTAATCACCCCCTGAACCATCTCTCTCTGACTCTTCAGCCCACCTGGTCCCCGTCGATCCCCCTTCGTTTTACTGCTCCCCAGTCACTTACTGCAGGAAGCACCGTCCACGGGGTGCAGATCCCACCACTGCCACCAGTTGTCACAAAGTGTGGGGGGACATAAGGCCCTGCACCCCCGGCTTCCTGCGATTCACCATGACTCTCAGCCAGCCAGTAAAGCAGATGGTTTATTTAGATGACAGGAACACAGTCCAGGATAGTTCTTGCAGGTACAGACAACAGGACCCCCCCATTAGGTGCATATTGGGGTCCCAGGGGCACCACAGCTCCCTTGGGAGGTCAGAGTCCCGTCTGCCTGCCAGCCATTCCCCCAGCCAGCTCTGAAACTCTCTCTCCCCTTTGTTCAGTTTCCCAGGCAAAGGTGTCACCTGGCCTCTAACCCCTTCCTGGGTTCTCATGTTACATGCTCAGGTATCCTCCCTCAGCCAGTCTCCCATCCCCCAATGCAGACCATCCTAGCCCCACTCCCCTGCAACCTTCCCAGGCCAACACTCCCCACTCAGCATTCAAAGACCACATTAAGAACAGTCCCAGTTCGTCACATAGGGTATATCTGTATTTCCAAACTTGTGCTGTGTTTCTGGATGACAGCCCCAGAAAGACTGGCATCAGCACTGCCTAGCCTGTTTGGGGGCCCATCAACTCTACAATGAACCCATTGAAAGGAACCAGGGAAGACACCTTATGAGTCAGCAAGGTACGTGGTATGCCAGTGGACAGAGAACTCTAAGGCTTCCATGCCATGTGCTGGGCAACTTGTGTCTGGGACAAAGCTGCATGGCAAAAGACTATAAAAGGCAGCTGCATCATCACCATTTTGTCTTCAATCCTGCTTCTTACCTCTGGAATAACTTTTCTACAAACCAAGCTCTGAACAAAGGACTGAATGACCCATCCAAGCTGTGGATGTATTCCAGAGGGACTTTCAAGCCAGCAAACTCCCCAATACTGTTAAGAAGCTGATATAAGGACTTTGAAGTCTATATATGTATGTGAATGCTTTACCATTTAACAACCCTCTTCTTGTTCTTGCTTTTTCCCCCTCTTTGTAATAAACCTTCCGTTTTAGACACTAAAGGATTGGCTGGCAGCATGGTATTTAGGGTAAGAGCCAAACTAATATTGACCTGGTAACGTGGCTGACCCTTTGTCGAGTCAGAAGAACATTTTGTATAGTGAGCAAAATTTTCAAATAACCTTTCACTGTACTGGACCTAGGTGCTGAGAGGGGGCCAGAGACCTGAATGCAATGAAGGAAACTGCTTCTTGATAACCAGTGTGAGGAATCATTGTTTGTGACTGGTTGAAGAGTTTAACTTCAGAGTTAACCACCAGTTTTGGAAGTGTCTGCTCTCCCTTTTGCAGCGTGCCCTGACTGTGGCATTTCCACTGAGGGCTGCCCCAGGTACCCCAGATCACATGGGATATAAGGAAAAACAAGCAGGAAGGGAAGAAGAGTGCCTCAAGATAAGATGCCCCTCAGCAAACACTTGAGGGTTGTTACAAGACAATGGCAGAGACATTGGCTCCAAGGAGTCTGTCTCAACCTCCTGGAGGGCCTACTAAACTGGTTTTGAGAAGCAGGGCTGGAATCTGGGAAATTACAGGAACAAAGAAACTTGCTGGATAAAAAGGGACTCTCTCTAGGAAGCTATTTCGGAAAACCAGACTAATGCAGGCACCTCCTGGGGTGGCTGAAGAAGATTGGCTTGTGTAGACCTCCATCATAGAAGATCAGGGTTGGAAGAGACCTCAGGAGGTATCTAGTCCAACCCCCTGCTCAAAGCAGGACCAACACCAACTAAATTATCCCAGCCAGGACTTTGTCAAGCTGGGCCTTAAAAACCTCTAAGGATCGAGATTCCACCTCCCCCCTAGGTAACCCATTCCAGTGCTTCACCACGCTCCTAGTGAAATAGTTTTTCCTAATATCCAACCTAGACCTCCCCCACTGCAACTTGAGACCATTGCTCCTTGTTCTGTCATCTGCCACCACTGAGAACAGCTGAGCTCCATCCCCTTTGAAACCTCCCTTCAGGTAGCTGAAGGCTGCTATCAACCCCCCCCCACCCTCACTCTTCTCTTCTGCAGACTAAACAAGCCCAGTTCCCTCAGCCTCTCCTTGTAAGTCATGTACCCCAGCCCCCTGATCATTTTTGTTGCCCTCCTCTGGACTCTCCAATTTGTCCACATCCTTTCTGTAGTGGGGGCCCCAAAACTGGATGCAATACTCCAGATGTGGCCTCACCAGTGCCAAACAGAGGGGAATAATCACTTCCCTCAATAAAGGGGAATAATCATGGGCTGGACATGTATGTAAGACTGTTATTCTAAAACCTTTTTTCTCTTTGTCCTTATGGATAAAGTAAGTAACACTTTTGTTTTAAGAAGGCTGTCTGGTCACTGTGTCACAGCTGCCAAGTCTCATGAGATAAATATGTTACCCTGCCTTTCAAAAACAAGCCCAAGCTGCCCAAAAACAACCAGCTTGGTAAGAGGTGACTTGAGCTCCCCCAGGGACAGCCAGCCATCTGCGGGCTCCTCGCTGGTTCCCCTCCACCTCTTCTCATCTCCGCTCTGTCCCCTCCCCACAGGTTCCCAACCGCCCACCCCTCATGCCTCTCCGGCCCCTCCCCCCCAAGTTCCCAACCACCGGCCCCTCCCCCCAGGCTCCCAACTGCCCACTGCTGGCTCGCTCCTCTCTGCTTCCCCCCCACCACTACTCTAGGAGCGCTAAGTAAACACATGGCCTGCAGCTAAGCGCTATGCTTTTAATTTAAAAGGTGAGGTGTGTGTGTGGGGGAAGTAAACTAGCCCCTTCTAGTTTTATTTAGAAACCTGCCAAAGGCACTAATCAGAGTTTCCCACAGATTAGGTTCCTTTGAAACAAATGGTTATGAAAGGACTAAACCTCCCATAGTATAAAGCCACATACCTGAACATCAAAGTAAGGTGCAGTGTCTGGTTAGTTCCCTAGTTTTTTTTTAAAACATGTGTTGGGAGGGAAGTCAGAGGAATGTGGGAAGATTAGGGTTTGAAGGAAGAGATGCATATTAAAGCAAGGCATGGAGGAGAGAGTGGGTACATGGCAGCTTGGTGCTGAGAGGGGGATCCAAAGCGCATGGAGTAAGAGTCAGGGCTGCTCCCTCTTCTTCCAGCCCTCCCCCAAAATCTCTATGGCTCCTGAGGGGTGGGAGACAAGTGCCTGCAGTCTGTCCAGTGTCCCATGGAGCACCTGGTGCCTGCCTGTCTCACCCCATGGAATGGAAGCTCCTTGCTGCTGGTTCTCATACAGTGCCTTGCACAATGGGGCCCCAAGCCTGACTGGGGCCTCTAGGTCCACCCTCATACAGCTAATGACAGCCAGGGCTCAGCAGTTCTAGTCTCACTCCTCAGCATCATCCACATCCCTTGGCAGGCCAATGAAAGGATTCGGATGCAGAGTTCAGGTAATAGGCAGAGCCCCCGGCCGCCAGGGATGTCCCCCTGCTGCTGAATGGCTCCCACAGCAGCACAGGGAGCCCCCGGCAGTGAGTGGAGCCATGACAGCCAAGATGCAGAGAGCTCCCTGCGCTGCTGCCTCTCAATTACCCAAACTCCCAATTATCCCAATAAATCCATGTCCCTACTATTTGGCTAACTGGGAAAATTCTGTACTTAATTGGCTAATCAATGCTAACTGAATCGACACCCAAGATAAGGTCCCTTATATTACTTTGGACAGTAACATAAAGGAACTGATACAATTGGTGCCAGGGTGGGAGATATGACACTCACTTCCCCAATGCATCTCTGCTGGATGCGCGTGGCAGCCATGGCCTCTGCCGACAGCAGCCCAGAGATGCCCAGCACCAGCTTGAAGCCCATCAACATCCCTCTTCTCCACCTGGCTGCAGAGCAGGAGCCCAAGTGGCCAGCATGTACACCCCTGCCTGGGGCAGGGCTAGCTGCACAGGCCACATGTGCCAGCACACCAACTAATAGAGCACAGAGTGCATCTAGCCCTTCCCGTCCCAGACCAAAATAATAGACACCAGAGAAAGGGATTAGGATGTCTGGGCCGAACAGAAGAGGGGGTAGTGTTGTGGGAAGCAGCATTATTAAAATCAAGCCAAGAGGTTGTTTTGCTTATAAACAGGCATGTTCCTGACATACTAAAACTTACATAGCAGGTAACTTGCTCAGTCTGGAGCGGTCTCTGCCAGTCTCTGAGACAACTGGAGGCCATCTAAACCAAAATTCTGGCAGGTGGCCACAAACTGTAAGATTCCCATTTTCTGGGTGCACAGTGTGAGACAGCTGGGGCCTGGTTTGCAAAAGTACTGAGTGCTCACAGCTGAATTCTATGGGGACCATAATTGCTCAGCCCCTCCAGCAGTGTGCTACAGAGGAATAAGTACAGGGTTGGGAAGCAGGAGGTCCCAATTTCTAATCTGCCACCAACTCAATGTGTAGCATCAGGCCAGTCTATTTGTGTCTCCCCCCCAGCTGTAAAACAGAGACAATAATATTCTCATGCATTGCTGGCGAGCTGTGAGGAGAAGCTAATTCAGGTTTGTGAAGCACTCACATGTCACATTGATAAACACTATAGAGGAAACGATTCTGTATTCAGAGAAGGGTTTGGAGGATGTGCAGGACATACAGTTCAGGGCAACACACTGAATGATAGAGGTAAAAAGAAATACAGAATAGCTACCCACTCAGCAAGCACTGTCAATCCCATGCATTGAATGAGGCAGGCTCCTGTACAAAAAAGAGTGTGTGATCATGTCATTAAAGACTGTAACAGCTACACACAAGAAAGTTTAATTAAAATTGCCCAGGCAACCTTAATTCTCACATTTCTTAACATTTGAGTGCTTTATTTTGCAACTTTAATACCTTTAATGTAATTGTTGGTATGTGATATATTTCAGGAGAGAAGACTGGGCTTGGTACCATTGGTCCTGCTTGGAGCAGGGGGTTGGACTAGATGACCTCCTGAGGTCCCTTCCAACCCTGATATTCTATGATTCATTCTGACCCAGCCCAGGGAGATCACACCCTCCTTGGTCAGCCACGCTGCTTTGTGTGTGAACATTTTCTTCCCTCAAGGCTGGTTGGGAATGGAAACCCTCTTCCAGGGTGAAATCTCCAGGTAGATCAAAGGTGCCAGGTTTGGATCTGGAAGTAGAGCTCGGGGGGTCAGAACCAGGGTTTTTGCACTCTCCACATAAGCTGAACCCACTACTAAGTTCAGGGCTATCCAGGGCTAGAGCCACCTCAAAAGACCCATATGTTCCATTGCCCCAAGGATGTCTTGCACTGGTGATTCCCAATCCGGTCCAAGGTGAAAGAAGAGATGGGGAAGGAGAGAGGCTAATCCCTATTTTATAGCCAGCCCATAGGTTGTAATTCTGGAATATTCAGATTTTGCAGAAAACTCAGTTTCTTTCTACCCCTCTTGTTTACAAAGAAATCCTTGAAATGTGACCCAAGTTTAAACTGATGGAGCACTGTCTGCCTGGAATTGTGTGCTTCCCCCATTAATCTCATTGCAGAGTTGGCATTAAGGCTTAATTATGGCCTTTTCCCTTGACTCTTTCACCACTGATCATTTTTGCGGGTGGGATAGGAGTGATGCACAGAGGGTAGGCACTGGGAGTTCCTGAATTGAAGGAAGTGCAGGGGGGGAAGACAGACACAGGGAAAATGGAAAGAAACAGGAGGATGGTAATTAAGACCAACAAAGGGCAGAAATAGTGGGATCCCAGAGGGTAGCATGTTTCCACACAGTGACTGATGGGGCACACTCACCTCTCATGAGCGCCTCCTGTCGACTGAGTGTGATCCTGCACTCTTTCCTGGCACCCCATCGGCTGTTGCCCTCATCAGGAGAGTCTTCAGTACTTCAGCCCTCCAGCTAAATCATACAAAGTCTAAAATGGATGGACCCCTTCCAGAGTAACACAGTCCAACAAATGATTGGCCCTCTCTGGGGTTTTCAGCCCCATTGCTAGGCCTGTTTAAATTCTAGCCCCTTTCTCAGGCTTTTGATATTAAGTCTTATCCCCTTCTTGGGGCTTAGGCCTCTTCCCCAGTGGCAGGACCCAGGCCTGCCCACTACTCTGGATCCCAACCCAGGGACCCTACAGATAGCAGCCTCATGCTACTTTAATAGCTGCTACTACATTCCCTGGTTGCTTCCCACTCAGTCCCATCACCTTCTTGGATTCTCTGCCTGTTCCCTGTTTGAGCAGGGTCTCTCCCAGACCTCCTTGCCTGGAGAATTTCTCTGTCTTTGTCCTGATGTCTCAGGGTCTTCTCTCAGGTGTCTCTGCCCCCTTTTTATTCAGGGTTCTCCCTCCCTGGCCTCTGCACCTGCAGAGCTTTCCAGTCCTATCCCTGCTTGAGCAGGGTTTCTCCCCAGTCTCTTTATCTGGGGAGTTTCATAGCCTTTCAGTCCTCCTTCACCCTTCTGGTCCCAGTAAGCAACTGACTTGCTCAGGCCCTTCAGCTCCTTTTAACCAAACCTGCTTGGCTTGGCTGCTTTCCTGCAACCTTTCTAGGCAGGCCTGGAGGACCCACCTTTACTGCTCTTCTTTTGGGCAGGGTGTAATACAGGAGTGGGCAAACTTTTTTGCCCGGGGACCACATTGGGGTTGCAAAATTGTATGGAGGGCCGGGTAGGGAAGGCTGTGCCTCCCCAAACAGCCTGGCCCACACCCCCTATCCGACCCCTCCCACTTCCCGCCCCCTGACTGCCCCCCTTAGAACCCCCAACCCATCCAACCCCCCGCTCCTTGTCCCCTAACTGCCCCCACCTGGGAACCCTGCCCCTAACCGCCCCTGGGACCCCACCCTGTATCCAACCCCCCTGCTCCGAGTCCCCTGACTGCTCTGACCTCTAGCCACACCCCCGCCCCCTGACAGGCCTCCCCAGGACTCCCACACTTATCCAATCCCCCCTGTCCCCCGACCGCCCCCCAGAACCTCCGCCCCATCCAACCACCCCCTGCTCCCTGACTGCCCCCCGGGACCCCCCGCCCCTTATCTAACCCCCCAGCCCCCTTACCCTGCCGCTCAGAGCAGCATGTCTGGCAGCCGTGCTGCCCGCTGGAGCCAGACACGCTGCCGCGCTGCTCAGCAGGAGCGCACAACCCCGCCGCCCAGAGCGCTGCCCGCACGGCGGCATAGCTGCAGGGGAGGGGGGACAGCAGGGGAGGGGCCGGGGGCTAGCCTCCCCAGCTGGGAACTCAAGCGCCGGGCAGGATGGTCCTGCGGGCCGGATGTGGCCCGCGGGCCGTAGTCTGCCCACCTCTGGTGTAATAAGACTGTAAGCAGGGAGCCTCAAAGGGCCCAGTACACCCTGTCACAGTGAGATGGAACAACGAATAAAACAGTGATAACTGAAACGGCCACATTCTACCTTTGTTCTCTGGGCAAACCTCCCAGGCAGAGCTCTGCTGTGAACTGAGGGGAATAGGGAGTTCTGCATTTATAACCCAGTCCAAAGGTCCCTTCTGCAAACAACTTCACAGACTACAGGACAGACACACCCTGGAAACAGCAGCATAATGAGGTCTTGTACCCATGGGAGCTTCAGAGACAGAGGCCAGAGTATATGGGCCCTGAATCCACTCCTATCGTTATTCTGACTCCATGTCATGTTTTTGGCTGGCTTGCATGTATAACCGGTAGGCAGCAGCACTGCACTTGAGAAATGATCCAGTCATAAGGCTCAGGTGGAGAGAATCAATTTTAGTAGCAGTAGATCTGGTTTCTACAAAGAACTGTATCACTGCCAACAACTAGCATTTCTCAAGGACCTATCTGCTTACTCATTCAGTTAAACAGAACTTCTGCAATGACACCATCCTGTGACCTCCAACATCATCCCCCTTCTCACAGTAGGAAAGAGAATTTATCAGGTCAGTTACTAATATAGCCCAGAGATTTGCTGCTTGCTCAATAATCACTATAGAAATAACAAGTGCTCCTACTCTCAGTCTCTCAGATGGTTTTACAGCCGGCCCAGCAGGGGTGACGGAATGATTGTCTATGGCTTTTAGACTTTGGCAACAAATCTCTACCTGTGGCCAGCAATGAGCGCTGCTGGTAAAGAGAACTGCCATGTGATCAGGAAAAAGGATTCCTAAAGTGTTGTCAGAACCATTCGGGCTAGAATTAACTCCTGGCAATTTGATCAAGCATCCATTTCTCTTGCACAGCCCCCACTGTACATGTGCAGCAGGAGGGATCGCAGGGTGTGAGACATGATTCTGACAGTGCAGGGATGCCACTGCCCATCAGCATTCTGCATGCATGCTCTCACCCTGGCTGAGCGTCTGTGCTCCTACTGTAACCCCAGCACTCGGACAGGGGCCTCCAGCTTTCCCCCACCTTATGGGTCTGGAAGGAGGGGATTGCTGGTACCAAACCCTGGGGGTTGCTGGAAAGGAATGGGAGGGGCTTGCTTGTGCCTATCTTTGGTGATATATGAAACTTCACTTAGGCACTACCATAGAGGAAACGGGGTGCTACCGAAGCCAGGGCCTGAGTGCCCCTCCCAGGCTTTGGGAGGCTCTCTGAATCCCGTGAGCAAGTGAAAGCCAGAGCTTTACCTCGTATCAAACATGTATGGAGTGCTCTAAAACAGTGCTTGGACATCAGCACCAGGGTGAGCCTAGCAACTCGTTACCCTGTCATGCAGGGACCCAGGCAGTGCTGGGCATACCCAGCTCTTTGGTGGGCAGTGGCTCTGGCTCTAGTTTGGAGCACCAGATGGGATCCTGAGGCAGACATCACCTCAAAGGGAAGATGCCCCCTTTACTGGGGCCAGTAGGGATGCAAGAGGAGAGTACGGGGGCTGAGCATCCTAGAGACACTGGCAACTGCAGTGGGAGGCACTTGCAAAGCCTAAAGGGGCTGGAGCTGAAACTCTTGCTGCACAAGGTGCTTTTAGAAGAGAGGTTGCTGCATAGGGTTACCATATTTCAACAATCAAAAAAGAGGACGGGAGGAGCCCCGCCCTAGTCCTGCCCTAGTCCCGTCCCTTCCCCTTCCACTCCCTCCCACTCCCCACCCCCCTCAGAACCCCCAACCCTCCCCCGCACTCCTTGTCCCCTGACTGCCCCCTCCTGGGACCCCTGCCCCTAACTGCCCCCCTGGACTCCACCCCCTACCTAAGCCTCCCTGCTCCTTGTCCCCTGACTGCCCCCTCCTGAGACCTTCCCCCCCATCCTAACTGGCCCCCTAGGACCCTACCCCCTACCTGTCCCCTGACTGCCCCAACCCTTATCCACACCCCCACCCCCAGACAGACACCAGGGACTCCCACGCCCCATCCAACCACTCCCCACCCCCTGATAGCCCCCCCCCAAACTCCCGACCCATCTAAACCCCTCTGCTCCCTGTCCCCTGACTGCCCCCTCCTGGGACCCCTGCTCCTAACTGCCCTCCAGAACCCCACCCCCTACTTAAGCCTCCCTGTTCCTTGTCCCCTAACTGCCCCCTCCTGAGACCCCCCCCACCTTAACTGCCCCCCTAGGACCCTACCCCCTACCTGTACCCTGACTGCCCAAAACCTTACACCCCCAACCCCCAGACAGCCCCCCCCAAACTCCCGACCCATCCAACCCTGCTCCCTGTCTCTTGACTGCCCCCTCCAGAACCTCCCTGCCCCTTCTCTGACCCCCTGGCCCCCTTACCGTGCCGCTCAGAACAGAGTGCTGCGGAGCAGCGCGCTCAGCAGCCGGAGAGGGGGGAGCAGGGGGAGGAGCTCCAGACTGCCGGAGGCTGAGGCAAATGGCCGGCCGGCGATCTGCGAATGCGGGGGGGGGGGGGGGGGAAGGAGGGAGGGAGAGAGAGGAGGGGAGTGGTCTCAAGTTGCAGGGGAGAGGAGGGGGAAGTGGAGGAGGGGCTCTGGCTGCCAGAACCCTGTGCGAGTGGCACGATCCAGCCGGCTGCCCTGTCAGCGCGCGCGCTCTGCATGAGGGGGAAATCCGGACATTTACAAATTCCCCCCCAACGCTATTTTTAACTCAAAAAAGCCGGACATGTCCGGCAGAATCCGGACGAATGGTAACCCTACTGCTGCGCCCAGCCAGGCCCGGTGCCAGTGGAGGTGCTGGGAGCACAGTGCTCATGGCTGCTGCACGGTGGAGGCAGAGGTGCTGATCAGGTCCTGGGGGAGGCTCTCGCGTGCTTCCTGCATCCGGCGCCGTGCCCTCTGGAATGCCTCTGCAACAGAGCATCCAAGAATGGGCTCAGCACCCACTGAGACTCCTGCTAAGGCAGTCTGTCAGGGGAGTGGAGGGATGGGGGCCTGTCTGGCTAACACGGTTGCGCTCTCTCTCTGGCTGGCTATGACAAACTCTCCCACCCACAAAGCATGAGACCCTGGCTGCTCTCTCGAAATTCCTTCCCCTCCAACCGTGACTCTACACTGCAGCACCCCACAGCCAGCCTGCACGATATGAATGCCGACTACTTACTTGTAACTGGTGTCCTTTGAGGTGGACTTGACATATTCACATTCTTGGAACTTGTGCGGCATGAAGGTAGAACCTTCCGGTAGCAGTGCCTGTTAGGGTGCCCACGGGCCCTTCCCTGCTGCAGCGCTCGCGTGCACTCTGAGAAAATGGGTATAAAAGGGCATAGCCCCTGTTGCCACATCAGTTCCTTCCACTGCTGAATCGGAATACCAAGATATTGAAATTTGGACTCCGCAGTAGTGGGGAATGTGAATATGCAGAATCCATCTAGAAGAACTCTGGTTTCAAGTAAGTAATCTTCCTTTCTTCTTTGAGTGTCCTCTGCATATTCCCACTCTTGGGATAGTTTGGTAAGCAGTACAGTAGATTTGAAGGAGGGATGTGGAGTCTTAATTAAACAGAGACTGGAGCACCACTCTAATGAGCATCAGACCTGGGAGCCAAATTCAATCCATAATATGTTGTCAAAGTCTTCCATGTAGCAGCTTTGCGTATTTCAGTAAGAGGAATATGTTAGGCAAATGCTGTAGTTGCAGCCACAGCTCTAGAAGAACGAACTCTAAGTGGATCAGGCCTAGGAGACAGACCCTCTACAACACTCTTCAATACACTGGCTAACCCATCTAGATAGGGACTGGGATGAAATGGCCTTACTCTTGCAGATTATTTCATATGAAATAAACAAATTGGAAGAGGACCTAAAGCTTTTAATTCTATGCGGATCTGATCCTGAAGCAGCAGATGATACAACTGAGGTAGGGATCTGAGATACATAAAGAGGGGATTAATTCTTTCTTAGTGAACTCACTGGGTCTTAGGCGCTGGAGATCCTCCTCACTCAATGTCCCATTTCAGTCTCTTCTTGGGAGAGCAATGCAATATGGATAGCCATTGGTCTTGGATGGTGTAGACACAACAATCCTGAATCTTGGCAGGGGGTTAGACTAGATGACTGTTCACGGAATCATAGAATATTAGGGTTGGAAGAGACCTCAGGAGGTCATCTAGTCCAACCTCCTGCTCAAAGCAGGACCAACACCAACTAAATCATCCCAGCCGAGGCTTTGTCAAGCCGGGCCTTAAAAACCTCTAAGGATGGAGATTCCACCACCTCCCTAGGTAACCCAGTCCAGTGCTTCACCACCCTCCTAGTGGAGCAGTGTTTCCTAATATCCAACCTAAACCTCCCCCACTGCAACTTGAGACCATTGCTCCTTGTTCTGTCATCTGCCACCACTGAGAACAGCTGAGCTCCATCCTCTTTGGAACCCCCCTTCAGGTAGTTGAAGGCTGCTATTAAATCCCCCCTCACTCTTCTCTTCTGCAGACTAAATAACCCCAGTTCCCTCAGCCTCTCCTCATAAATCATGTGCCCCAGCCCCCTAATCATTTTTGTTGCCCTCCACTGGACTCTCTCCTATTTGTCCACACCCCCCTTCTGTAGTGGGGGGACCAAAACTGGACACAATACTCCAGGTGTGGTCTCACCAGTGTCGAATAGAGGGGAATAATCACTTCCCTCGGTCTGCTGGCAATGCTCCTACTAATACAGCCCAATATGCCGTTGGCCTTCTTGGCAACAAGGGCACACACTGCTGACTCATATCTAGCTTCTTGTCCACTGTAATCCCCAGGTCCTTTTCTGCTGAACTGCTGCTTAGCTAGTCGGTCCCCAGCCTGTAGCGGTGCACGGGATTCTTCCTTCCTAAGTGCAGGACTTTGCACTTGTCCTTGTTATTGGAATAACAGAAACTTGGTGGGGCAGTTCACATGACTGGAGCACTGTCATGGATGGGCATAAACTATTCAGGAAGGACTATTGGGGTCCCTTCAAACTCTATTATTCTATGAATATAGCTGGATCTGAGACAAGATACAGGTCTGAGTGATTCTGTGCTGTGACACTGATCGTACGCTGTTGAGCTGCCATGGTCTTTTCTTCAGGTTTGAGTCACTGGAACAATCCAGAGATCTAACATTGCTAGGTCTCAGATCCACGTGTGAATGGTCTGAAGACCTACCTGACGCATGCTTAAATTTAGTCTTTCTTTTCCTGAGGACCAAAATAGTAGGTTCCAGTAAGTCATCTGAATACTTTGGCAGTCTGTCTGGTAGCGCTCCCAAGGGAGGTCTTAGAAGTTTTGGAGCCAAGTCTGAGGTCCAGTAAGATCAGTCAGCCTGGAACTGAACCTCAGCATCAAGGCCAAAGATTTTGTTGTTTGCCATTTTCTTAGATCTGGATGTATTCAGTGCTGATTCCAGTCTCCTATCCTTATTTTCGGATCCTTTAGAACTATCGGATCCAAGATGCTGACAAGGCCGCTTTGTAATAGAAGAGCCTGAAGTCTATTTTGTTTCTCCTTGCAGGCCCAAAGTGTGAATGAGCTACAGGTAGCACAACATGTTGGGGAATGATTCTTCCCTCAGCATTTTATACAATGAACATGTGCATCAGATGCCAGAAAGACCACTGGCAAGACACGCAGCGTCTGAACCCATGTTTCTTCATGCTAGGGTCCACCATATTGAAAATATATAAAGATTTTCTTATTTAACTAACCTAAACTGTAATATAATTTACTCAAAAAACTACTAACGATAAAAACTAACACCATTAGCTTAGATAAACTAATTACGAGCACTAACAGTCTATGAACCTAGGAGACCCAAGGTTGGATGGAGGAGAACGGAGGTGGCAACGAGTGTCACTCCCCCTTTATACCCATACTCTCAGAGCATGCTCGAGTGGGGAGGAGGGCAAATGGGCGCCCTAATGGGCACTGCTACCGGAAAGTGCTACTTACTGTCTTGCTGCACCCTCGGCGCAAGTCCCAAGATTGGGAATACAGAGGACACTTGAACAGCCATTCTCAGCACTGGGGGTTCTATCTGCTCCGACTTCATCAGGGAGCAGTGAACTTCCTCTTGGGAGCTGGTGTCAAAACAGCTAGTCATGCTGGGTCTCAGGTGCTGGTGGGCCCTGGACAGACAATTCACTAGCTTTGCTAGCCCAGACAGAAACTCCATCCTGCCACTTGCTTGACATTTCTTTGCCATTTCCAGCAACTCCCTGTCTCATGGTTTAACCTCTGCCCTGCTGGAGTCAGGCACAAGGAGTCTGCAGGGAGGAGGGAGTGGGGGGGTCCGAGGGGCCCTTGGGGAATGACAGCTTCTCCACTCCTTATGCAGGGAGCAAGCTGAGCCGGGGGTTCTCCACATGGCCCAGACGGATAGGAAAGAGCCTTACCCAGGACGCTGTAGAGGGAGCTCTGCTGGCTGAACCCCCCGAGCCGGTCCAGCACACTCTGCATGCGCTTCCTCAGGGCACTGGACTCCAGGAAGGCTCTGCACAGAAGCACAAACATCAGGTCAGGGCTGGGCAGGAGCCGCTGGCGCACAAGCTGGAGGTGAGGCAGCACTTACTTAGACTGCTGCAGGCAGTGGAGCCGGAACGTGACGCTCCCTGTTGTCTCTGTGCGGAAGCCAAAGCGGCTCAGGCACTCTCCCTGTGGGGAAAGCACAAGACAGAGCAGCCCTTGTCTGCAGTCAGCAGTGCCAGGCTGACCTGCAGGGAGAGTGAGCATGGCCCCTGCAAGAGGGCTAGCGACAGGGTGGGTGCATGGAGTCTTTCCCTGGAGAGGGTCACAAGCACTGAGGCCAGGCACCCCCGAGTGGTGCTGAGAAGGGCACACAGAGCTCCCTGCTTAGGGCCGTTAGGGGGCTGACCATGCAGTGGGGGTGGAAGGCTTCACTCACTGCTCTTCAGGGGCTGTCCTGATTCCAGCCTCCTACTGAGCCCACCTTGTTTGTTGCCCCACAAACTGCTGTAAGTCTCCAGAGCACATGGGCATCCTGCCTGCCTCTCCCCACAATGAGTCCCATCTCCAGGGAGCAAGCTCAGCTACAGCACAGCTCCATTTCTCAAGAGGAATTGCACCTGCTTTTCTACACATGCAAGGGAGTTTAATGCTGGATCAACAGCCACTTTGCAGAGAGCAAGCCCAGAACGTGCCAGGGCAGTGCAAGCCTCCCTACAGACACCCCATGGTAATGCGCCCAGGGCATGGTTCAGTCTCGGTAGCCCATTTGATCCTGCTCAGACAGCCAACAAAGAGGCTAGTTCTCATGATGGTTCTGGCGATGCCCACTGGGCAGCAGGCTGGAATCTGGCCCAAGTCGCCCCTAGGGTTTCCTGTGAGAGGAGCAGAATCTGACTCAGAGCAAGTGGCACAAGCCCCGAGGCTGAACTCACCTTGAAGATTCCTGGCATCCTGACGTAGGTCACGTCCTCCAGTTCAGGGGACCCACCAATGAAAAACCTCCTCAGCTCAGCGACCGTCCCCAACTCAACGGGTCGCCAGGTGGGGGCTGTCAGGGTGTGGAACCCTGTTCCAGGAGGACGAGGCCAGTTAGAGAGGTATGTCCACAAACCCGTTGAGAATCACAGGGGAGGAAGGTAGGAAGGACAAATGTCCACTGATTCCCTCCCCCCACAAACGGGCTGGAATGGATGGGAGACAGACCTCCCCGCCCTGCTCTCATGCAACTAACAATGGAGATACCACATGTGACAGGGCCTACCCTTGCCCCCCATGCACACACAGCTAACAATGGAGATACCATATTCACTTAATAACACAGGCCCCTCAGATCAAGCCAAGCTTTGCATTTTCCTGAGCAGAACAGTTACATTTCCCTGTTCAACATGAGGGGAATGCCCTGAGTTTCTGTAGGGCCTTCTGCCCATTGCCACAACCTCTGAGGCCTAACAGCCCCCGGTAGGGTAGGGAAGGGTAACTCCCCTTGTATGGGGGTGGGGGTGAGTAACAGAAGTATTTTTATCAGGGCTGGCTGCCTGACGTTACCAAGGGAATGGCCAGACAAATCAAAGGTCACCACTGCCTCTTGCTCCCCAGCAGCAGCACTGAATGGCATGGGACACGCCCACCTGACTCCTTCTCACTGTTTCATAGAAGGCCCACTGTGCCCCCTCAATGTGTAGTGGGGGAAATCCTTTCCCAGTGCCTGATGATCAGCTGAGCCCCAGGCCCAGGAGGAGCTGGCCATCTGGAGAGATTTTACCTGGAGCTGCTGGCAGCACCACAGAGCCATAACCTTCAACACGATACCTCTGCCAATAATCCAGCGAGAGAACCTCAAAATAGATCACAGGCCACTGTGGGAGAGAGCCTAAAAGGAAGGAGAGCAACGTCATAAACGAGCCAACGAGAGCTCTGCTGGCCATTCAGGACCTCGTTAGCAGGAATGTCCCATCCCTTCATATTCCCTGGCGTGGGAAGCAACTACTCGCCAGATGCCCCAGGTCCATGTGGCATGGAGAGAATGTTTGCCAGATACAGGATTTTGCTCCTTTGCTCCTCTCTGGGTGAGGGAGAACCTAGGTGCAGGGCTGTCTGCGTCAGGCTGTGCAGTGCCTATGGTGTAATGCCCCTGGCAGATTCTGGCAAACAAGGCCCGGGCAGCAAGGGACTCACCTTCTGACTCATCCTCTTGGGTGAAAAACATCTCCAGAGTAAAGGGGTAGGAGAAGTATGCCACATTGTCCTGGGAAAGAGGAACAAGAATGAGATGACAGGGCAGAGATCAGACCCTGGGCAGGGTCACCAGCATCATGCGGCACATGGCAAGGCCTTGAGAGAACCAGCTGTGTGGGGTGAGGATCCTGCTGGGGACTGACCCCTGGCTAAGATCAGTCACACAGAGGGCATTCAATGTGCTCCCAGCCCTGGAAAATCTGCACTATAATGCCAGGCCTGAGACCTCTATCCCACTGAGCTGTATGAGGAACCCCCATAACACCTCCCACAAACACTCAACACACGGAGCCAGAGTGGGCACACAGAGCTCTTCACAAGCAGTAGGAAGCCCCATCAGTCTTCAAAACCACACCATCAAAAAGTGCCCTATTTTGCCCCTTACCCTGCCCAGGGTCTTGGTGACACAGGTCTGCGTCACCCCAGAGAGCTGCTGGAATGCTGGGCTCGACCAACCTGGCAGAAGAAGAGGAGGCTGTGAGGTGAATGACTAGTGCTGTAAGAAAAGCAGGGGGGGCTGTCCTGGAGCAGCCAAGAAGAATGTTAGGGCTGGTCTACACTGGGGAGGGGGTCGATCTAAGATACGCAACTTCAGCTACGTGAATAGCATAGCTGAAGTCGAAGTATCTTAGATCGATTTACCTGGGGTCCACACGGCGCGGGATCGACGGCCGCGGCTCCCCCGTCGACTCCGCTACCACCGCTCGCTCCAGTGGAGTTCCGGAATCGACGGGGAGCGCGTTTGGGGATCGATATATCGCATCTTAACGATAAATCGATCGCTACCCGCCGATACGGCAGGTAGTCTGGACGTATCCTTAGTCCTCTCTCACTGAGCTCCCCTTAGGCACTTTGCTGCCCTCTCGCCTTTCTAGTTGCATCTCCAGGGAGATCCCGTGAACTGGGAACTTCGGAGCCAACTTCACTCGGATTTAAGAGATCAAACTTACTTAAATCTGACCTGAAAACAGAACGCAGACAAACTAACCCACTAACACTGATCAAAGCCTGCTGGGCAGGCTGCAGAGTGATGCAGCACAAAGCTGAGAGCATCCGGCAAACATGACTCCAACCCACAGTGACCCTAGGGCCAGTGGCCTGCCTCTCTCAGCCTCAGGAAAGTAGGACTGATGGCTCAGTGTTAGTGCAGCACATGGAAATTGGACACCACCAGGCAGCGAGATCCAAGTGGGGCCCAGTGTTGATGGGGAAGAGGCGTCAAGCTCTGCTCTCTACAGTATGCTCAGGAGGGGGGTCGGGGAGCCTGAAGGACCACAACACTGCAAAGGTAAGAGTAAGGGTAATCCACTGATCAGCGTGTGTTACACATCCTTGTAACCCAGGGACACCTTGGTGCTGACTGGCCAAGAGCATAAGGGGTGCATGGGGTTTTAAAGGGTTCACCTTGGTCTGACATCTGTATAATAGCTAGCTAAAAGGCGGCATGTAAGGTCTTTACTGAGAGCCTGTAGCCCACCGGTCATCATAATCACTGCAAAATGTTTTTAAGGATGTTATTTAAAAAGCTGTGTGTCTATATTGAAAACTATGCTTTAAGATATGTAAGTTAAGCAGGTCAGCACAAGGTGATAAACCAGTTCTGGTCAGGCAGGGGGTAGTACACACTTATCTCCCTGGCTGTTCATTGTGCATCTAACAGCATAAGTCTATTTGTACACGGAGCCAACTGCTAATCAAGATTGTGAAGTCAAGAGATCACAACCTACAGGACGGAACACACAGCAGCAGGGTGTCCTGTTTACGATTAAGATCAAAGGACTAGTCTGGTACATCAGGACAGTGCAGAGACACACGGTATCCTTCACTGAGGAGGCAAGCTGAGAGCGTGACTTGTTTCAAGAAAATGGGATCACAGCCTGCCTGGCTGAAAAATGCTGATGAGCAACTCTAAGACACGACAGTACCTAGTTAAGTAAGTCTAGGTTCCAGAATGTGCGTTATGATTTTATTTTACTTGTAACCATTTGTTTCTAATATTTCTACTTGCTATCACTTAAATCTCTATGCTTTGTTAAATAAATTTTCTTGTTTTCACTATACCCATATTGAAGTGCTGTGTGTTAAACAGAGCAGTGAACTGAAGGGAAACTGCCATGCTAGTGTGTATTGCTTCTTTGGGAGCAGCAGATCTGTGAATCCTGAGAGTGTCCAGGACTAGGGGCTGGTCACTCCAAGGGAATGCTTGGTGGAGTTGGGGGTTGCTAACCTGGAGAGAGAGAGAGAGCGCAAGGCCTGGCAGACCTGGAGGGAACTGCTTGTGTTGGTAAGCTGTCCCCCAGCATGCACAGATAAGGCTCCTTCACACTAAAGGCTGGTGGTAGTGAGCTGCCTCACAACCCTAGGTACCCCCAGATAAATCAAGCTTGGCTCAAGCCATAGAGACTCATGCTCTGAAAGTGTCTGGTTCAATCCCTGTTGCCAGCCAAGATGGTGGCCAACACATTGCTTGCTTGCTGCTATGCTTGCTTTTGGGAAGGACTGATCTGGTGGACCCTATAGCAGGGCAGAGTTCGTAATGCTGCAGTGTGGCAGGGACACTGGCTCAGGAACCAGACCATGGCTACTCACGGCTGGGCAGCTCCAGGAAGAAATGAACATAGAGATGGTCATACCCGTAGCCCTGGGCTGAAACTGAGAAGACAAGACAATGACAATGGGGTCTCCTAACCACAGCCCAAGCCCTCTGGAACCCCCCATTTGCACAGGCTGGGAGAGTCCCATAGAGGATTCCCAAAGGTCCCAGTAAGGAGAGGAGATTACTGCAGATGGTGGGGACAAGCCAGGGTCTTCTCAAAGGGGGCTTCCTTGTGTGAATCATAGAATATCAGGGTTAGAAGGGACCTCAGGAGGTCATCTAGTCCAACCCCCTACTCAAACCAGGACCAATTCCCAACTAAATCATCCCAGCCAGGGCTTTGTCAAGCCTGACCTTAAAAACCTCTAAGGAAGGAGATTCTACCACCTCCCTAGGTAACCCATTCCAGTGCTTCACCACCCTCCTAGTGAAAAAGTTTTTCCTAATATCCAACCTAAACCTCCCCCACTGCAACTTGAGACTGCAACTTGAGACCATTACTCCTTGTTCCATCATCTGCTACCACTGAGAACAGTCTAGATCCATCCTCTTTGGAACCCCCTTTCAGGTAGTTGAGAGCAGCTATCAAATTCTGGTGGGTAGAGGTGTTGACTGCAACACCTCTCCTCACCAGCAGCATACTAGCCTTGGAGGTTCTATGCTAAGTTCTGTTCTTTACTATGGGCTCCATTACTGCCGTCACACACTTGTATGTCTGCCTGGGATGGCTAAATCATAGAATATCAGGGTTGGAAGGGACCTCAGGAGGTCATCTAGTCCAACCCCCTGCTCAAAGCAGGACCAATCCCCAGACAGATTTTTGCCCCAAATCCCTAAATGGCCCCCTCAAGGATTGAACTCTCAACCCTGGGTTTAAGCAGGCCAATGCTCAAACCACTGAGCTATCCCTCCCCCAATGTGCAAACACTTCTCCTGGGATTAGTCAGCAGAGATGTGGGCCACTGGCAGGGAATCAGCTCACATCCTTCCCAGCAGACAAAGCACTTCTGACCTAGACTGAACTGTAGACCTTAGTCCCTGGGTCTCTGCTGAGTGCAGGGCCTTACACAGCAGCAGGCTGCCCCCTTCCCAGAGTGAGAGTCTATAATAGGCACTCACCTATCTCTCCATTCACAAACAGCCGAAGTGCACCAGGGAGAGTCTGTGACAGAGAGAACACAGGCAGAATGGTGAGAAGCAGCTCAGCAATAGCCGATTGATCACGGTGCGCTTGCTTCCCTAGAGGGCCCTGCCCTAAGCCAGAGCATCATTGCAGGACACTTCATAGTCACTTACACTAAAAGCCCCAGCCAGGGGATTCTCTCTGCTGGTCATAAGGAGACAAGACTCCCTGGGGGAATGTCCTGGCTTCCCACAGGATCCAGCCAAGATTTCCAAAAGCGACCAGCCAATCTGAGCGCCCACCTCAACATTCCTTAGAGAGTTCAACCCTCTCTAAAACCAGGCTCCTTACAGCATCTCAAGCTGGTCCCAGTCACTAACACTTAGGAAATGCTGGCTCTTGTCCCTTCCACTCAAGCCTGCCTGTAAAAAAAGCGTTAGAAGTTTTGTTGAAGCAGAGAAAACACTTGCCACCCACCTGGGGCTGAGACCAAGCAGAAGAGATTCCAAAAAACTGAGCAATAAACATGAGACTGAAAATAGTGTCTTTGAATACAACACCCTAGGCTCTAGCTGAGCCTTCCACAACTCTGAAAAGGCAGTGGCAGCTGATCCCCAGAACAAAGTGGTGTTCCTTTTGTCTCACAGAATCTAATTCCAAGGCCTACAAAGAGTGCAGTCCCACAGAGACTACAACTCTCAGCAAGCAGTGGGGTGTTTGGATCCTGGCAGCTCTGTCTCGGACCAAGGCATGCTGGACTGCTAGTCTCTGCAGGCCAAGTATCCATATTAAAGATAAGGGCTGCTACAATCAACTTCACTTCATGCAAGTCAGCAGGCAGGGATCACAGCGCGAATAGTTGCCAGCATGCTGCCCAAGCTGGGCAATCTTTGGATGCCCTGGCACAAGGGCTTCCATGCTAAGATCAGGAGAAAATTCAGATACAACGCCTGTGCCTCTTCAGCCATAGCTGTAATGAATGGCATGTCCACAATAGAAATGTAAATCAACCTATGTTAAGTCAACTTACAACCACAGCAGTAATTATTGTGGTGGTTCATGTCCACACTACCCTCCCTCTGTTGGTGGTGCATGTCCTCACCAGGAGCACTTCCGTCTGACCTAACAGGGGCAGTGTGGGGGGCTGAGAACCTGGGCTCTCAGCTGCCCACTGGGCTCCCAGCTCCCTGCCAGCTGTCCCCTCCCCCCACTCTCAGCTCCCTGCTCCCCCCTGGGAGTCCGGCTGCCCCCCACCCACTCTGGATTCCCTGCTCCCAGCTGTCTGGACTCTTGCTCTGCGCTCCCTGCCGGGAGCCTGGCTGCCAGATGCCTGGGCTCTTGGCTCCACACTCCCCGCCTGGAGACCAAGCGCCTGCCATCCTCCCAGTGGGGAGCCTCAGTACAGTGGGGACCAGGGAGCCGAGACCCAAAGGCAGCCCGGCTCTGAGCAGGGAGCCTGAGCAGCAGCTCAACTGGGAGTGTGGAGCCCAGAGGCTGGGAGAGGTCCGGGCTATAGTTGGAGCCCAGATAAGGCTTCTTCACACTAAAGGCAGGTGGTAGTGAGCCCGGCTTTCTTGTCAATTTCACGGCTCCAGCATGACACAAAAATGACAGCCAACAGCCAATGTAAGTAACTTGCAGTGTCTATACGGACACTGTTTCCCTAACGACACCAACAAAAGCCCTACGCCTCTCGTGGAGGTGGAGTTATTATGTCAGTGTACTATAGTACACTTACATCAGTGGGAGCAAGGCTGTAGTGTGGACACTGACATAATTAGATCAATGTAAACTGCCTTACATCGACCTAACTCTGTTGGGTAGATCAGGGCCAAGACTGCCCCAGGAGA
Source organism: Emys orbicularis (assembly GCF_028017835.1). NCBI lineage: Eukaryota > Metazoa > Chordata > Testudines > Emydidae > Emys > Emys orbicularis. Next base: position 26,284,392 of record NC_088699.1, read on the forward strand.
CTTGGAGTCACCATTCTCCAAAGGCAATTTATTAACAATTCTGGCCTCAGGTCACTGATGAATTCATATTCTTACCGCATCTGTTACTCACCATCTCAAAGTCTGAGCCAACAAGGCCGTTGAGATATTCCTTGTGCCGACTATACAACTAAAGAAAAACAATGAATTAGAAAAAGTCCATCATGAAGCAATCATTTCAACTTCCAAACACGTTACAGAGAACAGCCCCAACTAGGAGATGTATGAAGAACACAGCTCGAGACGTCCAGGACGCAGATAAAGAAAACCAGTGCCATGCTGCAGAAGTGTCTGTAAGGGTGACAGAGTTCCTCAGCTGGGTGCATCCCATGTGGGAACAAGTGACAGGGTGAAGTAGGTTGACCAGACATCCCGATTTTATCGGGACTGTCCCAATATTTGCTTGTTTGTCCCGCGTCCCGACCGATGTTAGGTCGGGACACTGGACAAACAAGCAAATGCTCCGGAGCCCGGAAGTGCTTGCGCCCCCCCCCCCCCGCCTCCTCCTCCTCCTTCCCCCATTGGCTCCCTCCCCAAATCCCCACCTCTTCCCCAGGCTCACCATTCCTCCTTCCTCCACAAGTGCTGGAGGGAGGCCCCGGAGACGCAGGGGGAGTGCGGGGCCGGGGTGAGTGAGAATCCGGCCTGGCCCCGAGCGCAGGCAGGACTCAGTCGGGCGGTAGGGAGAGTAGGGGGGTGGCCCACGGGGCCAGGCGGCGACTGTTCTCCCCCCTGGGCAGCGGGACTCGGGAGCAGCCGCTGCTGCAGCTCCCACTGCGGGGGGAGGAAGCGGCCATGGCGCTCGGCGGCTGCGGCTCTGGCGCCCCCGAACTCCCCAAGCCTGGGCCTGCTGCGGGGACCCAGCAGCGCGCACGCTGCGCCCAGCCCCTGGCCAGTCGCGTCTGGGCTGGCTGGCTGCCCAGCTGGTGCAATCCCGCGGCGGAGGCATCGGCAGCCTAGCCCCGTTCATTCCCCTGCGGGACCCGAGCGGGACGGGGGGGCTGGGGCCTGCTGCCCCCCACTCCGGGTCCGCCACAGGATTGCGCCAGCTGGGCAGCAGCCCAGACGCGACTGGCCAGGGGCTGGGCACGCACAGTGTGCGCGCTGGGTCGCCACAGCAGTCCCAGGCTCGGGGGGTTCGCGGGCGCCAGAGCCGCAGCCGCCGAGTTTGGCCATTGGCCGCTTCCTCCCCCCTGCGGCAGTGGGAGCTGCAGCAGCGGCTGCTCCCGAGTCCCGCTGCCCAGGGGGGGAGAACAGCCGCCGCCTGGCCCCGCGGGCTGCCTCCCTCCTCTCCCTACCGCCCGACTGAGTCCTGCCTGCTCGGGGCCAGGCCGGACTCTCACTCACGGCACCGCGCTCCCACTACGTCTCCCTCCAGCACTTGTGGAGGAGGGTTTTTTTTTGCTCTGCCACCTTTTTTTTTCTGCCCCGCCCCCCCCGCCACGCACCCCCCCGCCCCGATATTTGACCTGGGTGATCTGGTCACCCTAGGGTGAAGAAACCGACAACAATCCGGTGTTTTTAGGGACCTGGGAAGTCAGCTAGAGATGGGCTGGATGCGTGAACTTCTCTGCTTTCTCGTGCCTGACAATAGAGGCCATCTGACTCAAGTGCTGATGGCGTGGAAAGGAATTTCAGATTCTTGTCATATTGGAATCCCTCCTGCAGTGAGACATGCCTCTTGAATTACAGTCTCTCTATGTTAGCAGATGGGGCACCAACCCCTGTGCTCAAACAACAATGCTGATTATTAGGGAGGCTACAAATTAGTTGGGGAAAAGGGAAAGGAGCAAGCAACCAGGAGCAGCAAACGGGAGTTTTGCGCTCAGACTTTTGGGAAACTGGCAGATTACTACATCTCTGCTACCATTTGGAAATAGAGACTATGACTCACATGTACATAAATTTTTACCTGCTTTAACCTCTCAATAACTCTCATTACTTTTTCTTAGCTAATAAACCTTAAGTTAGTTTACTAAAGAATTGGCTAACAGCATTATTTTTGGTGTAGGATGCAAATCGATGTGGGTGAGTGAGTGGTCTCTTGGGACTGGGAGTAACCTGGAATATTTGTGATTCTCCTGTGGTATTTTAGGAATGAACATTTTGTACTGAGTTGGTGAAATCTAATTATAGAACATACCACCTGCTTTTGACAGTTTGCCCTGACGTAGGCAATCATGGTCACGAGCCTCCAGACAGTGTGACAAGGGGTATGGAACAGCTTCCATACGAGGAGAAATTAAAAAGACTGGGACTGTTCAGCTTGGAAGAGAAACAACTAAGGGGGGAATATGACAGACACCTATAAAATCAGGAGTGGTGTGGAGAAAGTGAATAAGGAAGTGTTTTGAAACAGTTTCCCACAGTATTCTTGCCAGCAAGTTAAAAAAGTATGGATTGGATGAATGGATTATAAGATGGATAGAAAGCTGACTAGATTGTCGGGCTCAATGAGTAGCGATCAATGGCTCGATATCTAGTTGGCAGCCGGTATCAAGCGGAGTGCCCCAGGGGTTGGTCCTGGGGCCGGTTTTCTTCAACATCTTTATTAATGATCTGGATGATGGGATTAATTTCACCCTCAGAAAGTTTGCAGATGACACTAAATTGGGGGGAGAGGTAGATACACTGGAATGTAGCGATAGGGTCCAGAGTGATCTAGACAAATTAGAGGATTGGGCCAAAAGAAATCTGATGAGGTTCAACAAGGACAAATGCAGAGTCCTACACTTAGGAAGGAAGAATCCCATGCACCGCTACAGGCTTGCGACCGACTGGCTAAGCAGCAGTTCAGCAGAAAAGGACTTGGGGATTACAGTGGACGAGAAGCTGGATACGAGTCAGCAGTGTGCCCTTGATGCCAAGAAGGCCAACGGCATATTGGGCTGTATTAGTAGGAGCATTGCCAGCAGACCGAGGGAAGTGATTATTCCCCTCTATTCGACACTGGTGAGACCACACCTGGAGTATTGCATTCAGTTTTGGTCCCCCCACTACAGAAGGGATGTGGAGAAATTGGAGAGAGTCCAGTGGAGGGCAACAAAAATGATTAGGGGGCTGGGGCACATGACTTATGAGGAGAGGCTGAGGGAACTGGGGTTATTTAGTCTGCAGAAGAGAAGAGTGAGGGGGGATTTGATAGCAGCCTTCAACTACCTGAAGGGGGGTTCCATAGAGGATGGAGCTAGGCTGTTCTCAGTGGTGGCAGATAACAGAACAAGAAGCAATGGTCTCAAGTTGCAGTGGGGGAGGTCTAGGTTGAATATTAGGAAACACTATTTTACTAGGAGGGTGGTGAAGCACTGGAATGGTTTACTTAGGGAGGTGGTGAAATCTCCATCCTTAGAGGTTTTTAAGGCCCGGCTTGACAAAGCCTTGGCTGGGACGATTTAGTTGGTGTTGGTCCTGCTTTGAGCAGGGGATTGGACTAGATGACCTCCTGAGGTCTCTTCCAACCCTAATATTCTATGATTCTAAGTGTTATTTACCCTTTCACATAACACAAGAACCAGGGGTCACTCAATGAATTAGTAGTGAGCAGGTTTAAAATAAACTGAAGGAAGTATTTCTTCACACAACGCACAGTCAACCTGTAGCACTCATTGCCAGTGGATGATGTGAAGGCCAAAAGTATAACTGGGTTCAAAAAAGTTCAAGGTAAGTTCCTAGTGGACAGGTTCATCAATGGCTATTAGCCAAGATGACCAGGGATGCAACACCTGGCTCCACGTGTCCCTAAATCTCCCAGAAGCTGGGACTGGACAATAGGGGATGGATCATTCAACATTGCCCTGTTCTGTTCATTTCCTCTGAAGCATCTGGCACTGGCCACTGTCAGAAGACAGGATACTGGGCTAGAAGGACAATTGGTCTGACCCAGTATGGCCATTCTTGTTCTTAATATTTACTGTACTTCCATGCTAATCCAGAGGGGGAAGTTAATCTGAAACTCAAAGTTAAGAAGAAGAGTTCAAAATGAAACATTCATGCACTTAAACATCTACACTCACATGCAAGGAGCACAAAAACTCTGCAAACGGAAAGAATGACCCAACACTTATAGGAGATTGGTGCGCGGAAGAGGGCTAATTTAGCTGGATACGAGGTTGAGGTAAGCAGCAGGAAGAGCTGGTACAGGTTGCATCAGCTGCCTAGAGTGCAGGAACATGTCCACCATTTGTAACTCTAGTTTGCAATCTGGGTGCTTTCTTAGCTCCTGAGTTACTACTGGACCCCAAGACAGCAGCAGTCCTGAGAGGGTTTTCCCCATCTGTGCTCTGCTAGAAAAACATCTTTTCCTTCCAATATGCCCAATAGACCTTCAGGAGTCTACTACTGTCCAGGCCTTACTCCCATCCAGACTGGCCTGAGGCAATGGGCTCCACAGCAAAACTATTCAGAAAATGAAGCTAGTGCAAAATGTGCCTGCCCGCTTATCAAGCTGTGTCAGAGCACATGAGAGCTGTGCTTCGGGGCCTTCAGTAGGCATCTCAGTGGAACTCAGGGTGCTGGATTTAGCCTAGCTTTAGATCTGGCTACCTGAGAGACCAGTGTCAGTGTTAAAGTGTTACTGTCAGCACAGTTACAGTCAGTGAGGGGCTTGATCTGGAGCTGCCTCCATTTAAATAGGAGGGAGCTAGTGGCAGGGCGTTTTCTGGGAAGGTCTCTCCACTTCAGAAACAGTTGTGATGGGATCAGTCTCTTGAGCTGAGTCCCCAAGGGCCTTAGTCAAAGCTGATCCTTACATCTCTGAACATGCGCTGCTCCCGCTCCTCCTCCTCTCGTTGCACCTGGGCTGAGGCATTCTCAATGGTGTACCTCCACAGCTCCCGCTTCTCGCCATCCAGCTCAATCCTGCACATCCCCAAAGCACCATGGGCAAGATTCAGAACAGGATAGGCAGTGCCCACAGCAGCTATACCACCCCTAAGGCTGAGGTGGCGGCCCCAGGAGCAGCCATGTCCCACCATTCACACTCCTGGGGGTTCGCCCAGCAGCAAGGGATCATTAAGGAAACCCCCAGGATGTCCCTGCTCCTACATGCCCATGGGGGTGACTGCCTGCTCAAGAGGCTCAGCAGATCCCATGATGTATCAGAGAGGAGCATGCTATGATCCTGCCTGAGTTCTGGAGCCCATGCTTCCCATTCTAGGTGCTAGGCTGCAGAGTCCCCCATTCCACAGTATACAAGGTAACCCTGGGAAAAGTGATTTCAGCCCCTCTGCACCAATCCCACCTGCAGCACTGGCCCCATACTGCCTTGCTCACCTGTAAACACCTTTAGTGCCCGTGAAATCAGGCTTCACTGTGATCACCCCATTGCCATCCACCTTGACTGTGCAAAGAACGTGTTCATATTCCCTGTGGCCGAGCCTGAGGGGAGAGACCATAAAACAGACACCCAGTCTGAACAGAGTCCATGCGCACCAGCTGCCAGTGGACTCATGGTCCTGCCTGTGCATATGGGAGAGGGGAAACAAACCCAGCCATACCCGCACTGATCAGAATAAGAAGGTTGGGGTGGTGGGGGGACAAGTACAATGCTTCCCACTGAAATAAGGCATAGGAGGCAACAGCAGCTGGAATTGCTGATGATCTTGGAATTCCCCTCCTAGGACTGGTGCCAGGGGAATGTGGTTTCATAAGGGAGGGGGAGAGCAGGGGTTTCCCATCTAGGAGACCAGGTTACTCCGAGTCTTTACTTACGTCCCATATGGTCCCAAGTCTCCCATGATGTACATGGTCTGAACAGGGGTGTTGATGACATGGTTATTCTTAATAAATTCTTCTGAGGGCTTCCAGGTGATGACGCGGGACTTCAGAACACTTCCTTCCCTGCCAAGGAAGCCACAGAACAGTATTATCCATGGTCTCCAAGCTGCCAGGTACAAAACCCCACAGCGCCAGTGCAATACAGCCCCAACATAGACAATAACATGCATGGTGGGATCCACATGCTGGGGCACCAGAACAAGGAGCCACAATCCCAGGCTCCAGAAGCCAGACCCTTGGGGGCACACTTGCTGGAATCCACACCGCCAGCTTCCCCGGGCTGGGGTACTCAAACCCCCCAGGCACCAGTGCTGGCAATCTTACATTAGTGAGTTCTGAGACAGGGCTGAAGTGAGCTCTGAGCTCTTCTTTGCACTCACGCTGGCCTGCGGTCCTGCCTTCTTCTCCTTAAAGTGGCCATCCTCTCTGCCAGGAATGATGGCACCTCCTGCTCTGAGCTGGTCACTTTCTGACAGTGCTGGAAGAGAGGGCAGGGGGTGGAACTATTACAGTTATAGGCAGAGCCTCTCCTTCCCCTTGGAAAGGCAGGAGCATTCACACCACAAGCGATTTCCCCTTCCTAACTGCAGGCAGACCTGACTTCAGTCCTGGCACAGGCACATACATGTGTGCACAGCCACACATGCACACAACGCACCCTTCTCAGCTGATCCAAAGTCAAAGTGAATGTGGGAGGGCCTTGGACTGGCTTCCCACTTAGGGGAGAGCCCAGTTCCTGAGCTTAGCCTTCAAAGTGCTGATCCATCCTCCATTCTTTGAACAGGGCACATTTGAGACTCTACGTGTTATGGCAGCTGCCATTATAACAGGGAACAAACAGTGGAGTTTGGACTATTAACAGCTCCCTCCAGACTTTCAACGTGCATCTTTCTGAAAGGCCCAGAACTCAGCCTGGAGTTGGGGCAGTGGCTGGAGGTGTCTTGCATGAAAATATATTCTGCTGCCCTCGAGCAGGCCTCTCAGGGTACTCAGCTTCAGTTTCTTGAGCCCACCACCTGGTGAATGTATCCCTCTTTCCTAAAGACTGCAGACCTGGCCATGTGGAGAGCTACCACTGCACAGACGGCAACAGCTTAGGCACAACTAAGGGCAGATACCTCCTTCAGGTTGGTGAATCGGTCATGGTCTGTGTAGGTGAAGATGCGGTAATTCTTCCGGCCTCCTGACTTCTCCAGCTTCAGGATCTCCTGATGGTACTGCCTATCCAAGGGGGTCTGACAGGCTGACTCATGTTGGTACAGATCCACCTCAAACTGAGACCAGCACAGAGAAAGCATAAGGGCTGCTTTGGCATAAAACGTATCACAGAGATCAGAGACAGAAAGGGCCTTTAGGCTGGGATTCTTAAAGGATCCTCAGGGAGCTAAGTTCCTTTTAAAATCCCACCCTCCAGCCTTATTTCCAACCTAGTCAGAGATTCATAGATCCGAAGACCAGAAGGGCCCACTGGGATCACCTGACCAGACCTCCTGCACAACACAGGCCAGAGATCGTCTCCAAATAATTCCTGTTTGAACTAGAGCATACTTAGTCCATCCCTCAGGGGCTGACATGACTTTAATAGATTCCTAGATTCCAAGACCAGAAGGGACCGTCTAGTCTGACCTCCTGTGTAACAAAGGCCAGAGACCTGCCCCACAATAATTCCTAGAGCAGTGCTTTTAGAAAAACATCCAATTTTGATTTTAAAATTGTCAGCGATGGAGAATCCACCACGACCCTTAGTGAATTGTTCCAGTGGTTAATGACCCTCACTGTTAAGTATGAACACCTTATTTCCAGTCTGAATTTGTCTAGGTTCAACTTCCAGCCATTAGATCATGTTATACTCTTCTCTGCTAGAGTGAAGAGCCCATTATTGTCTGTTCTTCATGAAGGTACTTATAGACTATAAAAAGTCAGCCCTTAGCTTTCTCTTTGTTAGACAAAATAAATTGAGCTCCTTGATTATAACTACTATAAGGAATGTTTTCTAATCATTTTTTGTGGCTCTTCTCTGATCCCTCTCCAATTTACTAACATTCTTCCTGAATTTTGGACACCAGAACTGGACACAGTACTCCAGTAGCAGTCGCACCAGTGTCAAATACAGAGATAAAAGAACTTCTCTACTCCTACTCGAGATTCCTGTTTATGCATCCAAGGATCTCATTATCCCTGTTGGCCAAAACATTGCACCGGTAGCTTAAGTTCAGCTGATTATCTACCCCCACCCCCAAATCTTTTTCAGAGTCATTGCTTCCCGGAAAGAGTTCCCTATCCTGTAAGTATAGACTACATTCTTTGTTCCCTAGATGTATATACATTTATGTTTAGCTGCATTAAAACACATATTGTTTGTTTGTGCCCAGCTTACCAAGCAGTCCTCTTTACTGTTTATCACTCCCCCAATTTGGGTGTCATTGCAAACTTTGCAGTGATTATTTTGTTTTCTTCCACATCACTGATAAAGATGTTAAATAGTGTGTGCCTAAGGTCACACACAATCAGTGACAGAAATAGGAAAAAAAACCCACTTAGTATCTCTAGCTCACAGTCTTGACCTTTAGAATATTAGGGTTGGACGAGACCTCAGGAGGTCATCTAGTCCAGGGGTCGGCAACCTTTCAGAAGGGGTGTGCCAAGTCTTCATTTATTCACTTTAATTTAAGGTTTCGCGTGCCGGTCATACATTTTAACGTTTTTTTAGAAGGGGTCTCTCTCTAAGTGTATATTATATAACTAAACTATTGTTGTATGTAAAGTAAACAAGGTTTTCAAAATGTTTAAGAAGCTTCATTTAAAATTAAATTAAAATGCTGATCTTATGCCACCAGCCTGCTCAGCCTGCTGGGTGGGGGGGTTCAGGGCAGAGGGCTGGGTGTTGGGGGGGACTCGAGGTCAGGGCAGAAGGCTGGGTGGGAGGGGGTGCAGGGCACAAGGCTGGGTGGGAGGGGGACTCGAGGTCAGGGCAGAGGGCTGGGGTTGGGGGGGTCAGGGCACAAGGCTGGGTGGGAGGGGGGACTCGAGGTCAGGGCAGAGGGCTGGGGTTGGGGGGGTCAGGGCACAAGGCTGGGTGGGAGGGGGGACTCAAGGTCAGGGCACAAGGCTGGGTGGGAGGGGGTGCAGGGCACAAGGCTGGGTGGGAGGGGGACTCGAGGTCAGGGCAGAGGGCTGGGGTTGGGGGGGTCAGGGCACAAGGCTGGGTGGGAGGGGGGACTCGAGGTCAGGGCAGAGGGCTGGGGGGTGTGTGGAGGTGCAGGGCAAAGGGCTGGGGTGTGGGGAGGTTCAGGGCAGAGGGCTGGGGTGTGTGTGGAGATGCAGGGCAGAAGGCTGGGTGTTGGGGGCAACTCGAGGTCAGGGCAGAGGGCTGGGGGGGGGTGCAGGGCAGAGGGATGGGTGTGTGTTGGGGTGGGGAGGTGCAGGGCAGAAGGCTGGGGTGCTCGGCTCGTGGGGGTGCTCCCAGCCCCCTGCCCTGAGCGGCTCATGGCAGGGGGCTGGAAGGGATATGACCTGTTCCACCCCCTTCCCCCAGGCCCGTCCCTACCTCTCTCTGCCTGCTCTACGGAGCAGCCGCTCGGCTCTGCGCCTCTGGGAGGAGGAGGAGGAGGGGCCGGAATGCACCACGTTGTGAGAAGAAGCAGGGGAGGGGGAAGCTTGGCTGCCGCAGGATCAAGCTTCTGCCTCCTGCCCCCGCAGGGGAGAGCGGTGGGGGGGGGGTCCCGGTCCCCCGCCCCACTCAGCCCCCCCTCTCCTCTGCGGGGGCAGGAGGCAGAAGCTTGATCCTGCAGCAGCCAAGCTTCCCCCCTCCCCCGCTTCTTCGCACAACGTGGTGCATTCCGGCCCCTCCGCCCCTCCTCCTCTCAGTGGGCAGCAGCGTGCCACTCAGAATCGGCTCGCGTGCCATAGGTTGCCGACCCCTGATCTAGTCCAATCCCCTGCTCAAAGCAGGACCAACACCAATTAAATCATCCCAGCCAAGGCTTTGTCAAGCCGAGCCTTAAACACCTCTAAGGATGGAGATTCCACCATCTCCCTAGGTGACCCATTCCAGTGCTTCACCACCCTCCTAGTGAAAAAGTTTTTCCTAATATCCAACCTAAACCTCCCCCACTGCAACTTGAGACCATTGCTTCTTGTTCTGTCATCTGCCACCACTGAGAACAGCCGAGCTCCATCCCCTTCAGGTAGTTGAAGGCTGCTATCAAATCCCCCCTCACTCTTCTCTTCTGGAGGCTAAATAACCTCAGTTCCCTCAGTCCCCTTTAACTCCCCATTACATGTCCACTCCCTCCTGGGCTTGGTCTGGTTTCATTTTTAGTGTGTACCAAGGACACAGCATCCCCCACTCCCCTGGGGTGTGATTCCAGAGTGTGACACACCTCCCTGCCAGGTAGTGGTGCTCTGCATTTAGCCTCCATTTTCCCTGTCATGGTTTCATCCTGTCACTCCTAGTTATATGCCCTTTTTTTTTTGGGGGGGGGGGGGGGGGGTGTCCCTTACAAATATTAGATTGGGAGTACTTGAGGCCTGATACTGCAGATACATGAGTAACCTGACTCAGAGGGCATCCCATTGACACCAGTGGGACTACTTGCTTGAGTAAAGCTGCTCATATGTGTTTTCAGGATTGTCCCTTAGGTGGGTTTGGTGCTTTACTCTCTGAAATCAGATAGAGTGCATAAAATCTCTATAGTATTAAACTGGGGACATCCTACAGTTGGAGAGTAAAGATTAAGTTGGAGCCTGTAGTGGGGTGGTCACCCCGGTCCAGTCAGAAAGGGGGTTAAAAGCAGCCAAGGGAGGCTGCGTGGGTAGTCAGCCACAGGTGTGCTTGTACCAATTAGGGCACAGCTGACCCCGATAAAAGGGCAGGCTGAGAGCGTGCGAGAGAGATTCTTGCTCTAGCTAGGGAACAGAGAGGACCAAGCTGCCTGGGAGAGCAAGCAGGTACCTAGGGCAGGCAGAGTTGAGGAGCTGGTGCTCTGCTACAAAGCCCTTTTAATAAAACACAGCTCCAAACAGGATGAAATCAGTATGGAATGTAAGAGCTACACAGCATTTGGTTAACATTCAGGGGAATTCACTGCAGCTAAATATGTAAAATGAGGGTGGTCACTTCTTGTACTAGTTGCAAGGAAACACTAAAGATTTTCTGTACACATTGACACATGTTTTCATGGAAATCAAAGTGCATTTTTACTGTTTTGCTTCTTCAAAAATAATCTAAATTGCTCTGTAAATAATACATAGAATATCAGGGTTGGAAGAGGCATCAAGAGGTCACCTAGTCCAACCCCCTGCTCAAACCAGGGCCAATCCCCAGACAGATTTTTGCCCCAGATCCCTAAGTGGCCCCCTCAAGGCTTGAACTCACAACCCTGGGTTTAGCAGGCCAATGCTCAAACCACTGAGATATCCCTCCCCCATGTGCCAGAGTGATCATGTTTGATGCTTTTAATGTGATATTGGAGCAATTAGTATGTGGGGTTTTTTTGTTTTTTTTTTTTAAACAAGACTTAAGCCCTAAATCTGCAAATACTTATACATATGACTACCAGTGGACCACTCAAGTGTGTAAAGCTACTCACATGCATAACTGTTTGTCTGTAGGCTTAGGATTTAAGATTGCTGTGGTTGTAACTATGGGGCCATAGACTGCTATTCCCAGAGCTGGATCCTGGACAGACAGTAACCATAATGCTGTTTCTCTCTCTTGGTTCAGAGTCACTTCCACAGCTTTTACGTGTACCCTCCACTCATCCCTTACAGACATGGACAAGATGGCACAGGGAACCAGCTGGGATAATTCTAGATCAGAAACATGCTCTATTTTCTCCTCGTGTTTTGAGACTGCAGTGACCACATGAGAGGTTAGAGAACACAGACCCCTCTTGAATTGCAGCAGCGAGTGCCATATCTAACTGGAACAGGCCCTCCATTCCTCTTTGGGACCTGGAGATGAAGCCAGGGCCCCTTGCACTAGTGCCAATGGGGTACTATACTACCCAGCTGTAAAATTCTGAGTATTATCTGCCACTCAAGGCAGCCTTCCACTTACTCACCTGGCTGAAGAGTTTTTCTTGCCAACCAATTACTGCCTCCTCTTCATCATCAGGACAATGGCCACCTGAAAGACAAGAGGGCGCTGGTCACTTCCTCACACCTGTGCCTCTTCCCCACCCCCCAGCAAAGAGCACTGTGCAGCACAACAGTCCTCCCAGCATCCTCTCTTCTGTTTCAACGGCAGGACCTGGAATACAGAAGCTAGCTGCAATGTGGGATTCCCAGGTCACCTGCACCTAATGAACAAGAAGCTTGACACTCAGCTTCCTGCAGGCCTTTGTGAGGGATGGTGCAGCCATTAACATCAATGGCAGCAGTAGGGGGCAGAAATATTATACCACCAGCCCCTCCCAGGATTGGGGAATGAATGAGTGGACTAGATCTGAAAGGAGAGAGTAGAAGTGACACAGTCAGGTCAGAGTCTTTCCTTAGCTGTGTTACAAACACTAGCTTAGATCATCAGTTCTCAAGCTATAGGCCACTGAGAACTACTGGACTGGCTCCTTCTCTTTGCCAGATGCATTAAAGAAGCTACAAATGCAAGTCTTTACAAGTCCTGTCCTAATATCATTTTTCCAGGTAAGCAATTGCTGTAGCTGCAACAGGGATGTTAAGAGATAGCAGATGGGGGTGGGTAGAAAGCTGGTTGACAGTGGATAGGGAAAGTGTTCCCATGGTTCATGCTATTGAAGTGTTTAGGAACCCTCAACTTAGTTATTCCAAGGGAATTTACTTTTCCTCATTTATGCTCTTTGCTTTCTACAGGTCTCTGGGTTCAGAAGTAAAAACAGCCAGGGGGTTTCACTTCACATCCACTCAATGAGCACTAGCAATCAAAAAAGCTAACAACATTAGGAACCATTAAGAAAGGGATAAGAGAGAAAATATCATCATGCCCCTATATAAATTCATGGTAAGCCCACATCTTGAATACTGTGTGCAGTTCTAGTTGCCCCATCTCAAAAAGATATACTAGAAGTGGAAAAGGTATAGAGACGGGCAACAGAAATGACTAGGGGTATGGAACAGTTTCCATATGACAAGAGATTTAAAAGACTAGGATTTTTCAGCTTGGAAAAGAATCGACTAAGGGGGAATATGACAGAGGTCTATAAAATGGTGTGGTGAAAATGAATAAGGAAGTGTTACTTACTCCGTAACATACCACAAGAACCAGGGGTCACCTAATAGGCAGCAGGTTTAAAATAAACACATAACACACACTCAGTGTGTGGAACTTGTTGCCCAGGGATGTTGTGAACGCCAAAATTATAATGGAGTTCAAAAAAGAATCATGGAGGATAAGTCTATCAGTGGCTATTAGCCAAGATGGTCAGGGATGCAGCCCCATCTTTAGCCTCTGACTCCCAAGGCTCCTGCACAGGTCTCCTACCCAGTGGCAGAAACCAGAGATGGCCATTGTGAGGCCTTGCACGTGGGGCGGGGGTCCCCTCAGAGCAGACATTGACCACGAGCCACCTACCTGCTGCTGGGTGGGAACTGAAGGTGGCCAAGCTGATGAGCTCCTTCCCCTGCTGGCCGGCGGGCTGCTGGAGCTGCTGCAGGAGGAGGCTGGTGGAAGTGACCCGCTGGATGTGAACCCTGGCAGGGGAGAGGAGGAGGCAGGAGTCACTCGGCTGGCCACGGGAGCGGAGGGGGCAGCTACTGTCTGCTGCTGGCAGGGAGCGGGGCGCGCAGGGCGAGAGGGGCCGCCTGCCCCAGTGGAGAAGAGCCCGGGGGTGGGCAAGGGCCGCCTGGCCCAGGGCTGCCGGCGGGGGGCGGCGGACAGGGCCCCCCTGCTTGGGCCCCACCTCAGGGACACCAACCCGCTGTACGGGGGCCGGGCCGGTCCACCAACACCCCCCACTCCTCGGCGCGGCTGAGGGTCAGGCCCCCCCCGCCCCGGGGAGCCCGGCCGGGCCCCCCCCGCCCCGGGGAGCCCGGCCGGGCCGGGACCTGACCGGATGCGCAGGTTCCGCACGGGGTCCCGGGAACGATACACCGCCCCGCCGGCGTCCGTGCTCCAGCCCAGCTCCTCCATGGGCCCGACGCCGAGCCCCTCCTGCGTGTCCCGCCGTAAAGCGCGTCCGCGTCACCATGGAGATGGGCGGGGGCGGGGCTTGCCCGCGTGCTCTCCAATGAGCATGCGCAGCCTGCCCGTGGCTCGGGAGCGCGCGGGGTCTGTCTCGTTCCGTGGGAAGGGCTGCCCCGGGCCGGGCCAGTCCCGCCCTTGGTCCTGCCCCTAGCCAGGCTCTCATAAGGGAGCAGCCACACCCCCATCATCTCACAGCTGGGGAAACTGAGGCAGAGAGGGGGACGTGGCTTAGCCAAAGTCACTTAGCAACCCAGTGGCATAGGTGCTGGAATTAGGGGTGAGGAGGTGCAGCAGCAACCCCTGGTTTGATTTACAGTTTTGTTTAATAGCTTTCAGCACCCCCACTAAGCAAATTGTTCCAGCATCTATGCCCAGTGGCAGTGCCGGGTGCAGAACTCTGGCCTTGAGTTCCAGGCCAGTGCCCTGTCTACTCCCCCACCCAGCTTCCCCCTAGTCTGCCTCTGATCACAGCAAGTGCTGTCCTCTGTCAGAGGGTCTGGTCTGGAGGAGCCTGTCCTACGGAGGAAGGCCCCTCATCTGGCACTGGTGGGCATGAGAGCTGAAGCTGGAGGATTTAGAGCCCTCATAAATAGACTTTCACACTTGTGGGAATTTGAGGGTCAAACAATTATTGACAGTAACTGTTGAGATTCAAAAACGTACTTGTTAAAACACAAATTGTCATCATCATCCGGCTAATAAGTTCTCAAACAAGCATTCCTCATGTATCTGTAAATTTAGATTATCATCAATGGAAGTATTTTTTTTTGTTGGTATGTATGTGTATGGTGAAATTATTGGTTGCATCTGAAGAAGTGAGGTTTTTTTTACCCACGAAAGCTTATGCCCAAATACATATGTTAGTCTTTAAGGTGCCACCGAACTCCTTGTTGTTTTTGTGGATACAGACTAACACGGTTACCCCCTGATACTTGATTGTATGCAGTGTTGGTTTAGCCATGTCGGTCCCAGGATATTAGGGGGGCAAGGTAGGTGTCACCATCTCCTGGGGTGGTTTCTTGAGGCACCTCAGCTTCTCCTAGGGTGACCAGAGAGCAAGTGTGAAAAATCGGGATGGGGGTGGGGGGTAATAGGCGCCTATATAAGACAAAGCCCCAAATATCAGGACTGTCCCTATAAAATTCAGACATCTGGTCACCTAGCTTCTCCTGATACAGAGGGACCTAGACAAATTAGAGGATTGGGCCAAAAGAAATCTGATGAAGTTCAACAAGGACAAGTGCAGAGTCCTGCATTTAGGACGGAAGAATCCCATGCACTGCTACAGACTAGGGACCAAGGGGCTAGGCAGCAGTTCTGCAGAAAAGGACCTAGGGATTACAGTGGACGAGAAGCTGGATATGAGTCAATAGTGTGCTCTTGTTGCCAAGAAGACTAACGGCATTTTGGGCTGTATAGGTAGGAGCATTGCCAGCAGATCAAGGGATGTGATCATTCCCCTCTATTCGACATTGGTGAGGCCTCATCTGGAGTACTGTGTCCAGTTTTGGGCCCCACACTACAAGAAGGATGTGGAAAAATTGGAAAGAGTCCAGCGGAGGGCAACAAAAATGATTAGGGGGCTGGAGCACATGATTTATGAGGAGAGGCTGAGGGAACTGGGATTATTTAGTCTGCAGAAGAGAAGAATGAGGGGGGATTTGATAGCTGCTTTCAACTACCTGAAAGGGGGTTCCAAAGAGGATGGATCTAGACTGTTCTCAGTGGTACCAGATGACAGAACAAGGAGTAATGGTCTCAAGTTGTGGTCTCAAGGAGGTTTAGGTTGGATATTAGGAAAAACTTTTTCACTATGTGGGTGGTGAAGCACTGGAATGGGTTACCTAGGGAGGTGGTGGAATCTCCTTCCTTAGAGGTTTTTTAGGTCAAGCTTGACAAAGCCCTGGCTTTTAGTTGGGGATTGGTCCTGCTTTGAGCAGGCGGTTGGACTAGGTGACCTCCTGAGGTCCCTTCCAACCCTGATATGATATGATTCTATGACTGACCCTCCTTAGTTTGCTATCAGTCAGGTCAGTTCCTGGACCCTCACCTTCAATTAAGCCTGTCAGCCCTTCACTTTTTGGGCTTGCTGTCGCTTTCCTGGCTGTTTTCTTGGAAGCAGTCTGGTGCCACGTTGTCACCACCTTGCTATCGCAGGCCTTTCTGTAGCTGCATTCTCCCCTTTATAGCAAGCCTGGTTTCCTCTATTGGGTGCAGCTGTGGGTGCCTGCCTCCAGGATTGGTACCTCTGTCTGCTGTGTGATCAAACTGCTTGCTTGTAAATAGGAGAGACTCTCCTTCCCACTCTGTCTATGATCAGTATGGGGTTTGTAGCTTGTCGCTCTCACCAACAGAAGTTGGTGCAATAAAAAGATATTACCTCACCCACTTTGTCTATGGTGAAATTGACAATGACTGACATTTTCAAATAAAAATGTAATCCTTATAAGCCTATTTATAAATGTTTAAATCCTATTTTAAGTAACTGTGAATGTTCTCATCCATAGCATGTTCCAGTCCTTGTAGAACCCTGTTAAACTCTTGTTCTCAATTATATCTTGTGGCAGTAAATTCCATTGGCTAATTGTTGTGTAAAAAAAGCATTTCCTTTTGTCATGTTAAAATCTGCTGCCTTTGAGTTTCTTTGAAGCAGAAACCTGGACAGGACAGTGAAAAAGGAAAATGGATGGGGCCAGAAGGTGCCAACCTATGACTTAAAGCAAGGAATAGAGACTGGCTGAGGATCTTGTGAGTAGAACTAGCCAGGGAGCTGGGCTAGAAAAACTGAGAAGATGGTAAAATAACATCTGCTACTGTAGTGGGGCGGCTGCCCCACTCCCTGAATTTGGGGCTGCAGCAGGCCAGTGGGCCTGCACAGACAGGGAGCCAATCAGGGAAGGCCTTATAGAGAGCCAATCAGGGCCCAGCTTGGAGGGAGCCAATCAGGGCCAGGCTCAGCCCTATAAGAAGGCTGCTCAGGACAGGAGCAGGCAGTCTGTCCTAGGCCTTTGACAGGGGAAGTGTCTGTTTCCAGGCTGGGAGACTAGCACCTGAGACAGCACAGTGCAGTGCTGGGCAGGCCCGGGGGAGCAGAGGGTAACTCCAGCCCAGAGTCTGTCAGGCTGCAGGCCCTGAAGGGAAGGGCCTAGCCGGTGCGAGGGGCCGAAGGGGAAGCGGCCCAGGGACGTGGACAGACGGAGGAAGAGAAGGAGGTCAGGATGGCTGCCACTAGAGGGTCCCTGGGTTGGGACCCAGAGTAGTGGGCGGGCCTGGGTCCCAACCCAGGGACCCTCTTGCCTTGCACCTGGCCGATGGAGCGGCCATCTAGAGCTGCACCAACCCCCTGCCAAGAGGGGAGTGACTTTGAGGGTGCAGTTGGCCACATCGGCCAGGACGCAGAGAGGCAGCTGATTGATCCCCCCCGGAAGGTAGCGAGGATGGACTAAGGGGCACTGCCGGAGGGCAGTGGCTCGAAGAGGACGCTGCGAGCTTGGGAGCAACGCGGGTCCGGACACGCCAACTGAGGGCAAGACGATGGACGGGACACCACCAGGAGGGGGCGCTCCACTGGACAGAGCTAATTCCCGAGACAACCAGTAGGAGGCGCCAGGTGGTGAGTCCCAACACCGTCACAGCTACATTTAAAACTTTACAATCCATGCTTTGCCTAATCCCTCTTCTGCCTCCCGCATCCCAAGTCTGGGTTCACTCTCATTCCCCAGTATGTATGTGTCACCTCAAATGCTTAAACATTATAACAAACAAACAAAAAAACCCTAGGAAATGCATTTATTTTATAATATGTTGTGAAACAGCTAAGATTGCAACACGCTTAACACATCTCACAAAGAGAAATGAAAGCAAAGAAAGGAAAAGCTAAATAACTGAATAGAATGTACATGATATATCTTGAATTTAGCAAAACTTCTGATACAGTCTCCCACAATGTTCTTGCCAGCAAGTTAAAGAAGTATGGATTGGATGAATGGACTATAAGGTGGGTAGAAAGCTGGCTAGATTGTCGAGCTCAATGGGTAGTGATCAACGGCTTGATGTCTAGTTGGCAGCCGGTATCAAGCGGAGTGCCCCAGGGGTTGGTCCTGGGGCCAGTTTTGGTCAACATCTTTATTAATGATCTGGATGATGGGATGGATTGCACCCTCAGCAAGTTCGCAGATGACACTAAACTGGGGGGAGAGGTAGATATGCTGAAGGGTAGGGATATGGTCCAGTGTGACCTAGACAAATTGGAGGATTGGGCCAAAAGAAATCTGATGAGGTTCAAGAAGGACAAGTGCAGAGTCCTGCACTTAGGATGGAAGAATCCCATGCACAGCTACAGGCTGGGGATGGACTGGCTAAGCAGCAGTTCTGCAGAAAAGGACCTGGGGATTACAGTGGACGAGAAGCTGGATATGAGTCAGCAGTGTGCTCTTGTTGCCAAGAAGGCCAACAGCATATTGGGCTGCATTAATAGGAGCATTGCCAGCAGATCGAGGGAAGTGATTATTCCCCTCTATTTGGCACTGGTGACTGAGGCCACATCTGGAGTATTGTGTCCAGTTTTGGTCCCCCCACTACAGAAAGGATGTGGACAAATTGGAGAGAGTCCAGCGGAGGGCAACGAAAATGATCAGGGGGCTGGGGCACATGACTTACGAGGAGAGGCTGAGGGAACTGGCCTTGTTTAATTTGAAGAAGAGAAGAGTGAGGGGGGATTTGATAGCAACCTTCAACTACATGAAAGGGGGTTCCAAAAAGGATGGAGCTTAGCTGTTCTCAGTGGTGGCAGATAACAGAACAAGGAGTAATGGTCTCAAGTTGCAGTGGGGGAGGTCTAGGTTGGATATTAGGAAAAACTATTTCACTAGGAGGGTGGTGAAGCACTGGAATGAGTTACTGTAGCGGGGTGGACACCCACTCCTGCCCTGAAGGGCTTAAAACAGCCAGGGAGAGGGCTGTGGCAGGGAAAAGCTAGGCTGATTGGGGAAGTAGCCACAGCTGGGCTATGCCCCAATCAGAGCCAGCTGGTCCGTATAAAAGGCTGTGAGCCAGAGGACCAGAGACAGTCTCTCTCTGCCTTCAGAGGGAGACGGGCCCGGCTGCAGGGAGCTAGAGACAGGGTATCTGAGTGGAGCAGGGCTGGGGAAAGGCGGAGGAGCTGGGGAGCTCCAGCCTGGAAAGCCCCAGGCTGCAGCCTAGTATAAGGCCAACAGGTACTGGGGGTTGCAGAGGGCAGCCCAAGGGTAGGTCAAGGCAGCAGGTCCAAACCCCCCTTGCCAGTGATGAGTGGCTGATCCTGCCGTCTGCCCCAGGGCGCGGGGGCTAGACGATGACTGGCAGTAGCCATATACTGAGGCGAGGTGGGGATAGTGGGTGGGGGTTCCCCGGGGAGGGGCGACCCTAAGACTGAGGGGTTACTGCCAGGGGGCAGTGCCCCAGATAACAGGGCACCGGGTCCGGGAAGGACACGGGGGCCAAGCGGTAGCGGGACACTGGCCTGCAGAGGGCACTCCAATGGCTGGAGAGCTAATTCCCATGGACAACCAGCAGGAGGCGCCGCAGGGGTGAGTCCCGCTCTGCTACAGTTTACATAGAGAGGGGGTGAAATCTCCATCCTTAGAGGTTTTTAAGACCTGGCTTGACAAAGCCCTGGCTGGGATGATTTAGTTGGGGTTGGTCCTGCCTTGAGCAGGGGTTTGGACTAGATGACCTCCTGAGGTCTCTTCCAATCCTGATCTTCTATGATTCTATGATACCCTCTTCTACATCTGCCACAACTATCATAGAACACATTACATCATGTCTTTTAGTCTTCCCACTTAGATGTAAGTAGCATGTACTGATGTGATGCACCCAACTCAGAAGGGTAGTGATGTTGAGCAGAGGCCTGAAAATAACATAAGACATCTTGAGCCCAGGTCCCCAGCTGCAGAAACAGACCACTCAAAGGAATGACCTTCAGCACTAGCGTGACCAGTTGTCCTGATTTTATAGGGACAGTCCCGATATTGGGACTTTTGTTTATATGGGCTCCTATTACTCCCCAACCCCGTCCCGATTTTTCACACTTGCTATCTGGTGACCCTATTCAGCACATATGCCTAGCCAAAGTTATGGAGGAGAGAAGGCTGCCACCGTAGACTTATCGTCCCACCTTGAGACCACTGAGCCAGAGAGGGGCTAAGGAAGAATACATGGTTTTACTCTGTAGTGCGGTGGAGTGGCCTCCCTCTGACTCTGACGGGGGGGGGGAAACACTCCCTGCCCCCTGGTGGGCGGAGCCAGGAGGGGCCCACCCCTTCTGCCAGAAGCAGAGGGTCAGAACAGGAAGTATAAGAGGCGGGGCCTCGACCTCAGTTGAGGGGGAGTCATATGTGCTGTTTCCTGAATCAGGGACTGAGTTGTACCAACTCCTGCCACTGGGTGTGTGACATTGCACTCTGTATGATTTTATGAAAGTATGCTGATGAGTGTGAATATAATGTAACTAAAATATGCTTCATGCAAAATGTCTCTTGTACGGTATCATTTCAAAGCTTATAATCTACTGAGTGTGGTCATCCTATTTGTATAAATGTATCACTCTTGTATCTGAAACTAGAAATATGAAATATAACTCTGAGGGCCTATTGTAATTATGCAAAGTGTGGGCTATTAATGGTGGTTTGGAATCTTAATGGGTCCCATTAACCAGGACAATTGATTGTAGATGGCTCTGTTTTACTTGTAAGTCTTCCTGTATATGTGTGTGCTGGCAAGTGGGTAATGAAGTCTTACAGTGACATGTAATCATGTCACCTGAACTGGAATCTATCTTTAACTTGATGCATTTCCATTGAGGAGGAGGGGTGGGAACCCAGAGGGACAAAGGATTCCCACCTTATGCAAAAGATATATAAGTGGGTGGAACAGAACAAAAGGGGCGGCCATCATGAGAAATCCCCTAGCTACCACCTGAGCTGGAACAAGGGCTGTACCAGGGGAAAGGATTGTGCCCAGACTAGGAAGGCATCCAGTCTGTGAAAGAAACTTATTGAAACATTTCTGGGGGTGAGATTTTATCTGTATTCAGTTTTATTACTGTACTAGGCTTAGACTTGCGTGTTTTATTTTATTTTACTTGGTAATTCACTTTGTTCTGTCTGTTACTACTTGGAACCACTTAATTCCTACTTTCTGTATTTAATAAAATAACTTTTTACTTATTAATTAACCTAGAAAATGTATTAATGCCTGGGGGGGCAAACAGCTGTGCATATCTCTCTATCAGTGTTATAGAGGGCAAACTATTTGAGTTTACCCTGTATAAGCTTTATACAGGATAAAACAGATTTATTTGGGATTTGGACCCCCTTGGGAGTTGGGCATCTGAATGTTAAAGACAGGAACACTTCTTAAGTTGCTTTCAGTTAAGTCTGCAGCTTTGGGGCACGTGGTTCAGACCCTGGGTCTGTGTTGGAGCAGACTGGCATGTCTGGCTCAACAGGACAGCGTGCTGGAGTCCCAAGCTGGCAGGGAAAGCAGGAGCAGAAGTAGTCTTGGCACATCGATTGGCAGTTCCCAAGGGGGTTTCTGTGATCCAACCCATCACAGGGTGACTACCTCAAGGAGCTGCTTGAATGGCTGGCTGCCAAGGAGCCTGAGTGATGATGCCCCATGAACAGGTAGGAAGTAGCCCAGGGAAACCAGGCATTAGTCTAGTCGTGTTTGCTGAAGCTACAGTCAGTGTGTTTCAGCAGGATCCCTGCTCACCCAGTAGTGGGATTCCCTGCCACTGTTAGGGTCCTTTCCTGGGACCTAATAGAATAGGGTGGGTGGGTCCAGGTCTGCCTATCTCCTGCTACCAACCCCACCCCTGGGGTGGCAGCCTACTCATACCCACCTTAGGCTGGATGGCCTGTGTTTGTTTGCTGTCTGCCCCCCTCTCCCCCAATCCAGAGAGCTGGGCTACAGACTGTTTTTGGTCTGCCCTGCCCAGGGGGCCTGAGCCTGCACATGCTAATTCCCTGTTGATCAGCTTTGCATAGCGGGGTGAAGTGACCTCCCTCTGATGCTGACAGGGAGGAACCACTCCAAGCCACTACATACCTATGTTAAAAAACTACATCCAGTTCTGGTGTCCATGTTTCAAGAAGAAGGGCATGGCTACACTTGCAGATGTAGAGCGCTTTGAGTTAAACCAGCCTTCGGAGAGCACAGTAGGGAAAGCGCTGCAGTCTGTCCACACTGACAGCTGCAAACGCACTGGCGTGGCCACATTTGCGGCACTTGCAGCAGTATTGGGAGCGGGTGCATTATGGGCAGCTATTCCACAGAGCACCTCTTCCCATTCTGGCGCTGTGGCTTGTGGGGAGGGGGGTGGGGGGCATTCTGGGTCCTGTCCCAACTGCCCATGATGCATCGGTTCGCATCCCAGAAATCCCTGTGCTTCTGTCCACATTTGGCACCATCTTTCAACGTTTTTTGTACTGTGAACTCTGTCTTTTCTTTCAGTCTGCGTGAATGGAGCCCAAACTGCTGAGGAATATGCGGACGAGTCTCACCAGCATGTCACGTTTGGCAGTCGAGTTACTCCTTAAGATCCAAACTGACAGTGAAGACTCCGACGATGATATTGACTCGAATAACGCATATGACACGAGATTGCTTGTGGCATTCACGGACATGCTCACCACCGTGGAACGCTGCTTTTGGGCTTGGGAAACAAGCACTGAGTGGTGGGATCACATCATCCTCCAAGTCTGGGATGACGACTTTCATGGGAGTGTGTGAGGAGCTCATCCCCATCCTGCAGCGCAAGGACACGAGAATGAGAGCTGCCCTGATGGTGGAGAAGCGGGTGGCTATTGCAATCTGGAAGCTGGCAACTCCAGACAGCTACCAATCGGTCGCTAACCAGTTTCGAGTGGGACAGTCGACTGTTGGAATCGTGTTGATGCAAGTTTGCAGGGCCATTAATCGCATCCTGCTTAGAAGAACCGTGACTCTGGGTCACGTGCATGACATTGTGGCTGGCTTTGCACAAATGGGTTTCCCTAACTGCGGAGGGGCGATAGATGGGATGCATATTCCAAGTCTGGCACCAGCCCACCTAGCCTCCGAGTACGTTAATCGGAAGGGGTATTTCTCTATGGTTCTCCAGGTGCTTGTGGATCATCGTGGGCGTTTCATTGACATTAACGCAGGCTGGCCCGGAAAGGTGCATGACACACGCATCTTTTGGAACACTGGCCTGTTCAGGAAGCTGCAAGCCAGGACTTTTTCCCCCAGATCAGAAGATCACCGTAGGGGAAGTCGAAATGCCCATTGTGATCCTTGGAGACCCTGCTTACCCTTTAATGCCGTGGCTCATGAAACCCCACACAGGGAGCCTTGACAGCAGCAAGGAGCAGTTCAACAACAGGCTGAGCCAGTGCAGAATGACTGTGGAGTGTACTTTTGGCCCTTTAAAGGGCCGCTGGCGCTCTCTGTATGGGAAGCTGGACCTGGCCGATGACAGAATCCCCACGATTATATCCATGTGCTGTACCCTCCATAACACTTGTGAAGGGAAGGGTGAAAGATTCACTCAGGCATGGAACTCAGAGGTTCAACACCTAGAGGCTGAGTTTGAACAGCCAGCGAGCAGGGCTATTAGAAGGGCCCAGCGCGGGGCTGCAAGGATTAGGGATGCCTTGAGGGAGCAATTTGAGGCTGAAAGCCACCAGTAATGTTTGGTGCCCTGCACGGGAGTGAAGTGCAGTGGTTCCAATGTTAGTAGGAATCTGTGTTTGCTACGCTGACTTGCAATGCCTGTTGCTTTCCTGGGCTAAGGTATCTTTTACTTTATGCAATAATAAAGAATGTTTTCAAAGCCAATTAATTTGTGTTTGACTATTAGCAGTAAATATGCCCAATGGCCTGTGATGGGATGTTAGATGGGGTGGGATCTGAGTTACTACAGAGAATTCTTTTCTGGGTGTCTGGCTGGTGAGTCTTGCCCACATGCTCAGGATTTAGCTGATCGCCATATTTGGGGTCAGGAAGGAATTTTCCTCCAGGGCAGATTGGCAGAGGCCCTGGGGGATTTTCGCCTTCCTCTGCAGCATGGGGCACAGGTCACTTGCTGGAAGATTCTCTGCACCTTGGAGTCTTTAAACCATGACTTGAGGACTTCAATGGCTCAGACATAGGTCAGGGGTTTGATACAGGAGTGGGATCTGGCTGCAGTTGTTGCACTATGAGCCACTCAGGGAAAGAAATAAAAAGGCCCTCCCCCAAGCAACAATCTTGCAGCAGCGGGGAGAAGCTTCAGTGTGGGGAGAGGGCTGCTCACTGTCCATCTTTCTCCCCAAAGACCATCCAGACCAAAAGTCAACGGAGGAGAACATGGTCCACCCAGTGTCCTAGATTCCCAGACAATATGCAGAGCTAAGAAAAGACAGCGGGATCCACCAAAGAGTGGTGGTGGTTGCTACTGTGTGGAGATCTCTCGACCTTGTGCTCTTCTCTTCCGATTCCAGTCTCCAGCTGGGCAAGACCTTCCTTCCAAGGCACAGCAGCTGGCATGGAGAGCTGAGACTGCTCTGCAGGAGCTTCTTGCTAGCCCCATTCTCAGGGGGGGCCCCATGCTGGCAGCTGGCTCGAGATGAAATGGTTACTTACTGGAACTGTGGTTCTTCAAGATGTGATGCGGCCATGTACTCCACTTTGGTGTGTGCACCTGTGACACCTTGTACCCCCATATTCACCACTTGTAGATGGTCATGATCTGTTTTGTACAAACTATGCCTTGTGAGGTATCACTTGAAAACTCATAGTCTATTGAACATCCTTGTCCTGTTAAAAAGTGTGTAGCAACATTGTATAGAGAGTTTTGAGATGTTGCTATATGTTTGTTACCGAAACATGCTGTAATTTAGGGAAATGACCACAGCCTAGCTCCTCAGTGTCAACAAAGGACTGACCTCAGATGTTAGAAAACTATCAACTATTGAAGCAACCATTCACCATCGGGGATGGGGCTGTAAACAAACTATTTGCATGGCATCCCTAAGATATCACGTACAGAGAAGGCGTGAAAAAATCAATTCACAATTCACCTGAAAGATGCTTTGAATCTTGCATACACAGGGGCCTGTTTTGTCTACACCCCGGCAGCAAGAGAACATCCACTTTACCTCGCCTTCCCAATCTCTACTGATGGCTGCATAATCTTTTGAAAGACAAAGAACTATCATTGAACTGGTGGGGGGGTGGGGGGGGGAATGGTCCTAACTGGAAGGCCATCCAGTTAGCATAGACTACTGAAAGCTGGGTGAGAGAAACCTTTTTGCTTTCAAATCTTATTTAGCTTGGAAATGTTTAAGAATTAGATTGTGTTTTTTTTATCTTTTATTTTCTTTTGTAATCAATTCTGACTTTTATGCCTTTATCCCTTACAATCACTTAAAATCTCTCCTTCTCTAGTTAATAAACTTGTTTTACTGTTTTAGCTAAACCAGTGTTTTTGATTGAAGTGTTGAGGAAATCTCTACTCAGGTTCACAAAGGCTGTGGCATGATCATTTCCTTTAAAAAGAAATGAACTAATTAATAAGCTTCCTCTGGTTCAGTAGTGTGCTGGGCAGTGCAAGACACATTTCTGGGGTGCAAGGCTGGAATTGAGGGATATGTTGGAGTAGCCCTGTCTATTCATGAATGGCTGGGCACAGCATTCATGTATTCAGCTGGGACTGACTTTGCATGGTGGTGGCTATGAGTGAATGGAGCCTGGAGTGGTTTGTTGTTCCATAGCAAAGCTCTGGAAAAGACAGCCCAGGCTAGAGAACTAAGGGGACATGGCAGCTCAGTAGTTCAGGTTCACCCTACTCGATCCAGTGCACCAGAGCCGGAGAATTTTGCCTAGCAGTACCCCTAGGGGGCGATGCTTGCGCCTCATGGCCATAGCCCCTCCCGTGGCTATAGGAGGTGGCACTGCCCCAACCCCCATCACTTCCTTCACACTGAACATCCAAAGATGAGACTGATGCAGAGGGGATGGAGGGTGGAATACACGTCTGCATCACGTCTCCAAGAATCACAGGTACAGTAAGTAAACATTTCTTCTTCTTCTTTGAGTAGATGCAGCCGTGATTCCACTTAGGTGACTCCCAAGCAGTACCCCTCACAAGGAGGCAGGGCTCGGAGTCCACCTAACCAAGGACAGGAAGACCACCCTTCTGATGCATGCATCCGCTCTGGAAGATGCAGTTATGGCATAATTGTTTGTAAACGTATGTATGTATGGACATTTGCAGGGCTGCTGCGTGGTCAGTCTCGAAACATCATTGAGGAATGCTCTTGATGCTGTTTGTGCTCTTCTAGATTGAGCTCACACCCGCTGAGGGGGCGTATCCAAAGCTATTTCATACACGGTCTTGATACAGGATGTTATCCATTTAGAGATTGTCTGTGAAGAGACTGCTTGCTCCTTCATATGATCTGAATATGACACAAACAGGTGAGGCAAAGCATGAAACGGTTTAGTCCTGCCCAGATCAAAGGCTAGACGTCACTTGACATCTAATGTCTGGAGGCACTTCTCCACCAGAGATGAAAGCAGCTTAGAAAAGAACACAGGTAAGTATACCACCTAGCTCAAATGAAACTGAGAAACGACTTTAAACCCAACTTTTGGGTGTGGTAATAGAGTCGCTTTGGATAATTGCATATAAGGAGCTGCTGCCATCAGAGCCTGCAACTCACACACACTCTCCTTGTGGGTGTTATCACTACAAGGAACACAGTTTTCTGATATAAAAATGGAAAGAGACAAGATGCCAGGGACTTGAATGGAGGTCCCATCAAAACCGCTAGAACTGTGTTAAGGTCCCACAGAGGAATTGGCTCTTAGACTGGAGGATGTAGACAAACAAGCCCTTTTAAGAACCTTGTTACCATGGCACTGGAGAAAACTGATCTTCCCTGGCTGGGGGGATGAAATGCTGATATCGCTTTCAGATGCACAAGTCCCAAGGACTGAAGGTGCAGCAGGTATTCAAAGATGTCCTGGATAGAAGCCAGCATTGGTTGAATTCCACAGGCCAATGACAACACCGAAAACTGCATCCATTTAGATGACTCTGCCCATCTAAATGGCAGAGGGCTCTCGACTGTTGAATAGGACCTAGTGAACTACCACCAAACACTGGTCTCCCTCCTCATTCAGCCATGCAGCAGCCACTCCATGAGATGCAGGGAGCTGAGCATGGGATGCAATATGTGGCTGTGATTCTGAGTGAGTAGGTCAGAATGGAGAGGAAGCTGTATGGGAAGCTGAATAGATAGTGTGAGAAGGTTGGAGAACCAGCATAGAATCATAGAATATCAGGGTTGGAAGGGACCTCAGGAGGTCATCTAGTCCAACCCCCTGCTCAAAGCAGGACCAATTCCCAACTAAATCATCCCAGCCAGGGCTTTGTCAACCCGGGCCTTAAAAACCTCCAAGGAAGGAGACTCCACCACCTCCCTAGATAACGCGTTCCAGTGCTTCACCACCCTCCTAGTGAAATAGTGTTTCCTAATATCCAACCTAGACCTCCCCCACTGCAACTTGAGACCATTGCTCCTCAATGACAGAACAAGATGACAGAACAAGAACAGCCGAGTTCCATCCTCTTTGGAACCCCCTTTCAGGTAGTTGTAGGCTGCTATCAAATCCCCCCTCATTCTTCTCTTCTGGAGACTAAACAATCCCAGTTCCCTCAGCCTCTCCTCATCAGTCATGCGCTCCAGACCCCTAATCATTTTTGTTGCCCTCCGCTGGACTCTTTCCAATTTTTCCACATCCTTCTTGTAGTGTGGGGCCCAAAACTGGACACAGTACTCCAGATGAGGCCTCACCAATGTCGAATAAAGGGGAACGATCACGTCCCTCGATCTGCTGGCAATGCCCCTACTTATACAGCCCAAAATGCCGTTAGCCTTCCTGGCAACAAGAGCACACTGTTGACTCATATCCAGCTTCTCGTCCACTGTGACCCCTAGGTCCTTTCCTGCAGAACTGCTACCTAGCCATTCGGTCCCTAGTCTGTAGCTGTGCATGGGATTCTTCCGTCCTAAGTGCAGGACTCTGCACTTGTCCTTGTTGAACCTCATCAGGTTTCTTTTGGCCCAATCCTCTAATTTGTCTAGGTCCCTCTGTATCCGATCCTTACCCTCTAGTGTATCTACCACGCCTCCTAGTGTAGTGTCATCGGCAAACTTGCTGAGAGTGCAGTCCACTCCATCCTCCAGATCATTAATAAAAATATTAAACAAAACCGGCCCCAGGACCGACCCTTGGGGCACTCCGCTTGAAACCGGCTGCCAACTAGACATGGAGCCATTGATCACTACCTGTTGAGCCCGACGATCTAGCCAGCTTTTTATCCACCTTACAGTCCTTTCATCCAGCCCATACTTCTCTAACTTAGCCCACAGTATTCTTGCTGCCATGCCAGGGCAATGAAAATGAGCTTGGCCCCATCTACCTTCAGCTTGTGGATGATCAGGATTGGGGGAAGGGCACAGAAGAGAGCCAATTACCAGCTGAGATGGAAGGCATCAGACAGGGAGCCTCACCTGAGACCCCCTCAAGAGCAGAACAGATGACATTTCTTGTTGTCCCTTGTAGCAATCATCAGGAAACCCAAGCCACAGAAATGGCCCGGAGGATACTTATCTTCAGGAACCACACGTGACTCAGAAAAAAATTTCTGTGGAGTCGATCTGTGAGCTGATTCTGTGCCCCGGGCAAGTGGTCAGCTATCGGAGTGATGCTCTCCTCAAGGCAGAACTGCCACAGCCTGATTGCCCCTTGGCAGGGAACCCTCTCCCCCTTCCAGTTCACACACGGGTGGTGAGTTTTATGGGCCTGTGGTGCCCATGTTCCACCAATATGAGAGCACAAGGGCCTGGCTCCACGAAAATTCGGGGCCAGGTCTCTCCCCCCACCCTGCCTGCTGCCCCCATGCGCCTCCCCCCCCCAGCTACCCCCAGGCAATTTAAAAGGGCTAGGGGATCCCGCCACCACCGGCAGTGCAACGGGGCTAAGGTGGCTTCCTACCCACCCTGCTTCCGGAAGCAGCTGGCACGTCCCTGCGGCCCCGGGGGGGGGGGGGGGGAGGGGAAGGGAGAGGCTGTGTCTCCGCACGCTGCCCCTGCCCCGAGTGCTGACTCTGCCAACTCCGGCCAATGGGAGCTGGGGGGGGGGGGGTGATGCCTGTGGGCAGCAGCGTGTGGAGACCCCTCCGACCACCCGCCTAGGAGCTGCTGCCAGAGGGGGGTGCGGGTCGCTTTCGGGAGCCGCCCGAGGTAACCGCTCCACCCCTCACCCGCACCCCAACCCCCTTCTGCAGCCCAGACTTCACACCCAAATTCCCTCCAGAGCCCGCCCCCAGCCCAGAGCCCATACCCTAACTCCCTCCCAGAGCCTGCCCCAGCCCACCCCCTGCACCCAAACTCCCTCAGAGCCTGCTCCCTGCACCCACTCTTGCACCCCAACCTCCTGCCCCAGCCCAGAGCCCGCACTCAACTCCCTCCCAGAGCCTTAGACAGGTGTGTGTGTGTGTGTGTGTGTGTGTGTGTGTGTGGAGGGGGGGGTGGACTTGGACCCATTCGGGGCACCACCAAAAATTATACAAACCTGCCGCCCCAAGTTCACATACTACATTGCGGTGGTATTGTCGGTAAGTATGTGAACCGCTGAGCCCCTGATATGGTCCCAAAAAGCATGACAAGCATTGCTCCAAAGCTCCAGCACATTGATATGCAGAGTGGTCTCCTGCTCCAACCACAAACCTTGGACTCTTAGCAACCCCACCTGTGCCCCTCAGCCCACCAGGGGGGCTTCGGTGACAACAGACCTGGTTGGCAAGGGCCGGACAAAGGGAATGTCCTGATAAACATTCTTGAGAAGCATCCACCATTGCAAGGAGTCCAGGTCCAGTGGAGGGAGACAGACCAATCTGTGTAAGGAGTGAAGAGTTCAGTAAACTGCCCTGAGCCACACTGGAAGGGGGTGAAGACATAGCCTTGCAAACTGGACCACCTGTGTGCCAACAGACATGTGGCCCAAGAGCCTCAGGCTCATCCGACCTCTCGAGGAAGGCTGAGGCTGCAGTGAGACAGAGGTAGCAAATCACCTGAAAACAGACAGTCAGCAGAAACACTACTGAACAGGTAGAGTCTATTAGTGCCCCAAGGAACTCTATTTTCTGAGTGGGAAGCAAGGTGGACTTCCCGGTGTTTAGGATAAGACCTAGATGGTCAAGCAAGCGCAGTGTGGTGTCCACATGAGAAAGGACTTCCTCTCTGGATCTGCCCCTCAGCAACCAGTCATCCAGCTATGGGAAGCTGTGGATCCCGTTCTTCTGGAGCTATGCCGTGACGATGACCATGCATTTGGTAAAAACACAAGGGGCAGAAGAGGGGCTAAAGGGAAGCACTGTGGACTGAAAATGCTCTAACACAACAAACCAAAGGAATTTTCTGTGGCTCGGCAAAACGGCCATATGAAAGCAGGTGTCCTGACAGTCCAGGGCAGCAAACCAGTTTGATACATGGGGAGGATAGGCGCTAGAGAGACCATTCGCAACCTCGTGTACCTGATATATTTGTTGAGGCCGCAAAGGTCAAGAATGGGCCTTACCCCTCCTTTGGATTTGGGCCCCACAAAGTACCAGTAGAAACCCTGACCCTGGTGTTGTGGTGGATCTCCTCCACTGCTCCCAATGCCATCAGAGAGCACACCTGCTCAAGGAGCAGTATCTTGTGAGAGGGGTCCCTGAAGAGGGACGGGGCCAGATAGAGAGGAACTGGATGGCACTGCCCGATCAGACGGTGCTTAGGACCCAGCTCAGTAGTGATCGAGCCACAAGCATTGTAAAAGCAAATCAGCCCATCCACAGAGAGGAGGATGGGGGGAGGGGAGGGCAGGGAGACCAATGGCTGGAACACTTCTCTGGACCAAGGTGTCAAAATGGGTGCTTGGGAGGTGCGGGGGATTGCGTGTGAACTGGCTGAATCCTGAACCCAACTGCTTCCTCCTGTGGGGCCTAGGCCCTTTTCCGGGGCAGTCCTGCCTTGGGGGAGCAAAAAGCTGCCCAAACATGAGCTGTTGACAATACTGCTGTTGTTGCTGTTGAACGCAACAAATCTTTCAAATCTTGGGGGGGGGGGAAGGCTTTTGTGTGTGCTCTTTGTTTTAAGGGGTTGTTCGCTCTTGGGACTGAGAGGGACCAGACATCAATCCAGGTTCTCCCCATCTTTCTAAACAAGTCTCTCTTATTTCAAACTTGTAAGTAAAAAGCCAGGCAAGGCGTCTTAGTTTTACTTTATTTTCTCAACTTGTAAATGTACCTTTTACTAGAGTGTTTATCTTTGTTTGCTATACTTTGAACCTAAGACAGAGGGGGGTCCTTTGAGCTCTTTAAGTTTGATTACCCTGTAAAGTTATTTTCCATACTGATTTTACAGAGATGATTTTTACCTTTTTCTTTAATTAAAAGCCTTCTTTTTAAGAACCTGATTGATTTCTCCTTGTTGAGTTTGGATCTGTATTCACCAGGAAATTGGTGAAAAGTTTCTAAAAGCTTCCCAGGGTAGGGAATGGTGGCAGCGGACCAGAACTAAGCTGGTAGTTAAGCTTAGAAGTCCTCATGCAGGCCCCTACATTTGTACCCTAAAGTTCAAAGTGGGGATACAGCCTTGACATGGTGGCACAGCGGTGGAGATCGTTTTAAACCCAAAAGCCAGTAAGAGATTTTTTTTTTCCTTCTAGCTGCTTGGAAAGCAGAGGTGAAGGTAGATGCATATCTTATCTCTCCTTGCCTGAAGGCAGAGGTGTTAAGTTTTTTTTAACAAGGTCCTTTGTTAAGAGAAGTGTTCAAATAAGCAAACAAACTTTGACTGGTAAAGGCAATTTACAAGCTGAATTGTTTTTTTTTTTTCTTTTTACATCCTCGGGAGTAGCTTGTTAGAAAGTCTCTGTTAACTCAGCAGCAGCCAGAGCTAAGTACATCCCAGTTTCAGTCAACTGCAGAGGGGTGTGACCCAGCACAAGAAAACAGGAAAATGACTACCAAAGAAGTAGCTAACAAAATAGAACTGGCCAAACTAGAAGCAGAAGAAAATGAAAGAAAACATCAAAGACTGCTTCAAATTAAAAAACTTGAAGAGGAGGCCCACAAGAGAGAGATGGAGCTGGAAAAAGCCAAAGAGGAGGCCCATAAAAGAGAAGAAAAAGCCAAAGAGGAGGCCCACAAGAGAGAGATGGAGCTGGAAAAAGCCAAAGAGGAGGCCCATAAAAGAGAAGAAAAAGCCAAAGAGGAGGCCCACAAGAGAGAGATGGAGCTGGAAAAAGCCAAAGAGGAGGCCCATAAAAGAGAAGAGAAAGCCAAAGAGGAGGCCCACAAGAGAGAGATGGAGCTGGAAAAAGCCAAAGAGGAGGCGAGAGAAAAAGAAAGGAAGCATGAACTGGAAGCAGCAAGTGCTAGGCAGGATGCATCAGACCATCCTAGCAACTCCACTCCAGGTGCCACTTCCCATCCCAGGAAATTCCCCACCTACAAGGCAGGCGATGATACTGAGGCCTTCTTAGAAAATTTTGAAAGGGCCTGCCTTGGATACAGCATCACTCCAACCCAGTACATGGTAGAGCTGAGGCCGCAGCTCAGTGGACCCTTAGCAGAGGTGGCGGCTGAAATGCCTAAGGAACAAATAAACAGTTATAAACTTTTTAAAAACAAGGCCAGAATCAGAATGGGGCTAACACCTGAGCATGCCCGTCGGCGGTTCAGAGCCCTAAGGTGGAAACCCGATGTGTCATTTACCCGACATGCCTACCACATTGGGAAAAATTGGGATGCCTGGATATCAGGAGTAAATGTTAAATCTACGGAAGAGTTGCCCTTCCTATTGCAAATGGAGCAGTTTTTAGAGGGTGTTCCTGAGGAAATAGAAAGGTACATCCTAGATGGGAAGCCCAAAACTGTAACCGAGGCGGGGGAGATTGGAGCCAAGTGGGTGGAGGTGACAGAAAAGAAAAAAGCTAGTAGCAGTTGGAGCGAATATCAGAAGGGGCAAGCCGAAACAAAACCTTATCACCGGGGACAACCCAAGGCCCCACCCACATCCCAAGGGAAACCCCAGACGCCTTCTCACCCCACCACACCAGTCTCCATCAACCAACATCGCCCCGGTGATACCTTAGCAGGGCGATGTTTTAAATGTAATGAACTGGGGCATATAAAGGCTCACTGCCCCAAGAACCCCAACCGATTACAGTTCATTACACCCCAATCACACCAAAGATCCCCAGACCCAGATGCCTCTCTCATACCCTCGGAGCGAAGGGAAACCTTGAGAGTGGGCGGAAAGAAGGTTATCGCTTGGAGGGACACTGGGGCACAAGTGTCAACTATCCACCAATCCCTAGTGGACCCCAAACTCATCAACCCGGAGGCTACAGTGACAATTCAACCCTTTGTGTCACAGTCTGTAACCTTGCCTACAGCCAAGTTGCATGTCCAGTACAAGGGCTGGTCAGGAATGTGGACTTTTGCAGTCTATGACAATTATCCCATTCCCATGCTGCTGGGGGAAGACTTGGCCAACCATGTGAAGCTAGCCAAGAGGGTGGGAATAGTCACCCGCAGCCAGGCTAAGCAAGCTTTCACCCCCATCCCTGTTCCTGAGCCGTCCACCAGGGCCCCGTCTGTGTTACCAGAGACCCAAACAAAGGTGGTGGAACCGGATCCCCTGCCAACGACTGCAACAGCCGTAGTGGATCCAATCCCAGAGACCCAGCCAAAGCCAGTCCCAAAACCGGAACTGGCAACGCAGCCAGCACCAGAACCATTGCCAGCACTGAGTCCAGCGCTTGCAAACCCGTCTACAACTCCAATGCCAGTGGGCACCAGTGAGCCTGAACTGGCGGAAGGAGCAGATAACCCTACCCAAGAGGCTCCGCCAGAGCCTGAAATACCACATAGTGCACCAGCGGACAGCGGTTCACAGTCAATGGAAACAGCCCCAGCACCTGCATCGCTTCCAGAGGGACCAAGCCCCAGTCCACAGTCCAAGTAGGAACTGATGTCTCCAGCATCAAGGGAACAGTTCCAGGCCGAGCAGGAAGCAGATGACAGCCTTCAGAAAGCTTGGGCGGCGGCACGGAGCACCCCACCGCCTCTCAGCTCTTCTAACCGATCCCGGTTGGTTGTAGAACAAGGACTTTTATACAAGGAGACTCTTTCTGGTAGCACCAGGAAGACTGGCATCCTCAAAGACAGTTGGTAGTTCCCACTAAGTATCGGGTAAAGCTCTTGAGCTTAGCCCATGATCATCCCAGTGGCCATTCTGGGGTGAACAGAACCAAAGACCGGTTGGGGAAGTCCTTCCACTGGGAGGGAATGGGCAAGGACGTTGCTAATTATGTCCGGTCTTGTGAGGTGTGCCAACGAGTGGGAAAGCCCCAAGACCAGGTTAAAGCCCCTCTCCAGCCACTACCCATAATTGAGGTCCCATTTCAGCGAGTAGCTGTGGATATTCTGGGTCCTTTCCTAAAGAAGACACCCAGAGGAAAGCAGTACGTACTGACTTTCATGGATTTTGCTACCCGATGGCCGGAAGCTGTACCCTTAAGCAACACCAGGGCTAACAGTGTGTGCCAGGCATTAGCAGACATTTTTACCAGGGTAGGGTGGCCCTCCGACATACTTACAGATTCGGGAACTAATTTCCTGGCAGGGAACATGAAAAACCTGTGGGAAGCTCATGGGGTGAATCACTTGGTTGCCACCCCTCATCACCATCAAACCAATAGTCTGGTGGAGAGGTGTAATGGAACTTTGGGGGCCATGATACGTAAATTCGTAAATGAACACTCCAATGATTGGGACCTAGTGTTGCAGCAGTTGCTTTTTGCCTACAGGGCTGTACCACATCCCAGTTTAGGGTTTTCACCATTTGAACTTGTGTATGACCGCGAGGTTAAGGGGCCATTACAGTTGGTGAAGCAACAATGGGAGGGGTTTACGCCTTCTCCAGGAACTAACATTCTAGACTTTGTAAGCAACCTACAAAGCACCCTCCGACACTCTTTAGCCCTTGCTAAAGAAAACCTAAAGGATGCTCAGGAAGAGCAAAAGGCCTGGTATGATAAACATTCCAGAGAACGGTCCTTCAAAGTAGGAGACCAAGTCATGGTCTTAAAGGCGCTCCGGGCCCATAAAATGGAAGCATCGTGGGAAGGACCATTCACGGTCCAGGAGCGCCTAGGAGCTGTTAACTATCTCATAGCCTCCCCCACCTCCAACATAAAGCCTAAGGTATACCATGTTAATTCTCTTAAGCCCTTTTATTCCAGAGAATTAAACGTTTGCCAGTTTACAGCCCAGGAAACAGATGACGCGGAGTGGCCTGCAGGTGTCTACTACGAAGGAAAAAGGAATGGTGGTGTGGAAGAGGTGAACCTCTCCACGACCCTGGGACGTCCTCAGCGACAGCAGATCAAGGAGCTGTGCACAAGCTTTGCACCGATTTTCTCAGCCACTCCAGGACAGACCGAACGGGCATACCACTCCATTGACACAGGTAATGCTCACCCAATTAGAACCCCACCCTACCGGGAGTCACCTCATGCCCAAGCTGCTATACAAAGGGAGATCCAGGACATGCTACAGATGGGTATAATCCGCCCCTCTACCAGTGCATGGGCATCTCCAGTGGTTCTAGTTCCCAAACCAGATGGGGAAATACGCTTTTGCGTGGACTACCGTAAGCTAAATGCTGTAACTCGTCCTGACAACTATCCAATGCCACGCACAGATGAGCTATTGAAAAAATTGGGACATGCCCAATTCATCTCTACTTTAGACTTAACCAAAGGGTACTGGCAAGTACCACTAGATGAACCCGCTACGGAAAGGTCAGCCTTCGTCACCCAGGCAGGGGTGTATAAATTCAATGTACTCCCTTTCGGGTTGCGAAATGCACCCGCCACCTTCCAAAGACTTGTAGATGGTCTCCTAGCGTGATTGGGAGTATGTGCAGTTGCCTACCTCGATGATGTGGCCATTTTTTCTGATTCATGGACAGAACACCTGGAGCACCTGGAAAAAGTCTTCGAGCGCATCCGGCAGGCAGGACTAACTGTTAAGGCTAAAAAGTGTCAAATAGGCCAAAACAGAGTGACGTACCTGGGGCACCAGGTGGGTCAAGGAACTATAAATCCCCTACAGGCCAAAGTGGATGCTATCCAAAAGTGGCCGGTTCCAAAGTCAAAGAAACAGGTCCAATCCTTCTTAGGCTTGGCCGGATATTATAGGCGATTTGTACCACACTACAGCCAAATCGCCGCCCCGCTGACAGACCTAACCAGAAAGAAACAGCCAAATGCAGTTCAGTGGACTGATAAGTGTCAAAAGGCCTTTAACCAGCTTAAGGCAACACTCATGTCTGACCCTGTGCTAAGGGCCCCAGACTTTGACAAACCGTTCCTAGTAACCACAGATGCGTCCGAGCGAGGCGTGGGAGCAGTTTTAATGCAGGAAGGACCAGATCAAGAATTCCATCCTGTCGTGTTTCTCAGCAAGAAACTGTCTGAGAGGGAAAGCCACTGGTCAATCAGCGAAAAGGAATGCTACGCCATTGTGTACGCGCTGGAAAAGCTACGCCCATATGTTTGGGGACGGCGTTTCCAACTACAAACAGACCATGCTGCGCTACAGTGGCTTCATACCGCCAAGGGAAATAACAAAAAACTTCTTTGGTGGAGTTTAGCTATCCAAGATTTTGATTTTGAAATACAACACATTTCGGGAGCTTCTAACAAAGTGGCTGATGCACTCTCCCGGGAAAGTTTCCCAGAGTTAACTGGTTAACAATTGTTCTTGGAATGAAACATAGTTAGTTTTTATATAATCAGTAGTATGTCTAAAGGTACATGTGTCTTGTTAACTCTGTTTTCTCCTAGAACTCCAGGAAGAAATCACAGCCAGTGTGGAACCGAACGTCCAACACTATCTGTGATTTGGGGGGTGTGTCATAACTATAAAGGGAAGGGTAACAGCTCTCCTGTATACAGTACTAAAATCCCTCCTGGCCAGAGACTCCAAAATCCTTTTACCTGTAAAGGGTTAAGAAGCTCGGGTAACCTGGCTGACACCTGACCCAAAGGGCCAATAAGGGGACAAGATACTTTCAAATCTTGGGGGGGGGGAAGGCTTTTGTGTGTGCTCTTTGTTTTAAGGGGTTGTTCGCTCTTGGGACTGAGAGGGACCAGACATCAATCCAGGTTCTCCCCATCTTTCTAAACAAGTCTCTCTTATTTCAAACTTGTAAGTAAAAAGCCAGGCAAGGCGTCTTAGTTTTACTTTATTTTCTCAACTTGTAAATGTACCTTTTACTAGAGTGTTTATCTTTGTTTGCTATACTTTGAACCTAAGACAGAGGGGGGTCCTTTGAGCTCTTTAAGTTTGATTACCCTGTAAAGTTATTTTCCATACTGATTTTACAGAGATGATTTTTACCTTTTTTTAATTAAAAGCCTTCTTTTTTTAAGAACCTGATTGATTTCTCCTTGTTTTAAGATCCAAGGGGGTTTGGATCTGTATTCACCAGGAGTTGGTGAAAGGAAGGAGGGGGGAAGGGTCAATTTCTCCTTGTTTAAGATCCAAGGAGTTTGGATCTGTATTCACCAGGAAATTGGTGAAAAGTTTCTAAAAGCTTCCCAGGGAAGGGAATGGTGGCAGCGGACCAGAACTAAGCTGGTAGTTAAGCTTAGAAGTCCTCATGCAGGCCCCTACATTTGTACCCTAAAGTTCAAAGTGGGGATACAGCCTTGACAGCCCCAAACTGCCTTCGGTGACCAATGCCTGAAATTCCTCCCTCGAGGCCTTGGGCAGCTGGTCTGCAAATTTAGACATAGCTGTCCAGGTAGCAAAGTCGTTCTTGGGCAGCAGTGGCTGCTGGTTAGCAATCTGCATCTGCAAGGAAGGAGGTGTAAATCTTCCTGCCTGTTGGAGCAGGTGCTGCTTCAGACGAAGATCCCTCGCCACCTGAGTCTGTGTAGTGAACAACGTGCAAATGGAACAGCGCACCTTGATCTGGGCTGTGCCTGGACACAACAAGCACCGTGTGTGGGGATTGTTAGTGGGGATGCCCCTTCCTCAATGGACATTTAAATTTAAATGCTGATGGGGGGCATCACCAGGAAAACACAACCTATAGCTGACAGTAACTTAACACACACTGTACTACGGTCCTAATGAACCACATACAACTCGAAACGTCACTAAGAGGAGTGTGAGGTAAAACACAGAGTGCTGCAACTCCAGCCATGGGTGGTAAGAAGAAACTGTGGGGGGGGGGTCAAGGTGGTACTGCCTTATACAGCCAGGGGAGGGGCTATGGCCACACGGCGTGAGCCCCGCCCTTCTAGGGGTACTGCTGGGAAAATCCTTCAGCTCCGGCACACAGGGCGCACACACTAAGTGGAATACGCAGCTGCATCCACTCGAAGACGTGAACAAAGCAGCCCCTGACACCCGTTCCCAGGCGAGACGCTGTCCCCTGTGTCCTGTCACTTCTGGACTCACAGAGGTCCATGGAGAGGATGGTGGGGATCCAGCCCTCTCCAAGCTGCTGCAGAGAAATTCACACACTGTATTTCAAATAGTTTAATTTTAAAAATATTCTATTCAGTG
This sequence comes from Emys orbicularis, assembly GCF_028017835.1. Lineage (NCBI taxonomy): Eukaryota > Metazoa > Chordata > Testudines > Emydidae > Emys > Emys orbicularis. The sequence goes on from NC_088699.1 coordinate 26,323,055, forward strand.
CTAAAATATCTCTCCACTTCCACGCATAGCCGGCGCCTTCAGCTTCAACAGAGGCTCAATCACAGACTCGATTTTGACATGCAGATCGCAACGAAGAGAAAACAAGTCCATGGCGTTGGAGAGGAGGGACAGGAGCTCCATGGTAAACAAGCCTGGGGAGCAGCTCTGACTGGGAGCCGGGTGAGCGAGGTGCCACGGTGTGCAGACCAGGCACCAAGGACAGGCAGTGTAAAGGTGCACTGGGAAATGACGCCACCCTGACAGTGCTGGGAGAGTGAGAACCAAGGCCCCTGGGTTTTCTGGGAGAGACCCTAGGCCCTGCTGTGTCCTTCCCCGTCCCTGAGGTAGACTTGGAGTGGGCCTCACAGCAGGACCTCCCGACCCTGAAACTGAAGAAACCCTATGCTGCCTCAGTCTCTCCCATGGGCACTCACGTTAGGAACCGCGGGTCCATGCCAGGCGCAGAGGCAGCCAGGGACCTGGTGGCAACCTCCCTGGATCCAATACTAAGGGCTCTGTGCCTATAGCCTGCACCCTTGAATGCTGCCACCCTGCAGGGGCCGGGGGGGAGTGGCAAGACGTCCAGAGGCCCCATAGCGCATGCCTGGGGGGGCGGCTGTGCCCTGACGCACTCATCTGCCTACCCTCCATAGTGCGGGGCCCCTGTCTCCTCCAGCACAAATGGCTTAAACCAACAGCTGTTGCACAGTGTCCCAGCTCAGGATTCCTGCCCCGCAGGGTGAAGGCCTATGTCAGAGCTCCAGCGCTGGGAGGTCCCATGCCGCGAATGCTCACCTAATCCCTCCCGGCCCATCAGTGAGGCTTGTTTACTGGGGGAAGCTCCAGGACATGGTCACAAGGGGGAAGAGAAACTACTTAGTGCAGTGGGAATGGCTCTTCCATTCCCAGCAACTGGGGGCACGGGGCCCTAGACGAAATTGTCCTGCAGGGGAACAAAATCTGCCGGGCTGCAGTTCTCGCCCAGCGCCCGGGCAGAGCAGGAGACCCAGAGGACTCAGCCCCTCACATGAGCAGGCTGCATGACCAGTCCTGCCCCTGCTGCACCAGCACAGATCAGCGGGAAAAGGGAGCCAATAAATAGAGGCAAGTTTGCACGTACTGATGGTGCGAGGTGCCCTGGCCTGTCCCTGAGGGAAGGACAGACTAGTTCCTCTGTGAGGGGCTGGTGGGAGGAGCCCGCCCATGGGGAGGGCAGGTGGGCTCTGCGGGGAGCTGGAGGGAGGGGCCCGTCCCTGGGGAGGGCAGGCCGGCTCTGTGGGGGACTGACGGGAGGGGCCCGTCCCTGGGGAGGGCAGGCGGGCTCTGCGGGGGGTGACGGGAGGGGCCCATCCCTGGGGAAAGCAGGTGGGCTCTGCACGGGCCTAGAGGGAGGAGCCCGTCCCTGGGGAGGGGAGGCGGGCACTGTGGCGGGGGAGGGGGGGTTGGCAGGAGGGGCCTGTCCCTGGGGAGGGCAGGCCAGCTCTGTGGGGGGGCTGGTGAGAAAGGCCTGTCCCTGGGGAGGGCAGGCAGGCTCTGCAGTGGGGGGCTGGCGGGAGGGATCCATCCCTGGGGAGGGGAGCTGGTGGATGGGGCTCGTCCCTGGGGAGGACAGGCTGACTCAGGGGGGTAGGGGGGCTGGCAGGAGGGGCCTGTCCTTAGGGAGGGCAGGCCAGCTCTGCGGGGAGATGGAGGGAGGAGCCCGTCCCTGGGGAGGGCAGGTGGGCTCTGCGGGGGGCTGGAGGGAGGGGCCCGTCCCTGGGGAGGGCAGGCGGGCTCTGTGGGGGGCTGGAGGGAGGGGCCCATCCCTAGCTCTCCGAGACCGTGTGGCACACAGAGTTCTGATCAGCACAAAATCTCTTCAGAGGCGGCGCCCCAGAATCCTCCTCTTCAGTTTCCTGGAACAGCAGGAGAGCAGAGGTCACGGGCGATACGGGATGCAGCTCCCAGCTCTGCGCACAACTCTGCCACGGCCCTGGGGTCTCTGCTCACAGGGAGCCAACAGCACTAAAGGGAAAGGCAGAGGCTACAGTCCGACCATGAGGCTCAGCGGCCCATAAAATCCTGGCTGGGCCACTAGTGGCACCAACAGCACGGGCTTGCTCCCAGCAGTGCCATGCCTGGGTTCAAGACCCAGGGCACTCCACGGCAAATGCTCGCACTTCTGAGGCCAGGCCTCTGGTTGGGGCAGCTCCAATGACCTGACACAGGGAGCATTTTAATGAACTGCACCTGATGAGAACAGCAGGCTCAAGGCAGTGACCCAGGATATTTACTGTGATTCTTTCAGGCTGTCCCCACATTTTCAGTTTTCCAGGCACTATCGATTTTGGCACTCACAGCTCAAAACTGCAGCACCGAAATGGTTGGGGAAGCTGGGCAGAGGGCAGCCCAAGTCTGTGGGGAAAGTATATTAGCTGGATGCTTCTGCTCAAATGGGCAGCAGTGAAACAGTTCATAATGCTGACACATCGTGTGCCATTGTTAGGTTTCAGAGTCAACACACCAGAGGGATGAAGGGTGTAGTTTGAGCCTGTACATATGTAGGGAAGGCTTTGGTTCCCCTTCCCATTACCTGAGTCTCAAGAGGGACAGGCTCCTCCTTCGTGAGAGTGGGAGGCTCATCTGCAACTTCCGAGGAAGGTAGGCAGGGCTCTGGAAGGGAACGGAGAGGATTACGGATGTGCTGGCCCCGTGAGCCTGCTGTTAGCAGCAAGAGCTCTGCCTGGCCTCACCGAGTGAGCCAGCCAGCTATTGCCCCCTTGGCTGCAGATACAACATACTCCCAGGACTCAGTGGGGAGCACCATGCCTAGAGGGCATTCAGGTCTCTGCTGCCCTTGCACCATAGAGAGGCCTAGGAAAAGCCAACACCATGTTGGACACGCAGCAGCATTAACATAGCAGTGCTGCTGCAAACATGCATGAAAACAGCCAACCCAGCCATGCTTCCTGCACAGGAACATGGCAGCAAATGCCCTGCCGGGGCAAGGAGCAGAAACTCACCCGGCCCATCATGGGCAGCTGCACTGTGCTTCTCCCAGGGCTCACCAGGCCCAGAATGGCTGGCTGAACTGCACCTTCCTTAGGGCCCGCCCCCTCCAGCATCTCCTCTCCCAGTGCAGCTGGCTGCATCATACCTTCCAGGGTCTCCTGCCCCAGTGTAGGTGGCTGCGAATCGTCCGTGCGGAAGTCAGACGTATGTGCAGGACTCATTGACTCGCTCTGTTGGGGGCTGGGGCTCGAGTTTGGGCTGCTGTCGACCTTGAGCTGGTAAACATCCGACAAGGAGCTCTGGTTACTGGTCTCATCTGAAAAACCATCAGCATGTTAGGGGGGGATGCATGGCTCACAGCTGTAGTAGCACAAGAAGACCAGCAGGGGGCAGCACTGAAAGATGGCACCCATAGAGAACGGCCCAAGGGAGCAGGGAGGATTCCCATGCCAGCAGGAGAGCTCTGCACCCACCTCTCCCTATGGGGTTCCCAAGCCGTGTATGCTAGGCTGCCCTGGATTTCCAGGGTTAGTTATATGGTCAATCCCCAGGATACCACTCCTCCGAGAGAAGGAAAGGCCCAAACATGGGAAGAGAGAGCAGGCAGAGGAGGGGTCCTGGATGTTTGCTGAGCAAAGAGCACCTGACGTGGGAATGGGACACAAAGCTGTTCAGTAGCAGTTCCCAGGCTGTACTGGTTCCTGTCCCATCGTCTGACATCACCGTGAAGTGACTGACTGGACCCCCAGACTCCCATCTGGGACCCCTGCTCTACCAGGTATAGTAACAAAGCACATCAGGGAATACAGGCCAGGTGGCATCAGGCTGGCCAAGTCTCCTGTACACCTCTCCTCGGCAGGCAGCCAACCCCAGAGTGTGCATGGCCATGGGATGCTGAGGCCTTTCCACTCTGGCTACAGAGGCGCAGAGAGGACAGAGTTCTCAGCAGCTTATGACCTCCGGAGACCTTGGAATTGCCTTTAATAGAACTGGAGGAGTAGGGAAATGCCAAAGCACATCTCCTCCCCAAATCCTTTCATCACAGAGTGCTCCTAATACCTGGGACTGAGACCTCCATTGCTCCTAAAGCCTTTATGGCTGAATACCAAGGAGCAAGACAAGCCATAATATTAAAATCCATCCTGGATCCACCACAGACTCTGGGGTAAAATACTGGTGCTGCCTCCATTGGTCTCCACCCAGATGAGCTGAAGGGGACATGCCTCTGGGCACAGTCCCCCTTCCTGCCTGCAACCCCTGCTGTGAGACACAAAGGCTACCTGGAAGCCCCAGGACTACCCCCCTCCTCCTAGGATTCCTACAGCAGCCTTTCCAAGGAGAGGCCCTGAAGGGGCAGGGGTTGAGAGCAAGCCTGCCCCACACTCACCCTGCAACGATGGCTCATGTCCTGTGGGGCTGGGCACAGCTCCATGCTCTGGGTATTGCAACCTGGCTCATGGGGTCACAGCACCACTTGTCATGTTTGGCCTGGCCACACCTGCAGCTGCGGGGGTCAGTGCCCCCTTGGCGGGGCGAGGACAAAGAAAGCAGCGGAGGAGGATGAGGCTGACCTATGATTTTGCACACCCCCGCCCATGAATTTGGACCCTGGGCTGATCGCTAAAAAAGACAAAATGCAGCTGGCGGGGCGTTTCGGTAAAACGTTTGCGAGCCACTGTCCTAAAGTGGGACATACCCTGAAGGGCTTCATCATAACAGTGCAGGAGATCCCTGTGCCAGTCGCTGCAGGGAGTGGTGTAGGGCAGGGTGTGCTGGCTGCACGCCGCTAACAGCCTCTCCCCACAGCAGACACTGGAAAGAAGGGAGTCGGAGCAGGATAGGCAGGTATTCAAGCCCATGCTCTGTGTGCTCCTAGCTTCCAACTGCCAGAAGCTGGGAGTGGATGACAGGATGGATCACTCAATAATTGCTTGTTCTGTTCATTCCCTCTGGGGCACCAGGCATTGGCCACTGTTGGAAGACAGGATACTAGGCTAGATGAACCATTGGTCTGACATAATATGTCCGTTCTTATGTGTCAGAACAATATCCCTTGTGGAAATCTTCATTGCTCCTGGGGGGATATGCAAGACATACATACTAATGACACCTCAATATTTACAAAGTCCTCTTGGTGTGAATGGCAGCAGTGCCCTCCCCCTGCCAGCCTGTGTTCTGGGGGTAGGCAGACTCACCCTGGAACTCCAGGAGGAGGGAGGAGTTGGCAGATGAGTCAGCTGGGAAACCATTGGGTTCTCGGGCAGCGCTGCTACTTGTTTTGGACTTCTCTTTCTTGAAGAGAGAGAACATGGGATTAACAGAGTCACACTCAGCAAGCAGAGGGGAGAGAGGCAGTAGGCCTTTAAGGAGCACTGCCCTCCCCAGGCAGCAGCAACAGCACAGAGCCAGAGGGGCATTCACCTATGGACACTGTACCTGCCCAGGCCACAAGTGCAGCGAATGGGGCTACGTCACATTACAGATGCTGTGTGGATTGCTGGGCCTACCCCCGAGTCTGAAGTCCATTGCAAAAGGAAGGTTTTGCCTTCCAGATCCTCTCTGGGGATTTCCCAATGAGCACACTGGCCAAAGACCATCAGCCCCAGCCCGTCATAGAATATCAGGGTTGGAAGGGACCTCAGGAGGTCATCTAGTCCAACCCCCTGCTCAAAGCAGGACCAATCCCCAGACAGATTTTTGCCCCAGATCCCTAAATGGCCCCCTCAAGGATTGAACTCACAACCCTGGGTTTAACAGGCCAATGCTCAACCCCCTGAGCTATCCCTGTCCCAGAGACCCCCCCCCAAAAAAGCAACAATTTGTTCACTGACTAGCGAGGGGCAGCCAGGGGAAACTACGCCCTTTGTTTGTTTTTCTGGGAGCCCCACGGGTTTGAGCCATGCAGAGGAGATCCCCAAGACCAGACCTTCCTGGTGGGAGCTGGGATGACATTCTGAAGGGCAGAACTAGAGTCCATCCCCTTCAGCAGTGAGGCGTGGCCTCCTCCTCTCCAACCGGCACACACAATCCTTAAGAGCATTCCTTACAGCAGACCCAGCACTTACCTCCTTACTGTCTGCTACAGGCACCCACTTGAATATCCGAAGGGATGTGTCTCCCACCGTCACCCACTTCTTCTCCCTACCACCAAGCAGCAGACAGGTTACAACCAACAGAGCCAACCACCTCTCCCAACCACACAACCGAGGAAGTCCTGGCAGTTACTCAGGACACAGCCATTAAATTCAGCTCAGGATCATGCCTGTGCTGCTACTTCTGCATACACTTGCCTAGGCAGGATGAGAAACGGAGTGAAACGGACACAATTTCACCACAAAACTCTCCAGAAAAGCAATAGCAACAGCAAAGGTGTGAACTCCAGTGCCCTAGGGGACCACTGAGGGCTAGGAATACAAACACTCCTCTGGAATCAGGGGTTGTGGAATCAGGGATTGTGGGAACATTATCTCCTTGTCCCCCTAGAATGGGCCTTTTCCCCATTATCTCCAGAGCAGGGCTTTCCTAGCCCACTGACTTGGCTGGAAAAGAGAGGGGGTCTCTGCTCACTCAGATGCTCAGCATGGCTCTCTCTTTCCCAGTTTTTATACTGGCGCTTCTCACCTTCACATCACCAGGGCCAAGGTGCAGTGGTGTCAAATTCTGCACTCTGCCTGCAGAACTTGTTTGCAGTGAGGGGATCAATCCCTCCTTGCTGAAACAAGGGTTGGAAAGTAGTGGTTGACTGGGGACGGGAGAGTTAGACATTCTGCAGATGATTCACTCAGAGCAGGAGTTGATTTACAGTGGTCCGTGGGCCCTTGGGATTGTAAAGAAAACCATGAAAACTTGGCCACCCTGGCCTTCCACTTGCATGGGTTTTAACTGGAGCCACAGGTTTAAGTTTTGCTTGATCTCACACTGAAAGGCGACCTCCTGTTCACCCAACTGTAAAATGTGTGCCTGATCCACTGGGTTAGGGCAGTCGAAGGCACCTGGATGTGGTGCTGGCCACATTAAACCAGTGGCTATGAAACTGATAGGTTTCAGAGTAGCAGCCGTGTTAGTCTGTATCCGCAAAAAGAACAGGAGTACTTGTGGCACCTTAGAGACTAACAAATTTATTAGAGCATAAGCTTTCGTGGGCTACAACCCACTTCTTCGGATGCATATAGAGTGAAACATATATTGAGGAGATATATATACACACATACAGAGAGCATGAACAGGTGGGAGTTGTCTTACCAACTCTGAGAGGCCAATTAAGTAAGAGAAAAAAACTTTTGAAGTGATAATCAAGATAGCTCAGTACAGACAGTTTGATAAGAAGCAAGTGTGAAAATACTTACAAGGGGAGATAGATTCAATGTTTGTAATGGCTCAGCCATTCCCAGTCTTTATTTAATCCTGAGTTGATTGTGTCTAGTTTGCATATCAATTCCAGCTCAGCAGTCTCTCGTTGGAGTCTGTTTTTGAAGTTTTTCTGTTGTAAGATAGCCACCCGCAGGTCTGTCATAGAATGGCCAGACAGGTTAAAGTGTTCTCCCACTGGTTTTTGAGTATTATGATTCCTGATGTCAGATTTGTGTCCATTAATTCTTTTGCGTAGAGACTGTCCGGTTTGGCCAATGTACATGTCAGAGGGGCATTGCTGGCACATGATGGCATATATCACATTGGTAGATGTGCAGGTGAACGAACCCCTGATGGTATGGCTGATGTGATTAGGCCCTATGATGATGTCACTTGAATAGATATGTGGACAATCCATTACAATCTACATATCACACAGACTATGCTGAGAGACTGTGTCACACACTCTCAAAGAAACTGCGAAACCACCTGATCAGCATCCTATACAGCAAACAGGGAAAGATTAAGAATGAGCTCTCAAAACTGGATACTCTCATAAGAAACCAACCTTCCACACAAACTTCCTCATGGATAGACTTTACAAAAACTAGACAAGCCATTTACAAGACAAACTTTGCCTCTCTACAAAGGAAAAAGGACACTAAACTATCTAAACTGCTACATGCCACAAGGAGCCACAACAGTAGTTCCCTTAACCCACCCAGCAATATTGTTAATCTTTCCAGCTATACTCTTAACCCAGCAGAAGAGTCTGTCCTATCTCAGGGCCTCTCCTTTTGTCCCTCCAGACCCACGAACATGATACAGTTCTGCGGTGACCTAGAATCCTACTTTAGATGTCTCCGACTCAAAGAATATTTCCAACATACCTCTGAACAGCATACTAACCCACAGAATCCCCCCTACCAGCATTACAAAAAAAAGGATTCTGCGTGGACTCCTCCGGACGGTCGAAACAACAGACTGGATTTCTACATAGATTGCTTCCGTCAACGTGCAAAGGCTGAAATTGTGGAAAAACAACATCACTTGCCCCATAACCTCAGCCATGCTGAACACAACGCCATCTACAGCCTCAGAAACAACCCTGACATCATTATCAAAAAGGCTGACAAAGGAGGTGCTGTCGTCATCATGAATAAATTGGAATATGACCAAGAGGCTGCTAGACAGCTCTCTAACACCACATTCTACAGGCCATTATCCTCTGATCCCACTGAGGATTACCTAAAGAAACTACACCATCTGCTAAAAAAACTCCCTGACAAAGCACAGGAACAAATCTGTACAGACACATGCCTAGAACCCCGACCAGGGACATTCTATTTGCTACCCAAGATCCATAAACCTGGAAATCCTGGACGCCCCATCATCTCAGGCATTGGCACCCTAACATCAGGCTTGTCTGGTTATGTGGACTCTCTCCTCAGACCCTACGCTACCAGCACCCCTAGCTATCTTCGAGACACCACTGACTTCCTGAGGAAACTACAATCCATCGGTGATCTTCCAGAAAACACCATCCTGGCCACTATGGACGTAGAAGCCCTCTACACCAATATTCCACACAAAGATGGACTACAAGCTATCAGGAACAGTATCCCCGATAATGTCACAGCTAACCTGGTGGCTGAACTCTGTGACTTTGTCCTCACCCACAACTATTTCACATTTGGGGACAATATATACCTTCAAGTCAGCGGCACTGCTATGGGTACCCGCATGGCCCCACAGTATGCCAACATTTTTATGGCTGACTTAGAACAACGCTTCCTTAGCTCTCGTCCCCTAACGCCCCTACTCTACTTGCGCTACATTGATGACATCTTCATCATCTGGACCCATGGAAAAGAAGCCCTTGAGGAATTCCACCATGATTTCAATAATTTCCATCCCACCATCAACCTCAGCCTAGATCAATCCACACAAGCGGTCCATTTCCTGGACACTACTGTGCTAATAAGCGATGGTCACATAAATACCACCCTATACCGGAAACCTACTGACCGCTACACTTACCTACATGCCTCCAGCTTCCATCCAGGACACACCACACGATCCATTGTCTACAGCCAAGCTCTAAGATATAACCGCATTTGCTCCAATCCCTCAGATAGAGACAAGCACCTACAAGATCTCTATCAAGCATTCTTAAAACTACAATACCCACCTGCTGAAGTGAAAAAAACAGATTGACAGAGCCAGACGAGTACCCAGAAGTCACCTCCTACAAGACAGGGCCAACAAAGAAAATAACAGAACACCACTAGCTGTCACCTTCAGCCCCCAACTAAAACCTCTCCAGCGCATCATCAGAGATCTACAACCTATCCTGAAAGATGATCCTTTACTCTCACAGATCTTGGGAGACAGACCTGTCCTCGCTTACAGACAACCCCCCAACCTAAAGCAAATACTCACCAGCAACCACACATCACTGAACAAAAACACTGACCCAGGAACCTATCCTTGTAACAAAGCCCGATGCCAACTCTGTCCACATATCTATTCAAGTGACATCATCATAGGGCCTAATCACATCAGCCATACCATCAGGGGCTCGTTCACCTGCACATCTACCAATGTGATATATGCCATCATGTGCCAGCAATGCCCTTCTGCCATGTACATTGGCCAAACCGGACAGTCTGTACGCAAAAGAATTAATGGACACAAATCTGACATCAGGAATCATAATACTCAAAAACCAGTGGGAGAACACTTCAACCTGTCTGGCCATTCTATGACAGATCTGCGGGTGGCTATCTTACAACAGAAAAACTTCAAAAACAGACTCCAACGAGAGACTGCTGAGCTGGAATTGATATGCAAACTAGACACAATCAACTCAGGATTAAATAAAGACTGGGAATGGCTGAGCCATTACAAACATTGAATCTATCTCCCCTTGTAAGTATTTTCACACTTGCTTCTTATCAAACTGTCTGTACTGAGCTATCTTGATTATCACTTCAAAAGTTTTTTTCTCTTACTTAATTGGCCTCTCAGAGTTGGTAAGACAACTCCCACCTGTTCATGCTCTCTGTATGTGTGTATATATATCTCCTCAATATACGTTTCACTCTATATGCAGCCGAAGAAGTGAGTTGTAGCCCACAAAAGCTTATGCTCTAATAAATTTGTTAGTCTCTAAGGTGCCACAAGTACTCCTGTTCTTTTTATGAAACTGATGTGCCTTAACTGTCAGCCTGCTGAGCTCTTGGCTCAGGGGAACTTTGACTAGGGGAGGCCCCCTCCATCAGTCTGAAAGTTACCCGTGACTTCTCTCTCTGACACAATTGAGAGTTCATCAATCAATACTGTAAGCTCTTTGGGGCAGGAGGTCATATTTTGTATTAGAACAGCATTTAACACATTGTGGGTGCTACTGAAATAATAATGCAGTAACCTGTGCTATTCATTTGGACATTAAATTGAGTGTATTCCTCCATTTTCAATATGCTGCAGATTTGTGTGTTGACAATGAACAACTGCTTCCTAAAGTTGTCAAGGTGGAGAAAGCTGGAGGTTTTGGCAGGTGTGGATGTGGCTTTCAGCACTTTGCAGAGGGTGGGAGGCAGTTTGGGATGGTGGGATAATCAGGGGCCTTGAGTACCATTCCCAAAATGAAGGAGGTGATGCCCCCTCTTATTACATCCAGTAGCCCAGTGGTTAGGGCACTCACCTGAGATATGGGAGACCCATGTTTGAATCCTTACCATAGGCTCCAAAGCAAAGACTTGAACTAGGGCCTCCCCCATCTAAGGGGACTGTCTTCAAGCCATTAGGTAGTGGGGTGGGAGGCTCTCCTGCAGAAGCAGTTTCACTTTTTATAAAATATTCAAATAGTCATTGTGCCAGAGCAAGTATAGGGAGAGTAACGCTCTAGCCTGGTGGCACTCCCACCTTCCAGCCTCTGCTCCAATGACTAACTATTTAGCCACAGTGGAACAGCTTCAACAAGAGAGACTGACAGACACCCACTCCAGAATATCCCATAGCCTGGTGGTTAGGGATATGAGACACTCAGGGGAAAACCCCTACTTTGAAGCAGGAACTTAAACCCATGTCTCCTGCATCCCAGCTGAGTGCCGTAATCACTGGGCTATCGAGTATAAGGGAGGGGACTCTTCCTTTCCACATACTTTTTTTTTTTTTTTTTAGAACAGTTTAAAATACCCCAAAACTGGAACAAAATGTTTCGTTTCTGACATTTGGAATTGCCAGTGAACTGAAAAGACAATTATTTGCCCAGCTCTAGTCCCTACTCAGGAGCTCTACCTTGTGTAATGACCTCTGCTACTCTCCCCCAGAGTCTTAACTGCTGTAAGGACAGGAGAAGGGGGACCTCTACACTACCCCTCTCCCAGCCTCCTGGGGAGAGGTTGTTACTGCTTCTGTACAGCTCTGTTTTGGGACTACCTTTCCTGAAAATAGCTGCAGCCCCTACCATCACCCAGCGCTTTGGCTAAGCAGCAGAAGTAGAGTGAACTAGTTCTTCAACCGATTTAGGATTCACCGGTGCGACTTCTGCAGGTAGACAGGCCCTGACGGGTTCCGGTCAGCTAGAGAGAGGGGATCAAACCTGTAACTGACAGTCTTGTGAACTGCACTGTGGGGGGCCTAGAGTCAGGTCCCTCCCACCCATCACGTTCCCGTGCCAGCTACGACCCCCGAGCCCAGGCACCGGTCCCGTCCACAACAACCGGCGATGCCCAAGAGACGGGTGCACCACGCACCTGCAGCTTCCCAACCCGCCGGTGAGCACCGTTACACCAGCGAGGAAACTGAGGCGAGGGGAGGGGCTTGCCAGGTACGAAGTCAGCGGCAGGGCTGAGGCCCGCTCCGAGCAGAGCCCAGCCTGCGACCTGGGCCTCAGCGTCCCGGGAGACGGGCCACTCCTTGCCCACTGCCGCCGCTCCTACCCGGCCCCGAACACGCCACAGCGCGGCAGGCTCAGGCGGAGCTCACCGTGGGGCAGGGCCCTCCCAGCCAATAACCCTGCGTAACACGGGACAATTTGGGTCAGTGTGGGCGGGCCACCCGGGGGCCATGGTAACAAAAGAGCCCGCCTCCTCAGCCCGCGGGCCCTGATTGACCGCGGAGCATGTCCATCTACATGCTCCTAAGAAGAGCACGCCTGGAGGCAGCTGTGATTGGGCGTAACCCCTGCCAATCGGGCTGCTCTTCATGTTCCCCGCCCTCTCAAACCGTAAGGAGAGGTAATTGGATGTTCCCCCCGCTGGCCCCGCCCACTGGCTCAGGCACTTTGATTGGCTATTCTCCATCGGAGTCCCACCACCGAAGTCGAAGAGGCACGGTGATTGGCTCCACGCTTCGAGGCCCCGCCCCCCCAGACCCCGCCTCTCACCATTTGCGGACGCGCTCGATGGCCGCCATCACTTTTTTGATGTCATCTTTGGCGCGGCTGCGGGTTTCAGCTCGCACCGAGCGGCCCGACATGGCGTCCGCAGCCCCGGCAACCCCGGCTCCGCAGCACCACCGCCACGACCCGCCGCCCGCGCATGCGCGCGACCTGACCCACCCACACCCCGCGCGTAATGCGTCAGCGCGCCCGCTCCGCCCGGGGGAAGGGAGCGTGAGGGAAGAGCACTGTTACCCAGTGCACATGCGCAGCTCCGCCCCCGCCCCGCCCTCCTTGGTTCTACGCGTGTAGGGAGGGGGCGCGAAAACGGCCCCGATGCCACCACTTTGCGTGACGGAGAATCGCCCCGGGGGAAATCGGCTCCTCGCGGGGAGGGACGTGCCCCCCTCTCCGCGGCGGACAAGGTAGAGATACTGCTGAGGGTTGAAAGGTCAGAGGTCATCGCCCCACAGAGCTCCTACCCCAGCAGGCGGGCAAGGGGCTGGTGGCTGCTCTGAAGTGATCCAGCCTGGGCTGGGTGGCACCTGCTCCCCCGACGGGCCAGGCCGGCGGCTGCCGCCTACCCAGCCTGTCCCCTGTTGTGGGGCACGGAGCCCTGCGCGGCAGCCAGCCCTTCCCCGGCAGGGCAGGCCGTGCCCGTCTCCTAGCGCCCAGGCAGACACTCGGCAGCCTCCAGCCGAAAGCAGAGCTGTTTCTCCTGTGCAGGGCACCCTTCTCCAACAGAGGGGCTCCATAGCCCAGCAAGCGTCAGCTGCAGTCGACTCAGAGCAACCCATTTCCAACAACTTGCTTCCTTCCCGAGTCGGTTAGCAGGGCAGCCACAGCAAAATGCCCCCTTCGCACGGCCTTTCAATGTGTCTGCTCAGGGCACCGCCCAGGGCACTTTGACCATGTGGTGGCTGGGGCCAAAAGCTGTCACACACCTAGGAATACACCAATGGGAATCCATCGCTTCCTGCTAATAGGTCCCATCTAGTCCAGGGTCCTGCTAGCGATGTGTTGTTCTCTGATACCTTTGTCCAGTTTTATACCTCCCCGTAATACACTAAAATCACTTGTCAAGTTGTGGGGCTTGTTCAGACCACTTACTGAGATCACATTTCACAGACAGAGCAAGGTTCACATAATTAAATTCTACAGCAGTTATAGAGGTGCTGTTCTCTTACCTTCTATTTCAGCTCATGAGGAAATTAGACAGTCTCACTGACAAGTAGAGTCCTCTGAGCATGGAAGTAGGGAAATTTTTTACCAGGCTGCATCATCTTTTTTGGTCAATAAACACGGTATTGTCACTTCTTTCAAACAGTGTACTAACTCTATAGCTTCACATAAAATCCCAACTTTAGCTGCAAGCACTGTGGGTCTAAGGGTTGTATATTGCCAGCATCCTTAGGATCTTGCTATTTTTACATAAAACGGAGCAAATTGAAGCCACCCTAATTTTTAGTAGGACTCACCGAAACTATAGTTGCCAACCATTCCTCTATCAGCAAATATCTGTGAAACCCACTAGCAAAGAGTTCCATATCCCTTTACTGCTGGTCCACAGAGCCTACCACTGCTATCAGTCACTTACTAGCTCAAGTGGCAGAGGTTGGGATGGCAGCTGTAAAGGTTTAAATCCTGCTACTGGACAATATAGGTGTCAGTATGATGGCACATGATGGAATTTGTTTTTTTCACGTTGCTGTTTTTAAAAAACTAGGAAATTACACACAAAGAACTACATTAAAAACCATTTAGTTTGCAATGTCACATACCCCAAAGTTAAGAAATATCAAGAGTTAAGGTTGCATGCAGATGCACAAAGCACACTTAACTCTGGCATTTCCTAACTTTTGTATGCTTGACTTTGCAACCTTACTGTTCCTTTCATGTAGTGTGTGTGTAATTTCCTAGGTTTTTAAAAAAGCAAACTGAAAAAAAAAGTCCATCACATCATATTGACACCTACATAGTTCATCCTATTTCCTAATTTTTGAGTGCTTGACTTTGCAACTTTAATGTTCTTTCAGTGCTCTAGAAAACTGTGTGACTATGTGCCTTTTGCTCAAAGACTGCTTTGGTGATAAGGCACAGTAAGTAACGTAATAGTTAGGGCTGTCTGTAGGGGGGTGTGGGGCCTGGGGCGGAAGTGACGAATGCATCACTTCCGGGACTGATGTGTCACTTCTGCGACTGACTGCACTAGCCAATCGCACTGGCCCGTGGGGACCCCCAAAGCACGGGGCCCAGAGCGGTCACCCCGATTTGCCATACCCTAGGGCCGGCTCCGATAATAGTGACTACTTAGTTTCTCTCCGCTATTCTAGCGGCAACATTTACAAAGGAAGCTGCGAGAACACTTTCCGAAGCAGCTGAGTGCAAAGCTGCACAATTTAGGATTACACTGTTTACAAAGCCTCAATTCAGACTAGCTGCCATCTCATATCCAGTCTCCAGGATTATTGATTGCTGCTATTTCACATATTTAGCATGACAAGCATTTCTTCTGCGAGCAGGAGCTTTCTGTCCTTTAAGAGCTGCAGGAAACAGCTCTCTCAGACACTCTTTAGGCACAAGGCAATTCTCTAAAAAGTCATATTTTTGGAGTTTAATGTACCTACCCTACACACACCTACATCATGCATCATTTGAAAGCTTATTTTATGTATGCTTAGATGAGGAGTGATGACATAGAGTTGTCAAGGGGTGTTATAAGCCTGTAGGTGAGGTGAAACAACGGTACCCAAAATGAAAAAGTCATTTTTTGCCAAGGTCTAAAAACACTGCAACATGACTACAAGTACAGTTTTTACTGTTGAAGGTAATTTCAACACCTTAAGGTGGTGTTTGGTCAAAGTTATCAAACCACAATGTATTAAAAGCTTTTATTTGCAACCTCATTCTCTAAGTGTCCCTAAGCCTCTAACTGCCAGAAGCTGGGATTGGAAAAATTGCCGTTCTGTTCAGTTCATTCCCTCTGCAGCATCTGGCCCTGGGCACTGTCAAAAGACAAGATACTGAACTAGATGGACAATTGGTCTGACCAAATATGGCCATTCTTAATAATTTCTGAAAAGAAATTGCTTGTTTAGCATGTGTCAAAAATGGCAAATATCAACATTTTGCAATATTCTATTCTTAACTGTCAAAGTATCTCACAAGTGATATAATAGTTTTCTATATTTTCAATTGAAATTTGCTGACCAGATCAGTCTCACACTGTAGGTAGTGAACCAGTAGCAGTAGATTGCATGCCCATAGTTTGTACTGCATAGTGGGTAGATATAAATGTATGTTAATTCCTAATGCAGTGGTTCTCAAACTTTAGCAACCCGAGGACCCCCATTTTGATTTAAAAATTTTCAGACCCCCCAAGCCCCTCGCTCACCCCAGGCCCAGCCCCCAATCCACACCTTCTTCCAAAGCCCCACCTCACCTCTTCTCACCCCCACTCCACCCCTGCCCCCTCTTTGCACCCCTCTCCCTCCCTCCCAGCACCTCCTGCATGCCACTGAACAGCTGTTCCGCAGCATGCAGGAGGCAGTGGGAGGAAGAGGGAGGAGTTGATCAGTGGGACCAGCGGCCCCAGACATGATTCCATCCCCTCCCTCAAGCATGCCCCATCCCTGCTCCTCTCCCTCCTGCCCAGCACCTCCTGCATGCCGCTGAACAGCTGTTCCACAGCATGCAGGAGGTACTGGGAGAGGAGTTGATCAGCGGGGCCCACAGACCCCATGGAGTACCCTCGCGGACCCCAGTTTGAGAAACGCTGTCCTAATGTAATGCTTCTCTATTTGTAAGCTTTTGTACATACAAAACAGCATCTAGTGTGCCTGACAGAAGGTTTTGATTTGTAATTGTGTATGCATGCAGCACTAGCCTTTGAAATATTCTAGAAACTCTTTTAAATTCAGATACTTATGCATAGGTGCCGACTCCATGGGTGCTCTGGGGCTGGAGCACCCACAGGGAAAAATTGGTGGGTGCTCTGCACCCACCGGCAGCTCCCCGCCCCGCTCCTCCGCCCCAGCTAACCTCCGCCTCCGCTCCGCCTCCTCCCCTGAGCGCGCCGCTTCTCCCCCTAGCTCCCAGAGCTTCCCGCCGCAAAAAAAACGGTTACTTACCTTTCTGTAACTGTTGTTCTTCAAGAGGTGTTGCTCATATCTATTCCAGTTAGGTGTGTGTGCGCACCGTGTGCACGGATGTTGGAGACTTTTACCCTAGCAGCTACCCGTCGGGCCGGCTGGGGAGCCCCCTGGAGTGGCGCCGAAATGGCGATCTATATAAGCCCCTGCCGGCCCGACCCCCCTTCAGTTCCTTCTTGCCAGCTACTCCGACAAAGGGGAAGGTGGGGGGGAATGGAATAGATATGAGCAGCACATCTCGAAGAACAACAGTTACAGAAAGGTAAGTAACAGTTTTTTCTTCTTCGAGTGATTGCTCATATCAATTCCAGTTAGGTGACTCCCAAGCCTTATCTCGGAGGTGGGGTCGGAGTCAAGGAACCGCAGATTGAAGGATCGCTCTGCCAAAGGCTGCATCATCCCAAGAGTGCTGGACGATGGCATAGTGGGACGTGAAGGTATGAACCAAGGCCCACATGGCAGCCCTGCAGATTTCCTGGAGAGGAATGTGTCTAGAAAGGCAGCTGATGACGCCTGAGCTCTCGTGGAGTGAGCCATAACAGCAGGCGGAGGGACATTTGCCAGGTTATAGCAAGCATGAATGCACCCAGTGATCCACGAAGATATTCGTTGAGAGGAAACCGGGGCGCTTTTCATCTGCTCCGCAATGGCGACAAACATCTGGGTTGTTTTATGAAAGGGCTTTGTCCGGTCTAAATAGAAGGCGAGTGCCCTTCTAACGTCGAGAGAATGGAGGCGTTGTTCACGTAGGTCAGCATGCAATTTTGAGTAGAAAACCGGTAGGAAGATATCCTGGCTCACGTGGAAGCGGGACACCACTTTTGGTAGAAAGGCTGGATGAGGTCTTAGTTGGACTTTATCTTTATGAAAGATGGTACAGGGCGGCTCACACGTAAGAGCCCGTAGTTCGGAAACCCGGCGTGCGGAAGTGATGGCCACTAGGAAGACGACCTTCCAGGAGAGATAGAGAAGAGAGCAGGTGGCCAGTGGCTCGAAAGGAGGGCCCATAAGGCAGGAGAGGACCAAGTTAAGGTCCCATGCAGGCACGGGTGGCTTCGTTGGAGGATGGATTTTCTCCAGGCCTTTGAGGAAACGCCGCACGACCGGGTGTGCAAACACCGAGCGCCCCGCCGCGCCCGGGTGAAATGCAGAAATGGCCGCAAGGTGAACCTTAAGGGATCCAAAAGCTAGATGCTGGTCCTTTAAGGACATCAGGTAGTATAAGATGCACGGAATGGAAGCCTGGAGTGGGGGCACCTGCCGCTGAGCGCACCATCTGGAAAACCTCTTCCACTTAGCCTCGTAGGTAAGCCTAGTTGACGGCTTGCAACTTTCCAGAAGCACCCGCCTTACCGAGTCCGAACAGGTGCGTTCAGCCTGGTTCAGTCACGGATCCTCCAGGCCGTGAGGTGGAGCGACTGAAGGTCCGGGTGTAGGAGTCGACCGTGGTTCTGGGATATGAGGTCGGGGTCGAGAGGAAGACATGGGGAGCCTGAATTGACAGGTCCAGCAAAGTCGGGTACCAACACTGACGTGGCCAGGCAGGGGCTACCAGTATGACATCTGCCTTGTCCCGGCGGACCTTGAGGAGCACCTTATGAACTAGCGGGAATGGTGGGAAGGCATACAGCAACTGGCCTGACCAGGTGATCTGAAAAGCATCCGCTAAAGAGCCGGGCTGTGACTCCGGAAGGAACAGAAGGCTGGGCACTTTCTGTTGGTCTGCGAAGTGAACAAGTCAATTTGGGGAAACCCCCAGGTGCGGAAAACGGAATGAATGATATCTGGGCATATGGACCATTCGTGAGTCAGAAAACACCTGCTCAAAGTATCCGCCAGAACGTTTTGGACACCCGGCAGGTACGAGGCCTGAAGGTTGATGGAGTGGACTAAGCGGAAGTCCCACAGAAAGAGGGCTTCTTGGCAGAGCAGTGATGACCGGGCTCCGCCTTGCTTGTTCAGGTAGAACATGGCCGTGGTGTTGTCCGTTAGGATTGCTACGCAGTGGCCCCGCAAGTGGGGAAGAAAGGCTTGGCACGCAAGGCGGATCGCCCTGAGCTCTCTGATGTTGATGTGCAGCGACAGCTTGCTCTCATGCCATAAGCCCTGCATTGTCAGGCTGCCGAGGTGGGCTCCCCATCCCAGGGCAGATACGTCTGTAACCAGAGTCAGAGTGGGTTGGGGGGATGGAACGGGACCCCGGCACCCACCATCTGAGGGTCCAGCCACCACTGCAGGGAGTCGAGCGTGCACTTTGGGACCGTGAGGACCATCTCTAAGCTGTTGCGTCCTGGTCGATAGGCAGACGCCAACCACGTCTGAAGCGGCCTGAGCCTTAGCCTGGCATGTTGCACCACGTATGTACAGGACGCCATGTGACCCAGCAGCCTGAGACACTGCCTTGCTGTGGTGGTGGGAAACTTGCAGAGGCTGGTAATTATGCCTGCTATAGCCAGGCACCGTGCTTCTGGAAGGAAAGCCCTCGCTTGGTTTGCGTCTAGGACTGCTCCTATAAACTCTATTATTTGAGTAGGAGCGAGGACGGACTTGCTGAGGTTTACCACGATACCCAAGCGAGTGAACGTGTCCATGAGTAGGTTTACCTGCGACTGGACGTGATGGTGAGACCAGCCCCGTATAAGCCAGTCGTCTAGGTACGGGAAGACGTGTATGTGGTGTTGGCGAAGAAAGGCAGCCACGACCGCTATGCACTTGGTAAACACGCGGGGGGCTTTGCACAAGCCGAACAGGAGGGCTGTGAACTGATAGTGTGTCTTGCCCACCATGAAACGGAGGAAACGTCTGTGAGGCGGAATAATCTAAATGTGAAAGTACGCGTCTTTCATATCGAGGGCGGCATACCAGTCTCCCGGATCCAGTGAAGGGATGATAGTGGCTAAGGAGACCATACGGAACTTCAGGTTGACAGTGTACTTGTTGAGCTCCCTGAGGTCCAGAATAGGTCTTAGGCCTCCCTTTGCCTTGGGGACAAGGAAGTAGCGGGAGTAGAAACCGTTGCCCCTGAACTCCTGAGGAACTTCCTCCACTGCCCCTAGGGCAAGGAGGGATTGAACCTCCTGGATGAGGAGTTGCTTATGAGAAGGGTCCCTGAAGAGGGACGGGGAAGGGGGGTGGGAGGGAATGGAAATGGATAGAATATCCCATCTGCACCGTGCGGAGGACCCAACGGTCCGAGGTAATATGGGACCAGGCATGGTAGAAGCGGGATAGACGATTTAGAAAGGGATAACTGTCCGGGGTTAGAACTAGTAGTCTGTCCTCTGGCGCACCTTCAAAATGGGCGCTTAGGGCCCGGGAGTGGCTTAGACTGCCCTTGACCTTGTCCAGAGGGGGGGCAAGACTGTCTACATCGAGAGTATCTACCTCTGCGACAAGAAGGATCCTGCCTCGGTCTAGGAGGGAAAAGGACGTTGATGGGTGGTCTGTGGCCTAAAGGGCTTCCTCTGGTTAACCAGGGTATGCATACCTAAGGACTTAATGGTGTTTCTCGTGTCCTTTAAGGTATGCAGGCGGGAGTCAGTTTGAGCCACAAACAAGCCCTGGCCATCGAAAGGGAGGTCCTGGATGGTATGCTGAACCTTGGGCGGGAGGCCGGAGGACTGAAGCCAGGCATTCCGCTGCATAGCGATTCCCGACACCAGGGTGCGCGCAGCCGCGTCCGCAGCATCGAGGGAACCCTGGAGAGAGGTCCTGGCAACCAATTTACACTCCTCAGCAATGGCCCCCCAGTTCTGTACAAGCCTCTGCTGGGAGGAGATCTTGGAATTTGAGGACCGCAGATCAAGAGTTAAAATTGTACCTACTGAGGATCGCCAGCTGGTTAGCAATCTGCAGCGAGAGACCCCCAGTAGAATAAACCTTTCTCCCAAAAAAGGTCCAGCCGTTTTGCGTCTTTTGATTTGGGAGCAGGCCCTTGCTGGCCCTGTCTCTCCCTGGCATTTACCGCGTCTACCACAAGCGAACATGGGGCAGGGTGGGTAAAAAGGTATTTGTAACCCTGGTGGGGACAAAAGTACTTTGTTTCTACCCCCTTAGCTGTAGGGGGAATGGAGGCCGGGGTTTGCCAGAGAGTCTTTGCATTATTTTGGATGGTTTTATTCATGGGAAGGGCCACCCTGGAGGGCCCTGGAGGGCCTAGAATGTCCACCATGGGGTCCTCATCCTCCACAGCCTCCTCAATTTGGAGGTTCATATTGAGGGCCACGTGCCTCAACAATTCTTGGAGGACCCTAAAGTCCATCGGGGGGTGGCCCAGACGTGGACGTGCCAGCCACAGCCTCATCAGGGGAGGACAAGGACGACTCCACTGGGAGGGCCGGTGCGGATGTTGCAACCTGATCGGACATGGGTGGCTCCTCCTGGGGAGCTGGGGTAGCCTCTATCGCAGGCGCTGGCTCCACAGTTTGGTCTGGGTCAGGAGGAGGGCGGCTGAGAGTTGCCTCAGGAGGCCTGGCGCTTGAGCGAAACAGCAGCCGGGCAATGGGGAGAGCGCCCTGGGCTTGATGGTATGCCCCGGATGTCCAAAATTGCCACTGAGGTTGCCAGTGGGTCGCTGGTGGAACTTGGCCGAGGCTCCCTGGGCCAGAATGAGGGATTTCTGAGACCCCTGAGGCTCTCTCCGACCTGCCAGAAGGGGATCGGGACCGCGAAGGCCAAGGAGGGGCGGTGCGGGAGTGGATCAAAGCAGCACCGAGTCTCTTGGAAGGCGCAGGTCATGCAGGGATCGGCGCCGTGAGGCTGATCACGACCAGTGCCGTGTTGGGGAGCGGTGCCGCGATGGCGATCGGTGCCGATCGGTAGTGGACTGCGGACCGGTGCCATGGCGATCGTGACCTGGACCTCGAGCGGGACCATGTTCGCGCAGTTGAAAGCAACCCCGAGCGGGAGTGGCTCCGAGGTTTGAGACTGCAGGACCAGTACCGCGAGTCAGACCGAGACCTGGGGCGGTGCCAGGACTCAGAATGGCGCTGGGACTCTGAGCAGGAATGAGATGCTGGTCTGAGAGCTGACAGCCCGAACATTGCCGACTTGCCCTTGGATGGCACCGGGACCCATGCTGGGGCCGGTGCTGGGACCGGAGGCACCGGAGCCGTCATCTCTATGAGACCTCTCGCTGCCTCGAAGGTGTCCGGCATAGACGGTAGAATGATCTCTTCTACTTGCACCATCTCGTGTGGAGGGGTGGCCTGAAGAGATCTAGGTATGGTGGCCTGCTTAGAGGTCTGGCCAGGGTCTTGTTCCGTTCGGACCGTGGTAACTCTCTCGCTCCTAAGAGGGGGTCCTCCCACGGCTTCCTTCTTAGCAGCAACCGGGGAATGGGAACGGTGCCGAGGCGGGCATTTTTGGGGTCCGGGAGATCGCCAGTCCCAAGATGAGCGCGGGATCTTCTGCGGTGCCGGAGCCGGTACCGCTAGAGGGGCGCTCCGCACCAAGGCGCTCGGGCCCGTGTCTTGAGAGGGCCGCAGGGCCGACTCCATGAGGAGTTGCCTAAGACGAAACTCCCTCTCTTTCCGCGTCCAAGGTTTGAACGCTTTACAAATTCTGCACTTGTCTGCTTGATGGCCCTCCCCCAGACACCTGAGACAGGAATCGTGGGGGTCGCCCATAGGCATGGGCCTGTTGCAAGACCTGCAAGGCTTGAAGCCTGAGACGGCATGCCCCAGGGCCCCGCAGGGCAGTCGTTGACGAGACTGCCCTCAACAGCTAAACTACACTTAATACTATAGAAAAACAATTAACACTTACTAACTACTAACTATTTACAATGAAGATAAGAGAACGCTAGGGATAAGTGGAACACTTGAAAAGACAAGAGACCACTGTTCCAACAACGGTCACAGGCGGTAAGAAGGAACTGAAGGGGGGTCGGGCCGGCAGGGGCTTATATAGAGCGCCATTTCGGCGCCACTCCAGGGGGCTCCCCAGCCAGCTCGACGGGTAGCTGCTAGGGTAAAAGTTTCCAACATCCGTGCACGCAACATGCACACACACCTAAGTGGAATTGATATGAGCAATTAAAGAACAGCTGTTTCGTGGCGGCAAGCGCTGGGAGGAGGGGGAACGTGGTGCGCTCCCGGGGAAGAGGTGGGGCTGGGAAGAAGTTGGAATGGAGGCGGGGGGGGGGGGGGCGTGAGCACCCACCAGTGCCGGGAAAAGTTGGCGCCTATGCACAGGTCAGTATTAGTGTTAGAGATGACAATACACAGCTTCATATTGGACTTCAATCAAAGTGCTCACTAAAGAAAAATGGCGATTTTGATACATATAGTATCATATATATAGTGATACTAACATATCTAACTTTAGCACAAGACTGTATAGTTGTACAAAAAACAGTGAATGCTAACAACATTCTTTGAGAACTTTACCTCTAGAATGGAAGTTACAGTCTGAGATGACAAGCCCCTTAAAGCTTACATCAAAAAGAAAAACCTCTCCACAAACGTTGAAAAATATGTTATTTGTCAAGAAAATCAAAAGAATGCAAAACTGTAAAAAGGCCCCACTGGTGGACAGATTTCTGGGATGCTCGCAGCAAAAGCCAGGAGAGATGAATTATATTGGATATCTACTGGATGAATTTTCTAGTTCAGATGATGTGCCACCAATACCCTATCCCGGGGGTTGCTCTCAGAAATACATAAGCAAGTTGAATTTGGCACATGTCAGAGTTGTACTGAATCCAAGGAAGACAAGACTCTGAATCTGATCAGACAGCAACACGTTCACCTGCTTCTACAGCCACCAGAGCAGTCATGTCCTCCAGCAATTGACCCTGTTGCATTGTTTACTTGAGAAAAACAAGACCGACAAGAAACTTCATAAAATAGAAACATTTGAGAGAGCAACCAATCTAAGGGACGTAGCCCTTCAGAGAGGAGATGACATGTTGCGCAGACTAGCTGTGGAAGTCTTGATTGCTAAGGATCCAATTTATCACTCAACATGCCTTTCTTGCTGCTTGAGTAAAATAAATCTTAAAGCAAAACCATCTAGTTACACTGCAACAATAATCACCTTATGCCACTGCATTTTATCAGCTGATGGAAGATATAGACTATGATCTTGTACAGCAAGGTTTTTCTCCTGCCCAAGCTGCTACAAAGATATAAACACTACTCCCCTCAGATGTAGAAATTGCAAGCTTTTCCAAATTACAGGTAAGATTAAAAAACACCACTATGGTTCTACAATTTCATTCCATGCAGAGCATGGACAAGGCAAATCTACCATTGCTTCGTGCAGAAAAACATTAGCTGAGGCTATCCAAGTTGCTAGTAAGCAGAAGCAGGAACTTAAGTCATCCACATGTTTTGTGAATGTTCTTCTGGTGCATGAGCCTGATGAACAGCTTTCAAATGAACAAGTGGTTTTGTATAATGCTGCTTCAGTCCTTTGGTCTGAAATATCCAAAATGAAAGCCTTAGAATATTATCCAAAGCAGGTGATTGTAGCTTCCAGGGATCTGCTACTTTTGTCCCCCAGTTGGTACTGGAGTTTGTCCTTTGGTCAATAAAGAGGCATATAATTCAGACAGCAGAGATATCTTTCAGAAGATATTCAAAGAAGCTGACATGGCCATGGTCTATACTGCAATGCTGAAATATAAGCAAATGTCAGTGCTGTAGGACAGCAGCATGCCATTCAGAGCATGGATCAGCAGCTGTGTGCTGTTGCTCAGCAAGTGAAATGGACTCTCCCTAATGAACTCGGTACACAGCCTATGCTGTTTTATTGCACATATTGGAAAATTTTGGGGAGGTGCAAGCTTGTTAGACCTTTTTGTTGATTCTGATTGTCCCTCCCTTGCCAAACTTAAATTTGGTGGTCTTGGCCATGTCAGCAAATGTTTTGATGCCAGATTTCCTGATTGGGCTGAAGAAACTACATGTTCCATCAGAATCATAGAATATCAGGGTTGGAAGGTTCCTCAGGAGGTATCTAGTCCAACCCCCTGCTCATGGCAGGACCAACCCCAACTAAATCATCCCAGCCAGGGCTTTGTCAAGCCGGGCCTTAAAAACCTCTAAGGAAGGAGATTCCACCACCTCGCTAGGTAACCCATTCCAGTGCTTCACCACCCTCCTAGTGAAAAAGTTTTTCCTAATATCCAACCTAAACCTCCCCCACTGCAACTTGAGACCATTATTCCTTGTTCTGTCGTCTGCCACCACTGAGAACAGTCTAGCTCTATCCTCTTTGGAACCCCCCTTTCAGGTAGTTGAAAGCAACTATCAAATCCCCCCTCATTCTTCTCTTCTGCAGACTAAATAATCCCAGTTCCCTCAGCCTCTCCTCATAAGTCATGTGCTCCAGCGCCCTAATCAATTTTGTTGCCCTCCGCTGGACTCTCTCCAATTTTTCCACATCCTTCTTATAGTGTGGGGCCCAAAACTGGACACAGTACTCCAGATGAGGCCTCACCAATGCCAAATAGAAGGGAACGATCATGTCCCTCGATCTGCTCGCAATGCCCCTACTTATACAGCCCAAAATGCCATTAGCCTTCTTGGCAACAAGGGCACACTGTTGACTCATATCCAGCTTCTCGTTCACTGTAATCCCTAGGTCCTTTTCTGCAGAACTGCTGCCTAGCCATTCAGTCCCTAGTCTGAAGCAGTGCATGGGATTCTTCTGTCCTAAGTGCAGGACTCTTGTCCTTGTTGAACCTCATCAGCTTTTGGTCCGATCCTCTAATTTGTCTATGTCCCTCTGTATCCTATCCCTACCCTCCAGCCTATCTGCCAGTCCTCCCAGTTTAGTGTCATCTGCAAACTTGCTGAGGGTGCAGTCCACGCCATCCTCCAGATCATTAAGAAGATATTGAACAAAACCGGCCCCAGGACCAACCCTTGGGGCACTCTGCTTGATACCAGCTGCCAGCTAGACATGGAGCTATTGATCACTATCCATTGAGTCCGATGATCTAGCCAGCTTTCTACCCACCTTATAGTCCATTCATCCAGCCCATACTTCTTTAACTTTCTCCCACAGTATTCTTGCCAGCCTGTATCAAAAGCTTTGCTAAAGTTACGAAATAAAACACATCCACTGCTTTCCCCTCATCCATGGAGCCAGTTATCTCATCATATCAAGTGCACCTCTCACAAATCTCTCAATTTATTCTTTACCAATTTCTGCTATTTTCAGTAAAGACTCTTGTACACCTGATATTACATGCAATCCAGTAAACATGCTGGTAAGCACCTCTGGCTGTGATTCAGGACTGAATGGCTTTGTCATATTATTGATGACATGGTTGGTAAGACCAATAACATACTCTTCATCCCCATTCAGTGCAGAGGCAAGGAATTTTGTTGATTTTGTGTTCACTACTTGTTAGGCCACTTCTTTCTCTTGTAGCTTTTGCATATTTACTCAGGACTTTTCTGGCTTCTCTCTCATCAGTCCTACAGTCCCAGTGCGGACCTCTGAGTCTTTGAGGACAGTTTTCTCTAGTCCCATGTGACTCCAAAATTCCACTGAAAGAACCAGAAGTTGAACAGACAGCAAATTCCCAGATTCAGAGGCACTGTGTACTTCAGGCAGCTTTAACATATAAAGAATGTAGATTATTATCCACCTGGCACAGTTGTGCCTATTTGGACTAAAAAGTATGGAAACATGGCATGCTGTGTGTGTAGGTGAAGTTTCCAATCACACACACGCTCTGTATGAACATTCTTCTTAGCGTATGCGCAACATGCCTCAGGTGGCATGTGACCAGGACTCATCACTGAATTTGGTCAGCTGGTTGGATCATTAGCTTGCCGGGTACTGACAGGGAGCGCAACATGAATGCTGATCCATGCCCCCCTGCATGGACATTTAGAAGTAATATCTGCATAACTTGGCGAAAATAACCCCCAAACTTGAATGTAGGATACTGGACATACCCCCCATTTGAAATCCCGCAGTACTGGTAGCATATGCTGAGTTACATCATCATCAGACTCTTTAAGGACATGTAAGAACTTAATGTCTTCAAACGCCTTTTGAGTGATAGCTAATGTTTGCCAGACAAATGCTGGAACTACATGAGTACTGCTCACACCATTTAACAAATGATTAAAGTTTCAGAGCATTCAGAGCCTCAAATGCAGAGTTAAACTATGTAGAGTGAATTGCTTCCCAGTAAGCATTTGATCTGCACTGCATATTGACATGGCCAAGGCCACCAAATTTGTTTGGCAAGGGAGGGACAATCACAGCAGCTATCAGTCCAGAAACTGTTTTCCGCAGAGCCCTGTCCTTAGCGAGACAGAGATGATGTTTCAATGGCAACTGTTCTTAGTCACCCAATAGCACTTGTGTCTATGGTCCTCCTCCATGCTGATGGAACAGTTAGAAGAACAGACAGAGCTGAATTAGGGCATCAGCTGGAAGTTCAAGCTGAAAAGAATCCATGAGCTAAGAGCGTGTAACCAAGAAACCACAGTGTACATCTGAAATGCCATTGCTATCGTACAAATTATGGCTGGAGACAAATTCCACACATTTGATGAATTGGTTACTGAGTACTTGGAGGCAGGTCCTAAAATGACTCGACAAACTAATTCTTTAATTGAAGTTTTTGACAGATATGTTAACAGTAACTCTGTAAAAACTGCAGAAAGACAGCACCAGAGAAGATCTAAGGCTGGATGCAAGAAATGCCAAATGATTGGTAGATGCCCTGTGCCTCCACAGCAAAAGGTTTCTAAACATGATAGCCAACAAGCAGTCACTTGTAAAATTTCTCTGAATATACAGTTCAAAATGTATCTGAGCATACCAAACACAAACACTGTTTGCTGGAGGCTTTTCCAGTTGTGAAGTAGCAAAGTCCATCACCAGTAGAGGTGTTGAAGAGGCCCAAGATTTGCACAGTACTCAAGAGGAAACAGACACAAGGATGCTTCTGCATACTGTATGTGCCAATATGACTTTTTGGGTCTCTTGATGTCCAAGGAACAATAGTAATTCGATCACGTGATACAGATATTTTGGTCCTTGCTCTTCACTGCTTTCCAAAATGGAACACCCAGATGATAGGTGGACTGAAACAGGCACCATTACCAACACAACTGACAAGCATAGTTTCATACTGTGCATGCAATCTGTGATACACTCACTCTTGACTTTGCAACATACTTCCTGTTGTACGCACATTAATAGAATGTGACTGTCATCCCTGTTTGGTATTGGGAAAAAGTCTGTGTTTAGTGCTGTCAAAACAATGGGAGCTTACCGCTTCAGAGATCTTGCAAAATTGGCAGAGTGTGACAGCCAAGCCACTCTTTCTGTGGCAAGGAAGTTGGTAGCAGTGATGGATGAGTAGAACAAGGAAAAAAAAAAAAGAGCCACAAAGACCTGAATTACTTGTGCCTCTATCTACCATAAAAAAGGACAAGTCACTGGCCTAACTCCATCCATGTGAGGACAGTTTTGAAGAGTATGTCAAAAGACCATCTTGACAAACAAAGATTTGGATGTCTTCACACGTAGGTAAACCAGATATTGGATCACCAGTGCAGCTTGGATGGAAAAATGTAAAAGATGAACTACTTCCTGTATTCTTCAAGGATCCAGTGGCATCTGAGCATCTACCAGACCTTATCTGTGCCTGTCCAGTAGGGGTCATTGCACAATCAACTGTGTCTGTAGTCAGAACAATCTTCCCTGCACAGAACTGTGTACATGCCAAGGCATTGAAGACCGTGGTGACCCACACACTTTCAACAGAGATCATAATGATGAACAAGATCATGTTGACTAGAAATGTCATTGTGACATTCCCCTCTGGTGTCATCCGGACCGGTGACCTACTGGGTCACCCCAATCCTTGACTCTAGGAGCCAGCCTTACCCTGCTCTGCCGTGAGAACCCCCACTCCGGGGCTGTTCATGCACAGCCTCTGGCATGTAAGCTGCTCCCAGCTACTTGCAAGCAAATGACACTAGCCAATATCTCGGGTCCCAGACACAACCCTGGAACCTCCGTCTTGCAGGGTCCAGTTATGCTCACTGGACGCTGCAAGCTTATGAGAGTTCGTCAATTTAACAAAGAAATTGATATGTACTAAGCTTGTTATCCCAAGGGGAGCCTCTGACATGCTTCAAACCAAACGCACTGCTTCAGGTAGAACAAACAGATTTATTAACTATGAAGATAGATCTTAAGTGATTATAAGTCAAAGCATAAGAAGTCAGAGTGGTTACCAAAGGAAAATAAAATATAAGCATGCAATCTAAACTCTCAACCCTATTAGACTGGGAAGCAACTAGATTAAGCTGTTTTTCTCACCCCATTGGATATTGCAGTCCTTAATATACAGGTTTGTTCCTTAAACCTGGGCCAATCTCCTGTGTTGGAGTCTTGTCTTTTTCTCAGTGTCCTGGTTGCTTGCAGTAGAGGTGGGGGCAGGAGAAGGGCCTCATATGTGTCCACTCTGTTTTATACCCTCAGTCCATGTGCTTGTGGAACACAAGTCCAAGCATATCTGTGGGGTATTGCTGAGTCTCTCCCAGCAAAGTTGAGCAATTCCCCAGGTGAGGCCTCGTGCAGGTGAGTCATTGCATTGTAGCTCCCTTGCTGAACAGCTGTTCATGGGTTGTTTCACACCCCACCCGGGCTTTGGTTACTTTCCTTGCTGTTGCCTCTGGGGAGCTAATCTGGCTGATTCCCCCAATTTACAGCATGTTTTAGTGACAATCAATCATAGAATATCAGGGTTGAAAGGGACCTCAAGAGGTCTAGTCCAACCCCCTGCTCAAAGCAGGATCAATCCCCAGACAGATTTTTTTACCCCAGTTCCCTAAATGGCCCCCTCAAGGATTGAACTCGCAACCCTGGGTTTAGCAGGCCAATGCTCAAACCACTGAGCTATCCCTCCCCCCCCATAGAACTGGAAGGGACCCTGAAAGGTCATCAAGTCTAGCCCCCTGCCTTCACTAGGAGGACCAAGTACTGATTTTGCCCCAGATCCCTAAGTGGACCCCTCAAGGATTGAACTCACAACCCTGGGTTTAACAGGCCAATGCTCAAGCCACTGAGCTATGCCTCTCCCCCCCCCCCCCCACACAAATTCTTATAACTTCATATGCATTAATGATACACATCTATGGATAGAGAAATGACTTTCAGCAGATCATAATCTTTCCCCTGATATCTTACAAGGCATGCTTTATATGCAAGATCACGATTATATGAAAATGAGGAATATGGGGGTTACAGCATTCTCCCCCCCAAGGTATAGAACAGGGGTAGGCAACCTTTCAGAAGTGGTGTGCCGAGTCTTCATTTATTCACTTTAATTTAAGGTTTCGCATGCCGATAATACGTTAACGTTTTTTAGAAGGTCTCTCTAAGTCTGGGGGGTGTGTGGAGGTGCAGGGCAGAAGGCTGAGTGTTGGGGGGAGGTCAGGGCAGAGGGCTGGGTGTTGGGGGCGACTCGAGGTCAGGGCAGAGGGCTGGGGTGTGTGTGGGGGGTGCAGGGCAGAGGGCTGGGGTGCTCAGCTCGTGGGGGTGCTCCCAGCCCCCCGCCCACCGCTCTCCCCTGCGGGGGCAGGAGGCAGAAGCTTGGTCCTGCGGCAGCCAAGCTTCCCCCCTCCCTGTTTCTTCCCCCAGCGTGGCGCTTTCCGGCCCCTCCTCCTCCTCTCACCGGGCAGGCAGCGTGCCACTCAAAATTGGCACGCGTGCCGTAGGTTGCCGACCCCTGGTATAGAATGTCACAGTCACCCAATGCTATTACATTTCAATACTTGTACAAATTTATTCAATTTTGTTTGCCCTTTAAATTGTTTTTGTGAAGCTTAGAGGTCACAAAGAAATCCAATTTTATGTCTTGAAAGAATACATAGAGTCATTAAACTAACAGAAACAAATGCAAATGTCTATTAAATGCAGCTCCTCTCCATTCCCTCTCCCCCAGGAGAAAGCTGTATGCATAGCATGTGCGTGTGTGGGTTAGTTAGTGAGCTGTGTGTTGTTTGGGAAGACGAAGTCAAAGAAATGGGTCTTGCATTTGAACAACAGCTGTACACATTTCTAGTTCTTGTGAGAGTTCAACACAGTCTGGAGCAATCCCCTAAGAAGGCCCATCTCCTGCATGGACGAGCTTCACCTCCGACAGACAGTTCCATTGCTCCTGAGGAGTGGCACTGACAAGCCCCTTCTAACTTCCTCACACAAAACCAATCCTCCATTTGGCACAAAATCTCTCACGCTGTGGCTCAGGCTTGAGGTGCAGTTTATTAGTAGTCTTCCTTCTCTCAGTTCTCCTCCCCAGGCAGCTAATTCGCAGCACGGAGCCCCACTAACCCCCCCAGACGAAGTAAAAGGCACCAGCCACTCAGCTCTGTAACTCTCCATTCAACTCTGTACAGAAACAACACAAGGCAACCGCAAGGAGGGGTCAGGCTGTCAGTAAACTCTTTTATTACAACTCATTCAGTTATTAAAAACCCACCACGCAGAGCATGAGGCTCCCTGACCTGGAAGAGTCTGCACATACCCATTTCCCAGAGAAGTTTAGTCCTTCTTGGCATAGATACTGTCCAGCGCATTCTGGGCATCTGTGATCTGCTGCTGCAGTCTCTCTCTGGTAGCCTCATTAGTAGTTTTTTTCAGCATGCCTTTCATTTCTTCCACAACAGCCCGATAACCCGCCGTGTTATGGAACACCCGGATGGCCCGGTCCCCACAAGACACAAGGTAGCGACTGTTAATGTCGAAGGCTAAGTCCGTGATGTACTCTCCATGGACGTTGACAAAGTGCTCCTCCTTCTCCCCCCTCCGGGTGTTGTACACAGTGATGCTGGTGCTGCTAGAGATGGCCAGCACACGAGCATCAGGGGACAGGGCAATGCGACAAGGCTCCATCACTTCACATTTCCCTGTCAGGAGCAGATAAGGATCTTGTTGCTTCTTGTATTCTACATCTGTGTCCCACAGCTTCCACGTGCCATCCTTCGAAACGGTCACCATCCTATGGCAGGAGAGAGCACACACGTCACAGCTGCAAAGAGACTAGGCGGCACCATTCCTCTCTCCACCCTCACAAACCACAGCCCCTGTTATGGAACAGAAAGAAGGAACAACTCTCCTGAACAGTGCAGACTGCAAGTAGAGAGCAGCTGACCCCATTATCTGGGGAGAGGGGAAGGTTAGTGCTCATAAAAGCAATTCCCTTCAAACATGAGCATATGGGCCTGTCACCAATTGGGTCAAAACTGAAAGAACAGGAAATCTCAAATGTTAATATAAACGAGAGTTTTCATTCTCCATCCAAGTGGGGAAGAATGGCTATGTACCAAGGTTAGTGCAATCTGTCTGGAGTGGGGGAGGAAGAAGTGGGACCCTGCCTGGTGCAGTCTCCATGCTGGCTCAGAGATTTGCTGCCATGGATTCCTTTTCCCAAGCTTCCTATTTGTCAGGATGGACAGAGTTTTGGGGCACACTGCCGAGAAAGGGGAGTCCATACAGGCTTACTGCTCCTATACATTAGGAGGGGCCAGCTAACAAGCCACAAGGGCATGGGATACTGATATTTTTCAGGGTAGCTCCTTACCGTCTGGAGTCATTGGAGAAAGAGAAGGAGTACACGCCAGCAGTATGGCCCTTCAGCTCAAAGGCCCTGGTCACCTCCCGGAAGTCTCCTCCCTTGCCAAAGCACACCTCCCATACCTTCACATCAGGGGTGAAACCACATGATGCTACAAACCTGGGGAGGGGAGAGAGAGCATGTGTGTTCATCAGTTATGCCAGCCCAGTCACTAAGCATCTCCCAGGCCTGTGACAGCGCCAGCATGATTCCATTTTTGGATCCCTCCTAAACAAACTGAAGGAATAAAAAGCAACCAGCTGGGGGTGCCAAAAAGTGAGTGTGTATAAGAAAGCATTCAGGGTGCTGGCTGATCCTGTGTGGAGATGTGAATCACAGCTTGGGTCACACGGAAAATTAATTTCACCTGCCACCAAGAAGTCACTGCAGTGACAGGTGAATGGCAATCCCAAGGGGTCAGTATGGGACAGGACGATGCAGAGAGACTGCTCCAAATAAAGGAAATCCTGGCATTGCATGTTTCTAGCCCAGTGAAAGGGGAGCCCAAACACCTGCCCTCAGGGGTCAGGATCCTCTAGTGCCTAAGCTTGGAGGCTGATGAGCTCATGGCCTCACTGGTGAGAGATCATTACAGAGTGATCTTGGTTAATGGACAATGTCCACTACGAAAAATCACATTTCCATCAGAAGATTTGGTAAAAGTAACCCCTACAATGTTCTTAAACTTGAAAAAAAACCAGCAACACATCTGCACCTCTGACAGCACAAGTCTAGTCAGTCTCAGATCTGATGACATACTGCTAACTACGTTCTTGAAGACTGGGAAAGAGTGTAACAGCAGCAGCAATGCTGAAGGTGAACAGGCAGCAAGCAGGTGTAGAAAGGGAAGGAAAGATGAGCCAGAACATGCCTGGTGGTACCACTTTTAGACCTGCCCAAAGGCCCTTCTAAACAAGCAGGGGAACATAACCTTCCATAACTTCTCAAAAGGTTTTTAGGAGTAGGATGTACTGTTTAAAAGTGGATCTATTGAAATTTAAAAATTAATCAACTGCAAACAATTCAAGTTGATGATGCCCCTTTGGGGAAGGAGTGAGGCTCCTAGCCTGTTTTATTTCTTGTGCCCCTCACACTCCCCGATGGGAGCAGATAGCATCCTGATCCCCCATTCCCTTGGCAGCAGTCTTGTGTTCCTCACCGCCCACAAGGAGATACAGCTGCAAAGGCGTTGTTCATCTGGTTAGTGTTGATGTTGGCCAGGACTTCACCCTTCAGGTCCCAGATCAGGATGGTTGTGTCACTGGAAGCTGTCATGATGAACTTCCCTAGGGAATGAAGGACAAAGATTAGTAGTCTCCCAAGTCTAGTGTTAGTCTAGCCACACAGAAGAACATGCTAGCAGCCAAGCAGTCATATCACTCAAGCTTCCTGTGGGCTGTCCCACCAACCACCAGGAGAGGAATGTCTAGTCTAGAAAGTGATCCATTCCCAGACATCAGGGAGGGGAAGAAAAAAGCAAAAGAACTCCCCAATTCTGAGAGCTGTGGGGTGGGGGAGAGATCCACTCTGAGCTCCCCTCTTCCTGGATGCAATGGCAGAGAGAGGCACAAGGCTGGCAAATGCTCATTGAGAGGCAGTTTCAGCTGCTCTTGGACCAAAACTCTCCCCTCTGAGGAGGACCCCTGCACTTGACTGGGCTTAACATTTTTTTGGAGCGGGGGCAGGAGTTGTAAAGAACAGGGCAGGAACTAAAGGTCCCAAATGCTTCTGCCCCTGGGCATGCTCCTTTTTGTAGCTAAGCAGACCATGGGGTTTCTGCATTCAGCCAGATAAAGCTTTCCCATAGTGCACAGAATATGCCAACCAGAGTCTACAAGCTTCAGTGACATAAGGCTTTAAGTGTGTCCTCCTTGCTCATCAGTCTTGAAGATCACTTGCAAGAAGGCTCAGTCCCTGAGTCTGCATTGATACTCAGTCCCTTTAGTTTCCACAGGGTGCACCAGGCTAGGAAGGGTTGACTTTGAAATAAGACAGTTACCTTTGTCCATAACGTGTTCTTCGAGATGTGAAGAACTTAGGTGTGTGTGCTCGCCACATGCACCGGTGCCAGAAGTTTCCCCTCAGCAATATCCGTAGGGGACCGGCTCTGGCGCCCCCTGGAATGGCGCACACATGTCACAGTATATAGGGCGCTGCCAGCCCCTTCCACCTTCAGTTCCTTCTTTCTGGAAACTCCGACAGTGGGGAAGGAGGGCGGGTCATTGAACGGACATGAGCAACACATCTTGAAGAACACCAGTTGCGGAAAAAGGTAACTGTCTTTTCTTCTTTGAGTGATTGCTCACATCCATTCAACTTAGGTGACTCCAAGCAGTACCCCTGGAGGCGGGTAAGGAGTTCACGGACATGTAGATTGCAACACAGCTCTGCCAAACCCAGCATTGTCCTTGGCCTGCTGCGTGATGGCACAGTGGGCCGTGAACGTGTGTACCAAGGACCACGTCGCAGCTTTACAGATGTCCTGGATTGGAACACGTGCCAGGAAGACCTCTGAGGATGCCTGTGCTATAGTCGAGTGGGCTCTGACGATCGGCAGCAGCGGGGTCCCTGCCAGCTCGTAACAAGTCCTTATGCAAGAGGTAATCCAGTTAGAAATCCTCTTCATGGACACTGGGAGACCCTTCATCCTATCAACTGTAGAGATGAAAAGCTGAGTCAACCTACGGAAAGGCTTTGTCCGATCTAGGTAGAAAGTCAGGGCCCTTCTTATGTCCAAAGCATGGAGGTGCCTCTCTTCACTAGTCTCATGGGGCTTAGGGCAGAAGTCCGGAAGGAAGATGTCCTGGCACATGTGGAGAGTAGACACCACCTTGGGAAGGAAGGCCGGGTGGGGCCGGAGTTGGACCTTGTCCTTACAGAAGACCACGTACGGCAGTTCTGAGGTCAGGGCACGCAGCTCAGAAACTCACCGCGCTGACGTCACCAGGAAAGCTATCTTCCATGATAGGTGAGACAGGGAGCACAAGGCCAAAGGGTGGGCCCGTGAGCCTGGACAGAACCAAGCTGAGATCCCACTGAGGGACCGGGGACCGAACTTGAGGAAAAAGTCTCTCGAGATCTCTGAGGAACCTGAATGTCATGTCATGGGAGAACACCATCTGCCCCTGGACAGGTGGATGAAAGGCGGAAATGGCCGCCAGATGCACTTTGATAGAGGAGTGTGCCAGGCCCTGGTTCCTCAAATGAAGCAGGTAGCCTAAGATCGACTGCACTGAAGAATGCGAAGGAGAGATGCCCCGTTCAGCCGCCCAGTGGGAAAACCTCATCCATTTTGCTGGGTAGGTCTGTCTAGTCGAGGGTTTTCTACTCCCCAGGAGGACCTGCTGGACCCCCTCCGAACAGGTCCATTCTTCAGGGTTCAGCCACGCAGCATCAACTTGCCGGCAAGTTAAAGAAGTATGGGCTGGATTAATGGACTATAAGGTGGATAGAAAGCTGGCTAGATCGTTGGTCTCAATAGGTGATCAATGGCTCCATGTCTAGTTGGCAGCAGGTATCAAGCGGAGTGCCCCAAGGGTCGGTTTTGTTCAATAATTTCATTAATGATCTGGAGGATGGCGTGGACTGCACTCTCAGCAAATTTCCAGATGACACTAAACTGGAAGGAGTGGTAGATATGCTGGAGGTTAGGGATAGGATACAGAGGGGCCTAGACAAATTAGAGGATTGGGCCAAAAGAAATCTGATGAGGTTCAACAAGGACAAGTGCAGAGTCCTGCACTTAGGACGGAAGAATCCCATGCACAGCTACAGACTAGGGACCGAATGGCTAGGCAGCAGTTCTGCAGAACAGGACCTAGGGGTTACAGTGGACGAGAAGCTGGATATGAGTCGACAGTGTACCCTTGTTGCCAAGAAGGCTAACGGCATTTTGGGCTGTATAAGTAGGGGCATTGCCAGCAGATTGAGGGATGTGATCGTTCCCCTCTATTTGACATTGGTGAGGCCTCATCTGGAGTAGTGTGTCCAGTTTTGGGCCCCACACTATAAGAAGGATGTGGAAAAACTGGAAAGAGTCCAGCGGAGGGCAACAAAAATGATTAGGGGGCTGGAGCACATGACTTATGAGGAGAGGCTGAGGGAACTGGGATTGTTTAGTCTGCAGAAGAGAAGAATGAGAAGGGATTTGATAGCTGCTTTCAACTACCTAAAGGCGGTTCCAAAGAGGATGGATCTAGACTGTTCTCAGTGGTAGCAGATTACAGAACAAGGAGTAATGGTCTCAAGTTGCAGTGGGGGAGGTTTAGGTTGGATATTAGGAAAAACTTTTTCACTAGGAGGGAGGTAAAGCACTGGAATGGGTTACCTAGGGAAGTGGTGGAATCTCCTTCCTTAGAGGTTTTTAAGGCCCAGCTTGACAAAGCCCTGGCTGGGATGATGTAGTTGGGGATTGGTCCTGCTTTGGGCAGGGGGTTGGACTAGATGACCTCTTGAGGTCCCTTCCAACCGTGATATTCTATGATTCTATGACGCGAGGTCAGGGTGCAAGAGGCAACCGTGGTCCTGTAACAGCAAGTCTGGCCGGTCCAGAAGGGGCCACGGGAAGACCGCTGCCAAGCTCAACAGTGTGCCGAACCAATGTTGGCGCGGCCACGTTGGAGCAATCATAACTTGGGCCCTGTCTCTCTTGACTTTCGCCAGGACTCCGCTGACAAGCGGGATCGGAGGGAATGTGTACATCAGGCTTACCACCCAGGATAGGAGAAAGGCATCGGAGAGGGAGATCCCCACCTCTGGAAGAT
Organism: Emys orbicularis; assembly: GCF_028017835.1. Lineage (NCBI taxonomy): Eukaryota > Metazoa > Chordata > Testudines > Emydidae > Emys > Emys orbicularis. Next base: position 26,360,300 of record NC_088699.1, read on the forward strand.
TGCGCAGGCTACCTCTGGGTGGAGCGCCCACTCGTGGTGAGAGAAGAAGTCCCTGCTTAGGTGATCCGCTAACATGTTCTTGACTCCCGGGAGATGACACGCTTCTAGATGGATTCCGTGGTTGATGCAGAAGTCCCAAAGATGGAGTGCCTCTTGGCATAGGGCTGAGGCTCAAGCTTCCCCCGTGTGTTGATATAGAACATCGAGGCTGTGTTGACTGTCAAGATTGTGACCACTCTGCCCAACAGGTGAGGAAGGAAGACTGCGCACGCCCTGCGGACCATCCTGAGCTCTTTGACATTTATGTGTAATGTCATCTCTTCTGGGGACCATGTACCCTGAGTCTGGAGATCGCTAAGGTGTGCCCCCCAACCAAGATCCAAGGCATCCGAGACCAACTTGGCCGAGTTGGGAGTGCTGTCGAAGGGGACTCCTTCCAGGACATTCCCGGGGTCGGACCACCATGGGAGCGAGGTGAGTATCGTTGCGGGAATGGTGACAGACTTTTCCAGGTGGTGCCTGGACTGGGAGTAGAAAGTTGCCAACCATTGCTGCAGGGGTCGCATCCGGAGCCTGGCATGGCGCACAACATACGTGCATGCCGCCATATGACCTAGGAGGCACAGGCAAACCCTGGCTGTGGTCAGGGGAAAACGCAGAGACTTCTGCAATGAGGTCCGCTAATGCCCTGAACCTCGCCAGCAGCAGGAACGCTCTGGGGGAGGCTGAGTCAAGCACCGCTCTGATGAACTGCGGTCTCTGTACCGGAACTGACGTGGATTTTGTGTTGTTCACCAACAGCCGAGGTGATGGCACGTGCCCACAGCACTGCAACGTCCCCTTGGACCTGGAGTTGCCCTTGAGAAGCCAGTTGTCGAGATGCAGGTAGATCTGGATATCCCAATGTCTGAAGTAAGCCGCCACCACTGGCAGGCACTTGGTAAATACCCACGGTGCTGTCACTAGGCCAAACGGAAGAACCGCGAATGGATAGTGATTGGGACCTACCATGAACCGAAGGAAGTGTCTGTGTCCCTCAAAGATGGCGATATGGAAGTATGCATCTTTCAGATCGAGAGCTGCGTACCATTCTCCCAGATCTAGGGAGGGGGATGATGGAGGCCAGGGAGACCATGCAGAACTTCAGTTTCGCTAAGTAGTGGTTCAAGCCCCACAGGTCTAGTATGGGCCACAGACCACCCTTGGCCTTGGGGATTAAAGTGTATCGGGAATAGAACCCCTTGTTCCTGTACTCCACAGGAACTACCTCCACCGCACCCAGCTGCAGTAGACCCTCTGCCTCCTGTGCGAGAAGACTCATGAGAAGGGTCCCTGAAGAGGGAGGGTAGAAAGTAACTGAAGGGTGTAACCCTGCACCACCATACTGAGGACCCATCAGTCCGATGTTATAGACGCCCATGCAGGGAGGAAGGAAGAAAACAGAGGGGAGGAAGGATCCGGGGAAACAGGCCGGAAGGTCGCCCTCAGGCATACCCTCAAAACGGGTACTTGCCCATCTGCTTACTGCGGGTCGAGCCTGACTGTGATGTAGACAATGGTTGGTGGCCAGGGCGCCTCTTGTAACCCCTGGATTTTTTTTACGGGGAGGCTCCTGGCAAGGGTGGCTCCCCTGGCTCTGAGGCTGCTGCGGCTTAAACCGCTTGTGGGCAGGGCCAGGGATGTAAAGGCCCAGTGTTTTCAGGGTCGTGCGGGAATCTTTCAGGCCATGAAGTTTATTGTCTGTCTGTCTTCTGCAAACAGGGTGTGCCCGTCGAAAGGGAGGTCTTGCATTGACTGCTGAGCCTCCGAGGAAAGACCAGAGAGGAGCAGCCAAGAAGCCCTGAACAATGAGATGGCCAATGCCATGGTACAGGCGGCGGTGTCCACTGTGTCCAACACCGTTTGGAGAGTTGCTCTGGCCACAGTCGAGCCCTAATCCAGGATCACCAGAAACTTCTTCCTCGAGGCCTCAGGAAGGGCGCTCTTGAAGTTGGTCATGGCCTGCCACATATTAAAATCATAGCGGTCTAGGAGGGCCTGATGGTTGGCCACCCGCAACTGTAGACTGGAGAACAAATAAACTTTACGCCCAAATAAGTCTAGTCTCCTTGAGTCTTTATTCTTAGGGGTAACCCCCGGTTGACCCTGTCTCTCCCTGTGGTTGACTGCCTCTACCACTAAAGAATTGGGAGTAGGGTGGGTATAAAGGTACTCGTGACCCTTGGTTGGCACAAAAGTACTTGTGCTCTGCCCTCTTGGAGATCGGAGGCAAGGAGGAGAGGGTTTGCCAGAGGGCATTTGTAATTTTTGCGACCCCCGGATGTAGGAGCAAAGCTACCCTGGCCGGGGCTATGGGGCAGAGAATATCAAAGAGGGAGTCTGCGGGTTCCTCTAACTTCTCTGCCTGGAGGCTCAAGTTGGCAGCGACCCTCTTTAACAGCTCCTGATGCATCTTAGCATCATCCTGGGGAACAGGTGGAGGGGGCCCCACTATAACCTCGTCTGGCGACGATGAGGAGGAAGCCAGTACCAAGGGTCCTCCGCAACCAGAGGTGGTCCAACAGCTTGCTCGCCCACTTCCTCCTGTGCCTTCGGGGTGCCTGCAGCCGAGGCCTCTTGAACTAGAGGGGAACGGGGGAGGGAGGTAGCCAGTCTCTCCAAAGCTCTGGATACCGAGCAGGCAGCCTGGGAGGGCTGAGTGAACCCCCATGAGTTCCATGGGTACCACTGTGCCGGCCACGGAGTCGGAGGCCACGGGGCCAGCTGTGGTGCTGTCAATGTAGTCTGCACCGTAGATATCGGAGCTTGTCCCGCAGCTAGGGAACCTTGCTCCGAACCTGAGCTAGAGCCGAGCGGTCGCACCCTGCGACCAAGACAGGGCTGAGAGGTGGCTCTGTCCCAATCGGTACCGGTCCCCCTCCCGGAGTTGGATCTGGCTGACTTCGACGAGCGCCTGGATCGGGGCCTCAGCGACCGGCAGCACTCGGTGGATCCGCAACGGCCCTGGGCTGGCAATCTACACCTCACGCTTGATGAGCGGTACCGGGAACCAGAGTGGGCTTGGCGTCGTGAAGATGCAGCCGCATGCAGTGATGCTGCCCTGGAGGATCAGCAACGGTCCAGAGAACGGTACCATCAGTCCCTCAAACTGTTCCTGGAGCAGTACCAGTGCTGCGGAGATTCTGGGCACTGACTCTGAAACTCCTGCTGTTGACGCGTGCCTCCAGAGGTCTGCACCCAGTCACTGGCGAGCTGCACCTCGAGTCTCTCTGCCCTTGTCCGAGGTCCGGAGACCAGATGGGGCTGGAAGCTTCTGCCTATCATGGTCAGAAGCGTGTCGGCTGCAATAGGGTGACCGTTGGCGGGATGTCCCCCGGGATGGGGAGTGTTGCCGTAGAGGTGGAGACTGTAGTGGTCCAAGCATGGGTTTTCCCTGTGACTGGGACCCCACAGGGGCCGGAGTGGGAAGCATGGGGAGGGACAATCTCTTGCACCGCTTGCAGGGCCTCCGGTGTGGATGGCACCTGGAGCTGACAAGGACCTCCGTCGCTATCCAGGGTAGCCAGCGGGAAGCGGGCTGGGGTACACCACTCGACCTGAGCTGGGGCCTGAGATCCCGAAAGGGGTGAAGAGGTGCCCGAGACAGGGCCTTGATCCACCCCAGACTTGTCCTTTCCATTGCGGGAAGCTGGAGACCTTCTTTGCCCCGTCTTCTTGGGCTTCTTGACTGGAGCCATGTAAGGGGACTGGTGCCGGCTCACAGATGGTACTGGCAGGGCACTGCACGCCGAGGTCATGGTGCTTGGTGCCGAATCGGAGCGCTACTTCAGCATTGGGGTAAGGGCAGACTCCATAAGGAGTGCTTTCAAGCAAATGTCATGCTCCTCCTTCATCCTGGGCTTGAAGGACTTGCAGATTCTGCACTTATCACTAATGTGACCTTTGCCCAAGCACTGTAAACAACTGTTATGTGGATCACTAATGGGCATGGGCCTTTTACAGCGATCACAGGGCTTAAAGCCTTAATGTCCCATCCCGAGGTGAAGTCCCGTTCGAGACCTACTAAGTCTCTAACTAACAAATAGGAAAACTAAAACTAGAGGGTAACTATATACAATAATATACAAGAGGTAAATGGGTTCAAACGAGAAGCAACAGCACTAGCTGAAGCAGCAATAGTTCTATGCACCGTCACTGGCGGCAAGGAGGAACTGAGGATGGAGGGACCCATGCTACTAATGCACTGCAGATTGCTGCTGATGCCATTTACTTTGTGTATTTCTCTCAGCTTGGACACAATGAATGTTTCCCATTTGTTCAGAGACAAAAGGTGGGTGACATAATCGCTTTTATTGGACCAACTTCTGTTGGTGAGAGAAATAAGCTTTTGAGTTTACACATAGCTCTTCTTCAGGTCTGGGAAACTTACTCAGGCCAGGTCTACACTTAGAACGCTGCATCAGCTCAGCTGCACCACTGTAGCACTTAAGTGAAGATGCTCCTACACCAATGGGAAAGAGCTCTCCCATCGGCGTAGTTAAACCGCCTCCCCGAGAGGAAGTAGCAGCTCTCCCATCGACATAGCACTGTCTACATGGAGGGTTAAGGCCAGTGTAACTATGTCACCCCCCTGAACAACTTAGTTATACTGACATAGCTCTGGAGTGTAGACCTGGCCTCAGAATATCGCAGCTAAATACATGGTGGAACACATTGTTTAGGGTTAAGTAGGTACTTAACCCAAGGGACCATTCAAGGTGAAGTGGCCCATTAACATCCCTCCAATCACAGGGAGGCAAGGAAGGGTGGGAAGAGCAGTGGGGCTGGGGGGTTTATTAGTGGTTTGGTTATAGATTGTTATAAGCAGCCATAATAGTGTCTAGTAGACTTATGATTTTAAGCTCACGTTTTCAAAGTGTTGTGTAGGTTTCCTTTGAGGATGAGGACTGACAGGTCAGACAGTGACTGCTTTGTGAAAAGTGTTCACCCATTGGTGAGAGGTTTTTTTTTTTTGTCTGTTACCATTTTCCCATGTGAGTTTATTTGAGAGCAGTGATTGTCTACTTTGCCCCAATAGCAACTATGTGGATGACTTAGTGCACTGGATGAGGTACACCGCGTGTTGTGATAGGCATGTATAGGACCATGGATCTTGAAAGGTGTGTTGTGGGGGGTTGTTGATCGCTGTAGCAGTGGAGATAGGTCTGCAGGTTTTGCATCTGTTGTTCTGGCAGGGTTTGGTGCTGCTCTGCGTTGGGAGTCCCCTGGGCTGGGGGGAGCTTGTGTCTGATGAGGAGCTTGGAGAGGTTATCTGAAGGCTAGAGGAGGGGGTTCAGGAAAGATTTCTTTCAGGATGGGGTCCCCATCGAGTATGGGTTTAGTTGTTTGACATGGATTCTAGTTTGGGGTGGTAGATGACAACTAGGGGGATGTGGTCAGAGGGGTTTTTATTTCTGTATTGAAGCAGGTTCTCTCAGAGTATTTGGGTGGCCCATTCCATGATGCTATCTATTTCAATGGCGGAGTGTCCTTGTTTGGTAAAGGCAGTTTTGTGTGTGTTAAGGTATTGGGAGCATTTTCTGTAGTCTCCGAGTGCCTGGCTGTAGATAACAGACAGCTTCACCTTGAATGGTCCCTTGAAATAGATGCTAACTACTTATGCTATTGTATTTAGCTCAGACACTCTGGGTATGGCTACACAGCAATGTAAGCCTAAGCCCCCTTGCATCCACCAATAACACCAATTGTTAATCTAAGGCTCAAACCTAGGGTCCCTGGACCCTACAGGGCTAGAGGGTCTCTGAGCCCTATTGCTTTCCTGTGTGTACGTGGCCCCAGAGGTCCTCTGGATATAGCCCAGAGTTCCTTGGGGCAACTTCCTTAGTCCTCTTCCTGCCATTGCACTCTATTGCAGCAGAAGCCACACCTCCCTCTGCAACTCAGATCAGTGTTCAGCAGACAATGGGTTAACACCAGTCTGCAAGCACACTGGCAGGGTTTTCAATGCAAAGAAGCTTTTAGCAAAGAGAGCTGCTCCCTGGTCACAAGAGCACAGCCAGATTTTGATGCATGACCTCAACACCCTGGCCCACTGTGGGGGTGGTGAGTAGGAGCCAGCCCAGAAACCTCCCTGCAGCCTCCTGTGGTGGTGGCTCCAGCTTCTCCTTGCTGCTGCACAGCGCTTGCTCGGATCAGGGAGCAAAGCTGACCGGTGGGAGATGGCTCCCAGCTGCCAAGGTACTGGGGGTCATCCCTCCCCCAGCATGCTCCTCCTTCTTGCAGGGCCGCTGCTTGGTGCCGCCTTGCTCCTGGGTCCCCCTACCCTCCCTGGGGCTATGTCCAAGGGCACCCACGCAGCGTACCCTGTGAGGGCGGTGAGTGGGAGCCAGTCCCAACACTTCCCCACAGCTTCCCAGGGATCCCTTATCCCTACCTCCCGGGGTGCGGCAGAGATAAGGGAACCCCGTGGGTGCTGGAGTACACTGCACCCGAAACCCTGGGAAAGCTCTTCACCTCTCTGACAGCAGAGAGGTGAAATCTACATTTTATGTCAAACTTGAAGACAGACAAAAATAAATAAAAAGCCAAACAAAAACAATTTCACTAGACATCCCATTTTAAAAATTAAGAATAGCAACGTTTCATTTTAATAGTTTGACAGCCCTGGAGATTGATATGCCAATTATCCCCAGACAGGTGCACACGGGCATTTTCCTGCCAATGTGACTCAGCCTAGAGCTGGAGAGCCCAGTTCTCACGTTAGATGGTAGCTCAGTATAAAGCCACCTCGAACTGCAGTCATTCTACTGAGACAGCCACCAAAGGAGCTAATTATGCAGTTATGTGCTCCTTATGGCACCAGAGTCCCATCAATAGCACCTCACAGTTAGGAAACAGGGTGGGCAGCAGAGTTTTCCCACAGTGAAACACATTCATAGGGATAGGGTTACTTTGACTTGGGTCTGTGCACTGCACAGCCCTCGGTTTGAGCATGGGACAGAAAATCCCTAGTTTAGGGTTAAAATACAGTGTAGATGCTCAATCCCAGAGTTCTCCGATACAGGTCAGCTGACTCGAGTCCCACTAACTCTAGGCTTTCATTGCTGTGTAGACATACCCTCTAAGTTTCCCAGACTTGAAGTAGAGCTCTGTATAAGCTTGCAAGTTTGTCTCTCTCACCAACAGAAGTTGGCCAGTGAAAGATATTACCTCACCAATGAAATCCAATGAAAATACTCATTTCACTCTGGAGTCACACACAGGTCAACAGTGTCCCTTGAAATGCTAGGGCTCCTACAAACAATGATGTGACCTTTCTTGCAGCCACAACTCTGAGCAGGGTCACAAGACATTCAGAGGTAAGTCTTAATCCATCAGGACCTGTGTGGATTAACAGTACAGCAGCTGAGGTCCCACCGTTGGGAACAATGTTTTGTTACATGGATCCCAGAAGCTCTCGGTGAGCACTCCCTTCCTCATCCTATCAACCTGCACTTGGAGAAATTCTTACCAGTTAAAAACACATCTGTGTGTCAGAACACAGCATGTACAGTGTTAGAGACCAGTCCTTATTAGAACCTCTTTGCAAGCAGAATCTCTGAAGAGTCAAGAAGGGAGAACATATGCAATGGGAAGTGAATTTGAATGTTCCTGGCTGTTATAGGAAGAACTCTCTTTGTGGACATTAAATATATCTACTTAACACATGAGAAGTGGAGACAAGTGTTAAGTGACTTCTCCAAGGTCACTCAGTCAGTTACTGGGCTGGAATTAGATCCGAGGTGTAACCAATGCTCAAACCAGCAGCTGTTGCTCTTCAGAAAGTACAGGGCAGATGGCTCACAAGCCCAGATGAAAGGGGGCAGCCCTGTCTCTGTACCTGTCTCGGCAATTCCGATGTTGATGATGGGGGCTTTGTGCTTCTTTGGGAAGTCCTCAGGGGCTGCAGTGAAAGTGAAGTTGCCATCCTCCTTCTTGGTCATTTTAAAGACACGAATGGTCTCTCCGTTTGCCAGCCAGGTGATGAAGGCTCTGAATGAAGGAAGGACAGTCATTTCCTGTAGCCAACTCCCTTTGTGAGAATGCAAAGTGTGACACCTAATGCCCATTTTGATAGTGGTTTTTTGGTGATGCAGGCACCTGCCCACTGGGTATTACACCAAGACCCCCAGCTCATTCCATACAGGTCAAACAGTCAGAAAATAACTTTTGATCCCTACAATCTGGGCTGGATTCAAACCAATAAGGCTACAGCTACATGTAATCAGGCACAACCTAGGAGAGATGGCTGGGGTCATTACTGCAGTTAAGGGGTTTGGCCAGTTTTTATATTTAAAGACCACAGCTTATCATGCTGACCAATATTCTCTTTGTTTCCTTGGGTACAGAGAGATGGGAATACACCTCGCGTCTCGTCTTGCACTTCGATTGTAAACCCCTTGAGGCAGAGACTGTCTTTTTGTTGTTTGTACTGCGCCCAGCACAATGGGGGCTGGGTCCATGGCTGGGGCTCCTAGGAGCTACATTAATACAAGTCAAAACAAAGACTCCAGGATCATTTGCCACTTTCTCAGCAGGTTTACATCACGCAAACAGCTGCAGCTCTGCTCACAGCACTGGCCTGAAAGCCTGGGAAGTGCTGCAGCTCGCCGGCCTGCACAGTTAACCTCCCACTCAAATCCATTTTCCTGTTGCCAGGCCCAGACGGTGGGGTGAGGGAGAAAGAACCTGAAATAGGAACAGGCCAATTCTGAACTCACTAAACCCTGTGAAAAGAGGAACTAATTTTCAGGTGAGGGAATTTACTTGTTCAGATCAGCAAGGATCTAATAAATCTTCAGGGGCAGTGTGCTGGACAAGATCCTGCTCCCCCACTTAGGCCTTTGTAATAAGAAGGGCTATCCTGTCAAGCTAGGAAAAGAAAACCCTTCCTTTGTAAGTCTCCTGCTTTGATTTCCCGGCCCCACCCACAGCAGTCACTTCTCACCTGGAATCTGGGCTGAAGCAGACCAGTGTGGCATGGTCCAGTTCCACATTGGCTCGCATGCAGCGGTGCTCACGCTCCAGGAAGTCTTTGGTGCTCCAGATCCGGACAGTGCGGTCATCAGCGCAGGACACCAAGTACTTGCCATTGCTACTGAAGTCGAGGCAGGTTACGCTCCCACTGTGACCCTGCGGAAAACCAACATGATTAGCACCAGCTTTCTGTGTGATGAATGGAACAGGTAATCTGCCTGTTCCATCCCAGGGTTCCAAGGCCTGCTGAAGGGACCACTGGCCACAGCTGAGACACAGAGAGAGAAAAACATGTACATGAATCCCATCTGCTTCAAGAGCAAAAACCCACAGGACAAAGACCCCCTTCCCGCCCAAACATAGCAACGACCATCCCTAGGTCCTCACACCCATTCTCCTTCCCCCTGCTCTTCTGCTGTTCCAGGGCATACCTTTCACAGCTGATTCTCCAGGGCACTGGGCAAGTGAGTCAGAGGGAATGGACACAGGATTGTGTGTGAAGAATGAGGTGGGCTACAATAGGAAGAATTATAATAATTCCTAGCACTTACACAACGCTAGATCTCAGAGCACTTCCAAAAGGAGTTCGGGATAATTATCCCCATTTTACAGATGGGGAAACTTAGGGTACGTCTTCACTACCCACCGTATCAGCAGGTAGCAATCGATTTATCCGGGATCGATATATCGCATCTCGTTAAGACGCGATATATCGATCCCCGGACACGCTCACCGTCGACTCCGGAACTCCACCAGAGCGAGCGGCGGTAGCGCAGTCGACGGGGAGCCGCGGCCGTCGATCCCGCGCCGTGTGGACCCCAGGTAATTCGATCCAAGATACTTCGACTTCAGCTACGCTATTCGCGTAGCTGAAGTTGCGTATCTTGGATCGATCCCCCCCCCCCCCCAGTGTAGACCAGCCCTTAGGCACAAGGAAGTCAAGATCACTAAGCAGGCCAGTGTTAGAACTGGAAACTGAACCCAGGTCTCCTGAGTCTCAATCCAGTGCCCTCTCCACTAGGCTATATTGCCTCCCAAAAATACCACCAAGCTGTTGTATAGCATTTTTCATATCATGTCATGCTACCCCTTGCCTGTGTGACTGCCTACAGCACCTTCCTGCAGCTTGATTTCAGGAGGCAGCTACTGACAAAAGGAGAGACATTACCCATCATTAAGAAACTCTCAGCATTTCAGTGGGGACTGAAGCAGCAGAGAAGAGCCCAGCAGAGGAATGCGGAGGCACTGAGCTCTGTGAGGAGCTGCAGCAATCACAGACTGGGATGGGGACAGGGACATGACAAGAAGTGTTCATTTTCCAAGTTCCCAGGAGGAGCTGCTCAGGGGTCGCAGACATTAAACAAAGCAATCCCAAAGAAGGCACATCCTGGAACGGGCAGGGAACTTGTGCCTCATGCTTGAATGGCAGATCTCTGAGCAGGTGTGTGCAGATGCATGGAAATCTGTTGGTACCTGTCCCCATGCATAATAGTAGGTCAATGTCCATTGCCAGGCAAAAAAAACCAGGTGCTGATGTTCACCAACTGATATGCCAGTTACCTTGAGAGCAGCAGCTAGGAGTGGATGTATGAAGTTGTGTTGCTGGGGCTTATCCTTGCGGCTTCGTTGGTGCTGCTTCTGTCTCTTTAGTCCCGATGTCTGTCTTACTGCTTCCCCATTTACTTTCTGGTCTAGATAAAAACAGGAGGAGGGGGAGAGGCATCAAGGTGATTTCCTGACGTCTGTATCTCATTAGGAAACAAAGACAGACAAATCGAGTAAACCAGACCCACCATGCACAGTGGGACACATGAAAGAGTTATGAAGCAGCTCTGATGCTAAGGCATTCCCTAGAAAGCCAGCTCCCTCCTCTTTGCTAAAAGATTCTCACCTGATAGATAGACAGCCCCTAAAAAGATATTCTCATGGTAAAGCAAAATAAATCAGTTGTTCCTGGGAAGGGTGTGGGAAATTAATTGCCCCCTTAACTTGCCCTGAGTTGTCTAGGTATGAAAGCTTGTACGTAACATAAGGAGCAATTGCTTGCACCACTTATTGTTAGAAACATAAAACTGAAACTAGTTAACATACCATGCTATATATATAATATGCTGGAGTTAGGGTTGAGAGTTTTTACCAGTAATTTACAGATGCAAAGCTGTAGAAGAACATTATAGTTATATGAAAAAAATCACCACTAGGAACTCAGCCTAGATTCCCCTTCCCATGCTGACTGTATTCCACCAGTCATCCTGCACTCATATCCCTGTCCTTCTCCACATGTGGTATGAGAAAAAAAAAAAAAGGGGGCTCTTGGATTTCTACTTGAAGCAAAAATATAACTAAACGAGTCTACTGGTCTCTTTTTATCCTGGACACTAAGGCTGTCCCTAAGCAACAAGAGCAGCGTGTATTTACTGAAGAAAAGAACACAAAACAGGATTATAATGTTAGCGAATTAAACATACACCACTATTCCTAAGAGTCACCTTGCTCCAGGGTGTGATGGAAACGATTTAACTCAGGTTTGCCTGGTACATTATCCTGCTCCACAAGCAGTGACTGAAGCTACATCAAGCTGACATACTGCATTCCCAATTATGAGGACTGACATTAATACTCAATAGCTTCTGGGGCCCAGACCCCAGAAACAGATAGAAGGCTTCTCTCCAGAAGGAAGAAAGCACTCACACCCAGGCCAGCAGATCTGGATCTTCCTACAGGTGGGTCATGACACCCAGGCCCAGCCACCATCAGTTCCTGGCAAACGTTTACTCTTTTAAGCAAAAGGATTTGGCTAGCGCCAGCAAAACTACAGATTCCCACCAGAGCAAGAATGCATTTTGGGGACCCCAGGAAAAGTACAATCCTACTAAGAGTGCAATCAGGAGAGGGCAGAGCTACAGTGTAAGGTGGTGTCTCAGAGGACTAAAACATCTGCACGTGATGCCCTTTTGCTATGAGGCTTGTTAATGTAGTGGGTTTAGGCCTTGTCTACACTTAGAAGTTTTGCTGTTTTAACTATAGTTAAAGCAGAAAACCCCCCATAATGTAGATGCAGCTACACTGGCAGTTAGTGGTATAGCTCATTCAGGTTTGGCAAAGCACAATATACCAGTATATCGGCATCTACACTAGCGGCATGCTTTGGTCTGAATGCTGCTGTTACCAATCAGGTGGACAACAGAAAGTGGATTTTTGAGTTCTGTTCTTCATCAAAATCTGCTGTCCGTTGTAGAGCAGTGGTTTTCAAACTGTGGGTCACGACCCAGTACTGGGTCACAGCAGCTCTGATCAGCACCGCAGACCAGGCCATTAAAAGTCCTGCGGCGGTGCCGCCTGACTAAGGCACCATGCTGTGTCCCGGAAGCAGCCAACAGGTCTAGCTCCTAGGCGGGGAGGATACAGGGCTCCGCATGTTGCCCCCACCCCAAGTACCGGCTCCACACTCCCACTGGCCGGGGGCACGGTGCCTGCAGGCGAGAGCCACAAGGGGCCACTTGCGTGCCTCTGCTTACGAGCCGGACGTGCTGCTGGTTGCTTACGGAGCACAGTGAGGTCTGTAGTGCCAGAATAGGCGGGAAGCTGCTGACTAGGAGCTGCTGGAGGTAAGCCTGCGCCCCAACCCCCTGCCCTGAGCCCCCCTCAAACCCAGAGCCCCTCCCTGCACCCTAAGCCCCTCATCCTCAGGCCAAAGCCCACACCCCCAGCCCAGAGCCTGACCCGCTCCAGCACCCCAACCCCCCACCCCAGCCCTGAGCCCCCTCCCACATCCTGAGCCTTCATTCCCAGCCCCACCCCACAGCCCTCACCCCAACCCTGAGCTCCTCCCACACTCCAACCACTCATCCTCAGCTCTGTTGGGCCACGGGCCTCAACAATTTTCTTAACTGGGTCGCTAGAAAAAAAAAGTTTGAAACCCCCTGTTCTAGAGAGCTTTCCTGACCTGGAGACCAGGCTTGTTTCACAGAGCAGGGTGATTTTAGGGCTATGGGTACACTGGCAGACAGACAGAACTTGGGGAGAAGGATGGCACTGGGGCTGAGGCACAGAGTTAGGGGGTCGGAAACTCTAGTGTCCCAATCCTGGGTGACTAGAAGAGCCCGTGTCTCTGGCTCCGGGCCGGAGGATACCCTGGCTCGGCCTGCCGGATGTCTGGGAAGCGCTGAGAGGACACAGCGCCCTGGCTTTACTCCCTGCAGCTCCCAGGCGGCCTTCGCCTCGCCATCCCGCTCTGGCTCTGCTTCCGAGCCGGGCGATCCCGCACGCCGGCCGGGCGTACCCAGTCCCGTTTCCCGGGCCGGTGCTGAGCAGACCGGGACCCGCACCCACCCCGGCAGCCCCGCGCTCCCCTCAGCGGGAGCTGGCTCCCCCGGGGGTCGCCCGGGTCCGCTGGCCCCCTCGGCAGCGCCTGGCCCGGGCCGCTCTCGCAGGCAGACCGCTGAGCTGGACGGACCCAGCCTGGCTGGGCATGGAGCCGCCTCCACCAGCCCGCCCCAGGCCCGCGGGCTCCCGGCCTTGCCGGGCTGGGGCGAGCCGCCCGCTGAGGGGCCGCGTCCCGCGGGGCTCCGGGCACGGGGCCCGATCGAGGGCGGCCCCAGCCCCGCTTACCGGCCGGCTCCCCGGTGCCCGGCTCCTGCGGCGAGCCCTGTCCCAGCGCCGCCAGCAGCAGCAGGACCAGGGCGCCCAGGAACAACGAGACCCCGATCAGCACCGCCGCCGCCTCCATCTTGCCGCCACCTCAGCGCACGGGGCCGAGCACGGCGCGGCGGTCACGTGCACGCTGAGACCACGCCGGCGGCATTGCGATTCAATGAACAGCAAGAGGCACGCGCAGTTCTCGCATAGTCTGGGAAGAGGCATGTCATCATCAGGGGAGTCGTATTTACGCATGCGCAGAGACGCTACTCTGGGTTGAGCCGCTCATCCCGACCAGTCCTTGCAAAGCAACCCCTGCTGAGGGAGAGCTGCATTGCAGGCAATCCCCTGTACGCATGCGCTCTGGAGGCAATGGGTAGCCGCTTGCTGCGCGGCTAGGCCCTGTGCGGGCCGAAGTTTGGAGCCCCGGGTTCGAATCCCAGCTCCGCCGCAGACTTCTGTGTGAACCTGGTTGGGCCTGTCCCCTATCTGCACCGATGGGGAAGGGTGTCGTGTGGTTCTTGGCAGCAGCGCCCTGCGCCCTTCCCTCACCGTCCTGCACAGCACTCTCCCTGGGAGGCTGGTTCCATTAGCCTTGTTTGGCAGATGGGGAAACTGAGGCACAAAAAGATGACATGACTAGCCACCAACCCAGGAACAGAACCCAGCACCCCTGTGTGCCAGACCAGTGTCACAGTGGGCCACCAGAGCCACTCTACTGCCTATTGTTTTCTAGCTTCATGCCCTTCCCTCTGCACACAGAGATGGTGGTAAAAACTGCAAACCCACGGTGATGTTGCACTCCATATGTTTTATGGAAATATGTTTATAAATGTGAATATAATTTAACTGGAATATGCTTTATGCAAAAGGTCTCATTATGTAGGTATCATTACAAAGTGTGTTCATCCTATTTGTATGAATGTATCTAAAACTAGAAATATGAAGTATTACTCTGAGGTCCTATTGTAAGTATGCAAAGTGTGGGCCATTAATGTGGTTTAGGATCTTGATGGCTCCCACTGACTAGGACAATTGGTTGTGAATGGGTTTATTTACCTGCAAGCCTTCCATGAGGTCTTACAGTGACATGTGACCATGTCACATGATACTGGAATCCATCTTAAACCTGGTGCTTTTCCATTTAGAAGGAGGGGTGGGGACCCAGAGAGACAAAGGATCCCCGCCTTGCATAAGTGCCGACTCCGTGAGTGCTCTGGGGCTGGAGAACCCGCGGGGAAAAATTAGTGGGTGCTCTGCACCCACTGGCAGCCAAGTGCCCCGCCCCACCTCACCTCCTCCGCCAAACAGCTGTAGCAAGCTCTGGGAGGGAGGGGGGAGGAGCGGGAACGTGGCACGCTCAGGGGAGGAGGCGGGGCCGGGGCGGGGATTTGGGGGAGTCGGAATAGGGGCAGGGAGGGGGTGGAGTTGGGGCGGGGACTTTGGGGATGGGGTTGGAATGAGGGTGGGAAGTGGCAGGGTAGGGGTGGAGTCAGGGCCTCTGCCGCCTTATGCCAAAGCTATAAAAGGGGGTGGAGCAGGACAAAGCAGTCCCAGTCATGAAAAAATCCCTGCTTTTCACCTAAGATGTCTGCTGGAACTAGCAAGGAATTACCAGGGGAAAGAATTGGGCCCAGACTAGGAAGGAGTCTAGTCTGTGAAAGAAGCTTATTGGAACATCTCTGAGGGTGAGATTTACCTGTATTCAGTTTCTTAATATATTAGGCTTAGACTTGCGTGTTTTTGCTTTATTTTGCTTGGTGACTTACTTTTTTCTGTCTGTCATCACTTGAAACCACTTAAATCCTACTTTTTATACTTAATAAAATCACTTTTGTTTATTAACAAACTCAGTGTATTTGATTAATACCTGGGGGAGCAAACAGCTGTGCATATCTCTCTATCAGTGTTATAGAGGGCAGACAATTCATGAGTTTACCCCGTATAAGCTGTATACAGAGTAAAATGGATTTATTTGGGGTTTGGATCCCATTGGGAACTGGGGTCTGGGTGCTGGAGATAGGTAACCTGCTGAGTGGTTTTCAATTAAAGCCTTCAGCTTTGGGGGGCATGGTTCAGACCTGGGTCTGTGTTGCAGCAAACTAGTGTGTCTGGCTCAACAAGGCAGGGTTCTGGAGTCCCAAGCCATCAGGGAAAATGGGCTCAGAGGTAATTTGAGCATGTAAAGTGACAGTCCCAAGGGGGTCTCTGTGACTGAGCCCATCACACCCACCCCGGGCTGTTCTCAGGAGACGCCGGGGGGAAACACCAACCCTGTAGGCAGCAGTGCCAAGCAAGGGGAGCTCTGGGGGCTCCAGCAGGGGGGTGGTGAGTGTGGGAATGAGGCACAGTCCAGGAGGGAGGGTGCAGGGGTGCATCACTACTGGCGGAGATGGCTCTGCTCTGGTGAGTGGCTTCCCCATCCTACTGCCCCGCGTGTGGCCTGCGTCCCTGGCTCCTCCCCTCCCAGAGCCCCTGTAGTTGGACTTTTCTCCCTTACATAATATGGGAGCATTTCCCCCACTTCTTACAGAGGTTGTGGCTCCAGCTCTTGGACCAGCAGGTCGTATGCAGGCACAGCAGCTGGAGACACCTGCATAGTCATAAGCACCTGAAACCTGCCTGGGGCTGGTGCAGGTTACTATGCACTGCTCCTTTGCAAACCATCTATTCACAGTATGTTTCCCTTGGTCTATTACAGAGCCCAGGGAAAGGAGGAATCCTTTGGTGTGGGCTTTTGGCAGCAGGAGCCCCTGTTGCTCAGTTCTGTGTATTTTTCCAGAGGCAGCAACAGGGTGAGAAATGCTGAAAAACTTAAGAAATACACTATCAAAATGGGAGGGAACAAAGTCTCTTTATCACAAAGGATCTGCCATTACTTACAGAGCCAGGGCATGCATGGGATATAGGAACAGGACATTCCTTTGGCAACATGACATCAAATAACGTTCATGGGAAAACTCCTGCATTCTAGAAC
Source organism: Emys orbicularis (assembly GCF_028017835.1). NCBI lineage: Eukaryota > Metazoa > Chordata > Testudines > Emydidae > Emys > Emys orbicularis. The sequence continues at coordinate 26,376,930 of NC_088699.1, forward strand.
ATCCTAAAACTAAAAGACAGAACATTTGCTTGGGAAACACCCATGAAGGGGAAATCCAGCAGCTGCCTTTGAGCTACTGTTCCAAACATGAGAGACAAGAAGATACATTGCTCACATTACAGGAAAAGGAGCAAAAGGGCAACAAAATGCAGCAGGAGACAACCGAGCAGCCCAATTATTCAGCTGAGCACAACAATATGAACAAGAGCTTTCTGTTGATTTGTACAGTATTCTCCACTCCAGAAGCCAGCTTCTGAGTTCAAATTGGACTGAAAGGGAGGTGGGGATTCCACCAGAGATATGACCAGAACAACCACTGCTTAGAATTTAACACCCACCAGCCAGAGTAACCACTCAGACCTAGTGTGGACGTAGGAGCTATTAATGGGCTGGAGACTAAAGCAAACACTCAAAGTCTGGATAGAGTTGGTTATCCAGAGTCTAGGCCCTCCCATACTGAACGGAAGTAGCCATATTTGTGAAGATAAGGCTTGGGCAGTGAGAGATGCTGACCTTCTCATGGGGCATCTTCCATGGAACCACAAAGAGCTTCATGCACTAGCCTCATTGTTGGCAACTCTCCAGGGGCACTTCCATCCCTAGGACAGGTGGGGGATGAGGAACTAGCATCTTGTTGCTGAGGTGGGCTTTTCTGCAGCTCTTGTAGTCTCCCTGTCCCTTGATCTCCGGGGATGCAGTACCAGGTTCCATTGCTTGCTTCAGGGAGACTGAAGACCCAAATCCTTCTCCTCAGGAGCCAGAGGCAGCTGAGTGATTCCCTCCCATGGTCAGTGGTTGCTGCCTCTAGAGCTGAGCAGTGAGTTGGGGAAGGCTCTCTCCTCTCAGTGGGCACCCTGGGCTCCTCTGAACCCCTTGGGGCCCTGCTCTCACTGGTCATCATCATAGCTTGTCACTCCAAAACTGCAGCCAAGACCTGGTGTTCTCACTGATCTCAATAATTCCTTGGGAGTACAGGACATTGCCGGGGCACTGCATCAGCCAATGTTCAAATGTTTGCCTAAACTCTCCACATTCGGGGTTGTCCCTCAGCTTCCACTTAGAATAGAATCATAGAACATCAGGGATGGAAGGAACCTCAGGAGGTCATCTAGTCCAACCCCCTGCTCAAAGCAGGACCAATCCCCAGACAGATTTTTGCCCCAGATTCCTAAATGGCCCCCTCAAGGACTGAACTCACAACCCTGGGTTTAGCAGGCTAATGCTCAAACCACTGAGCTATCCCTCTCCCTAAAGTCACCAGCCTTTGCCACTTCGCCTCTTGTTCAAGTTAGAGTACACCAGTGTTTTAGTTCGAGGTCAGCATCTGGAGGGAGTCGTTGTGAAGGAACCAGGTTCTCCAAGACCATCGGCATTTCCCACCATTGTGTTACTCTGTAGCCTTGCACAGTGCTATTTTCAGGTAAGGGATTTTCCGAGGCAAAGCTCTTCTGGACATCAGCATCTTGGGTAGTGGAATGTGTCCATATAGCACGTGTCCTGGATCATGCACTGATTTTGTCTCTCCTTTTGCTGACGGCCTCCCACCACATGGATGGGGGTGCAGTCCCCGGGAGGCAGTATGGCGACGGCGGGACTGAGACTGCAATAGGAGACTCTTGCTGGTGAAGGTGAGTGGCTGTTCTGCAGCAATGGAGCATCTTACCAGGTGTGAGGGGCTCCTCCCTTGTAACTAGGAGGAGTTGTTGCTGGGGTCTGTCCCCATCACTGCCTGGGTGGCCTGCTCGGGTACGCAGGCTGGGTTGGTCAGGATAGAGGTGGAAATGCTCAGCTGGCGGAGAGAGCTCAGGACAGCTGGGGAGACAAAACCGAATGGGACGAGTCAGTGTCCTCTGCTGATAGGCTCTGAGCTGCGTCAGGCAGCCTGTCGGCTTGCCATAGGGCACAGGGACCGCCGTGCCTGGCCATCTAACCCATACCCCGGCTCTCACACTGGCCTGGGCCAGCTGCTGCACAGGAAGATCCCTGTTTATAGGCAGCTATGGCATAACCTGCCCCAGGGGAGGTGTCCTCCTAACCCCTGGCAGGGCTTAAATCCTGTCCCATGTACCCATGGCGCTTCTCATTATCTGCACCTTTGTCCGATCCCCTATTGAATCCTGCTAAGTTTCGCCTTGGGGAGCTCATGTGGACGGGAATTCCACAGGCTAATTGTGTGATGTGAAAAGTATTGCTCCTCCCTCTGGGTTTGCAATGCGCAGCCTTTCCCTTTGCCCACAGTATGAGACTGGGAAACCATCAATGTCTCTTGCTGCAGCTGCAGACCAGGAGACTGTACATCCAACAAGCCAGTCTTCCCCTCCCCATCCTTCCAATCCTGACCTTGCTCCCAGAACCACATCCCAGTTTGGCGGGTCCCTGCCCCTAAGCCCCATCTAATGTAGAGATTGGACCTCCCTCTGGCAAGCTCAGGAGCAGGAGAACCAGGGCGGAATTGAGCTAGGAAGTGAATCCCTTGCTGACCCCAAGGCAGGGGGGAAGAGCATTGCCAGAGCAGCTTTGGGCAACTCCAGAGCTGGCCCTGAGAGCGCCACTCCCCCGAGACAGCATCCCCCAATGCAAACACAGCCCCCTCACATGCCCCCATCACAGTGCAGTTCTCCTGATCACGGCACTGAGACGACCTCCCACCCAGCTCAGGCACGAACAGCAGGGGCTGCAAGCTGGGAGCACATGGCAGGCAGGGCCAGCCCCTGCCTTCTCCAGGGCAGGCAAGGGACGAAGTGGGACTACGTACTAGGCCGAAGTGCTGGGAGGGAGCAATACTGGTCCAGCCAGGCTAGTGACGTCTGGCTGAGGCTGTCCATGCTGGCTGTGGAGACCATGCCATTGAAGGATTCAAACAGAGGCCGGATGATGATGCTGAACTGATGCGAACAGAGCAGTTAAGGACTCCCCATCACAAGGCAGAACTGACTGACCAGCCCCCATGTCCCTCACTCTGCTGCTGCCCCTTTCCTGCTGGCTCCTGGCACTTGGGGAGCAACACAGCAGGCTGCAGAGTTAGTGCCACCCCACATGGTGCCAGACCAGGCCATGGCTCATCTGGAGGGCAGGAGCATGAGCTCTAAGCCCACAGCATCTTGCTGGGAACAAGGACAGGTGTCCTAAAACCAACACCGGGGGGACTACAGGGGATGTGGATACCAGGAGTGTGGGGGGTGTCAGGTGATACTCTGTACCCCATGTTCACCACTTTTGTTCTGATATATTTTGTACAAAGCATGCCTTGCGAAGTATCGTTTGAAAACTCATGATTTACTGAATATTGCTGTCCTGTTAACATGTGTATCATCATTGTGTAGGGAGTCGTGAGATTTTGCTATATGTTTGTTACTGAAACATGTTGTGAGTCTGGGGAATGCCCATAGACTAGGTCCTTAGAAATAACAAAAGGCCTTGCATGTCATCCCTGAAGATGCTTCAAACATCAAGAACACAGATGGAGTCAGCAAGAAATTTACAATCCACCTGAAAGGGGCTTTGAATCTCATGTACACCACAGAGTGATGATCTGAACCCCAGCCGGGGGTAGGTGTGCCTCACAGAGAGGAGGAGGATATAAAGAGTATAAGAGACAATGGCTTCCCCATTACCTTTCTTCTCCCACCTCCATACATGGAAGCAAGATCGTTTGAAAGTCTGAGATGTATCATTGAACTGTGGGAGGGGTCATAGGCACCGACTCCGTGGGTGCTCATGGGCTGGAGCAGCCAAGGGAAAAAAATGGTGGGTGCTGAGCACCCACTGGCAGCCCCCCCTACCAGAACCTCCCCATCCCACCCCAGCGCCTCCTGCCCACCGGCGGGCCCTGTCCATCAGCGCCTCCCCCTCCCTCCCAGTGCCTACCACCTGCCGCGGATCGGCTGTTTTGCGGCATCAGACTCAGGAGGCGCTGGGAGGATGGGGGGGAGGAGTGAGACGCAGCAGTCTCGGGGGAGGGGGTGGAACTGGGTGGGGAAGGGGCGGGGTGAGGGCGGGAAGAGGTGGGGCAGAGGTGGGAAGAAGCAGGGTGGGGGTGGGGCCTTGGGGGAAGGGGTGGAGTGGGGGCGGGGCCTGGGCAGATTAGAAACTCAGCGCCTATGGGAGGGGTTGTCCCAGGCTGAGAAGAAACAGCCTGTGAAATGTATTGCAGATTATGGTGAGACAACCATTTTTGCTTTTAGAACTATTAGCAGGGCCGGGTTAATGGAGGGGCTTTAGGGGCTGCAGTACAGGGCTGCGGGCTAAGGGGGGCCCTGCATGCCTGCAGGCCAGATGCGGCCTGCTGCTTCTTTTCATCTGGCCAGCAGCATGTCTCCGCACCGGCTGGAGCCGTGAGCGCCAGCTTGTCGATATGCCCCTGTGGCCCCTAGGCAAGGGGCGTTCAGGGAATCTCTGCTCTGCGCACTGTCCCCGCCCCCAGAACCATCTCTGCAGCTCCCATTGGCCTGGTACCGCAGCCAATGGGAGCTGCAGGGGCGGCGCCTGTAGGCACAGGCAGCGTGCACTGTGCAGAGGGGCCTGGCCCCTCTGCCTAGGGGCTGGACATGCCGGCCACCTCGGGGAGAAGAGCAGCACAGAGCCAGGGCCACCCGAGATAAGCGCCTTTTGGCCAGAACCTGCACACCGCACCCGCTCCTGCAGCACAACCCCCTACCCCAGCCCAGAGCCGCCGCCTGCACCCAAACTCCCTCCCAGAACCTGCACCCCAAACCTCTTGCTGAACCCCAACCCCCTGTCCCATCCCTGGCCCCACTCCAGAGCTCACCCACCCCCAGCTGGAGCTGCACCCCCTCCCGCATCCCAATCCCCTGCCCCAGGCTTGAGCCCAATCCCCCACTCTAAACCGCCAGGGGCCCCACAAAATCTAATAGCCCCGGGCCCACAGGAGAGTTAATCTGGCCCTGACTATTAGCCTTGGTAAAGCGTAGGAATTAGCTTGTGATTTTATCACTTTATTTCCTTTTGTAACCAATTCTGCTTTTATGCTTTTATCACTTAAAATCATTTACAATCTCTCTTTCCCTAGTTAATAAACTTGTTTTAATATTTTGTCCAAGACAGTGTGTTTTGACTGTAGTATCTGGGGAATCTCTACTCAGGTTAACAAAGGCTATGGCATGATCATTTCCTTTGATGAAATGATGAACTAATTAATGAGCTTACACTGGTCAAGGGGGTCTTAAGCAGTGTGAGATGCACATTTCTGAGGTGCAAGGCTGGGGCTGGGGGATTTGCGGGTGTCACCCTGTATACAGTTAATGAGTGGCTGTGGGAGCATTTGTGTAACTTTGCTGGGTGTGCCTTCACATGCTATTGGCTGTGTGAGCAGAGCCTGCAGGGGCTGCTTTTCACTAGCAGAGAAGTGTAAGAGACACCCTGGGCTGGAGCAGTAAGGGGACACTGCTGTTCAAAAGTCCAGCTTGGACCCTGGGGGCTGCAGAGGGGATCTGGAGACTAGCCTAGGGGAGCGGGCTTCAAAGTCTTAAAAACCTCCAGCTGGCTCCAGGGAGCAGGCTGATACCTGCGGTCCCAGTGCCTGGGGTGCGGGAGCAGGGCATAGAAGCCATGGACTCAGAGCCATTTCCCAGCAGCCAGGCTCTAGCAGGCACGGGTGTCCCTTGAGAGGTGATGGAAGAGGGGAGGGGCTGTGAGATGTCTGCCTCCAGGAGGCTGTCACCATGGTAACATCTTTGGCCCTCCTCAGCACCCCAATAAGCTGCAGGGGACCCCACGTGTTTGGGCAGGGGACAACGGGGTGGGGTGCCCGTCTCCAAGGATACAACCCAGAACTTCCAGTTCTGCAGCGTGCAGGAGCGGACGTACTCGTCAAACATGTCACGCATCTGGTCGAAGCGCTGGCGGGTGATGGGCACTCCTGTGGCGGGCAGCTGCTGCTGGCACAGGCTGCAGGGGCACAAGAAGATGGCATCTGCCTCGGTTGACAGGCACACACACAGGGAGATCGGCACTGGGGAGAACAGTCAATGTCCCACCCCCAGGCCCAGCTCTCCAGTCGCCTTCACCCCCTGCCGCGCCCCAGCCTTGTCCAGGAGGGATGCTGCGGCAGGGAGCGATGGACTGGCCCTAGGCATGGCCGAGCTGATCACCAGCGATTAGCGATTCCATGGCTGATGGTCACCTGAGGAAAGCCCCACTTCTGAGACGAGTCAACAAGAGGTGGTGGTGGGCAGCACCCCCATCCCGGGGGCAGCGAGCAGCTCCTGCCCACCTCCCTGTGCACTCTCTCCCGCTGAGGGCTGCCCCGTACTGATGACCATGCCAGGCTCTCTAAGAGGTGCCAGGCTCCTGGTGCCCCGCTCCACCTGGCCATGGGGGAGGAGATTGCCGGGGGCGGGCTATTGCTTGCATCCGGGTGAAGCTGGCTGGGGCCCACCCACTGCTCCCCATTCTGCCCCTGGAACCTGGGGCCCATTGGGGTGGGCTGGCAGGCTCCACAGTTCCCCTCAGGAGGGTGATCCTTCCCGAGACCCCTGTGTGTGGGCTCCAGGTTCTGCCCCGCTCTGGAGGGGCTGGCTCCCAGGACTGTAGCAGAGGCAGCCCCAAGCCCATTCCCTGCAGCCCCAGCCTCCCAGCATGACTACGTGGGGCATTTACAATCGAACCAGAGTGACTGAATTGTGGAGAGAGGAGCTGGGGCTGTATGGGGAACTGTGCCCACACGGGCTAATCCCCCCCCATTGGCACCATGGCAGGTTGGGCGCTTCATGGAAAGGGGCAGTGCGCCTCGGCTCCATTAATAATAACCCTGCATTGCTGGGGCACTCTCCATCTCCGGGTCCCAAAATGCATTACAAACATAGCGGGAAACCTCCTCCCACATGACTGATGTGCTGCTGCTTCTGGGGTGGAACACAGCAGCTGCTGATAGCACACACTGCACAGCAATGCTGCACCACCAGCCTCATGGGAAGGGCCCCCTTTTAGATGTGACATCTCATTCAGCAGACAGCAGCCCAGTGCCCCTTTGCATCATGCTGGGGGATTAAGTTCAACACTGTCAAGGGAAGAGCGCCCCCTACTGAGTGGTCACCCTTTGCAGCACACTCCCTGTCTGCTCCCCTCCCCTCCCTGCCTTTCCCCTCCCCAGCATGGCTCCCCTTCCCTCCCTGCCTTTCCCCTCCCCAGCATGGCTCCCCACCCCTCTCCGCCCTTCCCGTCACCTGACATGGCTCCCCTCCCCTCTCCCCCCATCCTACTTGATGGTTGCATTGAGCTCCTCGATCTGCTCCCGCAGCTGCTGCGCCTCGTCCTGCAGGGCGCCCCTCTCCTGCTGCAACTTGCAGATGTACTCTGCTGTCTTCTGCAGTGTGGTGGCCTTGCTGACCTGAGGGGCCAGATGTGGGGGCTGAGTGACGCTGATCTCCTGCGGCTGTCCCTCATCTCCCTCCCATCGCTCTGCCTCCCAGGAGGAAGGAGCTCCCCAGCAGGGGGCTGGGCCTATCAGGGTTTTGGGGAGACACGGCCTCCCCCAGCCGCCCCTACAGGGGCTCCGAGCTCTAGATGGTTGGTCAGCACAGAATGCCTGATTCCACAAGAGTCTGTAGCTGGGGAAAGGGCTGAGGGGGGCGGTTGGCTGGGGGCCTAGAGCCGCAGGGGCACCCAGGAGCTGCCTGGCCAGGGCAGAGCTGAATGACTGATGCAGCCCAAGCCTGGCACTCCCACTCCTAGCTCTGGGGACTCTCTGGGGGGGCTGGGGCACCGCGGTTGGTACTTTAGGCACTGGGTGTCCCCTGGGGAGCTGCCAGTCCCGCCCTCAGCGCCTGCTTTGGGGTTTGCTTCGCTACCCTCTCACTCACCTTGATGCTGGGCTGGGCACTCAGAGTGCTCACCAGCCCGTGCAGGGTGTCAAAGCCCAGCTTGATGTTGAAGCGTCTCTTCTGCTCGGCGGAGATGTGCGTGATGCGGCGGCTCTCTGTCTGCAGGGCAGGGGCAGAGTCAGGCACTGCAAGGGGTGGGGGGATACCCCCAGCACCCTCCACCTGAGCCAAGGCCAGGACAGACCCCTTGACATTGCAACAGGGGGAGCAGGTGCGATGCAATGGCAACACAAGGGGAGGGAAGCGGGCAGTCTGGAGCCCTGGAGGGGCGGGGAGGAGAGGGCTGTGCCCGTTGGGTGGGCAGAGAGGAGACAGTCTCCCTGGGAGCCCTGGACTGTTCCGTACCTTGCTGGACTCCAGCCTACCCCGGCTGGGGGTGGAGTGATGCAGCGAGATCCCGGCAGTCAGCACCCCAACCGGCACCGGGGAGACTCGTCCAGGCTTCAGCCAGTCACTGGCTGGAAGATAAAACGAGACTCTTTGGGTGGGGCTGAGTGGGCAGCACCTACTGTCAAAGCTCCCCGTGCTCCTTTCTGATCCCAACAGGCCTTGTCTTTTGACATGCTAACAGCATCGTATCCGTCGGTAGTGCTTTCCATCAGAGGAACCTCAGTGCTTTTACCGACTCTTCTCAATCCCACCAGGAGGCAGGCATGAGCTATTCTCATTAGGCAAGTTAAGTGATTCGCCCAAGTTCACACAGCAGGTCAGTAGTAGAGCCGGGAGAGACCCTACAAGCCTTGACACTAACCAGTAGTGGTGCCCCTAGTACTTTTCATTGCCCCTCGCTGCAATGGGTGACCTGATGTGGGCACGGGATCCCAGCAGGGGTGGGAAGATCCCCACCAATGTCAGAGCTGCTCAAAAAATGCCAGTTATGTTCCCTGAGTAATTTTGAACTTTTTTTTTTTTTCAAAAACTTCCAGCAAAAAAAATGTGGATTTTCAAGGAAAACCTGAAACAACGCAAAAAGGTTTGTTTAAAAAAAACAAACATTTCAGGCAAACATTTTTGGTTTTTGAAAACTAAACATTGAATTACTTTTTCCAAAAACCAAACATTTTAACCCAAGTTGATATTTTTACTGAAAGAATTGTGATTTCTTTTTTTTTTCCATTGTAAAAGCAGAACATTTCAAGCAGAATGAAGAGTTACTGCGAACATTTTCCATTTGGTGAAAGGCACATTTTTTGCAGAAAAAACATTGAGAAAAAGACTCCAACCAGCTGCCCTGGGTTGCCCTGTTGGCGACCAACCCTCCAGCATTTGGCACCAGTTCCCCCCGGAACTGCCCACTGACCCTGCATGCAGCTACCCACCAGGACCATGTCAGCTAAGTCAAGCTGGTTAAAGTTGTCCACATGGTTCTGCCCACTCTAGGACAACAGTACAGCAGCAGGGCTGGCTCTGGTGTCATGTCCCTGGTGTGGCTCCATGTCCTGGCTTTTCTGGATCTCTCTTTTCTCACCCGCCTGCCTAGTCTCTGCTAATCCCAATCACTCTGTATTGTCAACACCCACCCATCCATCTCTTGGGTTAATAAACAGAACTGAGGGGTGGATCTTCAAGAGGATCTCAGGGGGGCAGCACCAGCAGCCTGCTTGGCTCTGGCGATATAGGGGGGAGCCTTCTTCAGGTGGATTTCCCCCACTGAAAGGCTGCTGAGCCTGCATCACCTGCAGGGGCGTTTGTTCTCTCTGGTAATCAAAGAGGAGGTGTCAGAGACGCTGCACCGCTCACCACAGGCCGACGGGGGGGAGAGCTGCTCCGTCTTGGGAACAAGCAGGGATCCCGGCTGTGCCACAGCCAGTGTGATGGGGACAGACTGCGAAGGGCTGGAGCCAGGAGACAGCCCTGGACTCAGCTGGGCCATGCGGGGCAGGAAGCCAGAGGAGACTTCAGCAAGGCCCCCTGCCTGCAAAGAGAGAAGCCAGAGAGAAGGAGTTTGCACTCCAGCCGGCTCCCCGGCTGAAAGTCTCAGACCTGCAACCCAGGAGGCAAAGGGCGAGAAGGGGCCAGGGCCTTTCCCCAGCCAGCATACAGGAGACAGTCATTGAAGTACCTACAGCAGCTTGACTCTAGTAGACAAGGAGAGCTGGTCACTGCCCGTGAGGCTCACGGTCAAACTAGACCTGAGGGGACGGGGAGAAGGAAGGGCCCCCAACTCCTCACAAGGTTACAGCAACATGGCATGAGCCCTGGGGCTCCTAGGGACTGGACAAGGGACAGACCCTCTCCAGGGGAGCAGCGCCATGTGAGACGGCTCCCATTGGCAGCCAAGGGACTCTTTGCCAGCCCTGAGCCAGGCAGGGGGAAAAGGGATTTTCTTTAACCTCAGGAAATGCTCTCCACTTGGAAATACAGGGCGTAAAATATCATCCTGAGTGTCCCCTGAGCTTTGCCAGTGCCCCTCGCTCCTGCCCTAACCCACCCCCTGCTCGTCCAGCCCCAATTCCTCCCTGCTCCACCAATGCCCCTCGCTCCTGCCCTGATGGTGTCACCGCGCACTTTGGTTTCCTCGACCATGGAAGAAGGGCTGCTGAGCAGAGATGGGGTCCACCTGACTTGAAAGGGAAAGAGTGTCTTCAGACACAGACTGGCTAAGCTAGTGAGGGGCTTTAAACTAGGTCCAACAGGGGTAGCTGACAAAAGCCCACAGGTAAGTCTAGAACATGGAGACTTGGGTGAAGGATCTGAATCTGAGGGGAACATGGGAAATCACAGCATTGACAAAGGAGAGACCAGAGGGAATATAGAGGGGAAATGTAATAAATATCTCCGATGTAATAAATATCTCCAATGCAGGAAGTATGGGGAATAAACAGGAAGAACTAGAAATACTAGTGAATAATCATAAATAGAACAGAACTGGCATCACAGAAACTTGGTGGGATTGTTCACATGACTGGAATACTGGTACAGAAGGGTACAGCTTGTTCAGGAAGGCCAGGCAGGGGAGGAGGAATTACCTTGTATATCAAAGATAGCTACACTTGCACTGAGACTCAGACAACAGTGGGAGGCAGACCTGTTGAAAGTCTCCGAGAAAGGATAAAAGGGGTAAAAAACAAGGGTGATGTCATGGTAGGGGGTCTATTATAGAGCACCTCACCTGGAAGAAGAGGTGGATGAGACTGTTTTTTACACAACTAACAAAATCCAAAGCACAGGACTTGGTAGGGATGGGAGACTTCAACTACTCAGACATCTATTGGGAAAATAATACAGCAGGGCACAGATTATCCAACAAGTTCTAGGGATGCATTGGAGACAACTTTTTATTACAGAAGGTGGAGAAAGTGACTAGGGGAGAGGCTGTTTTGGATTTGATTCTGACAAACAAGGAGGAACTAGCTGAGAATCTGAAGGTGGAAGGCAGCTTGGGTGAAGGTGACCATGAAATGACAGAATTCATGGTTCTAAGGAATGGTAGGAGGGAAAACCGCAGAATAAAGACAATGGACTTTGAGAAGGCACTTTACCAGACTCAGAGAATCGGTAGGTAAGATCCCATGGGAAGCCAGTTTAAGGGAAAAAGAGTTCACGAGAGATGGCAATTTTTCAAAGGGACATCATTAAGGGCACAAAAGCAAACTATTCCACTGCGTAGGAAAGATAGGAAATATGATAAGAGGCCACCCTGGCTTAACCAGGAGATCTTCAATGACCTGAAACTCAAAAAAGTGTCATACAAGGAGTGGAAACTAGGTAAAATTACAAAGGATGAATATAAACAAACAACACAAGCATGTAGGGACAAAATTAGAAACGTAAATGCACAAAATAAGATTAAACTAGCTAGGGATATAAATGGTACCAGGAAAGTATTTTACAAATACATGAGAAGCAAGAGGAAGACCAGGGGCAGGGTAGGCCCATTATTAAATGAGGAGGGAAAGACAATAACAGAAAATGCAGCATTGGCTGAAGTGTTAAATGCCTTTTTTATTTCAGTTTTCACCAAAAAAGTTAGCAATGATTGGACGACTAACATAGAGAACATCAGTGTAAATGGGGCAGGATATGAGGCTAAAATAGGGAAAGAACAAGTTAAGAATTACTTAGACAAGTTAGAGGTCTTCAAACTTGATGAAATACATCCTAGAATACTCAAAGAACTGACTGAAGAGATCTTTGAGCCATTAGCAATTATATTTGAGAACTTGTGGAGGACGGGACAGATCCCAGAGGACAGGAAAGGGCAAATATAGTATCTGTCTATAAAAAGGGGAATAAGGAAAACCCAGGGAAATACATATCAGTCAGCTTAACATCTGTACCCGGAAAGATAATGGAGCAAATAATCAAACAATCAATTTGTTAAGCACCTAGAAGATAATAAGATGATAAGCAACAGTCAACATGGATTTGTAAAGAAAAAATCATGTCAAACCAATATAATATCCTTCTTTGACATGGTAACAAGACTTGTGGATGAGGGGAAACGATAGATGTGGTATATCTTGACTTTAAGTGAGGCTTCTGATACTGTCTCACATGACCTCATAAACAAAGTAGGGAAATACAACCTAGATGAACCTACTATAAGGTGGGTGCACAACTGGCTCCAAAACTGCGCATAGAGAGTGGTTATCAATGGCTCAAGTCACAATCAAGCTGGACGGGCATATCGAGTGGGGTCCCACAAGGATCTGTCCTGGTTCCGGTTCTATTCAATAGCTTCACAAATGATTTAGATAATGGCATAGAGATACACTTATAAAGTTTGCAAATGATACCAAGCTGGGAGGGGTTGCAAGTGCTTTGGAGGGTAGGATTATAATTCAAAATGATCTGGACAAACTGGAGAAATGGTCTAAAGTAAAGAGGAGGAAATTCAATAAGGACAAATGCAAAGTACTCCACTGAGGAAGGAACAATCAGTTGCACACATACAAACTGGGAAATGACTGCCTAGGAAGGAATTCTGCAGAAAAGGATCTGGGGGTTATAGTGGATCAAAACCTGAATGTGGGCCAACAAAAAAAGCGAACATTTTCTGGGCTGTATTAACTGGAGTGTTGTAAGCAAGACACAGGAAATAATTCTTTCACTCTACTCTGCATTGATTAGTCCTCACCTGAAGTATTGTGCCCAGTTCTGAGCACCATACTTTGGGAAAGATGTGGACTGGAGAAAATCCAGAGAAGAGCAACAAAAATGATTAAAGGTCTAGAAAACATGACCTATAAGGGAAGATTGAAAAAACTGGGTTTGTTTAGTCTTGAGAAGAGAAAACTGGGGGGGATATGATGAAACAAGGTGGGTGAGGTAATATCTTTTATTGGACAAACTTCTGTTGGTGAAAGAGACAAGCTTTCGAGCCACACAGAGCTCTTCTTCAGGTCTGGGAATGGGGGACATGATAGTCTGCAGGTACATAAAAGGTTGTTATAAACAGGAGGGTGATAAATTGTTCTCCTTAGCCACTGAAGAAAGGACAAGAAGCAATGGGCTTAAATTGCAGCAAGTGAGGTTTAGGTTGGACACTAGGAAGAAATTCCTGACTCTCAGGGTGGTTAAGCACTGGAACAAATTGCCTAGGGAAGTTGTGGAATCTCCATCACTGGAGCTTTCAAGAGGAACTGTCAGGGATGGTCTAGACAACCCCCGTCAGTGCAGGAGACAGACTAGAAGATGTCTCAAGGTGCCTTCATGCCCTACATTTCTGAGATCTATGATCTGATGTACCCCCTGTTCGTCCAGCCCCAATGCCCCCTCAGCTTCACCAGTGCCCCTCGCTCCTGCCCTGACCCACAACCTCCTCGTCCAGCCCCAATGCCCTTCCCGCTCCACCACTGACCCTGGCTCCTGCCCTGACCCACCCCCTGCTCGTCCAGCCACAATGCCCCCCCACCTCCACCAGTACCCCTCGCCCCTGCCCTGAAACACCCCCTGCTCGTCCAGCCCCAATGCCCCCCAGCTCCACCAGTGCCCCTCGCTTCTGCCCTGAGACACCCCCTGCTCGTCCAGCCCCAATGCCCCCCCAGCTCCACCAGTGCCCCTCGCTCCTGCCCTGAGACACCCCCTCCTCATCCAGCCCCAATGCCCCCCTGCTCCACAAGTGCCCCTCGCTCCCGCCCTGAGACACCCCCTGCTCGTCCAGCCTCAATGCCCCCCCAGCTCCACCAGTGCCCCTCGCTCCTGCCCTGAGACACCCCCTGCTCATCTAGCCCCAATGCCCCCCCGGCTCCACCAGTGCCCCTCGCTCCTGCCCTGAGACACCCCCTGCTCCTCCAGCCCCAATTCCGCCCCCAGCTCCACCAGTGCCCCTTGCTCCTGCCCTGAGACACCCCCTGCTCCTCCAGCCCCAATTCCGCCCCCAGCTCCACCAGTGCCGCTCGCTCCTGCCCTGAGAGAGCTCCTGCTCGTCCAGCCCCAATGCCACCCCCAGCTCCACCAGTGCCCCTCGCTCCTGCCCTGAGACACCCCCTGCTCGTCCAGCCCCAATGCCCCCCAGCTCCACCAGTGCCCCTCGCTCCTGCCCTGAGACACCCCCTGCTCGTCCAGCCCGAATGCGCCCCTCCTCCTCCAGGGCCCCTTGCTCCAGCCGTGAGAAACCCCCTGCTCGTCCAGCCCCAATGCCCGCCCCAGCTCCACCAGTGCCCCTCGCTCCTGCCCTGAGACACCCCCTGCTCGTTCAGCCCCAATGCCCCCCAGCTCCACTAGGGCCCCTCGCTCCTTCCCTGACCCACAACCTCCTCATCCAGCCCCAATGCCCCCCAGCTCCACCAGTGCCCCTCGCTTCTGCCCTGAGACACCCCCTGCTCGTCCAGCCCCAATGCCCCCCAGCTCCACCACTGCCCCTTGCTCCTGCCCTGAGACACCCCCTGCTCCTCCAGCCCCAATGCCCCCCCGATCCACCAGTGCCCCTCGCTCCTGCCCTGAGACACCCCCTGCTCCTCCAGCCCCAATTCCCACCGCAGCTCCACCAGTGCCGCTCACTCCTGCCCTCCAGCCCCAATTCCCCCCCTAGCTACACCAGTGCCCCTCACTCCTGTCCTGAGACACCCCCTGCTCCTCCAGCCCTAATGCCCCCGAGCTCCACCAGTGCCGCTCGCTCCTGCCCTGAGACACCCCCTGCTCCTCCAGCCCCAATGCCCCCCCCAGCTCCACCAGTGCCCCTCGCTCCTGTCCTGAGACACCCCCTGCTGGTCCAGCCCCAATGCCCCCCTCCTCCACCAGGGCCCCTCGCTCTGGCCCTGAGACACCCCCTGTTCGTCCAGCCCCAATGCCCCCCCAGCTCCATCAGTGCCCCTCGCTCCTGTCCTGAGACCCCCCTGCTCGTCCAGCCCCAATGCCCCCCTCCTCCACCAGGGCCCCTCGCTCCTGTCCTGAGACACCCCCTGCTCGTCCAGCCCCAATGCCCCCCTCCTCCACTAGTGCCCCTCGCTCCTGCCCTGAGACACCCCCTGCTTCTCCAGCCCCAATTCCCCCCCAGCTCCACCAATGCCGCTCGCTCCTGCCCTGAGAGAGCCCCTGCTCCTCCAGCCCCAATGCCCCCCCAGCTCCACCAGTGCCCCTCGCTCCTGCCCTGAGACACCCCCTGCTCATCCAGCCCCAATGCCACCCCAGCGCCACCAGTGCCCCTCGCTCCTGCCCTGAGACACACCCTGCTCGTACAGCCCCAATGCCCCCCCAGCTACACCAGTGCCTCTCGCTCCTGCCCTGAGACACCCCTTGCTCGTCCAGCCCCAATGCCCCCAGCTCCACCAGTGCCGCTCGCTCCTGCCCTGAGAGAGCCCATGCTCCTCCAGCCCCAATGCCCCCCCAGCTCCACCAGTGCCCCTCGCTCCTCCCCTGAGACACACCCTGCTCGTCCAGCTCTGCCTGTTGTTAGGACTGAGGCACACAGAAGCGACGTGTGATCTCACTGCCGTCCCCTGCGCACTGCTGCTTGCCAGAGCCCATGTCTGAACTCAGCATGCGGCGGTGAAAGGCCAATGCCCTCGGCTGCCCGGCAGAGGGTGTTGCTGGTGAGCTCTTACCGGGGAGGCTGGCGACGTGGGGATGAGGGTGGTACTGGGAGTGGACGGAGGGTCCAGGGCCAGCTCTGGTTTAGCTGCAAGACAGAAGGCAGCAGAAGGTGAGGACGCAGCATGAGAAGAGAGCCAGACTGGGGCTCCAGGACATCCCCTCCCACCAGAGTGAGCGGCCAGCACAAGGAAGCCTTGCAGGGAGATGCGGACTTACTCCTGCTGCCGCCTCCTGGTTCTCAGGGCAGAGGGTCCGGGCCCAACAGCCCCAGGGAGGTGCTGCAGGGACTGGCCAAGCCTGGGGAGTAGGGTGGGGCTGGAATGAAGGTTCCAGCCTTCGTTTCTTTGCAAATCAAGCCAAACAGCGAAGGGGCAGGGGGCTGAGTGCTGACACTCCACAGCTGATCTGGACTGTGTGGACCTACTCACAGGGACTCCCGGGACCAGGGTACCCGGTGTTACAGAGACAGAGATACAGGCCCAGGAAACTGCAGGGTTTGTCAGTAGAATGAGGCACAGCATCCAGGCAAGGCAGGGCTGGCGAGAGGTTTGACGTGATCACCAAATGTGGCAATCCGTGATCCCTCCCCATGCTGGCACAGAGCTTGTCATGTGCTCACAGACAGTCCCTGCGCTGTTAAGGAGGATGAAAGGCCCAGGGAAGGAGAGCAGTCAATGGGAGCAGAGGGAAACTTTCCCATAGTTGGGACCCTCCTTCCAGATTGTGTTAGGGTATCCCTGTTTTGCGAACAGGGGCTGCTAACAGGGAGTTTCACAAGGGAGTTCTCCAGGTGAAGGAGGAGCAATACAGCACCCTTTTGGGCGGACAGGGAGCTGCAGACGGGAGTTTGACAGAGGGAGGCTTACGATGGTTAGGAAGACCCGCAACACCTGTGCCAGCACTGCTTCTGTCTCCTCCACCTGCGCCTGTAGCCAGACAGAGCGCCTGAGCATGGATGCTTCTACCCAGATCCTGGTGTGGTTTTGCAGAGACTGTAACTTGCAATTTCCACTTACTGATATCCAGGCTGGGGGGACCATCCAATGTGAAAGGTGCCTGCTGGTGGAATCTCTCAGGCAGCAGGTGGGAGAGCTACAGGAGGAGGTGGCTAGGTTGAGAAGCATCCGAATCCACGAGCAATTCCTGGACAGTGTCCATGTGGAGACAGCTGAGGTAGCTGTCCCAGTACACAGGACTGCTGATACACCACTGGTGGAGGAGGAGATGGCTCAGGGTGGACACTGGCAGCTGGTTACTTCTGGCAGCAGGCAGTGCTCCACCTCTGCTCCGAACCCTCCCGCTGTGGTAATAGGTAACCGTTATGCTCTTCTTGATACAGGAAAGAAGGCATCACCCCCTACAGTAAAGGAGGAGAAGCCTCGTACCCCTAAGGCTGGGAGGTCTGCTGCCACCACTGCGAATAGGAAACGTAGGGTAGTGGTGGTCGGAGACTCTCTGCTGAGGGGGACGGAGGCGCCCATCTGTCGCCCTGACATTTCATCTCGGGAGGTATGCTGCCTGCCGGGAGCCCGTATCCGAGACGTTACGGAGGCATTGTCGAGGATTATCCAGCCCTCTGACTACTACCCCATGCTACTCATCCATGTGGGCACAAATGATACTGCGCGGTGTGACACTGAGCGGATCAAGAGTGACTACAGGGCTCTGGGAGTACGGGTGAAGGAGTTTGGAGCACAGGTGGTATTCTCTTCGATTCTTCCTGTCAAAGGTAGGGGCCCGGGCAGAGACAGATGCATCATGGAGGTGAATGCCTGGCTGCGAAGATGGTGTCGCCAGGAGGGCTTTGGCTTCCTAGACCACGGGATGCTATTTGAGGAAGGACTGCTAGGCAGAGATGGCGTTCACCTTTCGAGGAGGGGAAAGACCCTATTTGGACACAGACTGGCTAACCTAGTGAGGAGGGCTTTAAACTAGGTTCGACGGGGACAGGTGAGCAAAGCCCGCAGGTAAGTGGGGAACATGGAGACCTGGGAGATGGGTCGGAAACGAGAGGGAGTGTGGGCTATATTGGCAGAGAGAAAGGAGGGTCAGGACAAAACTGGGAGGAAAGATCAAACCAGTATCTTAGATGCCTATATACAAATGCGAGAAGTATGGGTAATAAGCAGGAAGAACTGGAAGTGCTAATAAATAAATACAACTATGACATTGTTGGCATCACTGAAACTTGGTGGGATAATACACATGATTGGAATGTTGGTGTGGATGGGTACAGCTTGCTCAGGAAGGATAGACAGGGGAAAAAGGGAGGAGGTGTTGCCTTATATATTAAAAATGTACACACTTGGACTGAGGTAGAGATGGACATAGGAGATGGAAGTGTTGAGAGTCTCTGGGTTATGCTAAAAGGGGTAAAAAAGGGTGATGTCATGCTAGGAGTCTACTACAGGCCACCTAACCAGGTGGAAGAGGTGGATGAGGCTTTTTTTTAAACAACTAACAAAATCATCCAAAGCCCAAGATTTGGTGGTGATGGGGGACTTCAACTATCCGGATATATGTTGGGAAAATAACACAGCGGGGCACAGACTATCCAACAAATTCTTGGACTGCATTGCAGACAACTTTTTATTTCAGAAGGTTGAAAAAGCTACTAGAGGGGAAGCTGTTCTAGACTTGATTTTAACAAATAGGGAGGAACTCGTTGAGAATTTGAAAGTAGAAGGCAGCTTGGGTAAAAGTGATCATGAAATCATAGAGTTTGCAATTCTAAGGAAGGGTAGAAGGGAGAACAGCAAAATAGAGACAATGGATTTCAGGAAGGCGGATTTTGGTAAGCTCAGAGAGCTGATAGGTAAGGTCCCATGGGAATCAAGACTGAGGGGAAAAACAACTGAGGAGAGTTGGCAGTTTTTCAAAGGGACACTATTAAGGGCCCAAAAGCAAGCTATTCCGCTGGTTAGGAAAGATAGAAAATGTGGCAAAAGACCACCTTGGCTTAACCACGAGATCTTGCAAGATCTAAAAAATAAAAAGGAGTCATATAAAAAATGGAAACTAGGACAGATTACAAAGGATGAATATAGGCAAACAACACAGGAATGCAGGGGCAAGATTAGAAAGGCAAAGGCACAAAATGAGCTCAAACTAGCTACGGGAATAAAGGGGAACAAGAAGACTTTTTATCAATACATTAGAAGCAAGAGGAAGACCAAAGACAGGGTAGGCCCACTGCTTAGTGAAGAGGGAGAAACAGTAACAGGAAACTTGGAAATGGCAGAGATGCTTAATGACTTCTTTGTTTCGGTCTTCACCGAGAAGTCTGAAGGAATGCCTAACATAGTGAATGCTAATGGGAAGGGGGTAGGTTTAGCAGATAAAATAAAAAAAGAACAAGTTAAAAATCACTTAGAAAAGTTAGATGCCTGCAAGTCACCAGGGCCTGATGAAATGCATCCTAGAATACTCAAGGAGCTAATAGAGGAGGTATCTGAGCCTCTAGCTATTATCTTTGGAAAATCATGGGAGACGGGAGAGATTCCAGAAGACTGGAAAAGGGCAAATATAGTGCCCATCTATAAAAAGGGAAATAAAATCAACCCAGGAAACTACAGACCAGTTAGTTTAACTTCTGTGCCAGGGAAGATAATGGAGCAAGTAATTAAGGAAATCATCTGCAAACACTTGGAAGGTGGTAAGGTGATAGGGAACAGCCAGCATGGATTTGTAAAGAACAAATCATGTCAAACCAATCTGATAGCTTTCTTCGATAGGATAACGAGTCTTGTGGATAAGGGAGAAGCTGTGGATGTGGTATACCTAGTCTTTAGTAAGGCATTTGATACGGTCTCGCATGATATTCTTATCGACAAACTAGTCAAATACAATTTAGATGGGGCTACTATAAGGTGGGTGCATAACTGGCTGGATAACCGTACTCAGAGAGTTGTTATTAATGGTTCCCAATCCTGCTGGAAAGGCATAACGAGTGGGGTTCCGCAGGGGTCTGTTTTGGGACCGGCTCTGTTCAATATCTTCATTAACGACTTAGATATTGACATAGAAAGTACGCTTATTAAGTTTGCGGATGATACCAAACTGGGAGGGATTGCAACTGCTTTGGAGGACAGGGTCATAATTCAAAATGATCTGGACAAATTGGAGAAATGGTCTGAGTTAAACAGGATGAAGTTTAACAAAGACAAATGCAAAGTGCTCCACTTAGGAAGAAAAAATCAGTTTCACACATACAGAATGGGAAGAGACTGTCTAGGAAGGAGTACGGCAGAAAGGGATCTAGGGATTATAGTGGACCACAAGCTAAATATGAGTCAACAGTGTGATGCTGTTGCAAAAAAAGCAAACATGATTCTGGGATGTATTAACAGGTGTGTTGTGAGCAAGACACGAGAAGTCATTCTTCCGCTCTACTCTGCTCTGGTTAGGCCTCAGCTGGAGTATTGTGTCCAGTTCTGGGCACCGCATTTCAAGAAAGATGTGGAGAAATTGGAAAGGGTCCAGAGAAGAGCAACAAGAATGATTAAAAGTCTTGAGAACATGACCTATGAAGGAAGGCTGAAAGAATTGGGTTTGTTTAGTTTGGAAAAGAGAAGACTGAGAGGGGACATGATAGCAGTTTTCAGGTATCTAAAAGGGTGTCATAAGGAGGAGGGAGAAAACTTGTTCACCTTAGCCTCTGAGGATAGAACAAGAAGCAATGGGCTTAAACTGCAGCAAGGGAGGTCTAGGTTGGACATTAGGAAAAAGTTCCTAACTGTCAGGGTGGTTAAACACTGGAATAAATTGCCTAGGGAGGTTGTGGAATCTCCATCTCTGGAGATATTTAAGAGTAGGTTAGATAAATGTCTATCAGGGATGGTCTAGACAGTATTTGGTCCTGCCATGCGGGCAGGGGATTGGACTCGATGACCTCTCGAGGTCCCTTCCAGTCCTAGAATCTATGAATCTATGAATCCTTTCACACTGAGGTTACCTCTGCGGGGCAGGGAACTCCAGTCACTAGGAAAAGGCAGGTGTTAGTAATGGGAGATTCGATCATTAGGAACATAGATAGCTGGGTTTGTGATGACCGGGATGTCGGAGAAAAACACAGTTCTCACTCTTTTGGTTGGGTACAGCAAAGTCAGATACTTCATTTTCTTAAGCAATTGCGTAGAGGGAGAGAGTGCTCCACCAGGGCCCACTTAGTCCTTAGTGAAGCACAGGAGCTGGTCCAAGAGGTAACTATAACAGAACTGCTTGGAAATAGTGACCATAATATAATAACATTTAACATCCCTGTGGTGAGAAGAACATCTCAACAGCCCAACACTGTGGCATTTAATTTCAGAAAGGGGAACTATGCAAAAATGAGGAGGTTAGTTAAACAGAAATTAAAAGGTACAGTGACTAAGGTGAAATCCCTGCAAGCTGCATGGACGCTTTTCAAAGACACCATAATAGAGGCCCAACTTAAATGTATACTCCAAATTAAAAAACACAGTAAAAGAACTAAAAAAGAGCCACCGTGGCTTAACAACCATGTAAAGAAGCAGTGAGAGATAAAAAGGCATCTTTTAAAAAGTGGAAGTCAAATCCTAGTGAGGTAAATAGAAAGGAGCATAAACACTGCCAATTAAGTGTAAAAATGTAATAAGAAAAGCCAAAGAGGAGTTTGAAGAACGGCTAGCCAAAAACTCAAAAGGTAATAACAAAATGTTTTTTAAGTACATCAGAAGTAGGAAGCCTGCTAAACAACCAGTGGGGCCCCTGGACGATCGAGATACAAAAGGAGCACTTAAAGACAATAAAGTCATTGCAGAGAAACTAAATGGATTCTTTGCTTCAGTCTTCATGGCTGAGGATGTTAGGGAGATTCCCAAACCTGAGCTGGCTTTTGTAGGTGACAAATTTGAGGAATTGTCACAGATTGAGGTGTCACTAGAGGAGGTTTTGGAATTAATTGATAAACTCAACATTAACAAGTCACCGGGACCAGAGGGCATTCACCCAAGAGTTCTGAAAGAACTCAAATGTGAAGTTGCGGAACTATTAACTATGGTTTGTAACCTGTCCTTTAAATCGGCTTCTGTACCCAATCACTGGAAGATAGCTAATGTAACGCCAATATTTAAAAAGGGCTCTAGAGATGATCCCGGAAATTACAGACCGGTAAGTCTAACATCAGTACCGGGCAAATTAGTTGAAACAATAGTAAAGAATAAAATTGTCCGACACATAGAAGAACATAAATTGTTGGGCAAAAGTCAACATGGTTTCTGTAAAGGGAAATCGTGTCTTACTAATCTATTAGAGTTCTTTGAAGGGGTCAACAAACATGTGGACAAGGGGGATCCAGTGGACATAGTATACTTAGATATCCAGAAAGTCTTTGACAAGGTCCCTCACCAAAGGCTCTTACGTAAATTAAGTTGTCATGGGATAAGAGGGAAGATCCTTTCATGGATTGAGAACTGGTTAAAAGACAAAGGGTAGGAATAAATGGTAAATTCTCAGAATGGAGAGGGGTAACTAGTGATGTTCCCCAAGGGTCAGTCCTCAGACCAATCCTATTCAACTTATTCATGAATGATCTGGAGAAAGGGGTAAACAGTGAGGTGGCAAAGTTTGCAGATGATACTAAACTGCTCAAGATAGTTAAGTCCAAAGCAGACGGTGGAGAACGTAAAAAAGATCTCACAAAACTAAGTGATTGGGCAACAAAATGGCAAATGAAATTAATGTGGAT
Source organism: Emys orbicularis (assembly GCF_028017835.1). NCBI lineage: Eukaryota > Metazoa > Chordata > Testudines > Emydidae > Emys > Emys orbicularis. The sequence goes on from NC_088699.1 coordinate 26,399,457, forward strand.
AAATGTAAAGTAATGCACATTGGAAAAAATAACCCCAACTATACATAAAATATGATGGGGGCTAATTTAGCTACAACTAATCAGGAAAAAGATCTTGGAGTCATCATGGATAGTTCTCTGAAGACGTCCACGCAGTGTGCAGAGGCGGTCAAAAAAGCAAACAGGATGCTAGGAATCATTAAAAAGGGGATAGAGAATAAGACGGAGAATATCTTATTGCCCTTATATAAATCCATGGTACGGCCACATCTTGAATACTGCGTACAGATGTGGTCTCCTCATCTCAAAAAAGATATACTGGCATTAGAAAAGGTTCAGAGAAGGGCAACTAAAATGATTAGGGGTTTGGAACGGGTCCCATATGAGGAGAGATTATAGAGGCTAGGACTTTTCAGCTTGGAAAAGAGGAGACTAAGGGGGGATATGATAGAGGTATATAAAATCATGAGTGATGTGTAGAAAGTAAATAAGGAAAAGTTATTTACTTATTCCCATAATACAAGAACTAGGGGCCACCAAATGAAATTAATGGGCAGCAGGTTTAAACAAATAAAGGGAAGTTCTTCACACAGCGCACAGTCAACTTGTGGAACTCCTTGCCTGAGGAGGTTGTGAAGGCTAGGACTATAACAGCGTTTAAAAGAGAACTGGATAAATTCATGGAGGTTAAGTCCATTAATGGCTATTAGCCAGGATGGGTAAGGAATGGTGTCCCTAGCCTCTGTTTGTCAGAGGTTGGAGATGGATGGCAGGAGAGAGATCACTTGATCATTACCTGTTAGTTTCACTCCCTCTGGGGCACCGGGCATTGGCCACTGTCGGTAGACAGGACACTGGGCTAGATGAACTTTTGTTCTGACCCAGTATGGCCATTCTAATGTTCTTATGTCCATCAATGGCTATTAGCCAGGACGGGCAGGGGTGGTGTCTCTAGCCTCTGTTTGCCAGAAACTGGCAATGGGCGACAGGATGGATCACTTGATGGTGACCTGTTCTGCTCATTCCCTCTGGGGCACCTGGCATTGGCCACTGTTGGAAGACAAGATACTGGGCTAGATGGACCTTTGGTCTGACCCACTATGGTCACTCTTATGTTCTTTTGAATGTCTAGCCCAGACTGTGCCTGCTGAGGTATTGCAGCCATTGAGTTCCCCCTCTCTTCCAGGTGGTCACCCAGAGCTGAGGGGCCGCGGTACCTGACCTGGGGCAGGGCAGCTGCCCCCAAACTGCTCAGCATGCAGGTCCCCTGGCTCTCCCGAGAGGGCGGTCACTGTCATGGGCTCCGGGGCCAGGGCACTGCACTGGGAGGTGAACGATCCCAGGGGGTAAAAGGGCAGAGCTAACCAATCTCCCAATCTGTGTGACTAGCATTGGGCCCAGGGTTCAGATCCTGCCCCACAGCCGGGCACTCACAGCACCCTATGGACAACTGCACCCATCCTGCCCTCGCCAGGGTTGCCAACGGCCTCCTCCGAGCCGAGGTGGAGTCACCCCCTGCCCTGTGCCCTTCTGGGGCTCCCTGCAGCCTCAGATACAGGTGCTGTGATCACCCGTCCTCACCTGCCTGCTGAGACACCGCTGCCCTGTTAGCACCTCACGCCCTTGGCCAGCGGCTCAAGGCTCTCACTCCCAGTGCCTCCTGCAGGCAGCGATTCCCAAACTCAAGCTCCCAGGTGACTCCTCCTACAGTTCAGCCACCATCTCAGACTCATTTCTCTGCACCCCTCCTCCTCTGCCAGGCCTCCTGCTCCCCCCCAGCTCTCTCCTGCCCTGGATGCTTCCTCCGCATCATGGCAGCCTGTGGATCAGCAGGTGAGGGAAAGAGCATCGCTGGCATGAAGAGAGGAGGCTAGGTGCCTGCAGCAACGCAGTGCCATGGAGAGTGGCATCGAATGAGATGAGTAATGATCCCAAAGAGGGGGCGCTACCAGCCCGTGCCCAGATATCAGCTCCCCTTCCCCTCTCTAGAACGCAGGGTCAGCCCATCTGCCACCGCGGGTGGGGGGGGGAAGACATCCTCCTGCCCAACAGCCTGGTACCAGCTTCCCACTCCAGCTGAATGAAGCCAGCTGGCCAGATGGGGGCAGTCCGATGCCCTCAGCCAGCGGCAAACGGCAACCCCTCCAAAGCAATCCCCCACCCTGTTACCTGCAGTCAGGAGCTGGGTCAGGCAGGGGTTGGGCACAGCCACACGAGTGGGCACAGGGAGTCCCATGGGTCTCTTTGTCTTGGGGCTGGCTGGCTTCACCATTGGCCTGCTGCCCCCAGGCGGCGACTGCTCTTTAGGGGTGGCAAACCTGGGGCCGCTCAGCATCACTGGGGGCAGGGTCTGGGCACTGGACAGAGCAGGGTATGCTGTTGGCAGAAGGTCCACGCTGTAGCTCAAGCCTGGTGCGTGCTGGGTAAAGCACGGTGTGCAGAGTGAAGAGCCACTAATGGAACCGGAGTAATGGAATTTGGATCTCGGTGCTGAAGCCGGTGGGTTCAGGGGGTCCTGGCCCAGCAGGAAGGCTCCTGGGGGGGCTGCTGGGGTGCAGTAGGAAGGGCCGAAGGGCTCCATGCTGAGACTCTTGCTGGGGAGCCCATAATGGAGCGGGGGCTTGTGCTTGAGGTCAGAGCACAGGCCGCTGCGGGGGTCCACGGGCCGCGGGGCTGGCTGGAAATCAGGGCTGAGGAAGGAGCCAGGCAGGCTGAGCCGGGAGGAGCAGTTGCTGGTAGACTGAAAGAGACAGAGGCAGATTACAGAGCGTTTGCCCCTGGACTGCTGGATTGGACCAGGACTCAGAGGGACAGGGATAACAGACAGCAAGGGAGACGGGGACAGAGCCCGCTGCGCAGCAGCACAGGGGCCTGGCACCATTGCCTCGGTGAAGCAAACACAGAGGGCAGAGCAATCCCAGGGCCAGAGAGAAGCAGACCAGGACGTGATCCCTGCCTGGAGACCTGCTCACCTGTAGGTGGCCATTGGGCGGGATTGGGGCATCAACGTAGCTGGCAGGCAGGGCTCTGGAGGCCATCAGTGGGTCTGCATGGCTGGCAGGTGGGGCACTGCTGCTGCCATATAGGGTGTCAGCCATGGGCATGAAGCAGGGCTGCTCTTGGTAGCTCAGATGCATTTGGTTAGGCAGTGGGCGGTGGCCGGTGAAGAGATCTGCAAGGCATAGCAGAGACATGGTGACCCCCATCTCCTGAGGCAGCCCAAGCCCATGCTACTCGGCCCCCTGGGCAGGTATAAGGTTTGCCCTCACAGCACAGTCCCAGCCAGAGCACTGGGCCATCTGGCCTGACACACAACCCTGGGTTTAGCAGGCCAATGCTCAAACCACTGAGCTATCCCTCCCCGCCATGAGCCTAGGCAGTTGTGTAAGAATTGACGTGGGGGAAAATCATTCCTCCCTGCCCCCTGCAGGCAGCTCACCCCTGCACCCCAGCAAGGGGCCATTATACTCTTGTGTCAGAGCCCAGCTCCGCACGTTTAAAGCCATGCAGGCCTCCAGCCCACCTTAACCCATCTACAGTATCGTACTCCCCAGGCTCCTGCCTGCCAGAGACCAGGCCCCTTCACCTCTCCTGCCCGGGAGTAGCCCCTGATGCTGGGGGGTGGTCTCAGGGGGAGGGGCTGCTTGGCTCACTCTCCCCTTCCCAGCACCATCCCTCCATCAGTCCCCCAAAGTGCCTCCCTCCCAGGCTGCATCAGCCAGGGCTTTGCACCCTCTCCTGGCCCAGCACAGTGGAGTGGGGTGTTACCGCAGGGGAGGGGGACTCTCTGCGGGGATGCTGGGAATGGGGAAGACACTCCTTAAAGCAAGGGGCGAGGCTGGCGTGCTGGGCCAGGTCCTGCCAGATACAGCCCGGCTTGTGGCAGGGCTCCGTGCCCAGCTCCCAACCAGTCCTGGTTAGCGTGCCTGGCCCAGGTTCGGCAGCATAACCCAGACACTGCTGGGGCTCACAGTCCAGGCCAGTCAGAGACAGCTGCTGCCCCACTTGCCCAGACTGGATGAGCAGTGTGCCCACCTGCCCCATGTTCAGACAGGCACAGCGGGTTGCTCCGACAGCTGCCTGTGCCCTGGCATTCCAAGCCTCCAATAACCAGGAGTTGCAACACCTGGCCCCAGACACCCTGGGCTTTTCCGCCCATAGTGCCCCCACTGGGAGCAAGGACCAGCTGCCCTGCTTCTCACTCACCCCACAGAACTTTCTTTCCCAAATTCAGAAGCAGCCTCGCCCTTCCCTCCCCCCTGCCCATGCTGGGGGAGGCTGATGATGGCAGAGGTGGGGGCCTTCCAGAGTATCCCAGGGAGACAGGGTTTTGCTCACCAATTTTTCTGCCTCTAGCCAGGGGCAGCTCCAGGCACCAGCGCACCAAGCGCGTGCCTGGGGTGGCAAGCCGCGGGGGGCGGCCTGCCGATCGCTGTGGGGGCGGCAGTCAGGGAGCCTTCAGCGGCATGCCTGCGGGAAGTCTGCCGGTCCCGCGGTTTCGGCGGCAATTGGCAGTGGGTACGCCGAAGGCGAGGGACCGGCGGACCTCCCGCAGGCATGCCGCCAAATCTGCGTTACCAGTGGACCGCCCACAGGCGCGCTGCCGAAAGCCGCCTGACTTCCGTGCTTGGGGCGGCAAAATACATAGAGCCGCCCCTGCCTCTAGCTGAGGTGAAGGGGTGTCAGTGTCCCCTGGCTCTCCCTCGTGGGTTCTGGGGGCTCGGGGCAGTGGGGTGGGGCTAAGGAAGTTCCTAGCTCCCCATGCTCTATCGTGGCAGCAGCAATTGTGAAATGCTGGAGTTTCTGGTGCAAAGAGGAAAGAGACAGCTCCATGCAGCCCCTATACCAGGAGCCCAACCGTGCTGCACACAGGGAGAGGGACACAGGAAAACCCTCCCACACCACAGGGAGCCACCGCCTGCAGCAGGGCGGGACCCTCCTTCCCTCGCCCATCCGTCCAGCCACGGCAAGTATGGTTCTCGGGGCGAGGCCAGCCTGCAGCACGGCTGAGCCTCTCCAGGCTCCATCCTGCACCAGCCTGAGCAGAGTGGGAAGCCCCTGGAGAACAGAAGGGAGACATCACCCAGATCTGCAGCCCAGCTCCAGCCTCCAATTCCACAGGTTGGTGGGGTCAGCATGTGCGCTGTTGAGTGGAGTGTAACCAGCTCAGCCAGCCCTGGGTTCCACGTGTGTCCCCTCCCTCAACCGTGGGTCCCAGGCATGTCCCCTCCCCCAGCTCAGCCAGGCCTGGGTCCCACATGTCTCATAGACTCATAGACTCATAGACTTTAAGGTCAGAAGGGACCATTATGATCATCTAGTCTGACCTACTGCCACAGAATATCACCCACCCAAATCCCTAACCTATGCCTGAGTTACTGAAGTCCTTAAATCGTGGTTTAAAGACCTCAAGGCGCAGAGAATCCTCCAGCAAGTGATCCGTGCCCCATGCTGCAGAGGAAGGTGAAAAACCTCCAGGGCCTCTGCAAATCTGCCCTGGAGGAAAATTCCTTCCCGACCCCAAATATGGCGATCAGTTAAACCCTGAGCATGTGGGCAAGACTCACCAGCCAGCACCCAGGAAAGAATTCTCTGTAGTAACTCAGATCCCACCCCATCTAACATCCCATCACAGACCATTGGGCATATTTACCGCTAATAGTCAAAGATCAATTAATTGCCCAAATTAGGCTATCCCATCATACCATCCCCTCCATAAACTTATCAAGCTTAGTCTTGAAGCCAGATATGTCTTTTGCCCCCATCCTTGGGTCCCATGTCTGTCATCTCCCCCAGCCCTGGGTCCCATGTGTCATCTCCCCCAGCCCTGGGTCCCACGTGTCCCCTTCCCCAGCTCGGCCAGCACTGAGTCCCACACATATAATCTCCCCCAGCCCCTGGGTCCCATGTGTGTCTCCACCCCCAGCCCTGGGTCCTACGTGTGTCCCCTCCCTTAGCTTTGGGTCCCATGTGTGTCCCTTCCCGCAGCTCGGCCAACCCGGGTCCCTCATGTGCTGGGTGCCATGTTAACTCCTGCAGACATTCCCCATCACCCCGGTGAGCTTTATCCCAATGAGGCTCTTGGCCTAAGAGCGGTGCTGGGGGATCGGGCCCTGCCTAGCATGGCAGTGCCAGGCTAACACCCCGCCGGCGGTCTGGGTGGAGGTTTATTTTCATTGTAGGCTCTGAGTCCCCCATGCCCGTGCTCTAACCTTGCGTGTGGCCTGTGGCTAACCACATCCTGCAGCCTTCCCGAAACCAGGCCCCGTGACCCTGCTGCGACTCCGCTCTCCCTTCCTGTCCCCATCTCCAACCCCACTCCTTCCGCAAGCTCAGACAGGCACAGCACAAAGTGCTGGGCGGGCAGTTTTGGGCCTGCCACCTCAGTACAGGGAATGACCTTCGCCCTGTAACCCCCCCTCTCTTCTAGGGCAGTGCCCAGCACATGGGGCTCCTGGGCTTCTAATGGACCTGGCTGAGCACCTAGCCCCAGCCACTGATGAGGCTAGTGCCTCATGCCCCTTGGGAAGGGGCCCTGTGCCACACGCTGCCCCCTGGGGCCCCGTTAGAGGCAGATCAGAGGACGGAGGGCCAGGGTGGAGTTGGCCTGGGTTATGCACTGTGCAAACCAGTGTGCTGAGGACATGTGCTCAGGTCTCCGGCAGGGGTCGGGGCGCTGCAAGCCCAACAACGGGTTTGCTGGAGAGGAGGCAGCCTTGTGCTCCGTGTGAAGGCAGGCGCGCAAGGGCAGCCAGCTGCCCAGGCGGGGTTGTGCCCAGGCACAGGGCCATGTCTGACACAAGCCCATGTCTGACACAAGCCCCTGGCAGTGGGTCTCACTAAGCTCAGCCTCTCCAGAAAAGGAGGGATTTGAGGGGCCTGGGCTCCACCAGGACTGTACCTCGGTCCTACAGCCAAGTCGCTGTCCCCCTGGGAGCTGACCGTCTGCCCACCCAGCCTGGCAGAGACGCCCCTCCCCCAGGAGATTTCCTCAGCCCCTTCACACGTACACCTGCAGCTCTTCAGCACCGGGTGCCCCTGGGCAGGCTGTTGGATGTCTGCTGCTTTCCTGCTTCCCCTTCCACTGCCCCGGGAGTGCTGTTTATAGCACAGCACTGCCTAGCATGAACCCTTGGCTGGGAGCCCAACCCCCGACCTCGTGCGGGTGCTGGTCCCCAGGAGCCTGCGGCAGGGTGTTCGCCATGTGCTGGATCCAGGGATGCTGTAGTCCCCGTCACAACCCAAGCCCCAGATCTCAGCACTGCCCTGGCTCGGGAGAGCTGATTGGTTCTCTCTAGGGTTCATCTACACTGGAGTTGGAGGTGCAATTCCCAGCTCGGGTAGATGTACATGGGCTAGCTCTGATGGAGCCGGCACGCTGAGAACAGCAGCGTAGCTGTGGCAGTGCAGGCCGGCTGCCTGATGACAACCCCATCTCAGGTCCCAGGTACATGCTCAGGTGTCTAGCCGCACCGCTGCTGCTACTCTGCTAGTTGTCTCATGTTAGCTCAGTCAAAGCACCAGTCAGTGCGTGTCTGTCTGAGATGGGACTTACACCTCTCCCTGCAGCGAAGCCGTAACCTAGAGACCAGAGTCTAGCAGGGAATGCACTAAGGAATGGGGATCCCAGTAGAGCCAAGAGCTTGTTTTGACACCAGCCACCCTGGGGGAGCCCCGGCATTAACCAGCCACAGGCCAACCCCACCACTAACTGACCTTCTCAGCCTCATGTCCATTGCAAACTCGTCAGCGCAGCAGTCTCTAGGGCTCAGCTCCCAGCAGCTGCGCAGATCATTCTGGATGGGCCTCCCTGGGCTCTGACGTTTCCTCAGGCTGAGGCCATCTGGGGAGTGAGCCCTGTGGTGCTGCCTCAGAAAACACTTCTCTTCTTTACGGAGCTGGTAACCCCGGAGGCCCCACTTTCACCTTTGTAAAGTCGCCTCCTTTAGGGACACTCTGGTGGGTGCAGGGGCCCAGGGAGAAGAGAGGAGAGACCCAGCTCTGCTCTGCCCACAGTGGGTGTTCAAGGCAGCCATTCTGCACCCACTTTGCACAGGTATGAGTAACTCACTGCAGGGCAGGGCAGAGTCAGGAGCCCAGCCCCTGCCTGTGCCACTCAGCCATGGTCGTGGGGTCGTGGGGGAGGTGTTGGGGTGGGCGTCTTGGGTTACTCGGTGCAGTATTCCAGGATCTCAGCCATACAAAGTGCGAAGCCCCACAATCACGCACAGAGACGGCAAAGCCAGCCTCCCCCATCTGGTCTTCCTTGGCAGAGGGGCTGGGCTGTTCCCATGGCCAAGGGAATGAGCTGCCGGCACAGCAGGGGGTTTTGTGTATTTTAGGCATTTCCCTGGTGCTCAATTCGATTCCTCAGAGGAGCTCTCCAAGTGCACGACAGCGACAGGCAGCAAGCCCTGCCCAATTGCTTCTCAGTGCAGAGACTGTATGTGCCCCCCTATCCTCTCCCCAGACCCCTCTGTCCCAGTCATGCCTCCCCTCCTCCCCTAGCACATGGTCCTGGGCACTGGCTGCTGCGTCCCACTGAGACACCCTGGGCTGGTGAAGGTAACCATGGTGGGCTGGAGTTCTAGCTTAGAGCAGGAGCTCATGCTGACAGCCCAATACCTGAGCTCCCAAACCCTTTGCCCCAGTGGCAAGAGTACTGGGGCTGTCCTCAGTAGAGTCCCGGGGGGCGGTACAGCTCCTTCTTGTGTCTTTTCCACCCTCCCCAGCTTCCAACTCAAAGCCCCTTCAGTGCCATCTCTGGGCTTTAACCCCCTCCCCCCCAGTCCGTGGAGAAGGGAGGGGCTGTCCTTCGGGACAGCCGGGGTAGCCCAGCCCCGCAACAAGTCCCAAGAGCAAAGAGCAGGGTCCTACCTGAAGAAGGATGCAGGCAGCGGTCAGACACCAGGCCCAGCTGCTCCCCTGGCTCTGCCATTAGGACTTCTCCATCTGACTCAGACCCCTCTCCCACACACCCTAAGGGCACGGGGTGGTTCCTCATTCCGGACTGGCTTCTGCTCCTTGACTGACAGGCACACGGCGCTGTGACAGGGCCCAGGCTTATCCTCGACTCAGGCTTTGGGTCTCCCTCTTGGGCTTTGCTTGTTTTATTCCGCTGCCTGACGCTTGCGATGGGGCCAACAACCCCCTAGGCCCACCTCACTCTCCCCACAGCCCACACTCTGCGCATTTCGGTCTCCCAGCACTTCCAGAGCAGCTCAGCTCCCACTTAGTCCGCTCAGCCAAGCGGCCAGATTGTCAAAAGCAGTGGGCACCCAGCAGCTCCAGTTGAGAACAGCGCTGAGCACCTGGAAGTCTGGCTCCAGCAGCCTTCCTGGCAATGGGGGTGTTGCGATGTCCCCTATCCCCAGCAGCCCCCCAACACACACCTCTGCGCACCCCACTACACACACACACACACGCACACACGCACTCACATTTCAGGTTTTTCCAGGGGCTGTGATCCTGGATTATAACGTTTTGGGGGAAAGGGATGCGTCATTCCCTTGCACTGGGTAGAGTCCTGGCTCTGAACAATTCTCTTCCTATTTGCATGCAGCGAGCTCCCGCACTACACCTTTGCCTCTCCCTCCATCCCAGGCCTAGGAGCACTGGCCAGGCGGGCGCTGGGCCTTTGGTGCCCACTAGAAATACAGCTTAAGCCAGCCAGCCCCTCCCAGCAGGAGGGTATTTTCCTCTCTGGCTGTGCTCAGCAGAAATGCTACGACTTCCTACAGTCTCCGTGCAAAAGTAGCAGCAGCAGCACAAGCCCAGAGAGAGTGAGCATGAAGGGACCAAACTGAACTGCTGCTTCAGCTCAGAGCCCTTGCTGGGCTGAGTGGTCACTCCACCCGTCCAGCATGACAGGCTCTCCCCAGGAAAGACAAGAAAGGAAACATCTTGGAGAGTATCAGAGGGATAGCCATGTTAGTCTGGATCTGTAAAAAGCGACAAAGAGTCCTGTGGCACCTTATAGACATATTTATACCTGCCTCTGGAAATTTCCACTACATGCGTCTGACGAAGTGGGTATTCACCCACGAAAGCTTATGCTCCAATACGTCTGTTAGTCTATAAGGTGCCACAGGACTCTTTGTTGCATCTTGGAGAGTGTTCCGTAGAGTCGCCCCTTCCCACTCATCACTGCCCCTCAATCACATAACCTCCGTGGGGCAGCTGCAGAGAACAGGAAAGGGAGCTTGTGCTTCCCTTTTAGCAGCTGGAAATAAGAACCACCGCATTCCCAGTCTGCCCTCCCCAGCCACATGCTCCATGGACCACAGACTAGGAATGGCTGATGTAGGTCACGGTTCAGGAGTGCTGGTTGTGGGGAGCTCCTAGCAGAGCGAGTTGGAAAATAGGGAAGTGGGGGTCATGGAAAATTTTGAGTTTTCAGCCAAATATTTTGGCTAAAAACTGAAATTTTTTATTCAAACTAGTGCCATGGTGCCTTATGGGAGTTGTAGTTTGGGTGCCTTATGCTAGCCTATTTAGCTACCTCTCCCATGAAGCACCCCTTTCTCCCTCTTGGTAGGGCTGTCAAGGAAAATGCAGAAACGGCAGAAGTGCTTAATATATATTGCTGTTCTGTATTTGGGAAAAAACACAGCCAGTGTAGTCATGTCAGAGATGATGTTGAGGATGAAGATGATGATGAAATACTTTCCATTCCCATAGCAACATAAGAGTATGTTAAAGAGAAACTACTAAAGTCAGATATTTTTAAATCAGCAGGATGGGATAAATAACGTAATCCAAGAGTTTTAAAGGCACAGGCCAAGAAACTCGCTGGACCATTACTGTTGATTTTCAATAACTCTAGGAGCCTTGGGGGAAGTTCCAGAGGACAGGAAGAAAGCGAATGTTGGGCCAATACACCTCTACCCCGATATAACGCTGTCCTCGGGAGCCAAAAAATCTTACCGCATTATAGGTGAAACCGCATTATATTGAACTTGCTTTGATCCACTGGAGCGCGCAGCCCCGCCGCCCCAGAGCGCTGCTTTACCGCGTTATATCCGAATTTGTGTTATATCAGGTCGCGTTATATCGGGGTAGAGGTGTATTTCAAAATGATAAACGGGATGATCTAGGTAATTACAGGCCTCTCAGTCTGACATCAATTCTGGGCAACATAATAGAATAGCTGATCTGGGACTCGATTAATATACAAGTAAATGAGGGTGATATAATTAATGCCAATCAGCACGGGTTTATGGAAAATAGCTCCCATCAAACTAATGACATCTTTTGATGAGATGACAAGTTTGGTTGATAAAAGTAATAGTGTTGATGTAGAATCATAGAATATCAGGGTTGGAAGGGACCTCAGGAGGTCATATAGTCCAACCCCCTGCTCAAAGCAGGACCAATCCCCAACTAAATCATCCCAGCCAGGGCTTTGTCAAGCCTGACCTTAAAAACCTCTAAGGAAGGAGATTCCACCACCTCCCTAGGTAACCCATTCCAGTGCTTCACCACCCTCCTAGTGAAAAAGTTTTCCCTAATATCTAACCTAAACTTCCCCCACTGCAACTTGAGACTATTACTCCTTGTTCTGTCATTTGGTACCACTGAGAACAGTCTAGATCCATCCTCTTTGGAACCCCCTTTCAGGTAGTTGAAAGCAGCTATCAAATCCCTCCTCTTTCTTCTCTTCTGCAGACTGAACAATCCCAATTCCCTCAGCCTCTCCTCATAAGTCATGTGCTCCAGCGCCCTAATCATTTTTGTTGCCCTCCACTGGACTCTTTCCAATTTTTCCACATCCTTCTTGTAGTGTGGGGCCCAAAACTGGACACAGTACTCCAGATGAGGCCTCAACAATGCCGAATAGAGGGGAATGATCACGTCCCTCGATCTGCTGGAAATGCCCCTACTTATACAGCCCAAAATGCTGTTAGCCTTCTTGGTAACAAGGGCACACTGTCGACTCATATCCAGCTTCTCATCCACTGTAACCCCTAGGTCCTTTTCTGCAGAACTGCTGCCTAGCCATTCGGTCCCTAGTCTGTAGCAGTGCATGGGATTCTTCTGTCCTAAGTGCAGGACTCTGCACTTGTCCTTGTTAAACCTCATCAGATTTCTTTTGGCCCAATCCTCTAATTTGTCTAGGTCCCTCTGTATCCTATCCCTAACCTCCAGCATATCTACCACTCCTTCCAGTTTAGTGTCATCTGCAAACTTGCTGAGGGTGCAGTCTACACCATCCTCCAGATCATTAATTAAGATATTGAACAAAACTGGCCCCAGGACCGACCCTTGGGGCACTCCGCTTGATGTAATATCCTTAGGGTCCTGTAAGGTGTTTGACTTGGAACTGCAAAGCATTTTGATTAAAAAATTAGAATATACAAAATTAACATGGCACACATTAAATGGATTAAAAACTGGCTAACTGATAGGGCTCAAAATGTAAATGTAAATGGGAAATCACCATCAAGCAGGTGTGTTTCCAGTGGGGTCCCGCAGGGACTGGTTCTTGGCCCTACACTATTTAACAGTTTTGTCAGTGACATGGAAGAAAACAAAATAATCCCTGATGAATTTTGCAGACAACACAAAGATAGAGGGGACGGTAAACAATGAAGAGGACAGGTCACCGATATGCAGTGATTTGGATCACTTGGTAAGCTGAATGCAGCAAACAATATGCAATTTAACTTGGCCAAATGTAAAGTCATACATCTAGGACCCCAGAATGTAGGCCATACTTTACAGGACAGGAGACTCTGAGAAGCAGTGACTCAGAAAAAGATGTGGGGGTCATGGTGGACAATCAGCTGAAGATGAGCTCCCAGTGCGCTGTGGCCAAAAGGGCTAATGTGATCCTGGGATGTACAAACAGGGGCATCTCGAGTATGAGTAGAGAGGTGATTTTACCTCTGCATTTGGCAGTGGTGGAATACTGTGTCCAGTTCTGACATCTACCACTCAAGAAGGATGTTGATAATTTGGAGAGGGTTCAGAGAAGAGCCATGAAAATGATTAAAGGTTTGGAAAACCTGCCTTCATTCAAGGAGTTTAATCTATCGACCATAGTTTTTAGGTACTTCTATGGGGAATAAAAGTTTGCTAGTGAGTTCTCCAATCTAGCAGACAAAGGCAGAACAAGATCAAATGACTGGAGGTGGAAGCTAGACAAATTCAGTCTAGACATAAAGTGCAAATGTTTAATAATGAGGGTAATTAACCTTTGGAACAATTTACCAGGGGTCATGGTGGATTCTCGAGCACTCACAATTGTTACATCTGGGATGTTTTTCTAAAAGCTCTGCTCTAGTTCAAACAGGAATTAATTCAGGGCAGGTCTCTGGCCTGTGTTATACAGGTCAGATCCCAGGGATCCCTTCTGGCCTTCTAATCTAGGAATCTCAGGTTCCCTGCCTATGGTGCAGCGTGAGCAATGGGGTCAGAATGGAAGTGTGAGGCATGCACACGACAATTCCCATGAGGCACCATGGCGCCATGTGTAACAGAGGTAATTCTGTTTCTCAGTGACGTGGGAATTTTCCATGGAAAGCAGACAGTCTTCAGGAGCATTCTGCTGAAAACCCGATTTTTCATCGAAAAACAATTTCAGCAGAAAATTTCCCACTAGCCCTAGCTCCTGGCTGCAGGAGCACTGGCCGTGGGGAGCTTCCAGCTGCTCCAGTCCTGACCTTTCCCCCCAGGGGGTGCTGTAGGAAATGAATTAGGGGGTGCTGGCCAGAGGTGGGGCATCCCCAGTGTCTCCAGCAAGCGGGGCTGCAGGAAGTGGTGTAAGAGTGCAGAATCTGCATTCACTTCCTCCATGTCTGGCTCGTCCAGAGGGCGGCCCAGGAATGCACCTACAGGCTGTGCTAACGTCTGCCGTCCCAGCCTAGCTTTCTGCCAGCATCTGGTCTTGCATCAGCCAGCAGCCAAATGATGCAAGGTCACTTGTTTCCTCCCAAGGAGGAAAGTGGGAAGTGGATACTGGCAGTGGAGCTCCAGGAGGCCCAGGCCAACCAGCCTCCGCAAAGGTCAGCCCTGAGCCCACATGAAGCTGCAGGCACAAGAGCTGTGGTGATGCCCAGGCCATTCCACTAGGACAGGACTCCCAGCCACCCCTGGTTTGCGAGATACGGTGCAGCCAAAGTGACTGGCCCTCTACATAGCTCCTTACCGACCTCTGCTGAGCTCAGCAGGTTGTGCTGGCTGGGCACCTTCCACGTTCACAGCTAGGGCACTCCCCTCAGCTGAAGCCCAAAGCTGCAGGTTGGTTTGGGGACAGGTTGGGCCCATCAAAGGCAAGGGGCCATGCTGGAGCCTTGGGTGGGGCTGCCCCACGGCCAAAAAAAGTACAGAGGGGCCTGAGCTGTATCTCTCATTTGTGTTCCTCCCTTGGCTCCCTGCCCCTCTCCTCAGTGCTGCTCAGCATCTCGCTCCAGCTCGGTTTGCAGTGCTGTGAGCAGGCGTCTCTGCTCTCCCTGACCAGTCTCTAGAGCTGGGTTTCCTTTAGCCCAACTTTCATGGTTTGACTCTGTCCCGATTCCCCCCTGCAAACTCTTTCCTGCATTTTCTCACCCCCCCACACTCTCTTAGCCTCCTCCGCATGACTCCTATCCCCTAGAAGCTCTTGCACCCCTGCTCTCAGGTTGGGCTGTTCCCCTTTGCAGAGCTGGTGGCGCAAGCATCTTGGGGCAGGGTCCACCATTTACTATTGCCCCATAGCCCAGTGGCCCAGTCTGGCCTCACCGTCCCTCCCTCTGGGGCAGAGTTGGGGGCTGAGCTGCTGGAGCGTGATGGAGAAGCCCAGCACCTAGTGGATGCGCCCCCTCCCCTTCCTTCTCCCTCCCTTGCACAGGTGGCCCATGACCCGCCTGCAAGCCCAACCCCCAGATGAGGAGGCTGGTTCCATGAGCAGCACTGGGAGGACGGCATTGCCCAGGGGACGCAGGAACAGCCCCCTGCGGGGTCAGCTACCATACGCATTAAGTCACCGCCCTCCCCTGGCAGCAAATCACTGCCCGGCCCCATCAGGACCTGATACCCTGGGGGCCACCATCAGGACCCCACTTCCTTTCCTCTCAGCTGCAAGGGGCAGCTGTCACAGGGCTGCACCTCTGTCCGGGCCCTGAGCCATGCATGGTGACCGGGAGTTCCCTGAGGGTCCTGCTGGGGGGACCCAGCCCCCATACAGCCAGACGTAGGCTGTTTCAATGGCCCAGGGGTGCAGGGGCAGACAGGGGAGTTACAGGGGCAACGAGGGGACCCCTCCGAAAGCTCCCTCCCATCCCCCCCAGGCTCCTTCCCCCATCCCGCCCCCAGCCCTGGCAGCACAGCAGAAAGCTGCTCGCCCCCTAGAGATTTCCTCTTTCTTGCGGGGAGAGTTTTCCTTCCTCTGTCTGCAGCCAAACCCCCTTGTGGTTTCACATTCCTGTAAAGAGAGCTACATTTGGAGAAATTCATTTCCCCAGGACCTGGCCTCCTGCCCTCCAGCCCCAGCGCAGCTCGGCTCCCCAGGACCGGCTGTATAATCCGTCCTTGTTCTGTTTGCAACTCCCCCCAGCTTAGTACCATTGGGTTGTTTCACCACAGTGCCACTGCTTCCCCTCCTTCAGCTCACTGGTGTGAAATCCCAGGGGCCCCGCAGATCCCTGTTCAGCTCTACCCACTGCCATTTGTCAGCCCCCTCTGTTGCCAGGCCAGGGGACAGCACTCAGCTCCAGCCCACTGTGGCTAAGCTCTCTGAGGCAGTGGGGAGATGGGCCACGCGTCCCCATCCCCGCTGCACAAATCCAGCTTTCGCAAACAGCTGGTCCTCTGCCAGGGCTGGCTCCTACCTGAGATTTCCATAAAATCATCGAGATTTGGCTGCAGTGGGGTCAGGCCTGGCTGGATCATGTCGGCGTTCCCAGTGTAGGCTGCAAAAGGGCAGAACAAGCCCATCAGTTCCCCCTTCCCTGGTCCCTGATTCCTGCTCCCCATAGTCCTTCACTTGTGCCCTACATTCCCTGGCTCACTGTTGCCAGCTTGTTAGCCCTCAAGTAGCCTCCTGCCCTGCCTCTCTGCCTCTGCCCCATTATCGGGCTCTCCTGGGAGACCATTCGCCTCATGGCCTTGCAGAGAATGTGCCACTAGCCAGTAGAAGGGGGGCAGCTGAGAACTCATCTGCTCCAGCGCTAATACTGGGCAGCCCCCCTCCCCCCAGAATCCTCTGCTGTTCCCCCCATGGCCTGAAGCCTCCATCATCTGCACAAGCGATGGGAGGCATTTCCCTGCCCTGGGGGCTGGATCCCCTCTTCCTGCTGGTTGGGGGAGCCAGAAGCCCAGGAGGGGGTGTTGCATTCTGGTGGGAGATTCTCCTTCCCTCAGGCAGGAGGGGAGGGCTGAGATGTCAGGGCCCCTGGAGCAGGAGGGAGAGAACCTGTCCTGCACAGGCCAGGGAGGGCTCAGCCAGGCAGAAGGATGTGGCAGGGGAGAACTGCCCTGGAAGGGGAGATATTAACAATAAACTCCAGCCCCTATCCAACACCTTTCAGCCATGGGTCTCAGCACATCTGAAAAGGAGGCCAGTGTCATTATACCCATTTTATAGATGGGAAAACCGAGGCATGAGAAGGGATGTGACTTGTCCAAGGTCACCCAGTGTAGAGGCGAGAATAGCACCCAGGGCTCCTGAGTCCCAGCCCAGTGTGCCAGCCTCTAGGCCACGCTGCCTCCCTACAGGGCCAGTAGTGACTTTGCTCCCTCCATTGTAAAGCACTGGCAGCTTGAAGCCCTCCCTGGGACTCTGCCCCACTGGGGCTCTTACAACAGCTGCTAGGGAACACTCCTGTCTCAGCCCCACCTCTCCCACTGACCTCCTGAGACACGCCCATGGCCCTGGCCACTGGGGGAGAGGGGGGCTACCAAAGAGGCTATCAATCAGCATGTTAGCCTGCTCCCACTCCAGGCTTTACACTGCGCCCACTTTCAGCAGGGCATGGCATTCTCCGCCTGTCATTCTAGCTTGCTGTGCAGTGGTACACAACGGCCACATTTCACCCCAGAGGGGGCTGCATGTCCGTGGTGACTGAGTGGAGCCCTGAGGTCCCCTGGCAGGAAGGTGCTCTGGAAGTGTATGTTGTTATTATTAGCGCTGGGCCATTGCTCCTGGGACTAGCACCCTGTATCGTTTACTCCACTGCACGCATGGGAAGTGCTGCCGCTGCCCCTGCCCCGTCTGAATGGCTCATGGGTTGCCGGGTGGGGGCAGGGCGCTGGAGGTAAGGGCGCGGGCACTGCCTGTGGCACCTCATTAACCTGACCTTGCTGCTTTGGGAGGAGCCGCCCTGGGGCGATCGCTCTGGAGACCGGGCCTGGCTAGTGCAGGGCAGGACCAGAGTGCCTCGTTTGGGGGGGTGGGTGCTAAGAAAACGTGAAGAAGCTAATGCAACTAGGGCAAGACCCCGCCCCCCATAACCCCTCAGCCACACACCCCCCCGGTGAGGTTCATGGGTGAGAACATGGTCCTAGGAACGTACCGTCTTCTGGGAGCGTCTGGTGGGAGCAGGGGGGCTGCGTCATGGTGAAGAGTGTGTCTGAGATGTCCGAGAGGAAGCTGTCCAAGTCAAAGAGCTGCCGCCCTCCGGCCTCCTCATTCTCATCCCCCAGCAGCATGGGCACAACGCTGGAGAACAGCTGGTTGCACCATTTCTCCGATGGCTTCCACACACCCTCATCCTGCACGAGACAGTTCATCAAAGGAGCCCCCCCAGATACCTCTCCCTGGGCACCCGCCCAGCCCCTCTCCCCTGGCAGCCCCCAGCCTCTCCCGGTCCCTCTCCCCGGGCACCCGCCCAGACCCTCTCCCCTGGCAGCCCCCGGCCTCCCCTGGTCCCTCTCCCCTGGCAGCCCCCTGGTCCCTCTCCCCTGGCAGCCCCCAGCCTCCCCCGGCCCCTCTCCCCGGGCACCCGCCCAGACCCTCTCCCCTGGCAGCCCCCGGCCTCCCCTGGTCCCTCTCCCCTGGCAGCCTCCAGCCTCCCCTGGCCCCTCTCCCCGGGCACCCGCCCAGCCCCTCTCCCCTGGCAGCCCCCAGCCTCCCCCGGCCCCTCTCCCCGGGCACCCGCCCAGACCCTCTCCCCTGGCAGCCCCCGACCTTCCCTGGTCCCTCTCCCCTGGCAGCCCCCTGGTCCCTCTCCCCTGGCAGCCCCCAGCCTCCCCTGGCCCCTCTCCCCGGGCACCCGCCCAGCCCCTCTCCCCTGGCAGCCCACGGCCTCCCCTGGCCCCTCTCCCCTGGCAGCCTCTGGCCTCCCCTGGTCCCTCTCCACCGGGCAGCCCCCTCTCCTGCCCTGGGGGCTGGATCCCCTCTTCCTGCTGGTTGGGGGAGCCAGAAGCCCAGGAGGGGGTGTTGCATTCTGGTGGGAGATTCTCCTTCCCTCAGGCAGGAGGGGAGGGCTGAGATGTCAGGGCCCCTGGAGCAGGAGGGAGAGAACCTGTCCTGCACAGGCCAGGGAGGGCTCAGCCAGGCAGAAGGATGTGGCAGGGGAGAACTGCCCTGGAAGGGGAGATATTAACAATAAACTCCAGCCCCTATCCAACACCTTTCAGCCATGGATCTCAGCACATCTGAAAAGGAGGCCAGTGTCATTATACCCATTTTATAGATGGGAAAACCGAGGCATGAGAAGGGATGTGACTTGTCCAAGGTCACCCAGTGGCAGAGGCGAGAATAGCACCCAGGGCTCCTGAGTCCCAGCCCAGTGTGCCAGCCTCTAGGCCACGCTGCCTCCCTACAGGGCCAGTAGTGACTTTGCTCCCTCCATTGTAAAGCACTGGCAGCTTGAAGCCCTCCCTGGGACTCTGCCCCACTGGGGCTCTTACAACAGCTGCTAGGGAACACTCCTGTCTCAGCCCCACCTCTCCCACTGACCTCCTGAGACACGCCCATGGCCCTGGCCACTGGGGGAGAGGGGGGCTACCAAAGAGGCTATCAATCAGCATGTTAGCCTGCTCCCACTCCAGGCTTTACACTGCGCCCACTTTCAGCAGGGCATGGCATTCTCCGCCTGTCATTCTAGCTTGCTGTGCAGTGGTACACAACGGCCACATTTCACCCCAGAGGGGGCTGCATGTCCGTGGTGACTGAGTGGAGCCCTGAGGTCCCCTGGCAGGAAGGTGCTCTGGAAGTGTATGTTGTTATTATTAGCGCTGGGCCATTGCTCCTGGGACTAGCACCCTGTATCGTTTGCTCCACTGCACGCATGGGAAGTGCTGCCGCTGCCCCTGCCCCGTCTGAATGGCTCATGGGTTGCCGGGTGGGGGCAGGGCGCTGGAGGTAAGGGCGCGGGCACTGCCTGTGGCACCTCATTAACCTGACCTTGCTGCTTTGGGAGGAGCCGCCCTGGGGCGATCGCTCTGGAGACCGGGCCTGGCTAGTGCAGGGCAGGACCAGAGTGCCCCCAGCCTCCCCCGGCCCCTCTCCCCGGGCACCCGCCCAGACCCTTTCCCCTGGTCCCTCTCCCCTGGCAGCCCCCTGGTCCCTCTCCCCTGGCAGCCCCCAGCCTCCCCTGGCCCCTCTCCCCGGGCACCCGCCCAGCCCCTCTCCCCTGGCAGCCCCCGGCCTCCCCTGGCCCCTCTCCCCTGGCAGCCTCTGGCCTCCCCTGGTCCCTCTCCACCAGGCAGCCCCCTCTCCTGCTCTGACAGAGCACCTTCTCTATAGTGCTGGGTGGCTGGTGCTGGTTCCAGGTCCTCTGCCCTCACAGCCATTGCAGTCCTCAGGGAGCCTTTAATCGGGGGGTGGGGGGCTGTTAACCTCCCTGCCCTGGCCACACACAAACTCTGGCAAGGACCTTCTGCCACTCTCCATCCCATCCCCCTGCAGTTTGATCTGACACCCGTCCTTTGCTGCCTGCCCGAGAGTGCCGTGGGGTGTAGCTACGCAGGGGAACAGTTGCCCTCGCCTAGCCCAGAAATGGCTGCATGTCGCGATGGGAAATGACTCTTGTACTAGAGCCTTCCCCAGCAGGTGGGGCTGCCACGGCTCCTGTACCCCAGACCCCTCTCTGAAGAAAGTTTTCCTGGTTCATTCAAGATCACATCCCCTGTCTCAACCCAGAGAGTCTGGGATAGTCAGAGCAAAATGCATCCAGCTGGAATTTTGGGGCATTGGGGGAATCCCACCATTTCCCCTCCCTTGCCTTAGTGAAGCCATCCAATGTGTGGGTCTGGCCAGCCACTGCCCTCCTGGAGGCAGCTGGGCTGCAGGGTGGGACGGGACAATCTGGACCTGCAGAGCTGGTTGCAGCGCCCTCCGGACCCAGAGGAATCAGTGCTGGAGTGAGGGTCACTCGACATTCGCCTGACTCCAGACACAGAAGGGCCCAAACTCAAACCACAGGGCCAAGTCCAGGAGATCTTGCAGCTCAGGCCCAGCTCTCATCCAACCATGGCAGCAAATGGAACAATATCACTCCTCTCCCCGCCCCCCAGCCTACAAACATACAGTCTGTCCGGCCTCTCCCGACCACATTTACAGACAAGGAGCAGCCCCTCTGACCCACAGCCAGCCAGTCTGGGGAACATAATTAGCCCATGTGTAGGGCTGTACGTCTGCATTTACCAACACAAGTCTCCTTTCATCCTCACAGCCCCACTTACAGATGGGGACGTGGCAGCCCAGGGAGGACACTTGTTGAATGCCACTGTGTCTCCCAGTCACACACTCAGGCCTCCAGCTCTCTCTGAGCCTGGCCTGAATCCCCTCTTTTGGGGGACACGATGGGGGTCTGCCATAGTTCTACCATTTCTCGCTCCAGCTCCCAGACCTGGCAGGTTTGTACAGCCAGCTGAGGGACGTCTCTTCCCTGCTTGTGGTGGCAAGGACGCCATGCTTGGAGACGCAGGGTGGAGCTGGGGGCAGGATGGCTGGAGTCTGGAACTGGACTCTTCTCTCCATTTCAGATCCCATTTCTTGGAGCTGAATTCAGCCCAGGCGGTGAAGCAGTGCTCCAGCTGGGTCCCGGGGGGCATGCTGGCCCCTGGGCGCTGGCCAGGCTTCAAACCATTCCCAAAGGCAGCTCTGAAGCTGCAGAAATGCTTCCCCTGCCAGCACCCCTGTGCTGTGTAGGGGGCTTAGCCGATCAAGCCAGCTCAGTGGTTTTAACCAAATGAATATTTACCTGCCCAGGACTTTATTTAACCCTTCATTGCCAGGAATCCTGTTAATTTCATACATTCCAACTCGGAAGATGAGGCGCCAGCATCTCCAGCCCCAAGAACTCCAAAGAGTTGGGTCCCAAAAAATCATGAGACTGGCTTAAAAGCCAGGAGTCCTTTAGAAAAGACCACTGCATTCAGGGCATGTGGTACCTGCCTTCTGGGATCTGAGCCTTCTGGAGGCACTTTCCGGCGTTTTCACACAGCCATGAGGGCTAGAAACTTACTTTTTAAAAGACACCAAGGCTGAGATGCTAGTGTAATCACCAGATTCCAGCAGCTGGGGCTTTAAGAAAACACCAAGTATCACAAGACAAGTGATCAAACCATGGGAGTTGGCAATGCTGGGGATCCGGAGCGAGTGCCACTCCTCCCACCACTTCCTCCTGCAGAAGGCCGTCCCTCACCCCTTTAGGGCACTCACCTGCTTCGGGCTGGAGATCTCACCCTCCCGGCTGGACTTTCGAAGCTGCACGAAAAACATGGCTTGTCAGCCCCTCCTCCTGATGGGGGAGCCAGGCTGGGGCGAGGTTGGCAGTGCACCCCAAGCAGCCAACAAGGGAGGTGAACAAGGGCACCATGGCTCTTCCCTTTGGGCAGGGCTGATGAGACTGCAGTGGTCTCCAGCCCAGGGGTGGGGTGCCCTGGGAGAGGGCAGTGCTGTAGGGTGGTATCTGGACCCTGGCACCCCAAAGTAGACACTCTGGCCACCCTCAGCATGGATAACCTCCCATTATTGGCCAGGACCATGACCCCACACACTGGCCAAGTGGCAGTGGCATTTTTATTTGTATTTATTTTATAAAGGCTCTGATCCTCCCTCCGCCAAACCCCAGCAGGATCATGAGAGGGCTGCCCGGGGAATAGAGGGGATATCACAGACGCCTGGCAGCGCCCTCCCCTTGTCTTGCTGGAACGCTGGCTCCAGTAGGTAAGCAGCAGGGAATGAGAGATCCTTCCCCCGGGAGAGCAGCTGCTCTTCCTGGTTTACGCAGCCAGCCACTGCAACACTTCAAAATGGGAGATTCTGGAGAGAGGTCACGTGCCAGGAACCTAAGACAACCACTAGGTGCCATCACCGCCCTGCCTGGTGCCAGCAGATTTCTGCAGAACCCTTTGGTTGCTGATTTTTCCTCCTTCACTCTGTCCCAGGTCACCTGCTCCTGGGGTGGCTGATGGGGGCAACGAGGCCCATCAGCGCCCAGCGAAGCGCAGCCCCGGGGATCCCGCTGTGGGTAGCCTGGCAAAGTGCAGCCCTGGGGATCCCGCTGCGGGCAAGCCAGGCCATGTGAGGTCTGGGGAGTGAGTTGTGCCAGGCTGCTGAGACCTGAGGCCTGCCCCCTATCAGAAACAAGGGGGCATCTGCAATCCGCCCTACACAGCGACAGGTGCAGCCCTCAGCCTCCCAACAAGCTGCCACCACTGTCTGTCAGGGGCCAGCTCAGGATCTGTGCATGTCAAGCATGCCCAGTGCTACAGTGTCTGGGCCCCGCCACCCACGAGTGCCCCGCTCTGGCCTCACAGCCCCAAAGCAATGAGCACCGCGGGAAAGGGAGATGCTGACCCGCTTCTTGTAGTAAATCCTCCACTTGTGATACTCCTTCATCACCACCTCGATACGTCGCTTCCAGTAGTTCCCCTCCAACACGACAGCCTAGCAAGGACACAGCCAGCACATAGGTCACGGGCACCCTCAGCAAGCACCTGGGTGTTAGCTCCCGCCACAACCAGTGCTCCTCCCCCATCCCCACAGCACCCCCTGCTGGGAGAGGCTGGGCTGGTGTAGCTGGGAGCTCCCCCCACAGCCAGCGCTCCTCCCCCACCTCCCCACAGCTGGGGGAAGCTGGGCTGGTGTAGCTGGGAGCTCCCCCCACAGCCAGCGATCCTCCCCCACCTCCCCACAGCACCCCCTGCTGGGGAAAGCTGGGCTGGCATAGCAGGGACCTCCCCCCACAGCCAGCGCTCCTCCCCCACCTCCCCACAGCACCCCCTGCTGGGGAAAGCTGGGCTGGCATAGCTGGGAGCTCCCCCCACTGCCAGCACTCCTCCCCCCTCCCCACAGCACCCCCTGCTGGGGAAAGCTGGGTTGGCATAGCTGGGAGCTCCCCCCACAGCCAGTGCTCCTCCCCCCTCCCCACAGGACCGCCTGCTGGAAGAGGCTGGGCTGGCGTAGCTGGGAGCTCCCCACACAGCCAGCGCTCCTGCCCCCTCCCCACAGCAACCCCTGTTGGGAGAGGCTGGGCTGGCGTAGCTGGGAGCTCCCCCCACAGCCAGCGCTCCTGCCCCCTCCCCACAGCGACCCCTGCTGGGAGAGGCTGGGCTGGCGTAGCTGGGAGCTCCCCCCACAGCCAGCGCTCCTGCCCCCTCCCCACAGCGACCCCTGCCGGGAGAGGCTGGGCTGGCGTAGCTGGGAGCTCCCCCCACAGCCAGCGCTCCTGCCCCCTCCCCACAGCGACCCCTGCTGGGAGAGGCCTGACACACACATATCCCCTTCCCCAGCTGCGGGAGTGCAATGTGGCTCCCATCTGGGCGCTTGGCCTCAGGGCTGGTTTTCCTCAGCCAAAAGAGAAGCCATTGAATACTGGACCCTGGGAACTGCAGAAACAACTCCCACCACCCCATCACTGCCCCCAGCCTGTCAGAGCCAAACCAGTAGAGACCCTCAGCCCAGACCCCAGCAAGCGGCTCCAGATCTATTCCCCCACCCCCCGCCAATGTGGCTGGGAAGAGCGCTTGTGTACGTACCTCGGGTTTCCGGTGCTCTTCCGCCTCGGAGCCCTCCAGGGGGGTCACAAACCCACACACGGGGCTCTTCCTCCGCTCCACATCTGCCCACAAGAGGCTAGAGTCAGGGTCTAGTCGCCCCTCCCCACGCCATCCAGGGACAGGCCTTGCCCCCACCTGGGGACAGGACTTGCCCCCTCCCTCACCTCATCCAGGGAGAGGACTTGCCCTTTTCACTCAGCCACCCACCGCCTCTGAGTCCCTCGGGGTGAATATCTGCCCCTCCCCTACCGTGGGAGAGAATTCTCCCCCTTCCCAGAGTCATTCCCCCTGGACCCCCAGACGAGGGCCAGGCTCTCGGAGCCATAGGTTTGCCTGCACAGGGAGGATTCAGGGCCCAGCCCCAGGGCAGCTGGGCTGTGTACTCACATTGGATGTACCAGGCTCTCCAGATAGCATTGTTGAGGCGGATTTTATCCCGGCAAAGCAGCCTCAGACCCTTGAAATTCTTCCACTTCGGAGACACCAGCTTCCCACTGAAACATACACAGGAGAGGGATGGGGTGAGATTGGTTTAAATTAAATTAATGGAGATATCCTATCTCCTAGAACTGGAAGGGACCTTGAAAGGTCATTGAGTCCAGCCCCCTGCCTTCACTAGCAGGACCAAGTACTGATTTTGCCCCAGATCCCTAAGTGGCTCCCTTAAGGATTGAGCTCTCAACCCTGGGTTTAGCAGGCCAATGCTCAAACCACTGAGCTATCCCTCCCCTGCTAGGTATCTAGTCCAACCCCCTGCTCAAAGCAGGAGATTGGTCCTGCTTTGAGCAGGGGGTTGGACTAGATACCTCCTGAGGTCCCTTCCAACCCTGAGATTCTATGATTCTATGATGGGAGATGGCTGGTCCTAGCAGCACTGTCCATCAGAGGAGTTCCCAGGGCTTTATAAACCAGCAGTAATGGTGCCTCACAAACCCTGGGAGTTGGGTAAGGGATGAATAGTATCGCCTCCTCCGGCCCTGAAATGCAGCCACTTCTGGGTGGGGCAGGACAGCTGTTAACAGCTCCCATGTACACTACTGCACAATGTGGGTACATAGTAGGGTGACCAGACGGCAAGCGTGAAAAATCGGGACGGGGGTGGGGGGTAATAGGAGCCTATATAAGAAAAAGACCCAAAAATCAGGACTGTCCCTATAAAATCGGGACATCTGGTCACCCTAGTACATAGCCAAAGGAAACTACAGGGCAGCCGGAGATTGCATACTGCTCTGGGGCTGAACACAGTACTGGGCTGTGTCACATTCAGTGCTGCCAAGGTCTGTGCAGCTCCATTGGTGGTGATCTGCAGATAGGATTTTTCAAAAGCTCCCCCTCATCTCCGCCTCCCCTGGGTCTAGGCCTGCTCTCTGCCTCCCTTCTCTTCCCCTCCCTGCTTCCAGGGCCTGGCCTGCACCCTCTCGCCCCGTATCCAGGCTCCCAGAGGCAGCCGTGTTTGTTTTACAGCTTGTTGTGGTGGCTGTGTGCCCCTAATGGGCCTGCAGTGCTGGCAGCCTCATTACACTAATCCATGCACCTGGGCTCAGGAGAGCACATCTCCTTCCAGCCCAGAGAGCAGCTGGGCGGCCACAGCCCTGGGAGACCATGTCTGGTAGCAGAGTTCAGGGCGGTTACCCCAAGTGTAACTTCAGTCAGGGGCTTCCAGGCTGCTTGTGCACAGCAAGAGTGTGCCAAGGCCCAGGGAGGGGCAGGCTCCGGGGCTGGGCGTATGGGACAGCTGGGTCTGGGGCAGAGCAGGCTTCTGGGCTGGGGGTATGGGACAGCTGGGGCAGGGCAGGCTTCAGGGCTGGGGTATGGTACAGCTGGGGCCAGGGCTCTTTAAACACATCAGCTGTCCCAGTCACAGGCCTGGCCCCCCAGTGGCTTTTTGCTCCTCCCTCCAGAGGGCTCGGGGCAGCTGCTCGTTGGCCATGTGAACCCCTGGCTGCAAGGAGAATCTGAGGCCTATGGGCAGCAGAGTGCCTGGGGCTGTTGCTGCTCAGCTCTGCAGCCCCTGCCTTGGGAGCCTGCAATTTGTTGTGTTTCTCCTCCCCCAGCCTCGGAGACTCAGAGTTGGCTGGGGCCAACCTCACAGCATCCCCGCTTGGAGAGGACTGGAAAGACGTAGGACTTGGGGCGACGGTGCATGCGTGGAGTGGCACAGCTGGAGAGCGCCGTGTCTGCCCCAGGTACTGAGCAGTTGTGCTGCCCTTTGCCAGAAGTGTTCACCCCTATCGGGTCTTAGTGGATCCCTGGCTGCTCCTGGATTATCACTTAGCAGCAGTTCCCCAAACTCCTTCCCAGCAATAGCTGCCCAATGGACTGACACCTTGCCCACTCTGCTGCTCTCCATTGCCTTGTCTAGCTCCTGGCTGGGTCACTGCACTGGCTTCAGTTTAGAGTTCCCCTGGAAAATCAGCTAGTGCCCATCCTAAATGGAGTGAGCTGCAGTGAGCACGTGATGCCAGGGATCTGAACTGGAATTCTTTTAGCTTCTGGATGTCATTCAGGATTCTGGGGACAAGCCCAGGAAAGGTCCCTTGCAAGAGAGGCTATGTTTTGTCTGGCATTGCAGCAGGAATTCTACAGCCATTTCTTGGGGGTGGAGCTCGGTTTCTCCAGAGACTCCTCCCATGCACAGGATGTAGAAGCAGGAGGCGTGGATCCTCTCTTTATACAACACACCCTGCTGTTCCCAGCATCCCCCTAGCTTTCTAGAGTTGCCCCCGCGTGCAGTACCCTGACGGGGCCTGAGAAGGCACCATCCTGGTGTGTCTCTATGGGAATGTCATGGGAGCAAAGTCTGTCCCGCCAGACACATTAAGATGGGAGCCCTGAGGCAGGCTGCTCCTGCAGCTCTCTCCTTTGTCCATTCAAATCTACAAAACTCTCCTCCTGCATGATCTCCCCTGAAATCTATTTCCTGTGACCTAGGCTCCTGGAGCCGAGTTTCAGAAGAGCTCAGCATCCAGCGTGCACCCACCATGCTGTGTCCTTCTGAACACCTGGCCTATGGTGTCTATGGTCAGTTCTGCATAGCGTCCCCAGGGCCATCGGCTGTGTCACTGACAGAGGGTGCGACAGGATCCTGCAAGAACCACATGCGTCTAGAACCCCTTCCTGGAGGGAGGCCTGGAGACCCCTGGGATTTCTGAGGCTCCAGCATACGGAGCTCCTGGCAGTGCACCCTTCCTGGAAGGCCAGGCACACTAGCGCTGCTCAGTCTCCGCTGGCTGCATGGTGGGGCTGCTCCCTGTGATTCCCCCTCCTCAGAGGTGCTGCCCAGTCCTGGCACAGTGAGGTGTCTGCCTGTGAGCCCCTAGGATGGTCTGTCACCATCGCCCCTGCTATGGGGAGGGGGAGGTTATAATGTACAGTTGGGACCCCCCCTCACTCTCTATGAACACACTAGGGAAGGGGTGGTGGGGTCTCTCCGTGTTCCATGCTGCTCCTCCCCACACAAGAACAAAAGACAGTGAGAAAGCAAACAGCTTATGGCCACCCCCAGCTCTGTCTGGGCCTTTCCTGGCCCAGGGTGTGATAAGCCGGGGCCCTGGCTGAGAAAGAGCAGGTGCACTAGGGAGGAGCAAATGGCCAGCGGCAGTGCAAAGCCGGTGGGACCCGTGCAGTGGGGTTATACTCCGGGGCAGCTCCTGTGCCGATGGTGCGAGTGCCACCTGCTCACCGGAGTGCCCATCAAGGGCTGTGGAGTTGGGGGTGGGGTGTCAGGCAGACAGGAGAGAGGTGCACAGAGGGGTGCATCTGCTATCACCAGGGAATTTGAACTTTCCCCAGAGTTACAAAGCAAACACCCTGCCAGTGCCAAGCGGGCGAGCCAATTGAGTTGCAGAATTTCCTGGGTGCTTGGCCAGTGCCAGCCGGCCAAGGTTACCCAGGCTCAGTCACTGCCAAAAGTGCTGAACTTTGACCCCTTAAAGAGACAGCAACTCACCCTTCCGCAAAAGGCTTTAAAGAATCCCCTATGCCCACACTGGACATGGTGCCAGTCTCTCTCCCCGTGGCAGGACACAGAGCCCCCCTTAGAAGCATGGAGAGAAGAGGGAGATGAATTTAGGGCTTAATTATCCTTATGTTGTTTCCCAACATTAATTATCACGTAATCATTTGTCAAGTTCATCAGGCTGATCTTTGCTCCCTGATCCACCCTTGAAGACGGCCCTACCCCTTCAGGAACAACTCCTGGAGGAGAGCGCAGCTGAGCTGGGGAGCGGGACTTGAAGAGACAGATGAGCCACTTGGCCGGCCACCCGAAACTCGGAAAGGGAAACCTCAGGTCCTGATCACAGGCATGTCATGGAGGGCCAGAGGCAGCTTCCCCTTCATGGCCCGGGCCTGAGATCAGAAATGGTTGGGATTCTTTTCAAGCCAGACAGTCAGTTCCCCATGATGTCGTTACCCTGCACTGAGAGTCAGTTCAGCCAGGCTGGGAAATGTATCTCGGTGCCTAGGTAGTGCCACAACAATAAGGCCATAATGGAAAAGGGAAGGAACTGGAACACAGGAGTCCTGGTTTCTATCCCTAGCTTTGCCACCGACTCACTGTGTGATGTAGGGCAAGTCACTTAACTTCCGTGCCTCAGTTTCCCACCTGTAAAATGGGGACCAACATACTTACAGAGGTGAGGAGCTTTGGGGTGGGGGGATCTATGGTCAAAAAGTGCCAACCCTGAGGATTATTCCTGAGTACAGCTCAGTGAAGGAGGGTCCTGGGTGGAGTTTGCAGCAATGTCACTGAGACCTAACACAGCACTAACTTCCGCTGTGCCCGGATCGATGCATGCGCCCCTCCCACCCTCCAAAATACCCCCAACCGCACAAGCACAACAGCCCCTGCCCACGCCACAGCCCTTTCCCAGGCACACACAGAGAATGTTGGTGCAGACGGCACAGCGTGGGAGGCAAGAGCAACAGAGAGACCAGAAACAGGGCCAGGAAACAGAACGAGATCCATTGTGACAAACATGAGTGAATCCCCCGGTGCAAGGCTGTAATCAGAGGGGGAGAGACCCTGGCCTGAGAATACAGGGTGAGAGCAGATAGCAATTAGAGGAAATGTAAGCGTGACCAGCCCAGGGAAAGGCCTGGAGGCATCACGTCACAGACCAGGTAGGGGACAGGTCAGTGGTTCTCTGTGGCTCTGGTTCAACTGCCACTGGAATATCGCATTCAAATCGGGACCTCCAAAACTAGATAAACACAGACAACTGGGAGGGAGCTCTGAGAAGAAGCAACAAAAATGGAGGGACTGCAGGAAGAGTGAAAAACTAGATTTGCAGATCTTAGCTAAATGACTTCACATGGGGTAGGGAATGTGATCTGTGCACACGTGACGGGGATAAATACCAGGGGGGCAGAAATTAATCAGGTTAGGGCTCAGGGCTGGACCAAGGAGAAGTGGGATGAAATGAAGAAAGGGAACATTTAGGCTGAATATCAGGAAAATCTTCCTTCCTGTCAGGGAGACCCAGGGACCTGGGGAACAATCCCCCGAGGGAAGCAGGAGCCCCAGGACTTGAGCCATTTAAATGAGACCAGACAAAGTACCCAGCAATGCACAGTAGAGACTATCCCGCTCTTGGGTCTCTGGGAGAATGGACAAGGTGGAGTTGCACAAGACTCCTCCAGGCCCTCCTGACTGCTTTCCTGGGATAAAACGCCACTTCAATTAAACATGATGCCAACCGCACATGCAGACACCCCAGCCTGGCCTGGCAGTAACAAGAATGGCTGTCAGGTCACATGATAAATCCTTGGCCTCAGAATTCAGCCTTCCACAGGCCTGTTCAACCGCTGAGCCTGATCCTTCACCTGAATCCTGTATTTGTTGCTCCTGAACCAGACACCCCACCAGTGCGTAACAAACGGGCACCCCTTCCATTAATACCTCATTTCCCCTTGCAGAGAGCGCCATGTCCAGGGCTCACATCCTGGTACTGGGGCATACTCCTCAAGGTGCATTGGGAGACCCAGAACACTAATGGTTGCCCTCCCCATGCGCCCCTGAGAGCACAGGCTCCATGGTGCATTTAGAACCCTGAAATACCCTGTAACTATGTCAGTAAACTGTTAACGTTCCTCATCAGGTCTCTGCTGGTGGTTCTCTGAGCTGCCTCTGCAGACCTGTCCCAGATCCTCGTCTTGTCCTCTTTCCCTGCCATATCCTCCAGCTAAGATAAACATAGCCACAACCCTGCTTTGCATTGTTTCCCCTAAAACTCTCTATTCGTCATTGCCACAGCAGACACCATCCTCCCTGGTTCTCAGGCTCACAACCTTGGATTCATCTTCAAACCCCCCTCCTCATGTACAGACATTCCCACTGCATTTCCCTCCATAGTGTAGGAAAAATCCAGCCCTTTCTTCCTGTCCACACAGCTACAACAGATGTTCATGCCCTAGTTATCTCCTGTTGTGACTACTGGCCCCTCCTCCTTGGCCTCCTCAACGCTTATATTTAGTATCCTACATAGAGAGGAAGTGTGGGCCAGTGTTAAATGTGCTGCACTGCCACAGACTTCCTGGGTGACCCTGGACAAGTTACTCAGGCCTGGTCTGCACTTAGAATTTAGTTTGCCGAAATCCACACCCCAAGTGCTGTAACTATGCCAACATAAACCCCAGTGTAGATGCAGCTAGACTGACAGAAGAATTGGTCAAACTAGCTACAGTCACTTGGGGAGGTGAAGCTCCTAAAATGATGGGAAAACCCCTTCCCTGGCTGTAGTCTGTGTCTACACTATGGGGTTACAGAGGCATAGCTACAGCACTGTAGCTATGCTGCTATAGCACCCCAGTGTATCATAGAAGATTAGGGCTCAAAGCAGGACCAACCCCAACTAAATCATCCCAGCCAGGGCTTTGTCAAGCCAGGCCTTAAAAACCTTGAAGGATGGAGATTCCACCACCTCCCTAGGGAACCCATTCCAGTGCTTCACCACTTCCTAGTTTTTCATAGAATATCAGGGGTGGACAGGACCTCAGGAGGTCATCTAGTCCACCAACCCCCTGCTCAAAGCAGGACCAATCCCCAGACAGATTTTTGCCCCAGATCCCTAAATGGCCCCCCTCAAGGCTTGAACTCACAACCCTGGGTTTAGCAGACCAATGCTCAAACCACTGAGCTATCGCTCCTCCAACAACATACTAAAGCTTGCACTTGAACCAGGGACTTCTAGATCTTCAGTCTAACGCACACCTGACTGAGCTATTTTGGCAGCTAATAGCCAAATATCCTATTCCTAATATCCAACCTAGACCTCCCCCACTGCAACTTGAGACCACTGCTCCTTGTTCTATCATCTGCCACCATTGAGAACAGCCTAGCTCCATCCTCTTTGGAATCCCCCTTCAGGTAGTTGAAGGCCCATATAAGAACCTATGTATGCCAGAGCTTTCCCTCTCCCTCTACGTTGTACACATAGAGCAATATGTTGTGTAAATATAGTTGGCCAAGCGAAGCGAGGCCTTACTCTCAATTCGATGGCATTTCTCTGTCTGAAATGTGATAACACTGCATCCAATACGTTCCAACATTTCAGGGACTGTTCAATGCATCTAAGAGCAGAGCCCTAGTGATTGTGGTGAAAATCAGAACACTAGAAGAGGGAATGGGGACACACATGGAATCCCTGGTGTCCCAGTTTCAGGATAAGTGCACCTGTATTCCCATATGGTGGGTGGCATAGATGCCAAATTATTTTCTCGCCTTAGGAGTGGGATGACCTGGGTGTGTTTCTAAATGCTTTTGAAATGGGGTGTGAATAGAACAAGGTGGGGCAGAAAGACATGGTCTGGTATCTGGCTCCACTGCTGTCAGGGACAAAGGTCTAAGGGCTTGTCTTCACTACCCGCCTGGATCGGCAGGTAGAAATCGATCTCTCGGGGATCGAATTATCGCGTCTCGTCGGGACGCGACAATCGATCCCCGAATTGACGCGTGTACTCCACCAGCCCAGGTAGGAGTAAGCACCGTCGACGGGGGAGCCGCGGCGGTCGATTTGCCACCGTCGTCACAGCGGGGTAAGTCGGCTCGGATACATCGAATTCAACTACGCTATTGGCGTAGCTGAATTTGCGTATCTTAACTCAATCACCCCCCCCCCCAGTGTAGACCTAGCCTTAGACATTTTCACCCTTTTGGATAGAGAGGACTATATAGATTATGAGCAATGTAAACAAGCTCTGTTGCAAAAGTTTAAACTGACCCCTGACGCATACAGGAAAAGGTTTCGGGGAGTTTAGAAAAAAGGGGACATGACCTATGCTGAGGTTTCAGCTCAAAATAGGGGTTACGTAAGAAAATGGGGAACTGGGTAAGGGGTTACCAGAGTCAATGAGGCCGGTGAATGAATGGGTTTAGAACAGTTCTATTGATTCTGCCCCTCTGGCCTGAAATCATGGTTAATAGACCAAGATCCTAGAGATATGACCATAGCTGGGAAATGGAACAAAAAATATACAGATAGCTGGCCTGGATCTGAGAGGAAAATCAAGGGAGATGGCCACAAAGTGGACCCCAATCCGGCCCTCCCAGAAGGGGACCTCCCAGGGAGGGAGAATGGGCTAGATCCAGACTTGGATGGTAGGCAAACCCTAAGAGGGGCCCAAAAAGGGAACCCAGGGAGCTAAGATGTTTTTATTGCCATAAGTCTGGCCATAAGGCGACACATTGCCCAGTGCTAGGGAGACCAGGGGCTAGTGGTAACCCACAGTGGGTCCAGGTAGCAATGACCTCACCACTGATGGAACCAGCCCCAATGGTCCCAGCAGAAACCTGACGTTGTCAGATCCCAAAGGGGAATCAGCTTCCCTGTGGCGGTGGATGGGGAAAGGCCCAGGGATGGAGGGATGCTGGGGCCCAGGTAACTCTGGCTCACAAAAGGGTGCTGGCCCCTTGAGCATCATCCCGGATAGCTTCCTGACCAGTCAGGGACTAGTGGGACCCCCTTTCCTTGGTGGCTCAGATCCATCTGAAATGGGGTGACTGTAAAGGGCCTAAGGATGTTGGGTTACACTCCCAACTGCCGAGAGAGGTTTTGCTGGGAAATGACAAACGGTCCTGGGCCCAGGTCACTTGTGTGGTCTCCTGGAGCCAAAAGCCGACAGCTGCAGCCCTAGGCTGTGACCCTGAGCTGCATGCTAGCAACTGAGGAGAAGCTCTGAGTGGCTGTCTGATAGTGTGAGTGTGTGACCACGGCCACGTAGAGTCCTGCTGATATGCTGACCTGAGGGGGACTGGGGATGGGCCACAGTGACCAGGCTGAGCAGAGAATCCCAGCTCCCAGTTTGGAATTGATTGCAATTGATTGACCCTTAGCTAGAAAAACCGAGGACTTCAACAGACTCCCTTGGCAGCCCTTGGAAACGTTTTCTGGGTCTCAGGGGCTGCTCCATAGAGAGTGGCTGCCCCCTGGGAAAGTTGAGCCATGGGGAATACAGAGACAACTGGTGGTACCACAAAAGTACTGCCTTAGATTTCTCAGCCTGGCCCGTGATATACCCTTCTCAGGGCACACGCATAGTGCGCCAAGCAGCACTTACTACACGTTTCATACTGGCCTGGGGTTTGTGAGGCAGTGCAAAAATAGTGTAAGTCCTGTAACCTCTGCCAGAAGGTGGCAAAGGGCCAGGATATGGGCAAGGCTGCCCTGAATCATAGACTATTTGGGTTGGAAGGGACCTCAGGAGGTCATCTACTCCAACCCCCTGACAGATTTTTGTCCCAGAGCCCTAAATGGCCTCCTCAAGGCTTGAACTCACAACCCTGGGTTTAGCAGGCCAATGCTCAAACCACTGAGCTATCCCTCCCCCATCCTAATGCCCTGATCCTCCTGCCCATCATAGTGGAACCCATTCAGACGGTCATTGTGGGGCCCCTTAGCAAAGTTAACCAGAAGGGGGAAAAGGCTATTCTGGTGGTAGTAGGTTACACCACCCACTATCCACAGGCAGCAGCTCCATCCTCCACAGAGGCAGAAAAGTTGGCTGACACTTTGCTGGCACTATTCAGCTGGGCAGAATTTCTGCAGGATATTTTGACTGACCAGGAGGCAAACTTTATGTCTGCCCTGCATAGAATAGAATATCAGGGTTGGAAGGGACCTCAAGAGGTCATCTAGTCCATCCCCCTGCTCAAAGCAGGACCAATCCCCAGACAGATTTTTGCACCAGCTCCCTAAATGGCCCCCTTAAGGATTGAACTCACAACCCTGGGTTTAGAAGGCCAATGCTCAAACCACTGAGCTATCTCTCCCATGCATATCAGTCTATTGGAGAAATGTGGAGTTCAGCACTTACCATCACCTCCTATCAACCCCAGGCTAATGAGCTGCTTGAAAGATTTAATAGGACCCTTAAAATGATGCTGAAAACTTTTGTGGACCAACCCCCTGTTGGCTGGGATAAATGTGACCTTACCAGCTGTTTGCCTATTGGGAGGTTCCCCAGGAATCCATAGGATTCTCCCCTTTTGAACTGCTCTATGGGAGGAGAGTATGGGGGCCCCTGAACCTAATGAGGGCAGAGTGGGAAGGTACGGCCTCTCCCAAGGGAAGTCCTTGCTGCAGTACGTGCTGGCCTTCTGGGAGTACTCACTGAACCACTGGGTTTTGCCCAGGAGAATCCAGCGAGCGCTCAGGAGAAACAGACAGCTTGATCTGACCACAACACATGCCTGGATGTATGGCACAGGGACTGAGTGCTGGTTCTCATCCCAGTGTGGTGGAATAAACTCCAGGCTGCCTGGGAAGGGCCCTTTAAAACCCTGAAACAGCTCAATGAGGGTGACCTGTGTGGTGGAGCCGCTAACCTCTCCCACTTCCACAGAGGGTAGCATGGGAACGTGATGAACCCCTGTTCTGACCAAGAGACTCCAGCGCTGGCCGGGTGCAAGCATTAGGAGGAGGAGGGAGAGGATCCTCTAAGAGATCTGGGGGCAGAAACAGAGGCCTGCCCCTCCCCTGACTCCACAGTCCTCTGTGATCACTGAACCCCACACAGCAAGCAGAGATCAGGGGTGTGCTGCAGGGTTAGCACCAGGTATTTTCCCGTAAGCCTGGACAGGCATTGCTTTGCTATCCACCGAGTGGAGACCGGCCCCTGTTAAAAGTCCACCCTTTGGGTTACTGGGAAAACAGAGCAGAGCCTGGAGGAGGAAATCACTGACATTCTGGAATTAAGGGTGATCCAACAGTCAGACACTCCATGGGCATGCCCCTGTGCGTTGGTGCCTAAGGATGGGTCAGTCAGATGCTGTGGGATTGTAGAAAGCTCGCTACAGTCACTGCGGTGGATGCATACCCCATGCCTAGAATGGACTGGTGTCCTACCAGACCAAGTGGGAAGGGTCAATTCCTGACCACAAGTGACCTCCCCCAGATGCCTTTGGATTCAGGTGCCAGGCTCAAATTGGCATTTGCCACCCCAACAGGGCTCTTTAAGTTCTTGGTGCTCCCTTTTGGCTTCAAGGGTGCCCTGATTCCCTTCCAGCAGCTGGTGGATCGGCGACTGGATAGGCTGGGGGAGTTTGGCCTGGCATATATCAATGATGTTTGTGTTTTCAGTCAGAGCTGGAAGGGCACGAGACCCAGGTAAGTATGGTGTTTCACAGCATTCAGACAGCAGGCCTGACTGTAAAGGCAGAGGAATGCAAGGTGGGGATGGTGGAAGTGGGTTGTCCCGGCCATAGAGTGGGGAGCGGCTGTCTAAAACCAGAGCCTGCCAAAGTGGAGGTGATTACGGACTGGCCCACTCCCAAGACAGGGAAATGGTACCATCCTTTCCTGGCATGGCAGAGTGTCACTGGAGGTTCATCTCTCCCTCTGCCTGCTCCCCTCATTGATCTGTGTAAAAACGGTCAGCCACACAAGGGTCCAAACAGTGCCAACAGGCCTTCTGCGAGAGGACGTATCACCCACAAGTTCAGGGTCTAACTGGTCGCCATATCTGGGATCAGGAAGGAATTTTCCCCCAGGTCAGATTGGCAGAGAACCTGGTGGGGTTTCACCTTCCCCTGCAGCATGGGCACGGGTCACTTGCAGGTTTAAATTAGTGTAAATGGTGGGTTCTCTGTAACTTAAAGTCTTTAAACCATGATTTGAGGCCTTCAGTAACACAGCCAGAGGTTAGGGGTCGATGTGCAGGAGGTCAGACCAGATGATCACGATGCTCCCTCCTGGCCTTAAGGTCTATGAGTCTATGAAGGAGGCCCTGAGCACAGACTCTGTTCTGGTAAGCCCAGACTTTGACAAGCTTTTTGTGGTGTTTGCAGATGCCTCTCACACAGGGTTTGCGGCAGTGCTGATGCAAACTGGTGAAAATGGGGAGAGACACCCCTTAGGCACCTAAGCAAGAAATTGCTTCCCTGAGAGAAAAATGAGGGACAGTGGAAAAATAATGTTTGGCTATGCTGTGAGCGCTCAGCAAATGACAGTCCTTGCTTACCACTTCACTGACCACTTCCCATGCACCCGGCTACAGGAAATGAAAGGGCCAGATGCCAAACTGCTAAAATGGAGCCTGGTACTCCAAGATTCTCTATAGACGTGACTCGTGTTAAAAGGAAAGCAAATTTGGTGCTGATGCTCTGTGCAGGAAACAAGTCAATAGGCCCCCCTATAATGCTACACTCTGTAACACTCATTTCTTTAGGCAGAGATGTGACAGACATGGCCATTTCCAGGATCTGATTGTATTAAGCGTACATATTATTATGGGCCGGGGTTGTGTGTAACCTCTCTAGGGTGAGAAATATAAGATCTGAGAGTTCAAAAGGTTATAGTGAAAATGTGCCAGACCAGAATGGAGTTTTGGGACAATAAGTGTGAAGTGGATTTCCTGGGGAATCCTATGGCAGAGGTTATGCAAAAACCCAGCCTTTTGAAGCTATGCTCTGAGGAGTGGGTCTTTGTCTGCTGATTACCTGTTACAGAAGAAAAATAGCAAAGGCCCAAGCTGCCTAAAGAAATGGCTGCTCTGCCCAGTTGTTGATTTGGTTCTGGGTCTAAGACAGATATGAACTTGTAACCAGGGGGAAAACCCAGTTGCGGTTTTGAAGGATTGACTGCCCCAGGCTGGATTTGGGGTGAGCTCTGGTGAGCTTTTTAGCATGCGTGTAGGTTCTTCTATTGTTTTAAAAGGTTTTCTCTGTAATGCTTTTATCTTAAGATTACACAGGCTTGCTTAGAAAGAGCTGGGTGGTAACTTCAGCTGTAGGCAATACCCAGGTCACCACCCTAGGAGAGAAAGCAAAGAGCAGGCACTGGCCTGTTTAGGCAGCCTGGCTTGCTGGGGATATCACAGAGTAAATCCAGGGAGCTATGCAGCCTTGCAACCCCTGATCAGGACAGAGCGAGACATGGGTCTCTGCCCAAGAGAGGTGATGGCTGGGAGCTGGAAACCTTTAACTGGGAGCCTTTGAGGGACCACGGAGGGGGCATACAGGTGCAGTAACCCTGAAACTGTGACAACTGGCAGTGGGTTAGCAGGGCCATCAGTTTCGTCCACCTCTGTAACTGTCTATAGATCAAAGAACCTGTGACGGCAGCAATTACCAGCTTCCACTATAACAACACCCCGTCTAGGCCTTGCCCGCCCAGCCACCCTCCCTCCCAATACAGTGTAAAATGGACTGAGCTCTCAGACAGAAATAAGAATAGAAGGGGGAAGAGAGACACATGGGGGCATACTCAGAGCCCCTGGGTAGGGGAGGAGTATGGGCGACACTAGTGCGGGGGGGGGGAATGGGGGGGGCACACAGAAATCCTGGCATGGAGTGAGGGGGCAAAATGAGGGGGTTTTCAGAGCCCCAGGCATGGAGGGAGAAAGGGGGACAATGGTAAGCGGAGGGGGAAATGGAGGGGTACACAGAGCCCCAGGCATGGGGAGGAAAAGGGGATCCTGGGATGGCAAATGGGGGCACACAGATCTCCTGGCATTGGGGGGCATTGCAGAAAGTCCCTAAAATAAAGTGGGATGGGAGATGGCACACAAGAAATTTGTGGGGGGGATGCAAGGAGCCCCTGATGTCTGGTGGCAGCTCGGCCAACAGAAGCTACAAAGCGTGTGACCCCCAAATTTTAGAGCTGGTTAAAAATGCCAGTGGGTTTGGGGGGGAAATTTTGAAAATAAATGGTGGGTTTCTTTTTAGCTGCTCATGAAAGATTTTTGCTTTTGTTTTATTTACATAAAAATGAAAAAGAAAAATGTTGGATTTCAAAAATGTTTTAAAAGTATTAAAAAAGTGAACCTGAACATTAAACATTTTTAACCAAAAATTGTCCAGAAAATTTCTTCATTTCTGGCTTTTCATCCCAAACTTGGAAAGCATCTACCAAACTGCAGCTTGTCAGTGCAAAGCCTCGTCCCGGGGAACAGAACAGGCTTCTCTTAAAAACTTGTTTTGATTAAAAGTGCTGACCATGACCTAGCGCTGTGCTGTTTACTGAGTCCATTCCTGGAAGTCACAGAGCTGAACTCTGGCAGTCTCGTTAGCAAAAGATGCTAAACATGTATCTAGGTGAGACGTGTGCCTGTGCTGATGGGACGTAAAGGCAGGGCCGCCCAGAGGATTCAGGGGGCCTGGGGCAAAGCAATTTCAGGGGCCCCTTCCATAAAAAAAAGTTGCAATACTATAGAATACTATATTCTCGTGGGGGCCCCTGTGGGGCCCGGGGCAAATTGCCCCACTTGCCCCCCCCCCCCAGGCTGCCCTGGGAAAAATAAACATTTTAAAACCTTCTGCATCTCGGCACAAACCCAGTTTTGAGAAAACTTCTTTTCAAGTCACCTTTACAAGGTATCACTGGTTCTCAGCATCTGCTGGTGCTAAAAGGCACTAAAGCTCATTAAAAGGGTTGAACAACTATTTTCCGTCAAAACTTTTTTTGGATCGAAAACTAGGGGTTTTTAAAAAGCAGAAAAAGTCACGGACAATGTCTGCTTTCCTTCAAAATTTGTTGTGGTTTTTTTAATTGAAAAGCTGAAATTAGTCTGCCAAAACCTGAACATGGTTTGGGGTTTCAGAAGCGTGTGGCCAAATATTTGCTGCTTGCTTTGTTTGATTGTTTAAAGAAACAATAAAAAAATTCTGCTTAAAAAAAATCCAAAACTTTTGAACCACCTCAGCTTGTGACCAAACGCCTGAGCCCATCCAGTCAGAGATTTTTCCAGGTTTCTGATACTCTGCTGGATTCCTTGACTCATATCTGTCTCCATAACTTTGGGTTCATTTAGGTTAGAACATAAGAATGGCCACACTGGGTCAGACCAAAGGTCCATCCAGCCCAGTATCCTGTCTACCGACAGTGGCCAATGCCAGGTGCCCCAGAGGGAGTGAACCTAACAGGTAATGATCAAGTGATCCCTCTCCTGCCGTCCATCTCTACCCTCTGACAAACAGAGGCTAGGGACACCATTCCTTACCTATCCTGGCTAATAGCCATTAATGGACTTAACCTCCATGAATTTATCTGTTTCCTAGAGACTGGCTCCATGGGGTCCCTCACAAACTGGAGATGGTTACTGTGGGTTTATCTTTAGTATAGCTTATGTACATACTCCACGAACTGAGCATTTGAGCTTGTTCCAGAATCTGGGATGTTGTGAAAACTGAAATGCTCAAAATAGCACATGCATGTGAATGGACACAGGGTGCTAAAATTAAATTAACCCAGGGGGTCTCAAACTGGGGGTCGGGACCCCTCAGGGGGTCATGAGGTTATTACTGGGGGTCATGAGCTGTCAGCCTCCACCTCAAACCCTGCTTTGCCTCCAGCATTTATAATAGTATTAAATATATTTAAAAGTGTTTTTAATTTATAAGGGGGGTCGCACTCAGAGGTTTGCTATGTGAAAGGGGTCACCAGTACAAACGTTTGAGAACCACTGAATTAACCCCTCTGGAGCCTCGGGGAATGCAGAGGAGGGGGGTCTCCCTTGGTAGGGTTGGGAAGGAGGTAGATGGTGTAGGATATTGCTCTTCTCATGTGATCCCTCCCCCATGGCTCTCTTGGCTCGATCATTGTTAATCTAAAGTGGCTAATTTTAAATGAAGCTACCCTCCCCTGACATGAATCTCCCTATGGCACTGAAATGAAATGTAGACTATAATTTGGCATGTGAGAAGTGAAAGGGATGGTAGCCCTAAGGGAAAAGATAACAGCTTGGCTCTTCCTGTTAAATAGCTGTCTGCAAGCCTCAAACTGCTGAATGAGCTTTAGGGTAGGGAAGGCTGTGCCTCCCCAAACAGCCTGGCCCTGCCCCCTATCTGACCCCCACCCACTTCCTGCCCCCCCGACTGCCCCCCTCAGAATCCCCAACCCATCCTGCTCCTTGTCCCCTGACCGCCCCCCCCCCGAGACCCCCCCAACCACCACCCCGGGACCCCACCCCCACAAACCTCCCTGTCCCCTGTCTGCCCCGACCCCTATCCACCCCCCCGCCGAGTCCTGACAAACCCATGATCCAACCCCCTGTTACCCGTCCCCTGACCGCCCCCCCCCTCCCTGTGCCCTGACTGTCCCTGGGACTCCCTGCCCCTTATCCAACCCGCCCAGCCCCCTTACCATGCCGCTTACCCCCGCCTCCCCCCTCTCCCGGAGCCTCGGCGCGCTGCGCCCAGGAGCGGCCCTGGACAGCGCTGCAGCGGTGTGGCTCCATCAGGACCTGAGCCCCCGCAGCTCGGCCGCAGCTCGCAGCCCCGCCCCCTTACCACGTGGCTCTGAGCGGGAGGAGCTCAGGCCCCGCTGGAGCCACGCCACGTTAGCTCTGTCCAGGGCCGCTCCTGGACGCGGCGCGCTGAGGCGCCAGGGGATGGGGGAAGGCGAAGGCAGGGGGAGCCTCCAACATTCTTGTGGGGG
Organism: Emys orbicularis; assembly: GCF_028017835.1. Classification (NCBI taxonomy): domain Eukaryota; kingdom Metazoa; phylum Chordata; order Testudines; family Emydidae; genus Emys; species Emys orbicularis. The sequence goes on from NC_088699.1 coordinate 26,440,241, forward strand.
CCCCTGCAGGACCCGGGGCCTGGGGCAAATTGCCCCACTTGCCCCCCCCCCGGGCAGCCCTGCGTAAAGGCGTTAACGAAATGCATGTGAGAGATTAGGGGAACTCCATGGAAAGGGTTAGACACAAAGGCCTGGCTCTCCAGTGCACGGCCCCTTGTGCTGTCCTCACACCAGTGCAAAGGAAGTATAAAATGCTACCAGATCAGACTGGGAGCCCTTTACAGCCTGTGCTGGGCTTTTTACCTCACACACCCCGTGAAAGAGTTAATATGGACCTGAACAGCCACTTAACCTGTCTTCCTGCGCCTGGAAGGTGGGCCAGGCCTCATTAGAAGTACAGCCCAGCTGGGGGAGAGATGGCTCCCCCCATAAAGAGCTGGAGAGCCCAGCAGTAGGGCAGAGACCCAGAAGAGGTGAGGTAGATTGTTCCTCCAAGGTTCTCTGGGAGGCAGCCTGAAAGGCGGCTGAGAAGAGCAGACAGGCAGGCTGGCTCCTTCACGGTGAGTGGGGCCCTGTGGAGCTGTAGCTGCCTGAACCCCTGAGTGAGGGGAAGGTGTGCCAGCCCCAGGATGGGACACTGATTGAGGCACAGAAGTCTGTGGTCACACAGGTGGAGAGCCTAGAGCAGCGGAGGTGCGCCCACCATGAGATGGCTACCAGCCGAGCGGAAGGTTTCGTTTCTATGCATTTCTGTCAGGCTTTGGTAAGAGGCTCTGAAGCCCCAGCAGGGGCAGGCGTCTGTAACGTGGTCTGGCCAGAGTGCCAGGTTATTCCTGCCCCGGAGTCGGCATAGGAAGGTGGGAGAAACGGAGGCAAAAAATGCTGCAATGCCACATCCAGCCAGGAGGGGGGTGTTGGGGGGTAAATTTGCGCCCCCCCCCCCTGCACATGTGCACATCAGCACTCAAGGTGTAGGGCAACAGTGAATTGGACCCAATGAGTCCAGGCTGAGTTTGCCCCAGAGGGGTGGCTGCCGCAGTCACACCGCGATGTGCACTGAAGAATGGATTAAGCTCTCTTCTCTGGCTGGGGGCTAGCTGAGGAGTGTAGGAGTGAGAGCAAGCTGCTCACGAGGAGGCTTGGTGCCCAGGCCCACTTGAACTAGCCCACGCAGAGCGTTGCGAACATGAGTGCCATATGACTCCATAGCACCTAGGAAAAATGTCCAGGGCACCAGCAGGAAAGAGGAGAAGACAGTGTGTTCTAAAAGCAAAGGGACCAAGACAAAGGATGAGGGAAGGGGACTGCATCTTAGCATCAGGAGCAAAGACTCAGTGGGTCCATAGCTGGGGTTTCTGCAAGTGCAATTGCCTGGGTGCAGTTCTGGCCCCCTATGAAGGGAAACAGGATTTGGGGCAGTTGTGTAAACAGAAAATCACACCAGAAATGGCCAAGTCTGCATCACCAGTTTCTCTTTTAATAAGAAACTGACCCACTGCAAAGCCACAGAATCTGCTACCATTCTGCTGGGGGCTATGAGATCAGATTAGTACCACATGAGCATGTGATCATGGAGTTAAGGCCCACCCCACAGGGACACAAAAGGGGGGCAGTGTTAACATGCAAAGGTTTCTCCCTGCCAATTTCAACCTCAGCATGTTCAGTTGCAGGGCTCTTCTGAAAGAAAAACAAAAAGGCTGCTGGAGCTATTTTCTAACAGGAAAAGTGACTGTGGGGTAAACCGTGGCCAGAAGCACCTGTACTAGTTGTCTATTTTGATCTGTATCCGAAATGCAATAGATGTGCTTGACTCCTAAGCTGGTGCTGTAGGCCAGGTTTACACAGATTTTGCACGGGTATAACTATTTTGGTTAGGGGTGTGATTTTTTTTTAATTACCAAAATAGTTATAGCAGTACAACTGCTGGTGTGGCTGCAGCTATACCAGTATAAGGACACTGTACATTGTTATATGTCTTCCTGTAGAGAATAAGCAGAATTAGCTATACTGCTATAGGGCACTCTGACACCAGTATCAATGTGCCCGCACTAAGGGGTTGTACCACTTTAACTCCAGGGGTGTAAATAAAGCAATGCAGGTTTTGTGTGTAGACGAGGCCTGAGAGATGCACAGACAAGTGTGGGGAGAAGAACAAGAGGACATGCTGTGAATGGTCACCAGCATGGGTTACAGAAGCATCTGGGCTTGATAGGAGAACAGGAGTTGATTCTAGTCTCCTTCTGTAACCAAAGAGGAAAGCTGATCTCTGGGGTGGGGAAGTGTAGGAGTAAATATGTGCGTCAGCTGTTTGCTTTTATCATCTTTTTTCTCTAATGCTTTGTTCCAGTTACTAAGTAAAAATAATTGAAGAGGGCTGGTGATCAGTGTTACTGATTGCAGGTGTCCAAAACGCAGTGGGACCTGCAGGGTAGTAATGGTTGGTAGACGCAGGGCAGGGTAGTCGCGTCCCAGTCTAAGAGCGGAAGAATTGCAAGATTCTGCCAAGCTGTAGCAACCCCTGCCGTGCAGTATGTGGGCCCTGAGACAGGTAGGGGCAGGAGTCCTAAGACGTGAGGTGCGTGCACTGTGAGGGGCAGAGGCACAGCTAGCCCTGGAAAGGTTCCCACTCTCCTCCTCAAATGATCCAAGGTGAACAACCCCCCTGGGTCAGAGACCAGGCCTGGAAGTGCAGAGGGACTGTAAAGGGGTTAGAATGGGAGCTGGGCTGCAGCTTGAATAAGGCAAATGCAAAACAAGACCAAATTCTCCTCTGTCCCACTAGCCAGTGTGAGAAGGAGTGAGAGGGATTGGGAAAGGGGTAATGCCTGTTTGGTGTGGGTTTGTGGACTGCCCAGCTGGCTGAGGGCAGAGACGGGGAGGGGGAAAAGACTCAGGAGAAACACTAGGACTTTCTTTCCCCTGCACCTCTGCCCCATGCCCAGACTCCGGCTGCACTAACGGGAGCCTCAGGAGCCCAGTGTGAATGCTGGCTGAATCCAGCGCTGTGCAGAGTGCAGGCTGAAGCTTGCACCGCTCCATCCCAGAGCCGCCAGGGCTCTGGTCAGCCTCCTGCCCCAGGCACAGCTGAGGGCAGCCCTGAAATCTGCCCTACCCTGTACCTGGCTTTCCAAGGGTCCCTATGGAACTAGTGGCAGCCAGGATGTAGTTGCCACAGCCATATCCCTTTCTGCCTCTGGAACGCTCCTCACTCACCTAGAATGTGCCTGAGCCAGGGAGTGCTTGGGGGACGGGAGGGTCCAGAGCTAGCAGAGCCAGCTCTGCACTGGGCAGGGTGACCCTACTGCCCCAGGAGCATTCCCCAAGGGTTTGTGCAGCTGCTTTGCAGCTCCTTAGCACCAGTGTGTGCCCTGTAAAGGGCTGCAGGGTGACGGGACATCTGGTCAGCCAAATGGGGCTCCGTGGGCCTTTGCTGCTTCCTTTCTTGGTTAAGAGAGAGAAGGTTGGTCGGTTGTTTGGTTGGGGAAATTCCTAAGCAGACTCCCCAGTCTGTCCCCGCACCTCCGCAGCCCACGAGTTCTGGGCCAGGCGGCTTATCCCGGGGAAGGGGATCACTGATCCCAGGGGAGAGGGAAGCCAGGGGTCCCGGGCAAAAGGATCCTCAGACTCACCTGTAGGCCAGGCTCATGCACTCGAAGAGCCGAGTGAGGGTCAGGTCGATGGTGTGGGGATCAGCTGGCTCCGGCTCAGTACCATGGTGGCGCCGGCGGGGCACCGAGTCGCTGTGCGGCGAGGAGACCATGAAGTGGCCGCTGTGGATGACCTGCGAGTGGGGCAGGGAGCCTGAGCCTGGCCCAGCACTGCCCGTGCCCAGACCCTCTGAGTCTGAATCAGAGTCCGAGTCTGGGCCTGACCTGACCTGTGGGTCCGGGAATGGTCCGTGCAGCCCCACCTGCGTTCCAGCCATTGTGCCCGGTGTTGGTAGCAAATAGCCGCCTGCCAGTAAACCTCTCTGTCTGTCTGGGTACCTAGACAGCCCACATCACAGCAACCCCACACATGCCCATTAGCATAATGAGTGTGCACCACGCCCCCTGGTCAGCATGTTGCTTCCACACCCTTTCCCTCCCACACCCTGTCCCTTGCTTGCTTGCTCTGTCTCCTCTAAGACTCCCTGCTAAGCTTGCAGTTCCCCTGCTGTCTCCCCGTGAGTCCTATCTATAGGGTGTAATCCCGCCCCTGCCTCAGCCCTCAGCCTAGCTTCTTTACCCCAGCCATGCCCTTGGGTGGGGCTAGGGGTGGGCACAGGAGTCGAGCAGAGAGTTAACTCCTTGTCTGCTGGATCCGTGGAAAAGGTGGGACCTCTGGGTCACACTAGATTTTATTTCCATAACAAGCTACCTAAATTTAAAGGAGAAGCTGCGCCAGCTTCCTCCTGTTCCCAACCCCCCTAGCTGGGAAGCCAGAGACAGGACTCACAAGCAGCAGGTCCTCGCTCTGCTGCTAGAGAGCTCAGTCGGCTTTGTTTACCTTGGCTCGGTGGCTGCTCTGCCTGCGTGTGGGAGAAAAATACATGGTATTTACCTAGCGCCTCTGTACTAATGTATCCCCCAACACTTCCCGGGGAACAAATACAGATTAAGGGACAAAAACAGAGGAGATTATAGCAACCAGGGTCCAGCTCAGCACAAAGCAAGGAGCGACTCACTGAGCCATGCCCCAGGGCCCTGGAAACAGACGGGGTGAGAACCTGCTTTAAACTGGCTTCTCCAGGGTCTTTCTCTGAGTCAGGGAGAGGACAGAGGCAAAGATAGAGACAGTGTCTCCCCGGGGACCTCCGAGGAGGCAAGGACTCAGAGAAAGATCAGCAGACCTAGTCCATTCAGGGCCTGAAAAGTTCAAACAAAAGTCTTAGGGGGAGATTTTCAAAGATGGATCTCACCTGCCTCTGACTTTCAGTGGGAGTCAGGCAGCCAGCTCCATGGGTGCCAATGAGAATCTCTCCCTTAGACCCAGGAGGTGTCTACAGCCAATGAAGGTAGCAGTGGGCAGGCAGGACCCTCTGCCCAAGTCTCCATGCTCTGTGTTGGTTGTGGATGATGGTCTGTGTAGGGGGAAGTCTAAAGGATGGTGCGGTGCTGTGCTGTAGCCAGACCTCAACTGAATAATAATATTAATGAAAAGAGTTGCCCTGGCATCACAGAGCTGCAAACAGAAGCAGCTAACAGGAGTTTGGAGGAGTTTAGAGAGAGAGAGTGGGAGAGGTTTTCCTTCCAGGTTCAGCATCACATGTGATATCAAGATGGTCAGCGATGGAACGGATGTGCCTGTCATGCTTTCTTTCCTGTGCATGGAATGCAAGTTGGTGGCTGTGCTGGAGGAAAAGATCATTGGATTGGAGAGGCGAACAGAGATGCTGCTGAGAAGCAGAGAAGCTGAGATGTTCCTAGACTGCCAAGTTTGGGAAACACCAGTAGCTCAGGTTCAAAGAAGAATGGAGCTGACCACCAAGGAATTGGGGAGAGAGGAAGACAGAGAGAAGGCCCAGCAGTTCATAACCACCAGAGACAAGAGGTCACGGCAGCATTCTGCACATAGGAGGTAGGCAGGCTGTGGCCACCAGAGAGAAGGACTAAGCGGAATTCCACACAGCTAGAAGTTTCCAATCGACACCAGGGCCTCCATCTGGAAACTTTGGAAGGTGCTTGTCAAGATTCTGCAGGGGTAAGGGGAGGGAGAGATGTACGAGACACACCTGGGGATGGCAGCTTAGCCCAACCTGTAAAAAAAGCAAGCTTGCCCACAAAGAGGTCTCCAATCATCCAAGGAAGACAGACAATTCTTGTTGGAGATTCAATACTCAGAAGAATCAAAAGAAGATTCTGCAAGGGAGAGGCAGACCACAGGCTGGCCAAGACATGAGATGTCACTCTCCAATTGGCTAGGCTTCTGAAGTCAGTGGGTGATGGCTCATATTGGCAATGGTTCATATCAGCACTAATGACCCTGTGTCGTGGGCTATTTTACAGATAGTAGATGACTTCAGGGAACTTGGAAGCATGTTGAAGAAGAAGAGTGTCCAAATGATCTTCTCTGAGATCCTTCCAGTCCCACAAGTGGGTGGGTGAGGTTCTGTGACCTGCAATGTGCAGGAGATCAGACTAGATGGTCATGATGGTCCCATCTGACCTTAAAGTTTATGAGTCTATGCCAAGGAAGACAGGAGATTCTGGAAGTGAAGCGCTGGATGAGTAAACAGTGTAGGGTAGAGGGTTTTGTGGAACATTGGTCTACCCTCTATGTGGAGAGGGGGATGTATAGTTTGGATGGCCCCCACCTCAGTAGAAGGGGGACCAACCTCCTCAGGGACAGGCTGGCTAGAGTAGACAGGAGGGTGTTAAACTGATAGCAAAAGGGGAGGGAAGATATAAACAGCACAAAATTGAGATGTTGAGAACAAAATTACTCAAGGAATCAAAGGACGTGAAGAGAAGGAATTATTGAATTGCCTATACACCAGTGCTAGGAGACTGGATTACAAACAAGAGGAATTGCTCATTTAGGAGCCTACATTTGCTCTAGCTGGTACTATACACGCCCGTTTATCTGGAACCCTGTTAACTGAACCTCCGCACTATCCGAGTCCCTTCCTTGTCCCCCAGCTGGAGACAGATGCTGCAGAGGGTGTGGAGCTCATGCTGGGGGACAAGGAAGGGATTTGGACAACGCAGAAGCTCAGATAATACAGCAGAGACTGGGCTGTGAGGAGGAGGATGGGCCCCCGCTGAGGGGAGGCCACCCTGCAGCTGAATGGCTCTTGTGGCAGCGCAGGAAGCCCTCTCCACCCCTGCTGTCATGAGAGAGAGAGAGCAGGCTGAGCAGAGACCTCCGGCCAGGGCTGAGAGGAGAAGGAGGAGGAGGAGGAGGAGGCGGCGGCCCTGGCCAAGGGGAGGCCACCCTACTGCTGAATGGCTCAATGGCTCCTGCCCTCTCGATTATCCGAATAAAATCCATGTCCCCCAGGTCATTCAGATCATCGGGAGCATGCTGTATCTCTGACACCTGGTGGGATGATTTGCACGATTGGAATGTTGAAATCCATGGTTGTAACCTATGTAGGAAGGATCAAAAAGGCAAAAGGGGAGGGCGAGTGGCACTCTGTCAAAAATGCCATGACCTGTTTCCATGTCACTGATAACTCGGAAGAAAATGATCTGGAATGCTTATGGAGCAATGTCCTAACAGATAAAGCACAGACCAGGGTATTAATTGGTGTGTGCTACAGACCACCAAATCACACTAGGTGCTTCCTTACACACCTATCTATAATGTGTAGGGGAAAAGCTACATGATCATGGGGGACTTCAATCTTAGTGACACATGCTGGAGGTCTCATGCTGCCAGCACTAAAACATCCTTGGAATTTCAAACATTAGAAATGACAATTTCCTAACTCAAAAAATCTTGTAACCAACATGGGGGAATTCTCTATTAGACCTTGTCCTAACAGATAAAGAGAGATCACAGAACTAAAAAGTAATGGTTGCCTGCAAAAGAACCAGTATAGCTGTCCAATTTTTTTGAATATTAACATTTGACAGACATGTCTGATCTGATAAACATACATAAGGGGAGCAGTGGGTGCAAAAGACATATCTGGCTTCAAGACTAAGCTTGATAAGTTTATGGAGGGGATGGAATGATGAGATAGCCTAATTTTGGCTATTAATTGATCTTTGACTATTAGCGGTAAATATGCCCAATGGCCTGTGATGGGATGTTAGATCGGGTGGGATCTGAGTTACTACAGAGAATTCTTTCCTGGGTGCTGGCTGGTGAGTCTTGCCCACATGCTCAGGGTTTAACTGATCACCATATTTGGGGTCGGGAAGGAATTTTCCTCCAGGGCAGATTGGCAGAGGCCCTGGGGGGTTTTCGCCTTCCTCTGCAGCATGGGGCACGGGTCACTTGCTGGAGGATTCTCTGCACCTTGAAGTCTTTAAACCATGATTTGAGGACTTCAACAGCTCAGACGTAGGTTAGGGGTTTATTACAGGAGTGGGTGGGTGAGATTCTGTGGCCTGCATTGTACAGGAGGTCAGACTAGATGATCATAATGGTCCCTTCTGACCTTAAAGTCTATGACTCTATTTCACTCATTTTTTGACAAACTCACTAGAAACAACAAAGGTGTTGAAATGGTGCTGTCGTGGAAAGAATCACCCACGCAGTGATTTTAGTTCACAGACTCAGAGCCTGAGGCCTTTATTGCAATACATACCAAACGCGTTTGGGGTGCAGTTTCTAAACTGGCACCCCGAGCAGCAGCTCGCAGGCTTCTTATAGAATCATAGAATCATAGAATATCAGGGTTGGAAGGGACCTCAAGAGGTCATCTAGTCCAACCCCCTGCTCAAAGCAGGACCAATTCCCAACTAAATCATCCCAGCCAGGGCTTTGTCAAGCCGGGCCTTAAAAACCTCCAAGGAAGGAGACTCCACCACCTCCCTAGGTAACGCATTCCAGTGCTTCACCACCCTCCTAGTGAAATAGTGTTTCCTAATATCCAACCTGGACCTCCCCCACTGCAACTTGAGACCATTGCTCCTTGTTCTGTCATCTGCCACCACTGAGAACAGCCGAGCTCCATCCTCTTTGGAACCCCCCTTCAGGTAGTTGAAGGCTGCTATCAAATCCCCCCTCATTCTTCTCTTCTGGAGACTAAACAATCCCAGTTCCCTCAGCCTCTCCTCATAAGTCATGTGCTCCAGACCCCTAATCATTTTTGTTGCCCTCCGCTGGACTCTTTCCAATTTTTCCACATCCTTCTTGTAGTGTGGGGCCCAAAATTGGACACAGTATTCCAGATGAGGCCTCACCAATGTCGAATAAAGGGGAACGATCACTTTTATTTCATTAAACCACAAGCAAGGTACAAACAACACGTCATGAATTAAGAAATTGGGGGTTAGTCACAAGCTGGGCATGGGTTGATCACGAGCTGATCACGAGCTAAGAAGCTGGGGTTGGGGGTCAATCCTCCCCCCCCCCCCCCGCTTTCCTAATTTTTCCGAGAAGTGGGTGTTTATTTGGGTAGAGGGGCGCTTGGTGGTTTCCGCAGGGGTGGTGCTCGGCCCTAGCTTGGGTACATTTCTCAAGGCTTGGTATATGTCATTTTCCGGGGGATTTCGGTAAGGGTTTAAGGGGGGTTTCCAGGGGACGCTTAAAGGAGAGCTATCATTGGTTAATTTGCAGATAGCTGGAATTGGAAAATGTTGCAAATAGTTATAGCAGCAAGGATAATTAACTTTCTGCAAAAACAATTTCTTAATGTCAAGCAACTTTATAAACTTGCGGTTTATATTTCTAAAGCCTTCCGGTTATTATATTTTATCAGTTATGAACATATTTTATTAGTACTGCTGCGGGGGGGGGGGGGGGTTATTCTTCCATTCCCTCCTCTGGACATGACCCTTGACCGAGTTTGGCAGAAAACTGTGCAGTTTAGTCTAGTTTAGGCCCTGACCTGGGCCCTGCTTTGTGTAAGGGTAGTTAGCATAACAGATCTTTGTTGGAGGGTTTATTTTGGGGCCTTCGGATTCAAAGCTCTGGCTATTAAAAAGAAACCCCCCCTCTCTATTTCCCCACAGTGCTCACACTGTAGTATGGTAACATCCTGTTAAATAGAAAGATCTGATGACTATATTCCTGTATAACATCTCTTTAAACAAAAGCTAATTGTTGTAATGATTGTTTTGTTTCTGATATTTACATGGCAAGGATTTGTAAACTTGTTAAAACTTCCCAAATAAATAGTTTAAAAAAAATTAATGGTAGCTTAAGTACAAGTGATCATGACTTGATCACATTTGTAATGTGCAAGCAGAATAAACTCCAGACCAGTAATATATATACTTGGTACTTTAACAGCACCAGTTTCACAAAGCCAATAACAATTATGAGCCAAATCAGCTAGGAGGAAGAATTTAAGCAGAAAAATATGAATGATAATTGGAAATTGTTTAAGAACACCTTCTAGACACACAAAAAGCCACAATCCCACAACTGAGGAAGAAAGCTGTGCTGGTTAAAAAACCAACCTGATTTAGAGGGGAACTGAAGGCAGCTATAAAAAATAAAAAAATAATATATAACAAATGGAAGAAAAAGGAAATTGATAGTAATGAATATAAATCAGAAGTTATGAACTGTAGAAGATTAATAAGGGACACAAGGAGAAATCTATGGTCAACAAAGCAAAGGACAATAGGAAGGAGTTTTTAAAATATATTAGGAACAAAAAGAATCCTGACAATATAAAATGAACATGGCACACATTAAATGGACTAAAAACTGGCTTACTGATAGGTCTCAGCAGGTAATTATACATTATCGAGCAGGTGTGTTTCTAGTGGGGTAGTTCTTGGCCCTAGGCTATTTAACATTTTTATCAATGACCTGGAAGGAAACATAAAATCATTAGTGATAATGTTTGCAGATGACACAAAGATTGGAGGAGTGGTAAATGAATAAGAGGACAGGTCACTGATTCAGAGTGATCTGGATCACTTGGTAAATTGGGCACAAGCAAACAATATGAATTTTAATACAGCTATCAGAGTAGCAGCCGTCTGGGTACTCGTCTGGCTCTGTCAATCTGTTTTTTCACTTCAGCAGGTGGGTATTGTAGTTTTAAGAATGCTTGATAGAGATCTTGTAGGTGCTTGTCTCTATCTGAGGGATTGGAGCAAATGCGGTTGTATCTTAGAGCTTGGCTGTAGACAATGGATCGTGTGGTGTGTCCTGGATGGAAGCTGGAGGCATGTAGGTAAGTGTAGCGGTCAGTAGGTTTCCGGTATAGGGTGGTATTTATGTGACCATCGCTTATTAGCACAGTAGTGTCCAGGAAATGGACCGCTTGTGTGGATTGATCTAGGCTGAGGTTGATGGTGGGATGGAAATTATTGAAATCATGGTGGAATTCCTCAAGGGCTTCTTTTCCATGGGTCCAGATGATGAAGATGTCATCAATGTAGCGCAAGTAGAGTAGGGGCGTAAGGGGTCGAGAGCTAAGGAAGCGTTGTTCTAAGTCAGCCATAAAAATGTTGGCATACTGTGGGGCCATGCGGGTACCCATAGCAGTGCCGCTGACTTGAAGGTATATATTGTCCCCAAATGTGAAATAGTTGTGGGTGAGGACAAAGTCACAGAGTTCAGCCACCAGGTTAGCTGTGACATTATCGGGGATACTGTTCCTGATAGCTTGTAGTCCATCTTTGTGTGGAATATTGGTGTAGAGGGCTTCTACGTCCATAGTGGCCAGGATATATATATATATATATATATATATATATATATAGCTATGTAACCCTTCTGCCCATCTAAGTTGGCAGCAACAAGGGCCGGGTTCTGTATCTAGGGGTTCCGTTTCAATAACGCAATGCAAAACCGGCTCGAGCCCCCACCCAGTGACCTGGGACAATTACATACCACCCCCTGGGTGCCTCTAAGAGGCAATACTTCCCCTCTCGCAAGCACGGAGTCTGAGTGTAGCAGAAAATGTTTAATAACATGAGGTAAACGACATCAGCATTAAATTGGAAAAACACCACAAAACAGGATTCATAACACAAACCATGAGCAAAAAAAAAAAAAAACCCACCCCAGCAAATTGGGCTGTGTCCTTTCCCTTTGGTTCTTGAATCCAGCAACCCAAAAATCACCCAGAGTCCCCAAAGTCTCTTGGGTCCAGCAACCACCCAAAGTCCCAAAAGTCCAACAAACCCCAAAGTCTCTGTCCCTGGTCAGTGCAGCCCCAGAGTAAAAGGCGGGGCACGCAGGGTGTTAAGGGGCACCTTACATAATCCGAGGCCAGCCGGCCGTCTCTCCGTGGGGTTCCGCCGCAGCCTTCACCACGAGCCAGTCCACTTCCTGCTGTCCCACAAACCGCTCCGCTCACCGACCTGTGAGCCGCTCCAGCCGTCCCTGCAAACAGCTCCGCTCGCCATTCCTTGGGCCGCTCCAACCGGCTCCGCAAGGCTCCACACCGCTCGCTGCTCCTCCAGTCGTCCCCACAAATTGCTCCGCCAGCTGCTTAGCAATATAGCTTCAGGCTCCCCCACTAGTTAACACAGCACTCAGTGATCTCAGCTCTTAATAACTTTAGCTCTTTTGTGATTTCAGCTTTTAGCAATTTCAGCTCATAGTAGGGGAGCCGCAGTGCTGGTGCACCATTGGCCCAAAGTGAATTCAGCTCAGCAGCCTGTAACTAGACTCCTAATGGAATCAAAGTTAGCTCTGACATTCAACAGTGGAGAGGGGAGGTAATGCAATTGGTGTTTCAAACCCTCAGAGGGGGCCCATACCATCCAGTATAAATACCTATCCCCATCCTCTCTCAATTCACTGGGTTTTGTAACCCATGCCCCTTGTCAAGCAAGTGCTACTTAGGTAATGGTGAAGGACTCACTCAGTCCTTCTGTCATACAACAGTTCCACTGGCCTTGATTCACAGAATCAGGGTAACAAAACTTTATTCTTCCTGCCCCAATAACAGAGAAACTGGGGATCCCACACCAGCCAAAGTAACCACTTTCAGTTGCTGTTGTTTCATGCCAGGCGAGTGGGTGTGCCTATGCAAACAAGATCAGCCCCTGGAGTTCTTTTCCACACTCGCCATAATTCACCACCAGATGTCAGGGTAGAGCTCATCCTGACTCTGCTTACAGCTAAATATAAATGTATACATTTAGGAACAAAGAATGTCGGCCACACTTACACAATAAGGGACTTTATCCTGAGAAGCAGTGACTCTGAAAAAGATCTGGGGGTCATGGTGGATAATCAGCTGAACATGAGCTCCCAGTGTGATGCTGTGGCCAAAAACAGATAATGTAATCCTGGGATGTTTAAACCAGGAATCCTGAGTAGGAACAGAGAGGTTATTTTATCTCTGTATTTGACACTAGTGCGACCGTTGCTGGAATCCTGTGTCCAGTTCTAGTGCCTACAATTCAAGAAGGATGTTGGTAAATTGGAGAGGGATCAGAGAAGATCCACAAGAGTGATTAAAAGATTAGAAAACCTTCTTAATAGTGATGGACTCAAGGAGATCGGTCTACTTAGCTTACCAAAGAGAAGGTTAAGGGTGACTTTATTACAGTCTATAAGTATATACAGGGGGAACTAATATTTAATAATGAGCTATTCAGTCTAGCAGAGAAAGGTCTAACAATCCAAAGGCTCGAAGATGAAGCTCCACAAATTCAGACTGGAAAAAAGTTATACATTTTAACAGTGAGGGTAATTAACCATTGGAACAATTTACCAAGGGTTGTGATGGATTCTCCATCACTGGCCATTTAAAAATCAATATTGGCTGTTTTTCTATAAGATCTGCTCTAGGAATTATTTAGGGTCAGGTCTCTGGCCTATGCTATACAGGAGGTCAGACTAGATGATCACAGTGGTCCCTGCTGGGCTTGGAATCTATGAATCTATTAATTTTCCTGGCGCCATGCGGACTTGAACGAATGTCACTATGGCCTCATAAGAACGGCCATACTGGGTCAGACCAAAGGTCCATCTAGTCCAGTATCCTGTCTTCCGACAGTGGCCAATGCCAGGTGCTTCAGAGGGAATGAACAAAACAGGTGATCCATCAAGTGATCCATCCCCTGTCGCCCATTCCCAGCTTTTGGCAAACAGAGGCTAAGGACACTCAGAGCATGGTTTTGAATCCCTGCGCATCCTGGCTAATAGTCATTGGTGGACCCATCCTCCATGAACTTATCTAGTTCATTTTTGAACCCTGTTAGTGTCTTGGCCTTCACAACATCCTCTGGCAAAGAGTTCCACAGGTTGACTGTGCGTTGTGTGAAGAAATACTTCCTTTTGTTTGCTTTAAACCTGCTGCTTATCAATTTCATTTGGTGACCCCTAGTTCTTGTGTTACGAGAAGGAGTAAATAACACTTCCTTATTTCCTTCTCCACACCATTCATGATTTTATAGACCTCTACCATATCCCCCCCTTAGTCGTCTCTTTTCCAAGCTGAAAAGTCCCAGTCTTATTAATCTCTCCTCATATGGCAGCTGTTCCATACCCCTAATCATTTTTGTTGCCCTTTTCTGAAGGGCAGGTGGGGGGGGGGACTTGGGGCTTCAGCCAGCATGGGTGAGGGGGTCTTGGGGCTCTGGCCGTGGGTGAAAGGGGCAGAGCCAGGGGCTAGCCTCCCTGAAGCGGGGGCTCCACCTGCCACCCATGTCTACCTATCACCCATTTACGGGTGGGAGCTGGGAGCCCATCTGCACGTGGATTGCAGAAGCTGAGTATCCGCTCTAAATGCTGATACTGAAGAGTAAGGTTTTGTGGTATATACCGAGGACCATGTTGCTGCTCTACAGTTTTAGATGATTGGGAGTCTACTGAAGCCTGCTGCTGAGGTAACTTGGGCCTGGTAGAATGAGCAATTGCTTGATCTGGTAGCTGGAACAAATTTTGAAAGAGAAAGTGGTTAAGGACGTAGACGTAAACGGTAATTGGGATAAAATACAGCAGGGTTTTACAAAAGGTAAATCATGCCAGACCAACCTGATCTCCTTCTTTAAGAAGATAACCAATTTTTTTGACAAAGGAAATGCAGTAGATCTAATCTACTCAATTCCAGTAAGGCCCAGTTTGACCCAGTTCCACATGGAAAATTATTAGTTACATTGGAGAAGATGGGGATTAACATGAGAATTGAAAGGAGGATAAGGGCCTGGTTAAAGGAAGACTACAACGGGTCATACTGAAAGGTGAACTGTCAGGCTGGAGGGAGGTTACTAGTGGCGTTCCTCAGGGATCCAGCTTGGGACCAATCTCATTTAACATTTTCATTCATGACCTTGGCATAACAAGTGGGATTGCGCTAATAAAATTTGGGGATGACACAAAGTTGGGAGGTATTGCCAATATGGAGGGGAACCGGAATATCGTACAAGAAGATCTGGATGACCTTGAAAACTGGAGTAATAGAAATAGAATGAAATTTAATAGTGCAAAGTGCAAGATCATACACTTAGGGACTAACAACAATAATTTTTTGCTGCAAACTGGGGACATATCAGTTGAAAGTGACAGTAGAGGAGAAAGACCTGGGTGCATTGGTCGCTCACAGGATGACTATGAGCTGCCAATGTGATGCAGCCATGAAAAAGGCTAATGCAGTCCAAGGATGCATCAGGTGAGGTAATTCCAGTAGAGACAGGGAAGTATTAGTACCATTATACAAGACACTGGTGAGATCTCATCTGGAATACTGTGTGCAATTCTGTTCTCCCAAGAAAGATTAATTCAAACTGGGACAGGTGCAGAGAAAGGCTCATAGGATGATCTGAGGAATGGAAAACCTACTTTACGGGAAGAGATTCAATGAGCCTGGCTGGTTTAGCCTAACCAAACTAAGGCTAAGGGGAGATATGATTGCTCTCTATAAATACATCCAAGGATAAATGGCACGGATGGAGAAGAGTTAAGTGCCAATGTGGACACAAGAACAAATGGTTATAACTGGCCATCAACAAATTTAGGCTTTGAAATTAGGCAAATATTTCTAAGCAGCAGAGGAGTAAAGTTCTGGAACAGCCTTCCAAGGGGGTAGTGGGGGTAAAAAACCTAACTGGCTTCAAGTCTGAGTTTTATAAGTTTATGGCGGGGCTCGTATGATGAGACTGCCTACAATGGCATGTGGCCCATCTGCAACTGCTAGCAGCAAATATCTCCAGTGGCTTGTGATGGTGATGGGACACTGGATGGGGAGTTATTACAGAAAGAACAGGAGTACTTGTGGCACCTTAGAGACTAACAAATTTATTTATTTAAATTTATTAGTCTCTAAGGTGCCACAAGTACTCCTGTTCTTTTTGCGGATACAGACTAACACGGCTGCTACTCTGAAACCAGTTATTACAGAGAATTCTTTCCCAGGTTTCTGGCTGGTGGATCTTGCCCACATGCTCAAGGTCCTACTGATCACTGTATTTGGTGTTCAGGAAGGAATTTCCCCCAGGGTCAGATTGACAGAGACCTTGGCGGTTTTTGCCTTCCACAGCCTAGAGCATGGGTCACTTGCAGGTTTAAATTAGTGTAACTGGTGGATTCTCCGTAACTTGAAGTCTTTAAATCATGAATTGAGGACTTCAGTAACTCAGCCAGAGGTTAGGAGATCTATCACAGGAGGGGTGAGTGAGGTTCTATGGCCTGCAATGTGCACGATGATCCCTTCTGGCCTTAAAGTCTATGAGTTGTAATTTATTAATGATGTTAGAAATCTTGATGGAATCCACAATCCATGTGGATAAATTCTGAGAGCAGGTTGGTTTACCCTTTAATGCACTGCCATATGCTGCAAAGAGTCTAGGAGATTTTCTAACTGCTCTTATTCTAGGGTGCATAACCTTGTCTCATCCAGGGACAGGTGAGGCCTTGGACAAAATACCAGTAAGTGTATGTATTGATTAATATGAAAGTTTGAGACAATCTTAGGGATAAACCGAGGGTGAGGTTACATAGTTACTCTGTTTGCAAGGAATACTGCTTATGGAGGAGCAGGCATAAATGCCTGGATCTCACTTACTATACATGCCAAAATGATTGCCATGACAAATGCCACTTTAATTGATAAATGACAATAAGAACAGTGGGCCAGAGCTTCCAAAGGGAGCTCCACAAGTGAAGGGAGAACTAAGTTTAAGTCCCAAGAAGGTGGCATTTCTCTTATTGGCAGATACATGAGCAATAAGTCTGTAAGGAATCCTATGACTGGTGCCTGAGAAAAACCCAAGGAACCTTGACTAGGAGGATGAAAGACCGAAATCTCAGGTAGGTGCACTCATCAAATTAAGTGAAAGTCCTGACTGGTTTAGCAACAGAAGATGGTCCAGGATTGGTGGAATAGATGATTGAAGAGGAGCGGAATGCATCCATAGGGAAAAACTCCTCAGTTTAGCCAAATCTGCTCTGTAGTCAAAGGTTTTCTACTTTCCATGATAATGCTCTGTATGTCATGAGAACAGCCCTTACACAGTAATGATAACCAGAGGGTTCCCAGGTCCAGCAGTGAACAGGGATGCAGAGGGAGGTTGCACCCTGCGCGGTTAAGTCTGGCAGAGGCGGAAGAGTTATGAATTGATGATTGGATAGACGCAGTAGGTCTGGATAGCAGAAGTGATAAGGCCACGCTGGGGCCACCAGGATCAGCTGAGCCCTCTCCGACCTCTCTGTCTGTAGCATCCTGGGAATTGGAGACATGGGTGAAATGTCAGCCCTGAAGCCTGAACCTACCAGAGGAGGGAGGTATCGGTGAGCTCTCTGAAGGCACCCATGGGAGAGCAAGGGGAATTAAATGAGTGAGGCAGCACCTCATTTAAATATCAGCTGTGTTCTCTAGTGCCATCTATTGGAGAGCACGGGGAGTGGACTGAGAGAGGCAGTACCTTATTTGCCTATTACTGTAACTGCGGGTAGTTTGGGGACTTTGGGTATAATTGCACTAAGTTTTGTGTTTGGGGCCCATATTTTCGAGATGATCCTGTTGGGAACCCACCTGGGCAAAGCCTGGCCAATGACTGGGTGTGGCGTCACCCTAACAATCGCTGATGTTTGCCGAGGGAGAGGGTGGTAAGAGGCCCTGGACAAAACTAGAGGGCAAAGAGCAGGAATTTGCATCATTCTTGGGTTGTTGCTGGGACCACCTCTCCGGGGGGTGACAGGGACTCCGATGGGTACCCAAGCCCACTGATCCCCTGTTATCTGAAAAAGCTGAGCCATGAGCTGTCCCTGCTGTATGCGGGCAGAGCTCACCAAGGGGCCAGTTGTCTAGCCAGCGGGACAGAGGCCAGAGCCCAGCAGCAGTTCTGTTCACCTGAGCAGCAGGCAGAGCCAGGCAGCCATTGGGCACAACCACAGCCCCCAGCAGGCAGCGCAAAGCGCAGTGGGATTCAGCCACAGGCCACAGCCTCCAGCAGATGGAGCATCGGAGTGAGAGCAGTTGGGTGCACGCCAGCGGGAGCAGAGGAATCCATAGCGACTGTCTACATCAGCCTAGTGACTCTGGTGAGGCCTCCCTGTCCTAGCTGCTGACATCATTATAGCAGGGCAGGAGGTAGAGCCCCAACTGTCTATGAAACCGGGCCCTTGATTTTGCTGGACTCTTGGAACCACAGACTGTGAGTGAGGAAGCTGGGGTACCCACAAACTGAGAGTCGGAGGCCGAAAACTGCACCAGCCATTCAGGGTCCAACTGGTTTATCTGCCAGAACCTTCGATTCCCTGGGAGATGGCTCACTATGGGATATATGTGGAGACTGAGGCGCCATTCCCAGAGTAGAATGTCTTCTTGACAGAGAGGGTCTGATCTGGCTCCTCCCTGTCTCTTTATATAATACATTGCTGTGGCATTGTCTGTTTAATATTGTCACTGCTTGGTTTCTCGACAGTGGTAGGAATGATTTGCAGGCGTAACAAATCACCCTCAGCTCCAATACTGCGAGCTGATGGATCTTCAGAGGTCCACAGGCTGTGACTGTGGAATTGAGCCAGATATGCACCCAAGCTGCTTGTGGATGCATTGGTGACTAGTGTCTGGGTGGGAGAGATCAGACAGCTATTCCTTGACAAACGTAGTCCTAATCTAACCACCAACAAAGGGACAAAAGAATCAACTGAGGAATCCCAATACATTGGTTCAGGCTCAGATGTTATCCAGGACTGAAGAGATCTGTCCCAATCTGGCAAAGAGGGTCACCTGAGAGGAAAAGGCCATGCAACCTAGTAACCTCAAACCAGTTCTTATCAGTGTTTGTGGGTGTGAGAGGTGAGAGAGATGAGCCCTTGCCAGCCTGGAATCCAGGAGTGCCTATAAACTCTATGGATTGGGATGGGCTCAAATGTGATTTCTTTAGGTTGATGGGAGGGAGAGAGAATGATATGACATTGTCGGGCAAACCTCTATTGAATGACCTGCAAGTCCCAAGGATCTGAGGTTCTTGCAGTTCAGGCCTCCCTGAAGAGAGGGGGGAACCAAACGGGGGTGGGGTGGGATGGGGGAGAAAGGTGCAGATCCACATAGGCTGGCTTGGTATCCTCAACTGAAGCCTCAAATTTGTTGTTTCTGCTATTGGGATGCTTGAGAAGTGAATGGAGAAGTTGGTTTTCACATTAAGAACCTCTGTCCCTTCCTGAACCAAACTGGTTGTTTTGGTGATACCAGGAGGAAGACGAATGAGATTGCTGACAAGCGGTATAATGAGGTTTATACTGTTTATTTTAAAGTTGGAAGGACAAAAGCCCAGAGATCAAAGCGTGGCCCAAGAATCTTTTGGGAGTGCAGCGTGTCATCTGTTTTAGTACATAAAAACATAAGAACATAAGAGCGGCCATACTGGGTCAGACCAAAGGTCCATCTAGCCCAGTATCCTGTCTTCCAACAGTGCCCAATGCCAGGTGCCCCAGAGGGAATGAACAGAACAGGTAATCATCAAGTGATCCATCCCCTGCCGCCCATTACCAGCTTCTGGCAAACAGAGGCTAGGGACACCATCCCTGCCCATCCTGGCTAATAGCCATTGATGGACCAATCCTCCATGAACTTATCTAGTTCTTTTTTTGCCTTCACAACATCCTCTGGCAAAGAGTTCCACAGACTGGTAATCTGTGTGAAGAAATACTTCCTTTTGTTTGTTTTAAACCTGATGCCTATTAATTTCATTTGGTGACCCCTAGTTCTTGTGTTATGAGAAGGAGTAAATAACACTTCCTTCTTTCCTTTCTCCACAGCAGTCATGATTTTATAGACCTCTACCATATCCCCCCTTAGTCATCTCTTTAGTAACCTAGTCTCTTCCATCAAGCATTAAAACCTGTACTACATGCTGTAGCTCTTTTGATAATCCTGAAGCAGCTAATCAAGAGCCTCTCTTTATGGCAATCCCAGTTGCCACTGATCTAGCCAAGTCTAAGGCTATGTCTACACTACAAAGCTAAGTCAACTTAAATTACGTTGACATACAGCCACCTCTGTAATTAAGCTGCTGTTGCATGTCCACACTAGCTCCTTGTGTTGGCTGAGCGCTTCCACAGTAGCAGCTCTTGCATGGACACAGAGAGCAGAGCACTGTGGGTAGCTATCCCACTGTGCAACTGGCTGCAGGAAGTTTTGGGAAGGGTTTGCAATGCCTCATGGGGGTAGGTCAGCGTCACATGATGCAGGTTTCTCAATCCCATTGTTCCATGGGTTTCCTACTAGGTTTCCAGCTGCTTTTCAACTGCTCTGGTAACCTCTGAGCCAGCCATCAGTGTCAGAAAGCATGGATCCTGCACTGCTCTTCAGTCACGTGCTGTGTGTTATGAACACAAGGTGATAGGAGGAGCTCCATGGGGGCACATTCACTGCCATCCTGACCCCAGCCCCCTCCTCATAGAAGCAGCATGTCTGCGGCTCCGCCCCAGAGCGACTATTTGCCTCCCTTGCCCTTCCCCTCCATGCCCTAAGCAAGTCCCTGCAGCTGGAGTGGAACTGTGCCTGCAAAGCCTCCTCTCCCCACAGACCCAGAAGATCCACCACCACCTCCCGTGTACTCCAGGTAGGAACACGTTTGCTGCACGGAGCCCAGGCTCAGCTGGGCAGTTGCTATGTGAGCTCTCTACACCGAGCAAACAGGAAGAGCAAGTTCTAAACTTCCTGGGGCTTTAACAGGGAAGGGGCATTCACCTGTGTACCTGGCTTCTGGACAGCGGAGTTTGAACTGGTGACCAGAGCGGTCACGGAGGGCATTGTGGGATACCTCCTGGAGGCCATTTAGGTCAATGTAAATAACGCAAGGTCTACACTGACACTGTGTCGCTCTAACTACATCACCCTAGGCTCTCTGCCTCTCGTCGAGGTGGTTTTACGTCATCAGCGTAGCAGGAGGAGCACTGCAGTGTGTACAAGCTGCCTTATGTCGACGAAACTGTGTAGTGTGGACATGGCCTACAGCTGCTTGAAGAGAGGTTCTGGCAATGAGCTGACCTGAGCAAATTGAATTCAACTCATCCATTAAGTCAGGGGGCAGTTTGCTAGAAAAACACGCTGCTGTGTCCCACTGACTGTAACTATATTTGGTCAGCGTGCAGCTCACAATTCTAACCAGAAGAGAAGCTGAAGGATACACCTTATGACCCAAACATCTAATGCAGGGGTCTCAAACTCAATTAACCTTAGGGCCACCCCAGCTGACTCTGCCCTCACAGAGACAGGTGCTAAATACTATGAGGAGTTTTCCCAGTTGTCCAAAGGCAGATCCATGAACTGGGATGTCTTCATCTGTTCTTTATCCGGCTACATGGGCATGGGGCACAGGCTACACCCACCACGCTCACAGCTTCAGGACACGTGAAGAATCACACATGTTCATTTCAGCCACAGTAGAAGAAGCTAGCAAGAAACCCTTGGGAAACCCATCCTGTCTCTTCTATTCTTTACCTTGTTTTACCGTGACTCCTTCTCCTTCATTTGCACTCACGTCCCCCTGTCCCAGGGTTTACAGAGTGCCTGGAGCGCAATCCTGACAGTCCCGAGCTCTAGAGGAGACCACAAGGAGGCTGTCCCTTCCTGTGGATGGGTAGAGCTGAAGCAAGAACCAGTGCCAGGCTCAGGAGAGCTGTGGTGTGCCGCTGCAACTGCGCCTTCCCTCCTACTTCCCTTTCCTCCTGTTGAGGAGAAGCAGCTGTTTGCAGAGACAGCACCAGATTTAACCAGCTGGGGAGCTGGGGCAAGAGCCAGGCTTCCCCCTCACCCATGTGGAGGAGGTGCTGCCCCCCACATGCCTGGGCTCCGTGGGGAGGGCTGCCAGGTGTCACACACCTTGCATGACAGTGACACACTTGGCAGGGCGGTCATGCCAACCTGCTGCTCAGCCACCATTTCACTGCAGCATCCAGCTGCACTGGGACAGGACCTAGAGGCTGCAGAGCCTGGCTTCGAACTGTCAGGACTCAGGCAGCCTGCTCAGCTCTCCTCTGGCTGTGTTCCCTGCTGGGCTCAAGCAGGGAAGAAGCAGTCGAGAGAGGGTGTGAGGTAGCCGCAGTGGCTAGTTGATTGGAAGGGAGGGCGATGAGGTGAGAGGGCTCAGTACTAGCAAAGGGCTCCTCAGTCAGCCCCCACTGTGACCCCTGCTCCACCAATCTCCAGTGAGCTCCCTGCTTTCAGACAGACCCCAAACCTACCCACCCCTAGTCAGACCCCTAGCTAGACCCCTGACTCCCAGAGCGCTTCCAGATTCCCAGAGAGAACCCAGCCAGACCCCAAACCTCTACCACACAGAGACCCAGACACATCCTAGTCCCCTGCCCTCAGAAATGACCCCAGCTGCCCTCCCCACTTCATATACTCCAGCACCCACCCCAGCTAATACTGGCAGCATGCCAAGGCCTATACCCTCCCAGCTACCCCAGACACCCTCTGGCATCCCCGAACCCAAGCACTCCAGAACCAACCCACCTAACCAAATGCAGTGATCCCAGGCACTCACCAGCATCCTTGAACCACCCCATCTTCCTGCCTGCCCGAACGTCAGAGCTGCCCTACCCCCACCACTGCTAGGGAAAGGATGTATTGAACATTGCCTGAAGTTTATAGTCATATGCAACTGATCTGAAAATATGCATATTAGCACATTGAATAATATACATAAAGTGTCACACGTGAGGCTGCACAAAACGTAGCAGCTAGGAGAGCGGGGGGGGGGGGGAAGGACTAGAGGAACTAGAGGACACCTGCCAGCCATCTCCCGATTTGGGAGAGGGAGTCTGGTGGGTTGGGTCAGAGGAGATCTGGGGGAAGAAAGAGGCTGGGAGGAGAGAGAGAGGTGGAGAAGACAAAGGTTTTGCTGGGGATAGGGTGGGGGGAGGTAGAGGAGACCTTGGGGTGAGAAGGAGGAAAAAGGCAGGGCAGAGGAGGCCAAGTATCAGTTTGCTGGGCAGGGATGGGGGCATCCCCAAATAGGTCATTCCTTTGAAAGGGGTTACAAAAACGTTGGGAGAGTCTGGTCTAGCAGGAGGAGATGGTACTACACCCCCCACCACCTCCGGTAGGGATGTTTCCAGTACCTAGGCTCATACCTCTTCCTTGCCTCTTTGACATCTCTCTTCTAATGCCCAGGCCTGAGTCACTTTTCCATGAGGCAGTAGCAGGCCTGCTTTGCATCCTCCTGGCGAAGGGGGTATTGACATTGTCTGAGGGACCTGGGGGGATACCTCAGCAGGGGAGGGGAGTGTTGGGAAGAACAGGGAGAAGCCAATAGCCAGCTCACCCATCACGACTCCAGAGCAGTGGGAGCTACAACCCTTTTGTATATTTCTCCTGGGATGGTCTCTTTCCCAATTAGCCAATGGAAACTATTCCCACAGGGCAGTAACATCGTCTGCTCCCTGCAGTGGAGGGGGCATGTGGAGAGCGTGCTAAAGAAACATGAATTGACATTTTAGGCAGCACCTGTAGAACCCTGACCTAAAGGACAACACCCCCCTCTAGCACATTCATGAGCAGGGTGAGGGGTCCGGGGTTAGCCCCCGCAGTACCGGTTCATTTCACAACCAAATGCTGCTTGACCAATCCTGGGACAAGATCGCCATCTAGCGGCCATTACCAATGTAACCAACATCAATCATATTTACAAAGACAAGTTCCTGTGATGGGTTGGGTCACAGAAACCCCCTTGGGACTGCCACCTGATGTGCTGGGACTACCTCTGAGCCTGTTTTCCCTGCCAGCTTGGGACTTCAGTGCCTTGTTTTGTTTGAGCCAGACATGCTTGCCTGCTGCAAACGCAGATCCAAGTCTGAACCATGTCCCCGACAAGTGCAGGCTAAACTGAAAACAGCTTAAGAAGTGCTCCTGTCGCCAGCACTCAGATACCCAGCTCCCAATGAGGTCCAAACCCCAAATAAATCCGTTTTACCTTGTAGACAGCTTATCCAGGGTAAACTCATAAATTGTTCACCCTCTATGACACTGAAAGAGAGATATGCACAGCTGTTTGCCCCCCCCCCCCCCGTATTAATACTTACTCTGGGTTAATTAATAAGTAAAAAGTGATTTTATTAAATATAAAAAGTAGGATTTAAGTAGTTCCAAGTAAAGACAGACAGAACAAAGTAAATTAACAAGCAAAATAAAACAAAAACAAGCAAGTCTAAGGCCTGGTCTACACTAGGAGTTTATGTCGAATTTAGCAGCGTTACATCGAATTAACTCTGCACCTGTCCACACAACGAAGGTATTTAGTTCGACATAGAGGTCTCTTAAATTCAACTTCTGTACTCCTCCCCAACGAGGGGAGTAGCGCTAAATTCGACATGGCCATGTCGAATTAGGCTAGGTGTGGATGGAAATTGACGGTAATAGCTCCGGGAGCTATCCCACAGTGCACCACTCTGTGGACGCTCTGGACAGCAGTCCGAGCTCGGATGCTCTGACCAGCCACACAGGAAAAGCCCCGGGAAAATTTGAATTCCTTTTCCTGTCTGGGCAGTTTGAATCTCACTTCCTGTTTGGACATCGTGGCGAGCTCAGCAGCACTGGCAACGATGCAGAGCTCTCCAGCAGAGATGGCCATGCAATCTCAGAATAGAAAGAGGGCCCCAGCATGGACTGATCGGGAAGTCTTGGATCTGATCGCTGTGTGGGGCAATGAGTCCGTGCTTTCCGAGCTGCGATCGAAAAAACGGAATGCAAAGATCTACAAGAAGATCTCAAAAGCCATGGCAGAGAGAGGATACAGCCGGGATGCAACGCAGTGCCACGTGAAAATCAAGGAGCTGAGACAAGGCTACCAGAAGACCAAAGAGGCAAACGGACGCTCCGGATCCCAGCCCCAGACATCCCGTTTCTATGAGGCACTGCATTCCATCCTAGGTGCGGCCGCCACCACTACCCCACCACTGACCGTGGACTCTGAGGATGGGATATTGTCGACGGCCGGTTCCTCGGAGACGTTAGCGGACGGGGAAGATGAGGAAGGAGATGAGGAGGACGAGGCAGTCGACAGCGCTTACAACGCTGATTTCCCCGACAGCCAGGATCTCTTCATCACCCTTACAGAGATCCCCTACCAACCGTCCCCAGGCGTTAACCCGGACACAGAATCAGGGGAAGGATCAGTCGGTAAGTGTTTTAAACATGTAAACATTTATTTTTAACAGAACAGGAATATTAACAATATTAACAATGGGTTTTTCATGATTACTTTGCCCTAGGCACTTAAAGTTTCAGTCCTTGGCAGTGCAACTACTGAAAAAAAATCTAACAATGTCCGGTTTAGCATGATTGGTTTGCCCTAGGCGCTCTACTGTTTAGTCCCTGCCAGTGCAGCTACAGTAAAATCCGGTCTATATGTCCGGGGATAGAGCAGAAATCCTCCTGGGACATCTCCACAAAGCTCTCCTGGAGGTAATTGGAAAGCCTTTGCATCAGGTTCCTGGGGAGAGCGGCCTTATTGGGTCCTCCGTGGTAGGAAACGTTTCCGCACCAGGAGACAAGCAAGTACTCGGGGATCATTGCCTTGCAGAGCATGGCGGCATACGGCCCTGGTCTTTGCAGGCTTTCCCGAAACATCCTTTCTTTCTCGATCTCTGAAATCCTCATCAGAGTGATGTCGCTCATGGTGACCTGCTTTGAATTAGGTAGGGGAATGTTAGTATTGGGACTGCTTGCCTGTTCCTTTACAGAACTGAAACCGGTGGTTTACAGCCACGTGGTGGAGGCGGGAGAGGGGCAGCATACAGGGATCTTTCCCTGGGACAGCCGCGAGGGGGTGGGACAGGGGCAGAGTTCATGCTTGCCGGATTGCTGGCAGCAGGGACTGGCATTGCTTTCAACGTGAAAGGAGGCCAGTGCTATTATTAAAGTTTTAAGCAGCCACAAGTCTACGGCTTACCATGTCTGCCTGCTACACAAATTCCGGTGTCCTGCCCCGCTTCTCTGATCTGCACTGCAAGACCCCAGGCACTGAATGCGAAGGCCGAAAATTCGACCTTGTCCTGAGTGCGCATGTGATAGGTGCTGTGCATGGTCTTGTTCACAGAGAAAGACTATGTTCTTTGTTCACAACTAAATTTATCTTTCTGAGGAATTCACTCCCTTTTTCCCATCCCACAGCTGCGACTGTCTCCCGACCTAGCCTGGCATCACACTCCCAGAGGCTAGCGCAGATTAGGCGTAGGAAGAAGAGGACACGGGAGGACATGTTCTCGGAACTTATGGTCTGCTCCCGAGCCCAGGCAGCCCAGCAGACCCAGTGGAGGGAGAACTTGTCCCAAATCCACCGATCACACATTGAACGGGAGGAGAGGTGGCGGCAGGAAGA
The DNA here is from genome assembly GCF_028017835.1 of Emys orbicularis. NCBI lineage: Eukaryota > Metazoa > Chordata > Testudines > Emydidae > Emys > Emys orbicularis. The sequence continues at coordinate 26,466,526 of NC_088699.1, forward strand.
CCAGCAGGCGACTCAAACGCTGCTTGGACTAATGAGGGAGCAAACGGACACGCTCCGGCGCCTTGTGGATGTTCTGCAGGACCGGAGGCAGGAGGACAGAGCCCCGCTGCAGTCTATCTCTAACCGCCCTCCCCCGCCACAAAGTCCCATACCCCCCTCACCCAAAGTCCCAAGAAGGAGGGGCGGCAGAGTCCGTGAAAACTCTCACTCCACCCCTGCAGACTGCTCGAGTACCAGAAGGCTGTCATTCCCCAAAATTTGATACGTCCTTTCCTTCCCGCCTCACCCAAGCCCCCGACCCAGTTTCATCCCCCAGTTTCATGTGTAGTTGCTAATAAAAAATACGTTTCTGTTAATTACTGTTTCCATCATGTTCTTTTAGAGGAGAGTCTGTCTGAAGGGGGGGAAGGGGGTTGGTAATTGGACAGGACAGTCACCTTTACCAGGGTACAGACGCGGGGGCAGGTTCAGCAGCAAAGCACACACACATTGCAGTCACTAGTTACCCTGGTCAGTCTGGGAGGTGGTTTTCATGTTCTGTGTGTGTGTGTGTGTGTGGGGGGGGGGCTATGCGACTTTGTGGCGGGGGAGGGCGGTTAGAGATCTTATGCAGCGGTCCTTATCCTGGATCACAGAGCCACGCAGCAGGGGATCTGTAACCGTCCTCCCCCTGCCACAAAGTCACATAGCCCCCGCACACAGAGTCCCGAACAGGAGGGGTGGCAGGCTCCGTTGAAACAACCAGTCCACCAGTGCGGAGCCTGTCATTCCTCAAGTTTAGAAGCGTCCTTTGCATCACTACAGTACACCCGCTCCCCACCACAGTCTGCGTCCCAGGTTCAACACTTTACCACGAAAACAGTAATAAAGAAAACGGTGTTCATTAACAAATTTCAAGTGATTTTATTTTTAAACGTGTGTTGGAAGGGGGGGAACGGGGGGAACGGGTATGTAACTGGAGAGGATAGTGAACATTAACCGGGTAAAGAAACGGGGGCAGGTTCAGCTTCTCTGTAAACAAACTTAATAGTCACAGGTTACCCTGCTCACTCAGGAACCTAGCTTTCAAAGCCTCCCGGATGCACAGCGCGTCCCGCTGGGCTCTTCTAATCGCACGGCTGTCTGGCTGGGCGTAATCAGCAGCCAGGCTATTTGCCTCAACCTCCCACCCCGCCATAAAGGTCTCCCCCTTGCTCTCACAGAGATTGTGGAGCACACAGCAAGCTGCAATAACAATGGGGATATTGGTTTCGCTGAGATCAGAGCGAGTCAGTAAGCTTCTCCATCTCCCCTTGAGACGTCCAAAAGCACACTCCACCACCATTCTGCACTTGCTCAGCCGGTAGTTGAAGAGTTCTTTTTCAGTGTCCAGGGCGCCTGTATAGGGCTTCATGAGCCAGGGCATTAGCGGGTAGGCTGGGTCCCCGAGGATGACTATAGGCATCTCCACATCCCCAAGAGTTATTTTGTGGTCCGGGAAGTAAATACCTTCCTGCAGCCGTCTAAACAGACCAGAGTTCCTGAAAACACGAGCGTCATGAACCTTGCCCGGCCATCCGACGTTGATGTTTGTAAAACGTCCCCTATGGTCCACCAGTGCTTGCAGCACCATTGAAAAGTAGCCCTTTCGGTTATTGTACTGGCTTGCCTGGTGGTCCAGTCCCAGGATAGGGATGTGAGTTCCATCTATAGCCCCACCGCAGTTTGGGAATCCCATCGCAGTTTGGGAATCCCATCGCGGCGAAGCCATCTATGATGACCTCCACGTTTCCCAGGGTCACTACCTTTGACAGCAGTACCTCAACGATTGCGTTGGCTACTTGCATCACAACAACCCCCACGGTAGATTTGCCCACGCCAAAGTGGTTCGCGACTGACCGGTAGCTGTCTGGCGTTGCAAGCTTCCAGAGGGCTATGGCCACTCGCTTCTGGACAGTCAGGGCTGCTCGCATCCGGGTGTCCTTGCGCTTCAGGGCAGGGGACAGCAACTCACAAAGTTCCAGAAAAGTTCCCTTCCGCATGCGAAAGTTTCGCAGCCACTGTGATTCATCCCAGACCTGCAGCACTATGCGGTCCCACCAGTCCGTGCTTGTTTCCCGGGCCCAGAATCGCCGTTCCACAACATCAACATGACCCATTGCCACCATGATGTCCTCGGCGCGGGGTCCCGTGCTTTGTGACAGGTCTGTGCCACTCTCAGACTTCAGGTCCTCACCGCGCTGCCGTAGCCTCCTCGCCCGATTTCTCAGCATCTGCCTCTGGGAAAGGTGGATGATAAGGTGCGAGGTGTTGACAACGGCCATAACTGCAGCGATGGTCGCAGCGGGCTCCATGCTCGCAGTGCTGTGGCGTCCGCGCTGTCACTGACCAGAAAAGTGCGCGAACTGATTTCCCGCCGGCGCTTTCAGGGAGGGAGGGCAGGAGTGACTGTTGGATGACGACAGTTACCCAAAACCACCCTCGACACATTTTTTTCCCCAGAAGGCATTGGTGGCTCAACCCAGAATTCCAATGGGCAGCGGGGACTGCAGGAACTGTGGGATAGCTGCCCACAGTGCACCGCTTCCAATGTCGACGCTTGCCCCGTTAGTGTGGACTCACAAAGTCGAATTACTGTCCTTAGTGTGGATACACACGTTCGACTTTGTAATATCGATTCCACATATTCGATTTAAGTAAAATCGAACTACTCTTGTAGTGTAGACATACCCTAAGCCTAATATAATAGGAAACTAAATGCAAGTAAATCTCAGTCTCAGAGATGTTCCAATAAGCTTCTTTGACAGACTAGCCTCCTTCTAGTCTGGGTCCAGCAATCCCTCAAACCCCTGTAGTTACTGTAGTTACTGTTACAGTTTCTTTCAGGCATCTCTTTGGGGTGGAGAGGCTATCTCTTGAGCCAGCTGAAGACAAAACAGAGGGATTTCCCAGGGCTTAAATAGACTTTCTCTTGTGGGTGGAAACCCCTCCTCCTCTCCTATGCAGTATCCAGCTCCAAGCTGCAGTTTTGGAGTCACATGGGCAAGTCACATTTCCATGCGTGACTCAGTTCTTTACAGGAGGTTCCCAGGAAAGCTCAGGTGTGGATTGGCGTCTATCAAGGTCCATTGTTAGCCAAGTACTCCCAATTACTTGAATAACACCTTGTCAGGGTTCCCTCCCCACTCTGAACTCTGGGGTACAGATGTGGGGACCCACATGAAAGACCCCCTAAGCTTATATTCCACCAGCTTAGGTTAAAAACTTCCTCCAGGCCCAAATTCCTTTCCTTGTCCTTGGACGGTATTGCTGTCACCACCAAGTGATTTAAACAAACATTCAGGAGGGGCCACTTGGAGCCCTATCCCCCCAAAATATCCCCCCAAGCCCCTTCACCCCCTTTCCTGGGGAGGCTTGAGAATAAACTACCAACCAAATAGGTTAACAAGGTGAGCACAGACCAGACCCTTGGGTTTTTAGGACACTAAAAACCAATCAGGTTCTTAAAAGAAGAACTTTATTATAAAAAAAAAAAGTAAAAGAAGCACCTCTGTAAAATCAGAATGGAAGGTAATTTTACAGGGTAATAAAAAGATTTAAAACACAAAGGATTCCCCTCTAGTCTCAGCTTCAAAGTTACAAAACAGGAATAAACCTCCCTCTTGGCATAGGGAAAATTCACAAGCTAAAACAAAAGATAATCTAATGCATTTCCTTGCTATTACTTACAATTTCTGTAATTTTAGATGTATCATTTCAGTAGGAGCTGGATTAACTGCTTGGTCTCTCTCTTTGTCTCAAGAGGGAACACATACAAAAGAGCACAAACAAAACCCCAGATTTGAAAGTATCTTCTTTCCCCATTGGTCCTTCTGGTCAGGTGCCAACTAGGTTAATTGAACTGATTAACCCCTTACAGCTAAGTGATTCTGTACCTCTGTCCAAGAGGGATTTTATATTACTGCATACATAAAGGTTGTTACCCTTCCCTTTATATTTATGACACGCCCCCCAAATCACAGACGGTGCTGGAGAGCCTGCTCCACTCTGGCTGTGATTTCTTCCTGGAGCTTTAGGAGAAAACAGAGTTAATAAGACACATGCACCTCTAGATATACTGCACACCTGGGGAAGTGAGGAAACAGATTGACAGAGCAAGACGGGTACCCAGAAATCACCTACTACAGGACAGGCCCAACAAGGACAATAACAGAACACCACTGGCCATCACATACAGCCCCCAGCTAAAACCTCTCCAGCGCATTATCCACGATCTACAACCTATCCTGGAAAATGATCCCTCACTCTCACAGACCTTGGGAGGCAGGCCAGTCCTCGCTTACAGACAACCCCCCAACCTGAAGCAAATACTCACCAGCAACTACACACCACACCACAGAAACACCAACCCAGGAACCAATCCCTGTAGCAAACCTCGTTGCCTACTCTGTCCCCATATCTACTCTGGCGACATCATCAGAGGACCCAACCACATCAGCCACACCATCAAGGGCTCATTCACCTACACATCTACTAATGTTATATATGCCATCATGTGCCAGCAATGCCCCTCTGCCATGTACATTGGCCAAACCGGACAGTCCCTCCGCAAAAGAATAAATGGACACAAATCGGACATCAGGAATGGTAACATACAAAAGCCAGTAAGTGAACACTTCTGTCAAGGCTGTATCCCCACTTTGAACTTTAGGGTACAAGTGTGGGGGCCTGCATGAGGACTTCTAAGCTTAACTACCAGCTTAGTTCTGGTCCGCTGCCACCATTCCCTTCCCTGGGAAGCTTTTAGAAACTTTTCACCAATTCCCTAGTGAATACAGATCCAAACTCCTTGGATCTTAAAACAAGGAGAATTTGACCCTTCCCCCCTCCTTCCTTTCACCAACTCCTGGTGAATACAGATCCAAACCCCCTTGGATCTTAAAACAAGGAGAATTTGACCCTTCCCCCCCCCTCCTTCCTTTCACCAACTCCTGGTGAATACAGATCCAACCCCCCTTGGATCTTAAAACAAGGAGAAATCAATCAGGTTCTTAAAAAGAAGGCTTTTAATTAAAGAAAAAGGTAAAAATCATCTCTGTAAAATCAGTATGGAAAATAACTTTACAGGGTAATCAAACTTAAAGAGCTCAGAGGACCCCCCTCTGTCTTAGGTTCAAAGTACAGCAAACAAAGATAAACACTCTAGTAAAAGGTACATTTACAAGTTGAGAAAACAAAGTAAAACTAAGACGCCTTGCCTGGCTTTTTTACTTACAAGTTTGAAATATGAGAGACTTGTTTAGAAAGATGGGGAGAACCTGGATTGATGTCTGGTCCCTCTCAGTCCCAAGAGCGAACAACCCCTTAAAACAAAGAGCACACACAAAAGCCTTTCCCCCCCCCAAGATTTGAAAGTATCTTGTCCCCTTATTGGTCCTTTGGGTCAGGTGTCAGCCAGGTTACCCGAGCTTCTTAACCCTTTACAGGTAAAAGGATTTTGGAGTCTCTGGCCAGGAGGGATTTTAGTACTGTACACAGGAGAGCTGTTACCCTTCCCTTTATAGTTATGACACGCCCCCCAAATCACAGATAGTGTTGGACGTCCGGTTCCACACTGGCTGTGATTTTTTTCCTGGAGCTCTAGGAGAAAACAGAGTTAATAAGACACATGTACCTTTAGACATACTACTAATTATATAAAAACTAACAATATGTTTTATTTTAAGAACAATTGTTAACCAGTTAACTCTGGGAAACTTTTCCCGGGAGAGTGCATCAACCACTTTGTTAGAAGCTCCCGAAATGTGTTGTATTTCAAAATCAAAATCTTGGAGAGCTAAACTCCACCGAAGAAGTTTTTTGTTATTCCCCTTGGCGGTATGAAGCCACTGTAGCGCAGCATGGTCTGTTTGTAGTTGGAAACGCCGTCCCCAAACATATGGGCGTAGCTTTTCCAGCGCATACACAATGGCGTAGCATTCCTTTTCGCTGATTGACCAGTGGCTTTCCCTCTCAGACAGTTTCTTGCTGAGAAACACGACAGGATGGAATTCTTGATCTGGTCCTTCCTGCATTAAAACTGCTCCCACGCCTCGCTCGGAAGCATCTGTGGTTACTAGGAATGGTTTGTCAAAGTCATGGTTTGACTTTGGTTTGTCAAAGTTTGTCAAACATATGGACATAGCCTTTCCAGAGCGTACATAATGGCGTAACATTCCTTTTCGCTGATTGACCAGTGGCTTTCCCTCTCAGACAGTATTTTGCTGAGAAACATGACAGGATGGAATTCTTGATCCAGTCCTTCCTGCATTAAAACTGCTCCCACTCCACGCTCAGACGCATCTGTGGGAAAGGTTTGTCAAAGTCTGGGGCCCTTAGCACAGAGTCAGACATGAGTGTCACTTTAAGCTGGTTAAAGGCCTTTTGACACTCTTCAGTCCACTGAACGTCATTTGGCTGTTTCTTTTTGGTCAGGTCTGTCAGTGGGGCGGCGATTTGGCTGTAGTGCGGTACAAATGGCCTGTAATATCTAGCCAAGCCTAAGAAGGACTGCACCTGTTTCTCTGACTTTGGGACAGGCCACTTTTGGATAGCATTCACTTTGGCCTGTAGGGGGTTGATAGTTTCTTGACCCACCTGGTGTCCAAGTTTCAGAGTAGCAGCCATGTTTAGTCTGTATCCGCAAAAAGAACAGGAGTACTTGTGGCACCTTAGAGACTAACAAATTTATTAGAGCATAAGCTTTCGTGGGCTGTAGCTATGAGCTGTAGCCCACAAAAAGCTTATGCTCTAATAAATTTGTTAGTCTCTAAGGTGCCACAAGTACTCCTGTTCTTTTTGCTGGTGTCCAAGGTAAGTCACTCTGTTTAGGCCTATTTGACACTTTTTAGCCTTAACAGTTAGTCCTGCCTCCCTTATGCGCTCAAAGACTTTTTGTAGATGCTCCAGGTGTTCTGCCCATGAATCAGAAAAGATGGCCACATAATCAAGGTAAGGCGACTGCAGATTCTCCCAATCCCTCTAGACCACCATCTACAAGTTTCTGGAAGGTGGCGAGTGCATTTCGCAGCCCAAAGGGGAGCACATCAAATTCATACAGCCCTGCGTGGGTGATGAAGGCTGACCTTTCCTTGGCGGATTAATCTGGCAGTACTTGCCAGTACCCCTTGGTTAAGTCTAAGGTAGAGGTGAACTGGGCACGTCTCAGTTTCTCCAATAGCTCATCTGTGCGTGGCATTGGATAGTTGTCTGGGTGAGTCACAGCATTTAGCTTACGGTAGTCCACGCAAAAGCGTATTTCCCCATCTGGTTTGGGAACTAGAACCTCTGGAGATGCCCATGCACTGTTAGAGCAGCGGATTACCCCCATCTGCAGCATGTCCTGGATCTCCCATTCTATAGCAGTTTTGGCTTGAGGAGACACCCGGTAAGGTTGGGCTCTAATTGGGTGAGCATTACCTGTGTCAATGGAGTGGTATGCCCGTTCGGTCTGTCCTGGGGTTGCTGAGAACATCGGCGCGAAGCTAGTGCACAGCTCCTTGATCTGCTGTCGCTGCATATGTCCGAGGGTCATTGAGAGGTTCACCTCTTCCTCACCACCATCACTTTTTCCTTTGTAGTAGACACCTTCAGGCCACTCAGTGTCATCTCCTCCCTGGGCTGTAAACTGACAAACTGTTAATTCTCTGGAATAAAAGGGCTTTAGAGAATTAACATGGTACACTTTAGGCTTTGGGTTTGAGGTGGGGGGTGCTGTGAGATAGTTAACAGCTCCCAGGTGCTCTTGGACCATGAATGGCCCTTCCCACGATGCTTCCATTTTATGGGCCTGGAGCTACTTCAGGACCGTGACTTGGTCCTCTACTTTGAAGGAACACTCTCTGGAATGTTTATCATACCAGGCCTTTTGCTCTTCCTGAGCATCTTTTAGGTTTTCTCTAACTAGGGCTAAAGCGGCTCAGAGGGTGTTTTGCAGGTTGTTTACAAAGTCCAGAATCAGAGGGGTAGCCGTGTTAGTCTGGATATGTAAAAAGCAACAAAGAGTCCTGTGGCACCTTAAAGACTAACAGATGTATTGGAGCATAAGCTTTCGTGGGTGAATACCCACTTCATCAGACGCCATGCGTCTGACGAAGTGGGTATTCACCCACGAAAGCTTATGTTCCAAAGTCCAGAATGTTAGTTCCTGGAGAAGGCATAAACCCCTCCCATTGCTGCTTCACCAAAAGTAATGGTCCCTTAACCTCACGGCCATACACCAGTTCAAACGGTGAAAACCCTAAACTGGGATATGGTACAGCCCTGTAGGCAAAGAGCAACTGCTGAAACACTAGGTCCCAATCATTGGAGTACTCATTTACGAATTTACATATCATGGCCCCCAAAGTTCCATTAAACTTCTCCACCAGGCCATTGGTTTGATGGTGGTAAAGGGTGGCAACCAAGTGGTTCACTCCATGAGCTTCCCACAGGCTTTTCATGGTCCCTGCCAGGAAATTAGTTCCCGAATCCGTAAGGATGTCGGAGGGCCAACCTACCCTGGCAAAAATGTCTGTTAATGCCTGGCACACGCTTTTAGCCCTGGTGTTGCTTAGAGCTACTGCTTCCAGCCATCGGGTGGCAAAATCCATGAAAGTTAGTGTGATGTTGCACTCTATATGATTTTATGAAAATATGCTAATTATAACTGGAATATGCTTTACGCAAAAGGTCTCTTGTAAGGTATCATTACAAAGCTTATAATCTACTGAGTGTGATCATCCTATTTGTATAAATGTACCACTTCTGTAAGCTGCTCTCAGGTTAAGCCTGCAGCTGTGGGGTGAGTAATTCAAACCCTGGGTCTGTGTTGGAGCAGATGGGCGTGTCTGGCTCAGCAAGACAGGGTGCTGGGGTCCTGAGCTGACAGGGAAAGCAAGAGCAGAGGTAGTCTTGGCACATCAGTTGGCAGCTCCCAAGGGGGTTTCTGTGATTCAACCAGTCACAGTCAGTATGTACTGCTTTCCTCTTTTTTGGAAAAGGACCCAGAATATCCACTGCTACTCGCTGAAATGGAACCTCAATTATGGGGAGTGGCTGGAGAGGGGCTTTGACCTGGACTTGGGGTTTTCCCACTCTCTGGCACACCTCACAAGACCGGACATAAGTAGAAACGTCCTTGCTCATTCCCTCCCAGTGGACTTCCCCAAACGGTCTTTGGTTCTATTCACCCCAGCATGGCCACTAGGATGATCGTGGGCTAAGCTCAAGAGCTTTACCAGGTACTTAGTTGGAACTACCAACTGTCTTTGAGGATGTCAGTCTTCCTGGTGCCCACCAGAAAGAGTTTCCTTGTATAAAAGTCCTCTTTCTACAACAAACCGGGATCAATTAGAAGAGCTGAGAGGTGGTGGGTTGCTCTGTGCCACCATCCAAGCTCCTTGGAGGCTTTCATCTGCTTCCTGCTTGGCCTGGAACTGTTCCCTTGATGCTGGAGACATCAGTTCCTCACTGGATTGTGGACTTGGACTTGGTCCCTCTGGAAGCGATGTAGGTGATGGGGCTGTTTCTGTTGACTGTGAACCGCTCTCCACTGGTGCACTAGGTTGTGTTTCAGGCTCCGGTTGAGCCTCTTGCGTAGGTTTATCTGATGCTGCCAGTACAGGCTCGGAGGTGCCCTCTGGTGTTGGAGTTGTAGACGGGGTTGCAAGCGCTGGATTCAGTGCTGGCAATGGTTCTGGTGCTGGTTGCTCCGCCAGTTCTGGTTCTGAGACTGGCTCTGTCTGGGTTGCTGCCACTGGATCCACTACTGCTGTCGCAGACCTTGGCATGGGGTCCGGTTCCACCACCTCAATCTGGGTCTCTGGTAACACAGACTGGGCCCTTGTAGAAGGCTCAGGAACAGAGCTAGGTGTGAAGGCTTGCTTAGCCTGGCTGCGGGTGACCATTCCCACCCTCTTGGCTAGCTTCACATGGTGGGCCAAGTCTTCCCCCAGCAGCATGGGAATGGGATAATCATCATAGACTGACCACATTCCTGACCAGCCCTTGTACTGGACAGGCAAGTTGGCTGTAGGCAAGTCAAAAGAGTTTGACTTGAAGGGTTGAATCGTCACTTGGGCCTCTGGGTTGATGAATTTGGGGTCCACTAAGGATTGGTGGATAGCTGACACCTGTGCTCCAGTGTCCCTCATGCGATAACCTTCTTCCCGCCCACACTCACAGTTTCCCTTCGCTCTGAGGGTATCTGGGAGGCATCTGGGCCTGAGGACCTTTGGTGTGACCCCAGTGCAATGAACTGTAATCTGTTGGGGTTCTTGGGACAGTTGGTCTTTACATGCCCCAGCTCATTACATTTAAAACACTGCCCAGCTGACTGGTCATTGGGGTGAGGTGGGTTGCTGGAGAATGGTGTGGTGGAACAATAAGGTGTCTGGGTTTTCCTTGGGGTGTAGATGGGGCCTTGGTCTGCCCCCGGTGGTATGGTGTGGTCTTGGGGTGTCCCTTCTGGTATCCGCCCAAACTGCGACCAGGGTTGTTCCTCTCTGCTACCTCCACCCGTTTTGTTCCGATTTGCCCCACCTCTGTGGCAGTCTGGGACTGCTCATATTGATCAGCATAAGAAGCAAGACTTTCTGCTGAGTCTATTTTCTTATCCCATAAGCACTGTTTTACATCATCATTGGTCATTATCAGGAACTGCTCCTGTACAACCAAATCACACATTCCTTCAGAGCTAGTTACACCCCTTCCTTTGACCCATTTATCTAACAGATCCTTTATCTGGTTTACATAAGCCACATTACTTCGTCCAGCCCCTCTCTTAAGGGCACTAAATTTTACGCTGTAAGTTTCAGGTGTAATTTGAAATTGTTTCAAAACCAAATCCTTAAATTTACCATAGTCAGAAGCATCCTCAATAGGCATCTTGTTGAATATGTCCAGAGCTTTTCCAGTCAATTTTGCTACCAGTGTGGTCATCTTGTGATCTTCAGGAATTGCATGGAGGGTGCACAGTCTCTCCAAGGTGATGAAGTATTCAGCAGTATCACTGGATTCGTCATACTTTGGACATAGTCGCTCCCATTTGTGGATTTTTGTGGAAGTGGAGCCAGCTGCTGAAGGGTTCTGTCTTTTCAACTTCATAACAGCCAGTTCATGCTTTTGGGCCTCAATCGGGGCCTGTATTTCTTTGTCTTTTAACTCCAGGGCTCTTTTATGGGCAGCCTCCTCCCTAACTGTTTCTGCCTCCAACTCCAAGAGCTTTAAGGCTATTTGTCTTTCATGTTCTTTCTGTCTCTCTTCAGTTTCCAATCTGGCTAATTCTAGTTTCTCTTGGACCTCACTTTCCGTCATCCTAGCCTCCCTGTGCTTAGCCTAGCCTAACCTGAAAGCTAGAAAGAAAAAAATAACAGCTTGTGAATTCCCTTGCAGGAACTTAGCTACTCTGCATCCAGGCAAAGAAAGAAAAACAACGCCAGCTACTCTCAGCTAAAAAAAAAAAAAAGTCCTTTTAAAAAAAACCATCCCTGGTTTTCAATCAGCCAAAAGAAAACATGTTTTTAAAATCCTGAGGTCTGTGCTTCTGGTTCAAAATGATCCCACCTCACTGCCACCATGTCAGGGTTCCCTCCCCACTCTGAACTCTGGGGTACAGATGTGGGGACCCGCATGAAAGACCCCCTAAGCTTATATTCCACCAGCTTAGGTTAAAAACTTCCTCCAGGCCCAAATTCCTTTCCTTGTCCTTGGACGGTATTGCTGTCACCACCAAGTGATTTAAACAAACATTCAGGAGGGGCCACTTGGAGCCCTATCCCCCCAAAATATCCCCCCAAGCCCCTTCACCCCCTTTCCTGGGGAGGCTTGAGAATAATATACCAACCAAATAAGTTAACAAGGTGAGCACAGACCAGACTCTTGGGTTTTTAGGACACTAAAAACCAATCAGGTTCTTAAAAGAAGAACATTACTATAAAAAAAAAAAAAGTAAAAGAAGCACCTCTGTAAAATCAGGATGGAAGGTAATTTTACAGGGTAATAAAAAGATTTAAAACACAGAGGATTCCCCTCTAGTCTCAGCTTCAAAGTTACAAAACAGGAATACACCTCCCTCTTGGCATAGGGAAAATTCACAAGCTAAAACAAAAGTTAATATAATGCATTTCCTTGCTATTACTTACAATTTCTGTAATTTTAGATGTACCATTTCAGTAGAAGCTGGATTACCTGCTTGGTTTCTCTCTGTCTCAAGAGGGAACACATACAAAAGAGCACAAACAAAACCTTCCCCCCAGATTTGAAAGTATCTTCTTTTCCCATTGGTCCTTCGGGTCAGGTGCTGACTAGGTTAATTGAACTGATTAACCCCTTACAGCTAAGTGATTCTGTACCTCTGTCCAAGAGGGATTTTATATTACTGCATACATAAAGGTTGTTACCCTTCCCTTTATATTTATTACACCCCTTCAGACTATGTTGACCAAATCTGCCTTCAGCACTTTCTACAGCAAACACTTTAAATACAAGCATAGAGCCAACGCTCATAACTTCAGATATAAAAATGATACATGCATATGAATAAGATGAATACATGCAGAAGAACATAACCTTTGAAAAGATATGTTACATGGCATATCTAGCATAAAACATATTCCAGTTTGTCATATTTACACTCATAAGCATATTTCTATAAAGCATTATGGGGTGCAATGTCACAGTTCCCTTCTGATTAGTTGCGTTATTAAAGTAAAGTAAGTGCTGGTGAGAGCTGCCATCTTAATGGTGCTGGAGAACAGAGGTGGATTAAGATTTACTGGGGTCCTGGGCACAAAGAGCATTGGGGGGGGGGCCTAGGGTTGCCAGGAGTCTGGTTTTGACCAGAACACCCGGTTGAAAAGAGACTCTGGCAGTTCCAGTCAGCACCACTGACCAGGCTGTTAAAAGTCCGGTCGGTGGTGCAGTGAGGCTAAGGCAGGCTCCCTACCTGGCTCCGCACGGCTCCCCAGAAGCGGCGACATGTCCCCTCTCTTGTTCCTAGGCACAGGGGTGGTCAGGGGGGCTTCACACGCTGCCCGTGCCCCGAGCGCCGGTTCTGTAGCTCCCATTGGATGGGAACCACAGCCAAATGGGAGCTGCGGGGGTGGTGCCTGCGGAGCCAGCCACCTAGGAGCCAGAGAGGGGACATGTCGCCGCTTCCAGGGAGCCACCCGAGGTAAGCGCTGCCCGAAGCGTGCACCCCCTCCTGCACCCCAACTCCCTGCCCCAGCTCGAAACCCCCTCCTGGACTCTGAACCCCTTGGCCCCAGCCCAGAACCCCCTCCTGCACCCCAAAACCCTCACCCCCGCACCACCCCAGAGCCTGCACCCCCAGCTGGAGCCCTCACCCCCCACACCCTAACCCCCCACCCCAGCACTGAGCCCCCTCCCATACCCTGAACCCCTCATTTCTAGACCCACCCCAGAGCCTGCACCCCTAGCCCAGAGCCAGTACCCCCTCCCACACCCCAACCTCCTGCCCCAGCCTGGGAAAAATAAGCAAGTGAGTGAGGGTGGGGAGAGTGAGCGACAGGGATGGGGGAATGGAGAGAGCGGGGGCAGGGCCTCGAGGAAGGCGTGGGGGAGGGGGCGGATTAAGGGTGTTCAATTTTGTGCAATTAGAAAGTTGTCAACTCTAGACCCCCACACACACTCCCACCACGGGGCCCCACCCCCTGCTCCTCCCCTTCCCCCCATGGCCCTGCCTTCTGGCCTGGCCAGAAGTCAGGCAGTGATAAGAGCTGCTCAGGGAGCCTGGCCTGCGGTGGGGAGCCCTGGGCCCTCCATCTATCCTGGATGGCACGCCCTGGGGGGTAGGGACACGGGTAGGGGGCTGCTCTTGGACACCCCAACTCCTCGGCCAGGGCAGGTGGAGGGTCCAGGCTCCCCACAGCTGCCTGGGAGGCTTTTACTACAGTCTAGGGTGACCATACATCTTGTTTTGGCCAGGACAGTCCCCTTTTTAAGCCCTGTCCCGGATGTCCTGACTTTTTTGGCAAAACTGGGCATTTGTCCATCATCAGTTGGCAAGAGCAAAGAGGACAAATGCCCAGTTTTGCCAAAAAGGGACTCGGGGCAGGGGGCAGCCCTGCATGTGGGGGGGAAGTGGGGGGCTTGGGTGGCCCCTAGAATGGAAGGTATGTTTACAAATACAGGGAGCAAAGGAGCAGTATGTATATATATTTAAAAGAGAGGGGGAATTTTGGCTGTCTAAAAGGCCTATTCAAATAGGGAAGGAAGGAAGGAATCTGAGTGAGGGTGAGAGGGGAGCAAAGAAAAGCCTAGATAGCTTATATAAAATGTACTGGGTTGGCTGGAAAAGTCTTTTTTTAAAAACAGCTCTGAGGGAAAACCAGCTATTTATTGAAGACAACAAAGGAACTGCGTACAGTTGCTGTTCTTTATTTTACTGCCTTTATTGTTTTAAATGAGTTAGAACTGCCTATCTTATTGCAACTGGTTTAATAAAGAAAATCATGTGTAACCCTTCTGCCAGGTGCAGCTGGCAGCAACCAGGGCTGGGTTCAATATCTAGGGCAGGGGTAGGCAACCTTTCAGAAGTGGTGTGCCGAGTCTTCATTTATTCACTTTAATTTAAGGTTTCGCGTGCTGGTAATACATGTTAACGTTTTTTAGAAGGTGTCTCTCTCCAAGTCTATATTATATAACTAAACTATTGTATGTAAAGTAAACAAGGTTTTCAAAATGTTTAAGAAGCTTCATTTAAAATTAAATTAAAATGCTGGTCTTACGCCGCCAGCCTGCTCTGCCTGCTTCCAGCCTGGGGTTCTGTTCACCTAGGCCTGCAGCGGGCTGAGCAGGGCCTGTGGCCGGGACGCCGGCTGGCAAGGGGCCAGCAGCCGGGACCCCAGACCTGGGGGTGGGGGTGTTTTCAGGGGTCAGGGCAGAGGGTGCAGGGCAGAAGGCTGGGTGTGTGGGGGGGTTCAGAGGGCAGGGCAGAGGGCAGTGGGGATGTGGGGGGTTCAGGGCAGAAGGCCGGGGGTGTGGGGGGATTCAGGGGTCAGGGCAGAAGGCTGGCGGGTGTGGGGTGCAGGGCAGAAGGCTGGATGTGTGGGGGGTTCAGGGGTAAGGGCAGAGGGCTGGGGGTTTGTGGGGGTACAGGGCAGAAGGCTGGGTGTTGGGGGGACTCGAGGTCAGGGCAGAGGGCTGGAGGTGTGTGGAGGTGCAGGGCAGAAGGCTGGGTGTAGGGGGCAACTTGAGGTCAGGGCAGAGGGCTGGGTGTGTGTGGAGGTGCAGGGCAGAAGGCTGGGTGTTGGGGGCAACTCGAGGTCAGGGCAGAGGGCTGGGGTGTGTGGAGGTGCAGGGCAGAAGGCTGGGTGTGGGGGGGGGGTTCAGGGCAGAGGGCTGGGGTGTGTGTGGAGGTGCAGGGCAGAAGGCTGGGTGTTGGGGGCAACTTGAGGTCAGGGCAGAGGGCTGGGTGTGTGTGGAAGTGCAGGGCAGAAGGCTGGGTGTTGGGGGCAACTCGAGGTCAGGGCAGAGGGCTGGGGGGGTGGAGGTGCAGGGCAGAAGGCTGGGTGTGGGGGGGGTTCAGGGCAGAGGGCTGGGGTGTGTGTGGAGGTGCAGGGCAGAAGGCTGGGTGTTGGGGCGACTCGAGGTCAGGGCAGAGGGCTGGGGAGGGTGTGGAGGTGCAGGGCAGAAGGCTGGGGTGCTCAGCTCGTGGGGGTGCTCCCAGCCCCCTGCCCTGAGTGGCTCAGGGCAGGGGGCTGGGAGGGATATGCCCTGTTCCATCCCCTTCCCCCAGGCACTGTCCCTACCTCTCTCTGCCTGCTCTACGGAGCAGCGAGCACGCTGCCGCTCGGCTCTGCTCCGCTCCCCCTCGCAAGGGCCATCGCCGGCAGGGAGAGGGAGGAGGAGGAGGAGGGGCCGGAATGCACCAAGCTGTGGGAAGAAGCGGGGAAGGGGGGGAAGCTTGGCTGCCGCAGGACCAAGCTTCTGCCTCCTGCCCCCGCAGAGGAGAGCGGTGGGCAGGGAGGCTGAGCGGGGCAGGGGGCCGGGACCCCCCCCCACCGCTCTCCCCTGCCGGGGCAGGAGGCAGAAGCTTGGTCCTGCAGCAGCCAAGCTTCCCCCGTCCCCTGCTTCTTCCCCCAGCGTGGCGCTTTCCGGCCCCTCCTCCTCCTCTCACCGGGCAGGCAGCGTGCCACTCAAAATCAGCTCGTGTGCTGTGTTTGGCACACTTGCCGTAGGTTGCCGATCCCTGATCTAGGGGTTCCTATTCAACAATACAACACAGAACCGGCTCGGGGCCTCACCCAGTAACCTGAGAAAATTACACACCACCCCGGGCACCTCTGAGAGGCAATACTTCCCTACCCACAAGCACAGAGTCTGAGTGTAGCAAAGAAACTTTTAATGAAAGGAGGGACATCACCCGACATTAAATAGAGAAAATGCTGCATGCAGGATTCATAATCATAAAGCTGCAAAGAGTCCTGTGGCATCTTATAGACTAACAGACGTATAGGAGCATGAGCTTTCGTGGGTGAATACCCACTTCTTCGGATGCATGTAGTGGAAATTTCCAGGGGCAGGTATAAATATGCAAGCAAGAGTGAGTAAGGCTAGAGATAATGAGGTTAGTTCAATCAGGGAGGATGAGGCCCTCTTCTAGCAGTTGAGGTGTGAACACCAAGGGAGGAGAAACTGCTTCTGTAGTTGGCTAGCCATTCCCAGTCTTTGTTTAATCCTGAGCTGATGGTGTTAAATTTGCAGATGAACTGGAGCTCAGCAGTTTCTCTTTGAAGTCTGGTCCTGACGTTTTTTGCTGCAGGATGGCTACCTTAACATCTGCTAAAGCTGTGAGCAGGACACCCACCCCAGAGTGTGGGGCAGTGCCTTCCGCCTCATGTTCTTGAGTTCTACAACTCAGTTCCTTTCGTCCCCCTCTGCTCCCTGACCACACCCCACACACAGGGGTTGTCCTTGGTCAGTGAGGACCCAGGGGTCAGAGGTGCATCTGGGTGAGTTCCCCTCCCACCCGGGGAGAAGGCACGTGGCTCGCTCCACCATCTGAGCACTTGCTCTAGTGGGCCGCCACAGCTCCTCTCCGCCACACCCCCTGCCAGCCAGCCAGCCGCTGTTCCTCACTGCCTGGCCCCCCACCAGCCAGACAGCCGTTTGCCAGCCCCTGCCTCTCTGCTGTCACCTCTGTCGATCGGTCTCTTAGTGATTTCTAGCTCTCAGCAGGCTGGGCAGAAACCTCCTGCCTTAGCCCCTGGGCACTGCTGGAGAATGAAGAGCTCTGTCTGCAGAACAGGGCAGACATAGGACTAGCTTTCCCCACAGCCTTGTTAGGATGATGGGGCCAGCTGACTTGGCCTTCCTCCGGGAGACAGTCTGTAATAGACTTAAGGCCTGTGGCCTGTAGACATAGATTTCTAAGAAAAGACCTAAAATCATGCAACCAAAATTGGGCCATGGAATTTTTATAGCATGTTGGGGGGGGGGGGGGGCTCAGAAAGAAAAAGGTTGAGAGCCCCTGACTTATGGGATATTGCTAAACTCACGCCTAGAGATACAGCAGTACTGGACAGAGGCCTCTATGTAAATTAACACTCCAATCATCCTGTTAATCTGCCCCTCCTGGTGAGATCAGTCACTACTGCACACCCAGATTCGCCTTTTCCCAGCTAGTGTTTTGCAATTTTTTATTTTTAAAATTAGCCCTGGAGGCTAAATCCTTCACTTACCCACAGAACAGGTACAACGAGCAACGGCAGCACAGGCTTCCCACATACCACAGCCCATGTCTCAGCCCTGGCCTGCAGGGACCAAGCAAGAAAGAGATGCTCCTAAGTAACTCCTGCCCTTTGGGAAATCCCTTCCCTCCCCTTTTGCTTGGTCCTAGCCTGTGGCCCAGAGTTGTTTCCATGTAACTGTCTGACTGCAGGCCAGCAAGCAACAACCCTTACAGGAGACAGCCCCTGGGTCTGTGTCCTCTTCACCGAAGCACGTGGCCAGGCAGAATTGGGGCAGAGCCCTGATTGTCAGGCTGAGGAGCGGCTCTGCCTGCTGTGGGAGCACAATAGACCCCGTGTCTGCCCCACAGGCTCTCTCTGGGTAATGTATCAATAGCAGGTAGCCCATAGTCTCCTCTCCCAGCATCCCAGTCTCTTCTCCCCGAAACGTGAGAAAGGACTGGTGTCCCAAAGAGTTAATTTTGGTGCAGTTGAGAGCAACGGGCCCATCCCAACAACCCTACACTAGGGCCCTGATCCAATGCCTACTGAAGTCAATGGAAGATTGTCTGTTATCAACTGGCTTTGGACTAAGACCTACTTGCACATGTGGACAGTAATTCAAGATACTGATTAAAGGGCCCCTCAGGCCTCTGCTGCAGCTACCCAGATGTCTTCAGGCGTGAAGGCCTAGTTTTCAAATCCTGCTAGGCCGTTGCTGAAAATTCCCTCATAGGAACCTGCAGACCCCTAAGACTGTGGGGCAATGAACCCAGCCAGGTCTGGCAGCCCAACTCCCCTGTAACCCCCAAGGAGATGACCTAGATTCCTGGGGCTCTGTCTGCTGGCAGCTCAGGGAGAGGCACACTGTCCCTGGCAGGCTCAGAGTCTGCCCGGCAACCAATAAGGAGTGAGAGGCCCTCCTAGGGAGTTCAGGAAAGGGGAGAAGCCATTTTTTGAGTCAGTCTGGAGCCAGCCAGGGCAAGGGCAGGACTGGCTGTGTGGGGAGCTGGTGAGTCGCAGGCCTGCATGCAGGGTTCCCGCTGAGAACTGGCCTCTAGCAGGGGCGTAGCCAGGTTCTAACATCAGGGGGAGCAAACACATAAAAAAAGGCGCCACTCGACATATCAAATTACATACTTTTAAATTTGTTATACATATTTATTTTATACTTAAAATAAAAACACAAGAATGATATTGTTTTATAAGTACGTGTGTTATTTTGCATTTTAAAAAGGGCAAAGACAAAATGTTTAAAAAAATGTGGGCCTCTTGGCTTTTGCAAGGGATTCACATGTTACAAGACTGACTAATGCTGTAGTGGTAAGTGTTACAAGTGTACAGATGACGTTTCTACCACATTTGATTATGTGATGGAAGCTACTGCCCGATACCAGGGGCTTTCCTCCCCCCACACACCATACCCCCCACAACACCAGTTTTGCTGTGTCACAAGCCCAAGGCTGGGTCCAAGCGGGGGGGCACCCCCCGACTCCGCAAACCTCTCTGCCAGCTCAGGAGAGGCACCAGAGCTAAGCACTGCGAAGCTGGCCCAGCCCCTGCAGGCCCTGGCCCGTGCACACACTGTAGCAAAGGGATCAGCTGAGACCAGCTGGGGTGTGTGTGTGGGGGCGACACCACCAGGGGTCCGTCTCTCCAAAGCCCCAGCCTCGAATTGCAACCTCCTGGCAGGTGAGCGCTGTAAGGGGAAAGCCCCCAAAGCGGGGCAGGCAGCCTCTGAGGCGGGGGGGACAAAGTGGGAGCTTACCCCCCATGTGAAAAAAAGACTCTGCATTGTCTGGAGCCACCAGATTTCTGCCTTTTTTAAATTAAAAGCTCCAAAGGAGAAGCAGATTGCTCGCGCCAGGCTCTCCTTCCCTGCGCGGCGCGCAGCTGGAGTCTGGGCACAGCAGACCCAGGAGTGGGCTGGGGTCTGGGGATGACCAGCCGCTAACTTGATCCTTTGGGCTCTGCCCCTGTTCTCAACCCTGGGACTCAGCAATGCCTCCCCCGCCAACATGATCACTAGTCCTTCCCTTAGGAGACAATTCAGGTTTCTCCCTCCTACCCAACATGGTGCCTGGACTTGTGTTTGCCAGAGCACATGGACTAAACACATACCATTACAACAGGAGATAGTTCCAGGGAGACAATTCCATCCACACCCCCACGGCAGAGATTGCACTGCTAGGAAGGTTTCCCCTGATTGCCTCTTAGGGGTTGGGGGGTGGAAGGGAAGAGGCAGTGGGGAAGGGGTAGGAGAGGGGAACTGAGGCTGTCACCCAGATGCCAGGGAGGGGGACTAAGCACACTACATGGACATGGCCACTGTCTCTGAGAGGCAGGCGTCTCTGCCTGGGCAGGGAGGGCAAGCAGGGGGGGCACCACACACCCCGCAGGAGACCAGGAGATACCCCTCCACCACCTACCATGCCCATCCTGGTCCAGCTGCCCAGCAGGGGCTGGTACTCTCAGTCTCTCTGTGCTGCGGGGCTGCAGGGGATGTTTTTGTAGATGCCTCTAGATGAGCCCCCTGCCAGATGCAGAGAGCTGGGTGGCAGCTGGTGGCCCCCCCCCCATGCAGACGGCCACCCCGCCAGCAGCCAGGTGCCAGCTCTCAGCACAGCTCCCTGGGACGGGGTTTCAGTCCCCCCCCCGGCACCCTCACCACAAGACCCCCTTTGAAATACACTTACCAGCTTCTGCTACTGGCTGTCGTTAGTGGGTGAGAGGTTAGGAGCTGCAGAGCCAGAGAAAGCACGCCTGCCACAAGAAGCAGGTAGGAGAAGGAGGTGGGGCTGCACCGCACTGGTGGGGTCGCTCAGCTCAGCTCAGCCCAGCCAGCCCCTGCTCCAGGAGCAGAGTTCCCCTTGCTGATTGGCTGGTGGCCAAAAACCAGCTAAACAGCACTCTACTAGCTACCCTACTGCCCCCGCCCCGGCTGAACAGCTGATGGCTCGTGGCCCCCACGGGCCCCATAAACAGTTGACTGGTGGGTGGGTGCCCCTGCCCCTATGGCTGGAGGGGCATGCCCAGGGGTAGCATGTTTGTAGAAATTTTGGTGGTACCCAGAACCTGCCCCCACCCAAACTCCGACCCCCACCTGCCCAAGGCTCTAGGAGGGAGTTTGGGTGAGGGAGGAGGTCTGGGGTGCAGGTCCTAGGCTGAGGCAGGGGATTGGGGTGCAGGCTCTGGGAGGGAGTTTGGGGATGGGAGGGGTGCAGAGGGATGGGGTGCAGGGGTGAGGGCTGTGGGGTGTGGCTGCAGATGAGGGGTTTGGAGTGTGGGAGGGGCTCAGGGCAAGAGTAGGGGTGTAGGGGGTGAGAGCTCTGGCTGGGACTGGGGATAAGGTGTTTGGGGTGCTGGAGGGGCTCAGGGCTAGGGTAGAGGGTTGAGGGCGTGGTGGGGGCGTGAAAGCTCTGACTGGGAGTATGGGCTCTGGGGTGGGACAGAGCTGGGGATGAGTTTGGGGTGCAGGCAGGCTGCTCCAGGACAGGGGCCAGAGAGGAGGACTCCCCCCAGCCCTTTCCCTGCCGGCAGCAGCGAGCTCTGGGGGAGGAGCCCCCCTTTTCCGCCCCCCCAGCAGCACACTCACCCCCACCACTGTCACAGCCTGTGCTCCTAGGGTCCCTCTCAGGTCCAGGAATCGCCCTCGCCTCCCCCGTGGTGGGTGCTGGGGGGTGCTGCGTGCGCCTCCTTCCCTGCTGTTGCCCCTGACTGTAGCCCCACTGGGGGTGAGGGATGGGGCTGCCGCATTGCCCAGCATGGGGCAGGAGTGGTGACTGCGGGCAGGGGGGGGCCTGTGCTGCTGGAGGGTCCCATTGGAAAAGGGAAGGGTCTGAGGGGGAAGGGCAGGCTCAGAGTCAGTCTGCCCTGGCAGTGGAGCAGGGGGGAACTAGGACCCTGCGGCAGCAGTTGCTGCCCGGAGGCAGCACACGGAAGATACAGGGACACTGCTCCAGGAGGCCCGTGAAAGGCGAGCCGGGGGGGGGGGCGGGGACACTCGGGGAAGTCGCGGGGGGGCCGCAGGTGAGGGGGGGGACACCCGGCCCCAAGTATTGCTGGAGCTGGGCCCCCGCCTTTCCTCCTCCCAGGAGCGGCCAGCAGCTTGCTGGAGCTCAGCTCTTCCCCCTCCCCTCTCCTCCCCGCCGCCCAGCAGCTGGGAGACAGCTGATCGGCTTGGCTGCTGCCCGCAAAGCCTGCCTTGCTGCAAGAGCCCAGCGCCAAGCTTCAGAGCAGAGCGTGGGCCCCGCTGGCACCATGTTAACCCCTAAGGCGCCACTTTTTGAAACATGCTTAGTGGGGTAGCAGCTGCTACCCCTGCTCCCCCCCTAGCTACGCCACTGGCCTCTAGAGACCTGACAGCAAGATCCCTCAGCTGGGCTTTTCCCTCTCCACTGATGATTCCCAGTTTGTAGAGTTTTGCTGGGAAACTTCCCCAGCCAGGCTGAGTTCGCCCTCCAGCTCCCTAGGGGAGACCAGTCCCCACATGGTCAGCTCTGCTCTGGCTGCTAGTCCAGGGCTGCTGCCTGCTGGGAGTGTGTCTGGACGCTGGGACTACAGTTTGGATTTTAGTACAGTTGTGTAATCTGCACCTTGAGCCTTGCATCCCTTTGTGGTGAGGGGAAATCCTGGGACCGAAGCAGCCTGACTCCTGCCTAAAGAGGATCCCTGTGAGCAGAGATCAGCCCCTCTGCAGTGACTGAGGAGTCCAGAGTCAGCTCTGAACCTGAGGATCATTCATGGAGTTTGTGAGTGCACCATCCTTTAGTCAGTCAGTCAGTCAGGGAATCGGTTTTGGGGACCCCCCTACTCCCTGAACTGTGTCCTCAAGCCAGGGAGTGAGGGTTTGGGGATTTTATAACCTGCTGCATATTAAACCTGTGGAGGGAGAGGGATTTACCACCTTCTCCCACTTGTGAGTCCTTTGGGCTGTACTGAACCCCGTCAGCCACACTGCTAAACCACCGCAGAGAAGAATTTTGTGGTCATAGGTCATCAAGGGCCCCAACAAAGTACGCGTAAAATCATGAGTGATGTGGAGAAAGTGGATAAGGAAAAGTTATTTACTTATTCCCATAAAACAAGAACTAGGGGTCACCAAATGAAATTAATAGGCAGCAGGTTTAAAACAAATACAAGGAAATTCTTCTTCACGCAGCGCACAGTTAACTTGTGGAACTCCTTACCTGAGGAGGTTGTGAAGGCTAGGACTATAACAGCGTTTAAAAGAGAACTGGATAAATTCATGGTGGTTAAGTCCATTAATGGCTATTAGCCAGGATGGGTAAGGAATGGTGTCCCTAGCCCTAGCATTGGCCACTGTCAGTAGACAAGATACTGGGCTAGATGGACCTTTGGTCTGACCCGGTACGGCCGTTCTTATGTTCTTATGTTCTTATGAGTACCAACGGGACACTAATCATACATTTGCTACCTCAAGTCACATGACTGGGGAAAGTCAGGGGTATTATCAGAGTGGGCACCGGTGACCCTAAAAATAGTGTTTTACCCTGTTATGTTATATTTGCCTCCTGTTTAATATAATTATTGTGTTGAATATATTGTAATTATTTCTTGGAAGTCTCCAACTATCTGGCAAGTAAGTGGGGATTACCCTGTGGTTAGAGTTTTCCTCCCAAGCTGCCCTGGTGACCCTGCCAGGAAGGAGCAAGGGGAGTGGAGGCACCGCCAAATAAATTCATACACCCTGCTGAGTGGGTGGCGGGATCCAGAAGAACCCAGACCTGTCCATCAAAACCTGTAAGTGGATTGGCATTAAAGAAGGTAACCAGAGAGGGGGCACGACACCCCCAAGGCAGGAAGGCTGAGAATGGATCTACGTGGTACGGTGCCCACAACAGCACAGCAGAAAGTGGCACAGAACAGAAAGTTACCAACTAATGAGCAATAGAGTGGGTGTTTATAAAAATCCTTCTGTGTTTCTGGATTTCCCCAACCCAGTGACCTCTGGAACTGCACATGAGTCTAAGATCTAAAAGACACTGAAAAGTCGCTACAGATCTGAGGCATTTACTCTCCCCAGAGCTGCTATATCTGGATACTGCAGGTTTTGCAAACAATTATTCTGATTATGAATATAACTAAATCAAGACAACACACACACGAGTTTTTCCATCCCTTCGTGGAGCAGGGGTTGGCCTCACTGCAGACAGGAGGGTGGGGAAGGGGTGACTAACAGTAGGACACTGGTTTGATGAGGATGGCAGAGGCTTGGCACTTCCCACTACAGAAACTACCCCAAGTGATGCTCCCTTTGACGTTCAGTCAAACAGAATAACAAGCCGAGTATCACCAGCCCCCACCATAGCTAAACACACAGTTCCCACTGGAAGCATCCTGATCCAGGTCTTTAGCAGAGAACTTCATGTTGTCATGCACGGTGCTAGGATTGTTTGAAGTCATGGCATCCCCTGCAGTCCCAGTGTAAGAGCCCAGCCTCAGCCTGTAGCCCCTGGACTCGTCTTCCAGACTGAAGAGGTTGTAATCTACGTATTTCATGGTGCTGGATGAATCGTGGATGACAAACCTGACCTGGTAGACCTTCTGCTTGGCGATCCGATAGATGTACTCCGTCCCCAGCCAGTAGTGAAGGACATAAATCCACACCGTGTAGAGGTCAAGCATAGGAGTTTATTACACACAGCGCTGGTGGAGTGTCACCTTGCTTATTAGGCTCAGAAACACTGTCAATCAATTGATTACAATAGAATATATAGATTTTCCATGGGCGGGGGAAAATGACGGGGTAGGCAGTTCCACATCCCAGGATAGGTTTTGCAGCAAGACAAGATAGCACATTAGCCAATGGTTAAAAGGTTACATAATGTCTCCGCCCATGGTCTCAAGTTAGCAAGTTAACATTTAATTAATACTTTGATAAAAGGTTATTAGTATAAAATATATATGTGACGGGTTGGATCACAGAAACCCCCTTGGGAGCTGCCACCTAATGTGCAAAGACTACCTCTGCTCCTGTTTTCCCTGCCAGCTCAGGACTCCAGCACCCTGTCTTGCTGAGTCAGACACTCCTGTCTGGCTCCAACACAGACCCAGGGTCTGAATCACTTGGCCCAAAGCTGCAAGTTTACCTGAAAACAGCTCACAGTAGTGTGCTTGTCTTTAGCACTCAGATGCCCAACTCCCAATGGGGTCTAAACCCAGATAAATCCGTTTTACCCTGCATAAAGCTTATACAGAGTAAACTCATAAATTGTTCGCCCTCTATAACACTGATACAGAGATATGCACAGTTGTTTGCTCCCCCAGGTATTAATACATACTCTGAGTAAATTACTAAATAAAAAGTGATTTTATTAAATACAGACAGTAGGATTTAAGTGGTTCCAAGTAGTAACAGACAGAACAAAGTAAGTCACCAAGCAAAATAAAATAAAATGCGCAAATCTATGTCTAATCAAGCTAAATATAGATAATCTCACCCTCAGAGATGCTTCAGTAAGTTTTGCTCAGACTGGACACCTTCCAGGCCTGGGCACAATTCTTTCCCCTGGTACAGCTCTTGTTCCAGCTCAGGTGGTAGCTAGGGGATTCTTCATGATGGCTCCTCTCTCCCCTTTGTTCTGTTCCACCCCTTTATATATCTTTTGCATAAGGCGGGAACCCTTTGTCCCTCTGGGTTTCCACCCCCCCTCACTGGAAAAGCACCAAGTTAAAGATGGATTCCAGTTCAGGTGACATGATCACATGTCACTGCAAGACTTCATTGCCCACTTGCCAGCACACACATATACAGGAAGACTAACAGGTAAACACAACCATCTGCAGACAATGGTCCTGGTTAATGGGAGTCATCAAGATTCCAAACCATCATTAATGGCCCACACTTTACATAATTACAATAGGCCCTCAGAGTTACATTTTATATTTCTAGTTTTAGATACAAGAGTGGTACATTTATACAAATCAGATGATCATACTCAGTAGATTATAAGCTTTGTAATGATACCTTACAAGAGACCTTTTGCATGAAGCATATCCCAGTTACGTTATATTTACTTATTACCATATTTTCTCTAAAACTATCCCAGTTACATTATATTGACTTATTATCAAGTTTTTATAAAACCATATAGACTGCACAACATCACAATATATATGTTAAATTCTGATTTGGGGTCCATAGGAATGGAGCAACTCCTTTGATTGTCCAACAGGTACATTCCTAGGGGTTAAAGCAAAGAAACAGTGAAAGGATATGATAATACAGATTGTTTTAAGGCAGGGCATTGGTCCCTGTGACAGGGAGGTGGAAGGATGCCATATCTTTATACTGACATGTGCCAATTTCCATAAACTCAAGGTTGGATCTGTGGGAAGAACGTTCCCTACAGAAGAGACTGACACAATAGGAACAGGGATCCTTTGTTCAATTTGAAACTTTGAATAAGACACAATTATTTAGTTATTGCTTCAACATCTGGCATTTCTACTGACCAAGCATATCTTAGCAAAGGCAATGTTATCTTGTTTACCCCAGCTTTCTCTTAGCTGATCACTATTAGCTAGGCCTCTGGTCTCTTAACCATACTCTGGACTTCGGGTCTGAAAAAGAGCTGGCACAATCCATATACCAGGTTGTTATATAAAATGCACATGGATTTTAACCCTTCAAGTAGTCATCGTGCACGTTGCCAAAGCCGTACTTGTAGGTGCTCCAGGTCTCAGCCCAGGTGATCTGTGTGTCGTGCCAGTTCCGCTGGAGGACCGTCCAGTCCTTGCTGGTGCTGTTCAAGTCACAGTAAATGACAATCTGGTGGAGTCCTGTGGGCTGGATCACGAAGAGACCACTGACCCTGTTCTAGGTTATCTTGCTGCAGTCCTTGGGCCAGACTGTGCACAAGAGAGAGATCGCTTTCACTAAACCCCGTGCAACAGAACCCTGCTCAGCTCTTCCCACCCTGGGTCAGTGAGAAAGGGCCCCTCCGGTGTGCCACAGACAGCAGTGTCTGCACTAACACCCCGCATGCTTTGCCAGCCCATTGTCAAAGAGGCTTCAACAATGGATACAGACACGGAGCCTGAACCTGCTGGCACAGCCCTGGCATTAGGTTCTGCCACCCACTCCTGGGCAGTTTATTCTCTAACTAGCTACTTTGCATCAGTACTGGATTTACCATGGCACCACTGGCGCCATGGCGCCGGGCCCACACTCCAAAGGGGCCCAAGCCCGGCCCGCTCTTCTCTGCCCCCCGCCCACGGCTCTGTCCTGCGGGGGTAGTGGGCAGAAGCTTGGTCCTGCTTGCTCCTGCTGCAGCAGGGCAGGCTCTGCCGGCAATCAAGCTCCCACCTCTTCCCCTGAGCATGCAGTGTTCCTCCCCTCCCCCTCCCAGTGCTTCCCCCGCCGTCGAACAGCTGTTTGCCACACGAGGGAGTGGGAGGAGAGGAGCCGCAGTGCGCTCGCCATTCAGGGGAGGAGGCAGAGAAGAGGTGGGGGTGGGGCCTTGGGGAAGGGGGTGGAATCAGGGCATACCCCATCCTGCCCCCTGCCGCGAGCCGCTCACGGCAGGGGGCTGAGAGCACCCCCACTCCTCCAGCCCACACCCCCAGCCCTCTGCCCTGACTCCTGCACCCCCCTCATGCACCCCCAGCCCCCTGCCCTGACTCCTGCACCCCCACACATACGCAGCACCCCCATACCCCATGCCCTGACTCCTGCACCCCCCCACACACATTCCCACCTGCACCCCTCGCACCAAATGGGAGTTGCCCCAGGTAAGTGCTCCACACCCCAACCTTCTGCCCCAACCCTGAGCCCCCTCCCTCACCCTAGTTCCTGGCCAGACCCTGCACCCCAACCCCCAGCCTGCTCCTGCACCCTAACTCCCTCCCAGACCCTGCACCCCCAGCCCTGTGCTCAGTGCACCCCCACCCTCAGCTCAGTGCAGAGATCAGGAATGAATCTCTCATGATTCCTTTTCACACTAACCAATCTCTACCAACTGACCAGTAGTGCTTCCTAGTGGTGAGGACTGAGAATCTCTGGTTACATGCCTCTGGAAAGTTGGATGTCTAGATTGCTCAGGTCCATTTCTTCCAGCTCCTCTTCCTGAGGCTGGGACTCCTGCCCTGCTCCGCTCCATTGGCCTGGAGGAGTCTTCTGCAAGCACAGGAAATAACCCAAGAAAGAGTCTTCACTTCCCAAAGCTCTACTGGTGCATGAGATCTTGCTCTCCCCGCCTCCCTCTCCCATCCACTCTGCATCACCCCCAGTGGATGAACAGAGATGGATTCAACACCTATGGATCAATAGACTGGTTACACCCATTTCCGCATCACTCTAGCATCCAGTACCTCAGCATGAGTCTCTTGCACTCCTCCCCAAGCTTCTCTCTTGCAGGCTTTTGAGACCAAGCCTGTTGGGATGCACACCTGCCAGTGTCCTACGAAGGGAGACACAGAAGGCCAGGCGAGGAGAGTGTTTGTTGGCCAACACAATAGAGAAGAGATTGAGGACACAAGGCAGCAATACACTCAGAGCCTGTGGACCCTTTCCTGGATCCAGCTATCTGCTGGGGAAGACACATTACTATATGTCGTGGGGATCAACAGCCAGCCCCCACCTCTACCCTGATGAGGAACTTATGTCCCCCAGCAGCCACAACAGACTGTAGCAGGGGTAGTGGCCTCCCAAACACCCTCTTGTGACATGGGGTGGGTTTGCAGAGCCCTGCCTCAGTTTCCCTTTCTGCTCAGGGCCCTTTAACAAGTCCACACAAGCCAGATAATCACAGCATTCCCCTTCTGGGATCCATTTTAATCAAACATGCAGAGTCTCCACCTCAATTCCAAGCTGAGCACAGACCCTCAGCCACGAGTTCTGTCTTTCCTGTAGTATTCAAACACTCTGCTCTCTTCTTGAGTCAGGAGTCCCCAGCCTCCTTCCCAGAGAGGGGTCAGTTCAGTCTCTCCCCTGGTACCTGCAACCCCCAGCCCTCCTTCCCAGAGAGGGGTCAGTTCAGTCTCTCCCCTGGTACCTGCAACCCCCAGCCCTCCTTCCCAGAGAGGGGTCAGTTCAGTCTCTCCCCTGGTACCTGCAACCCCCAGCCCTCCTTCCCAGAGAGGGGTCAGTTCAGTCTCTCCCCTGGTACCTGCAACCCCCAGCCTCCTTCCCAGAGAGGGGTCAGTTCAGTCTCTCCCCTGGTACCTGCAACCCCCAGCCCTCCTTCCCAGAGAGGGGTCAGTTCAGTCTCTCCCCTGGTACCTGCAACCCCCAGCCCTCCTTCCCAGAGAGGGGTCAGTTCAGTCTCTCCCCTGGTACCTGCAACCCCCAGCCCTCCTTCCCAGAGAGGGGTCAGTTCAGTCTCTCCCCTGGTACCTGCAACCCCCAGCCCTCCTTCCCAGAGAGGGGTCAGTTCAGTCTCTCCCCTGGTACCTGCAACCCCCAGCCCTCCTTCCCAGAGAGGGGTCAGTTCAGTCTCTCCCCTGGTACCTGCAACCCCCAGCTCTCCTTCCCAGAGAGGGGTCAGTTCAGACTCTCCCCTGGTACCTGCAACCCCCAGCCCTCCTTCCCAGAGAGGGTTCAGTTCAGTCTCTCCCCTGGTACCTGCAACTCCCAGCCCTCCTTCCTTCTGAGAGAAGGGTTCTGTTCTTTTCCTCCCTGCAAGAGCCAGTCTTACTCCCTGCAGCACACCCCTGCAGCTACTTCCTCACTCCAGCTACCGCTTCTCAGGCATCTGCCCTGCCTGAGCCTCGCTTAGCTGAAGTTAGGCTCCCACTGAGCTCCCTTCCCCAGGGACTACCCCAGGAACCTGTCACCTCCTCCCTTATTTCCCCAGGTCTCTCTTGAGTTGATCAAATGGCCTCCTTGATTCTTACTCACCCTCCTCACCTAGGGAAGAAAGCTAAACTTGCCTCAGATGAACCTTATTTTTTCCAGCTATGGGTCTGATCCTACATGTGGGTAACAGCACTTCCATTTTCAACAATCTGCAAGGGCCTTATAGTAACAACAGTGTGAAAGCAATTCTGTTGTGCAAGGTAAATGAACACACAGTAAATGTAGCACTTCAATGACCAGATTCAGTCATATTCCTACATAAAAATGGTTAACCTTGTCTAAAGAGAAAAATACTTTATACATTTCAAACAGTAATTATCTGGTGTCCAAGTGGGGCTTAAAACAGGTCTTTGCATTAAAAAGGTTGTCCAAAAATTGTGTAATTGTATAAACATTAGAGAGCTTTGGTTATTGCTTAAAAACAAGTTCAACTTGAAATGAACTTTATAAACAATTTATTGATAATTTGGAGCTTCCCTGGAAATTTTATTACTGGGGGCATGAATAATTAACAATCAAACCTAGGGTCTTCACTTTAAAGTGTTAGTTTCCACATTATTCTGAATAATGAAGATTTTCGGCCACATATTTATATATTTACTATGAAACAAGCAATTTTTGTCCTTATGGAGCATTTGTGAGCTTTGCCATAGGGATAAAGCTATTGAAAAAGAAAAGCAAACAGGGTGAGGCAGTGAAGTAGCTGCCTACTCTGTAAAGCCTCCATCACATACACCTGCTGGTAAATGGCCACTGGAAAAACAATCTCTTTCCCAATTTGGAAGTTAAGATTCTATTAGAGTCCAACTGGAACAGTGAATGGAAGTTAAGATGCTCTGGTACTCGCTCTATTAGAGTCCAACCGGGAACAGTGAGCGGAAGTAAAGTTGCCTCCCATTCTATAATTGATGGGATGGGGTGGCAGCAGGGACAAAGGGGAATTGAGAATGGGGGTGCCTGACGTGTTGGGGTGTGGAGTTCCCTACTGCAGCTCCGCAGGCTGGAGCCTGCACCTCCCATGACAGGTAGGGTCTGGTACAGAGCATGGCATGGCAGGGAGACGACATCTCCCATAACGGCTGGGCCCTTTCACAGCAAGGGCGGCACTTCCCTGCGGTAGCACGGACCCCACCTACTCCTCCTGCTTTCTCCTAACAACAGCACCACCCTTCACGGCACTGCCTTATGGCAACTTCTGCTTCTGGACTCGCACCGGAAATGGGAAGTCCAGGCCGGGCCTGGCAGTGGCTGACAGGAAATAGAGACAGGAGACACTACCATTCCCTTGGTTCCACAGGGTCCACCATGTCTGGTGGGAGATGGAGGCAGCGGACACTACCACTCCCATGGTGCCGCAGGGCCCACCGTGGCTGGTGGGAGATAGATAGATAAATGTCTGTGTACCTCCCAGCACTATGTCTCCTTTAGTGCTTGTGTCCCCCTGCCCTGCTTAGTCTGTGTGTTCCTTACCTGAGCACACTGTGTGTCCCAGGCATGTTCTGTCTCACCTTTGGGTCCAGCCTAACAGGGGTGTCTGTCCCCATCCTCCCACCAGTAACTTCTCCCCCAGCGCACACAGGACAGGGAGCTGGCTGGTGCCCTTCTATAAAGGGACTGCTCTGTGCAACAGAAACCAGCCTATTCCCCGCACTGCAGGCTGGGAGCTTGCTGCTTCCTTCAACCGCATCACAAGTTACAACAGGGGGCAGGGATAAAATCCCCACTGACTAAACAGGATGGGGTGGAGCATGTCCCCAGGCCATAATATTCTGTGGCCTTCCTTGCCTCCGGCTAGTTGTGATGACAAGAGGAGGATGTTGTCCCCCTTCCTCTGGCTTCCCTGGCTGGCAGAGCCTAGTGCTACTACCTTGGCATGTCAACTGGGGAGCAGAGCTCTTACCTCTGCTAATCAGGGGTTAGCCCCACAGGCAGCGAGGGGATGAGGTAGGGCTCAGTTGCTAATTTTGGGCCTGGGATTGCCCACCTCTACAGGCTCAAAGTTGGGGGGGGGGAATTGTGGTCCCCCCCAATCACACACACCTTAAAGTAGGAAATGTCCTGCACCTATATATAATTGCACCCTAAAAAACCTCTGGGATACTTTATTTTTGTTCTCAGAAGGTGCCCATCACCGTATTATCTGAGCTGACTGTCACAGAGTCCCCAAATCACGGAGTCCCCGGGTTATGCTCTGGAACTTCTCCATACGAGGCCAGTCAGGACTCTGGGGGAGCCTCCTCTCTCTGAGCGCACTGTCTCCAGGGCAAGACGCTCACACAGCTTCGACCTTCCTGGATCTGACCTTGGAGCATTCAGCATCCCCTTCCACACTGTGCGCTTCCCGTAGCGAGTCCACCCGGACGGGGCTCCTGGGGAAGCCAGAGGGCCCTGCACCCCATGTCTGCAGTCAGACGTGACTCTCAGCCAGCTAGTAAAACAGAAGGTTTATTAGTTGACAGGAATGCAGCGTAGAACAGAACTTGTTAGCACAGAAATCAGTGACTTTCAGCCAAGTCCATCTTGGGGAGTCCTGAGCCAGAAGCTCTGGACTCCCCCTCTTCCAGTCCTCCCAAGCAGACTGCCTAATTTCCAGCGACCCGACCTCTGACACCCCCATTGCTCCTCCTCCTTGTCTTTGTCTCACTTCCCAGGCAAAGAGTCACCTGGTCGTCACCTGGTTGCATCCCCCTTCTGGGTCTCAGGTTACAAAGGGCACCAGTCATAGGATATGTGCAGGCAGCTGGAGCAGCCTCACCTGCCCCAGAGGTCTCAGCCAAAGTCACACATCCCTATTCCCACCACCGAGGTATTAGTGCAGCATGCAGGGAAACTGAGGCACACACAGTATTCATGCAAAACAGTAAAATTCACATAGGCTCAACAGTAAGACCCACATACAACATAACAAGGGAAAATCCCCACTTCGTCACACTGACGTTTTAGATTCCTGCTGCCTCTATCTTGGTGCATCATTTCACCCCACTTCTCTATACTAGCCTATCTTTTTTTCATTCTCTCTATTCTGTTCCAAGTCTGGCCGGCCTTAAAAATGACTCAGCTCTGTTATATGCTGTACTCGGCACCACAGGCTGAAGCAACATGAGCAGCATCTCTCTGGGAATGAGAAAGCTAGAGTGAGATGTTCTCCCAAGCCCATTACGTGAGTCAGGATCCAGAGGCCGAGAGAGTGAGCTGTCCTTGTGTCCTGCCTGCAGCATCTGAGACAGAAGCTTCTGTTCTTTTCCATCCCTCCTGGGTGGCTGCCATGACAGCAGTGCTAATCTTAACAAAAATGACTATGGAGCTGCTATTCCACATTTAATGACCTTTCCCATTCCTCCAGAAAAGCTATTTGGGGGCAGATCCGATGGAGCTATGGCACCAGCTGAGGGTTTGCCTCTTGTTGTTAGCAGATTTGGGGCACGATTTTCCTCACTTACACTGTTGTAGATCAGCATTAACTCAGTGGAGTTGCATAAGTCTGAATGAGAGGAAAGTTGACCCATGCAGATGAGCTCTTTCTTAATGAGACAGAGTGAGTGAGTGTGTGTGTGTGTGTGTGTGAGAGAGAGAGAGAGAGAGAGAGAGAGAGAGAGAGAGAGAGAGAGGTTGGAAGGAAGGGGAACTGGAAAGGAGAGATAGTAATATGTATCCAGAACAGCAAGAGATGAGTGTCAATCTCATTTTCTTTCTCTGAGTGACCTTGGCACCAAGTGTCCTGCTCTTCGCTGACCTTGGCTCTTATCGTCCCAGGCTTGATGTGACCTTCCTGCTTTCCAGGCTTAAGCTTCTTATTCTATCAGTCACCATTTCTTTCCCCTTTCCTTTTGTCCTATTTTAATGAGCAAAGCACTTATGCCAATAGGCGGAGGAAGCAATTGCCCTGAATGGAGAATGAAATTTACCAGGCAACCACAGAGATCGATTCTGGTCTCATTTACACTAGTGTCCCAACATTGGCGTCCAT